>NC_090393.1:13860200-14460200 GCF_036365525.1 Heterodontus francisci
GGTAACCAGAGGACACAGATTTAATTGCTACAATAAACAGAGGAGAGGTGGGGAGAATTTTTTTTTCCACAGTGAATTGTTATAATCAGGAATGCATTTGAGGGGTGGTGGAAGCAGATTCAATAGTAACTGGCCAAAAGAAACTGAATATGTACTTGAAAAGGAAAACAAATGCAGGGCTATGGGAAATGAGCAGGGGAGTGGGCCTAATTGGATAGTTCTTTCAAAGAGCTGGCACAGGCACAATGGGCCAAATGGCCTTGTGTGATAACCTAGGATTAACAATAAGCCTTCTATGTGCACTGGAATTTACATAGGATTCTCACTGACGGAGTACGTCTGTGCACTTATCAGGTAGCCATGTTGTCAGGGAATACAAGTCAGAGAATCAGTGCCACAATGTTATAGATATATCTCCAGCCCGTGGGCCTTTTGAACACATTTTCCTCACTGGGACCATGGGATTGGGAAATTGCCTGTTTGGTCTCCTACCAATTGGAAATGCACATGTCAGACAAGATCTGCAAAGGCAATAAATTTTCAATTATAAATTTAATGCTGAAGAATCAGAACTAGACAAAATATTACATGAGGCAGCACATTTATACATATAATATAAAAAGTCCATTATTCATTCATGGAATGTGAGGGTCACTGACATTTATTGCCCATCCCTAATTTCCCTTGAGAAGATGGTGATGAGCCGCCTTCTTGAACTGCTGCAGTGTGTGTGGTGTCGGTACACCCACAGTTCCAGGATTTTGACCAAATGATATTGAAGGAACAGCGATATAATTCCAAGTCAGGATGGTGTGTGATTTGGAGGGGAACTTGCGGGTGGGGGTGTTCCCACGCATCTGCTGCCCTTGTCCTTCTAGGTGGTTGAAGTCACGGGTTTGAGAAGTGCTGTCAAAGGAGCCTTGGTCAGCTGCTGCTATGCATCTTGTAGATGGTACACACTGCAGCCACTGTGCACTGGTGATGGAGAGATTGAATGTTTAAGGTGATGGATGGAGTGCTGATCAAGCAGGTTGCTTTGTCTTGGATGGTGCGGAGCTTCTTGAGTGTTGTTGGAGCTGCACTCAACCAGGCAAGTGGAGAGTATTCCATCACACTCCTAACCTGTGTCTTACAGATAGTGGACAGACTATGCGGAGTCAGGATATGCGTTATTCGTGCAGAATACCCAGCCTCTGATCTGCTTTTGTAGCCACAGTATTTATATAGCTGGTAACGTCCATGTTGTTGATGGTGGAGGATTCAGTGATGGTGATGTCATTGAATGTCAAGGACAGAAGGTTAGATTTTTTCCTGTTGGAGATGGTCATTGCCTGGCATTTGTGTGACATGAATGTTACTTGCCACTTATCAGCCCAAGCCTGAATGCTCTCCAGGTCTTGCTGCATGCGGCAAAGACAGCTTCAGCATTTGAGGAGTTGTGAATGGTACTAAACACTATACAATCATCAGTGAACATCCCCACTTTTGATGAAGCAGCTGAAGATGGTTGGGCCTTGGACACCACTCCTGCAGCGATGTCCTGGGGCTGAGATGATTGGCCTCCAGCAACCATAACCATCTTCCTTTGTGCTCGGTATGACTCCAACCAGTGGAGAGTTCCATTGTGCTGTGACCATTTTTTTCTTCAAA
This sequence comes from Heterodontus francisci, assembly GCF_036365525.1. Taxonomy (NCBI): domain Eukaryota; kingdom Metazoa; phylum Chordata; class Chondrichthyes; order Heterodontiformes; family Heterodontidae; genus Heterodontus; species Heterodontus francisci. The sequence continues at coordinate 13,861,851 of NC_090393.1, forward strand.
GAAAATGTGTCCTGCAGCCTTTCAAAGTTTTCTCTGCAACATCCTCTTGGATCTTGATTTCTGGGAATCTCATGGCTCCTTCTTAAACTTTCTCCGAATTTCTCAGTGCCAATAATGTCCAGTTTAGGAAGCAAAATCCCTTTTGCAGACCAGCTGTCGGTCATGAGCAAAGCAACAATACTATTTTGGCAGGTGTGATTGAAGTTTTTGGTATTTAATGGCTCGTGTGTGGACCTCACATTCTCTGCTGCCTCTTGTGTTTCTACCTCCAGTGAGATTTCTTACCAATAATCAATTCCAGTTCACCTCTGCACCTTACTTTGCTCCTAGTCATTTGAGAAGAATGAAGGGCAGAATTTTCCCAACCCCGGGATGGCGGGTTTGGAGGCGATGTGCGGGGAGCGGCGGGGAGGGGTGCAGAAAGATAGCGAGGAGCTGGCAATGCATTCCTGCAGCCAGGGAAGTTTCACAGAGGTGGGCAGGGTGTGAATCAGCTGCCTGCTGAACAATGACGGACAGCTAATTTAAATAATTAAGGCCCCAATTAGGACGATTTGGAGGGCCTATTGGCATTTTGCCAGTGTTGGAGTGACATCATGGGAGCCGGATGCTCCATCGCCCAAAAAAGGGGTAGCTGGCATGAGCAGCAATGCCCACAGCCACTCCATTTTGTGGCAACCTCACGGTCCCTGATCTGTATCAGCAGCGCCCAACTCTCCCAGCAGGGCTGCCAAGGCTCTAGAGTTGCTGGCTCTGTGATTTGGGGCAGCAGCATCAGAAGCCCGCTTGCCATCCTTAATTTGATGGCGAGGGAAGGGTGTGGTAATGTCAATGGACTAGTAATCCAGAGGCCCAGGTGAGTGCTCTGGGGACATGGGTTCGAATCCCACCACGGCAGATGGTGAAATTTGAATTCATTTAATAAATCCGGAATTTTAAAAAAAGCTAGTCTAATAGTCTAAAGCTTGTCCATGAAACCATTTTCGATTGTTGTAAAAACTCATCTGGTTCACTAATGTCCTTTAGGGAAGGAAATCTGCCGTCCTTACCTGGTCTGGCCTACATGTGACTCCAGACCCACAGCAATGTGGTTGACTCTTAAATGCCTGCTGAAAAGGCCTAGTAATCCATTCCGTTCATGGGCAATTAGGGATGGGCAATAAATGCTGGCCTAGCCAGTGACGCCCACATCTCACAAACGAATGAAAAAAAAGATCACAGAGGTGGACAATTCAGAAGCTGGCTCCAGGAAAATAGCTGCCCCGGTCAGGATCCTGGCAAGCAAAGGGTCAGGACCTCCATTTGACCCTGGCATCAGGATCCCAAAGCTCATGGGAAAATCCTGCACCAGGTTGAATACACTGTACCCGAGTTTGTTTCAGCCGTTGAATTAAGTTACTGTACTTAGAGTAACTTAAACTAAAGCCTGAATTTTTATGGCACCTTTAATGTAGTGAAAGGTCCCAAGGTGCTTTACACTGAGCCACATAAGGAGATGTTAGGATAGGTGTCCAAAAGCTTGATCAGAGAGTTAGTATTTAAGTACCATCACAAAGGAGGAGCGAGAGGTAGAGAGGCGGAGAGGTTTAAGCAGGGAGTTCCAGAGCCTAGGGCCTAGTCAGCTGAAAGCACGGCTGCCAAAGGTAGATCGATGAAAATCAGGGATGCGCAAGAGGCTAGAATTAGATGATCGCAGATATCTCGGAAGTTTGTGGGGCCAGGTCGGAGAAGTTAACAGAGATAGGGAGGGGGAAGGCCATGGCAGGATTTGAAAACAAGGATTAAATTAGAGAGGGTACACACAGAACAGCACAATTCTAAGCTCTCAAACTCGCAAACTTTAGAAGATGCCCTCTGCTCATTTGGCAGTAAATGGTGTACGAGGGGAGATTTTCTGCATCAGCTTCTCAGTGCACTCTGAGAGCACTGAAGCAAACAATCACCCCTATAGTCTTGTGCACCACTGTCTGTGTCTATCTCCACTGCAAACTTCAATACAATTCCCAGAGCTACAGCATGTCACAGCCATCTTATCATCTTTCTCTCTCCCCAACAGTCTCCCAACCCATGGGCTGAAATGTACTCTTCTCTCTTTGATTTGTCCAGTGATCATGAAAAATTCAATACAAACATTAAATATGTGTAGATTTGTTTTAATGATATCTTGTTTGTTCAACTGTCTTGCTGACAATATTAATGGTGCATGTTAGGTTCAGTAAAATTCCAAAATGTGAGTTTTAGCTGGCTCAATAAATACATCAAGCCAGTCTGAGGTTCGTTAAACTAAAGGCATTTGCACCAATTGAGAATGTCCATTTTAAGGTTTCTAGGTGCAACACTAAAACTGCTTTAGACTTAATTTTATACAGACACAATATATGGTATGACAAGTGAACTTGCATTTATAATTCGCCTTTCACAACCTCAGACATCCCAAGAGCACTTTACAACCATTTTTTCTGAAGTGTAGGCAGCGAGGCCTGGACAACGTATGCCAGCCAAGAGCGACGTCTCAATTCATTCCATCTTCGCTGCCTTCGGAGAATACTTGGCATCAGGTGGCAGGACTATATCTCCAACACAGAAGTCCTTGAAGCGGCCAACATCCCCAGCTTATACACACTACTGAGTCAGCGGCGCTTGAGATGGCTTGGCCATGTGAGCCGCATGGAAGATGGCAGGATCCCCAAAGACACATTGTACAGCGAGCTCGCCACTGGTATCAGACCCACCGGCCGTCCATGTCTCCGTTATAAAGACGTCTGCAAACGCGACATGAAATCGTGTGACATTGATCACAAGTCGTGGGAGTCAGTTGCCAGCATTCGCCAGAGCTGGCGGGCAGCCATAAAGACAGGGCTAAATTGTGGCGAGTCGAAGAGACTTAGTAGTTGGCAGGAAAAAAGACAGAGGCGCAAGGGGAGAGCCAACTGTGCAACAGCCCCAACAAACAAATTTCTCTGCAGCACCTGTGGAAGAGCCTGTCACTCCAGAATTGGCCTTTATAGCCACTCCAGGCGCTGCTTCACAAACCACTGACCACCTCCAGGCGCGTATCCATTGTCTCTCGAGATAAGGAGGCCCAAAAGAAGTCAGTGTGGTAATGTAGGAAATCAAGGCTAAACTTACTTCTATTAATGTTTACACTGTGGCATGATAACTGTCAAAAGTGTAAGCTCCTAATGTTTCACCAAGATTAAAATAGGATACTACAGTGCTATAATGCTATAGTGCGGGGCACTGCCCTCTCATGGTTCCATTCCTACCTGTCTCAATGCAGCCAGCACATCTCCTGCAATTGTTTCTCCTACTGAGCCCATATGCTCACCTCTAGTTTGCCCCATCATGATATCCTTACGACCCTCCAAGCCCTCATTTTCCCCCGAGGCAGCACTAACCTAATGTCCTTTAGGGAAGGAAATCTACCGTCCTTACCTGGTCTGGCCTACATGTGACTCCAGAACAACCACAATGTGATTTACTCTAATCTGCCTTCTGAAATGACCTAGCAAGCCACTCAATTGTCAAGGGTAATTAGGGATGGGCAATAAATGCTGGCCTTGCCAGTGACACCCACATTCCATGAAGGAATTTTTTTTTCAATTAAAAAGAAGCATGAAGCCAGCTTTCAGATAGAGGCTGATGATGCCCAGTCTTACCTCTGTAATCCTCAATTCAACAGCTTTTGCTGTATTGTCTAAATTCAAGTTCTGGATGAACTGGAACATTTCGCAGCTTGCCACTGACTAGACTGAAATCATCCCAACTGGGGCCTACCAGGAGGCCCCTGTGTTAGTCCCATCCTCCCTCCTTTCAACCCTGCGGTGCCTCACCTTGGTGACCTGCTAGACACTGAATTGAGCTTCTAACCCCAGAGACTACCTGTCTACTTCCATGGCTGGAAAATCCCCCATTGCTGCTCCTGCCTCAGCTTCTCATTCACAGTTTTGCTGTTGAAAAATAAAATTTTTCTTTCAATCTCTGCATAAATTGCACTCACTGAGACATAAGAACATAAAAAATAGTGGCAGGTGTAGGCCATACTGACCCTTGAGTCTATTATGCCATTCAATAAGATCATGACTGATCTTCCACCTCAACTCCATTTTCCCACCCTGTTTTCATATCTCTTGATATCGTGAGGTCTGGGATATCAATGCTAAGAAATTGAATATTTTTCCTTGCTGACCACCATATGTCAGCATTGACCAATTACAGATTAGGCATATTATAGGTTAAATAGGAAATAAAGTTTGCTCCACTTTGTCTCAACCCCTACCACAGAGTAGCAACCGTCTCACAACAGATTGATGGTTCCATTTCCCATATGAGTTTACACTTGTGGCCTCCTTGAGTGAGGTTGCTCAAGTTTGACAGTCGTAGAGTTATACAGCACAGAAACAGGCCCTTCGGCCCATCGTGTCTGTGCCAGCCATCAACCACCTATCTACTCTAATCCCATTTTCCAGCACTTGGCCTGTAGCCTTGTCTGCTATGGCGTTTCAAGTGCTCATCTAAATACTTCTTCAATGTTGTGAGGGTTCCTGCCTCTACCACCCCTTTAGGTAGTGCGTTCCAGATTCCAACCACCCTCTGGGTGAAAATGTTTTTCCTCAAATCCCCTCTAAACCTCCTGCCCATTCCCTTAAATTTATGCTTCCTGGTTATTGACCCCTCCGCTAAGGGAAAAAGTTTCTTCCTATCTATCCTATCAATTCCCCTCATAATTTTGTATTCCTCAATCATGTCCCCTCTCAGCCTTCTCTGCTCCAAGAAAAACAACTCTAGCCTATCCAGTCTCTCTTCATAGCTGAAATGCTCCAGCCCAGGCAACATCCTGGTGAATCGCCTCTGCACCCTCTCCAGTACAATCACATCCTTCCTATAGTGTGATGACCAGAACTGTATACAGTACTCCAGCTGTGGCTTAACTAGCATTTTATGCAGCTCCATCATAACCTCCCTGCTCTTATATTCTGTGCCTCGGCCAATAAAGGCAAGTATCCCATATGCCTTCCTAACCACCTTATCTACCTGTGCTGCTGCCTTCAGTGATCTATGGACAAGTACACCAAGGTCCCTCTGGCCCTCTGTACTTCCTAGGGTCCTACCATCCATTGTATATTCCCTTGCCTTGTTAGTCCTCCCAAAATGCATCACCTCACACTTCTCAGGATTAAATTCCATTTGCCACTGCTCTGCCTATCTTACCAGTCCACCTATATCATCCTGTAATCTAAGGCTTTCCTCCTCACTATTTACGACACCACCAATTTTCGTGTCATCTGCGAACTTACTGATCTTACCTCCTATATTCACGTCTAAATTATTAACGTACACTACAAACAGCAAGGGTCCCAGCACCGATCCCTGCGGTGCACCACTGGTCACAGGCTTCCACTTATAAAAACAACCCTCGACCATTGCCCTCTGCCTCCTGCCACTAAGCCAATTTTGGATCCAATTTGCCAAATTGCCCTGGATCCCATGGGCTCTTACCTGCTTAACCAATCTCCTATGTCTTGCACAGTCTTGCATGGTTCAACACCTACTAGAAAATATTCATGACTGCTAAACTTATAGACAACAGAAAGAGGAGACTTTCATCCCATCAGCCAGGGTTCTTGGAAGGGAAGAATCAAAATATTGAGCTGACATTGCACTGGATGACTTCAACTGCCATGAGTGGCAAGTTAAAAAGAAATGTATTGAAAAAAAGAAAGACTTGTATCTATACAGCATCCTTCATGACTTCAGGATGTCCGAAAACTCTTCACAGCCAATTAAATTCTTTTCGAATTGTAGTCACAGTTGGAATGTATGACAGCAGTCAGTTTGCACATAGCAAGTTCCCACAAAGCGTAATGAGATAATGTCTAGATAATGTTACGATTGGATGAGGAAGAGGTCTCAGGCTCCCCTCTTGCCCCTTTCCTGGTTTGACTGTGACAAGGTTTATCTTTTAAAACAGTTATTTTTAGCTTACCACTTCAGTGAGCCTTTGCTCACTGCACTCTCATTGTAATTGCAAATGAACCAATCAGACAGGTCTTCTTAGGTTTAAACAAGAAAGTTGTAAGTTTATTAGCCTTATCACTCTAACTCGGTTAAAATTATTAAAATACATGACACAACCACGCTCGCATGCATTCAAGAGAAACACACACACAAATAGATACAGAGGGGAAGAAAGAATTAGGGGGTGTGGTTGAAGCAGAGTTTGTAATAAATGGAATTCAGTTACTAGGTAGTAATGTCCTTGATGCAATGTCCTCAATTGAAGTTAAGGTTTTGGAGTCCTTACTGGGACTCAGTACACAATTTCAAGCTTGCTTCTCTGGTATCAGAAGGCCAAAGAGAGGCTTTGTCTGTAGTCTGGAAGCGTAGAAGTTGCCACTGTGTTTTCCTGGGACTTTGCTGGAGAGAGAGAGAGAGAGCGAGGGGGACTTTTCCTTCTGCCAGTCCAGTTGCAGTCTTTCTCCTTTCTGTTCAAATTGCAGTCCGTTTCCTTTCTGTGAGGCACAATTCAAAAAAGCCCCAGTCTGGTCACCAGGTAGGTCATGTGACCGTCTCTTTGTTTGAAACATCAGCTTCTTGGAGAGTTATTGGATTTCAAAGTTTTCCAGACATTCTCAGTGGGGGGTGGAGTTCTGGCTCTTACTCAGTCAAAGGATGTTGATCACCACTATTGACAAAACCCACCTCGCTAATTGAATCAGTGACCATTCCCATTGTCTCTCTATTCAACAGTCTCGCAGCTAGTCCTTGTCTTCTCAGAATGCAAATGTGCAACCATGTTTTCAGTGGGTCAGTTCTGTTTTTTAAACAAGTTCTTTGCAATGTCCAGCAAAAAAGTTTCAAGTATTGTCCCATATGATGAAATTAATATGTTTCCATTTGGCAGGTGCGATTTCTGTCAGAATAATAAAAACAGAAAATGCTGGAAATACTCAAGAGGTCTGGCAGCATTTGTGAAGCGAGAAACAGAGTTAATGTTTCAGGTCAATAACCTTTCATCAGAACCAGATAATCTGTCTTAGTTGATCGAGGAATAAATATTGGCCCGGACACCCGGAGAATTCTCCTGCCGTACTTCAAAAAATGCCATGGGATGTTTACGTCCACTTGAGAGGGCAGAAGGAGCCTCACTTTAATATCTCAACCGAAAGATGACTTGAAGGTGAGAGTGCTATCAACTGTAGTAGGGAAAATGTTAAAATCTATAGTGACATGTTAATAGGGCAGTTAGAAAATCATAATATGATTGAGCAGAGTCAACATGGATATATGAAAGTGAAATCATATCTGACAAATCTGTTAGAGTTTTTTTGGATTTGTAACTAACAGGATAGATAAGGGTGAACCAGTGGATATAGTGTTTTCAAAAAGCATTCAATAAGGTACCACACAAGAGATTATTAGGGCTCTTGGGATTGGAGACAATATATTAGTAGGATTGAGAATTGGTTAATGGACAGAAAACAGAGAGTAGGAATAAATGGGTCATTTTCGGGTTGATAGACTGTAACTAATAGGGTACTACAAGGATCAGTGCTGGGCCCTCAGCTATTTACAATTTATATTAATGACTTAGATGAGGGGTCCAAGTATACTGTATCTAACTTTATTGATGATACAAAGCTAGGTGGGAAAGTAAGCTGTGAGAAGGACGCAAAGAGGCTGCAAAAGGATATAGGCAGGTTAAGTGAGTAGGGAAGAACATAGCAGATGGAATATTTAGTGGAGAAATGTAAAGTTATCCACTTTGCTAGGAAAAATAGAAAAGCAGACTATTTTTTGAATGGTGGGAAATTAGGAAATGTTGGTATTTGGAGGGATCTTGGTGACCTTGTACACAAATCACAGATAGCTAGCATGGAGGTGCAAGAAGCAATTAGGAAAGCAAATGGTATGTTACCCTTTATTACAAAGCAATTGAAACATAAGAGTAAACAAGTCTTACTGCAATTATATACGGTCCTAGTGAGAGCACACCTAGAATACTGTGTACAGTTTTTGTCTCCCTATCTAAGGAAGGATACGCTTGTCTTAGAGCGAGTGTAACAAAGACTGAATTCTGGGATGAGGGGATTGTGTTGTGAGGAGAGATTGAATAGACTAGGCCTATAATCTCTAGAGTTAGAAGAATGTGAGGTGATCTCAATGAAACATATAAAATTCTTACAAAGCTTGACAGAGTAGATGCTGGATGTTTCCCCTGACTAGGAAATCTAGAACACGGGGTCACTGTTTTAGAATGAGGGGTTGGCCATTTATGAATGAGATGAGGAAAAATTTCTTCACTCAAAGCGTTGCGAATCTTTGGAATTCTCTACCACAGACAGCTGTGGATGATCAATCATTGACAATATTCAAGACAAAGAATCAAGGTATATGGAGATAAGGAGGGAAAGTGGAGTTAAGGTAGAAGATCAACTGTGATTTTACTGGATGGCGGAGTAGGCTCGAGGGGCTATAGGGCCTACTCCTGCTCCTGTTTCTTATGCTCATGTTCTAACTGAGCAATGGTTGATATCAGATTTTAATGCATGGTGATAAATGTATGGCTGCATTTGCTGACAACGCTACCGCTAGGTGGCACTGCTGTGGCACATGCGCAAATTCAGCATGTGCCACTAAAACGTCACAGTCTGCGACTTTAGGCAACTGCCAGGACTAAAGATGGCGCTGCTCAAATAATCACACGGAGGCAACCTAACGAACACATGTCAGCGCACAATGGCGGAGTGAGAGAGCGAACGAGCGGGCCGGGGCCGGGACTGGGGCCGGGGAGCAGGGGGAAAGAGCGGAGCGGGCCTGGTAAGAGCGGAGCGGCCGGCGAGTAGGCAAACTAACGGGCCGGTGACAGAGGGGAGCGGAGCGGCCGGAGACAGCGCTGGGGGGGAGTTGGTGAGGGGGGGAAGGGAGGAGGAGTGCGTCTGTACAATTGTCTGTAAGCACTCATCAGCATTTTAATATCAAGTATTCATGGTTTCTTCAGATTTAGCTTCTGGAGATTTATGTTAAAAGCCCCACAAGTCACTTTTAGCCTTATGTGGTAATTTGCAATCTGATGTTTTCATCTATAAAGGAAGAAAAATTCAGCTGGCAACGTGTCTGCCTTCCAGCAAAGATTTTACAGATAATTAACATACAGATCTTCCAAATCATCCTCAGTTCGAGGATAAAATTCTCATCCGTATTTTTAAATATGCACACCTCTATCTCATTATTTAGTTTACTGCTACATTTTGTTTATGCCAAATCAGGGCCTAAATCTGTCACTGAGTCCACAATAAATGGGAGACGGACTCCTACCTTTGGTACTTCCCTGAGTCACCAACCTCATAAAAATCTTTGTCAGCTTGGAGGGTCTGAAACTCTGTCACGTATGATTTCTCCAGCAAAGAGAAGGTTGAGAGGTGACCTGATAGAAGTCTTTAAGACTATGAAAGGGTGTAATAGAGCAGACATGGAGAAAAGGTTTCCACTTGTTGGGGAGACCAAAACTACAGGCCATAAATATCAAATCGTCACTAATAAATCTAATAGAGAATTCAGGAGAAATGACTTTGCCCAGAGAGCAGTTAGAATGTGGAACTCTACCACAGGGAATAATGAATAGCATAGATGCATTTAAGGAGAAGCTAGATAAACACATAAGGGAGAACGGAATAGAAGGATATATTGATGGGGTTTGATGAAGGATAGGAGGAGGCTCATGTGGAGCACAAACACTGACAGGGACCCGTTGGGCCGAAGAACTGTTTCTGTGCTTTAGGCTGGGTGTAATTCAATGTCACAGCCAGCTTTAGAGTAAGAAGGAAACGCTATATTGGAAGAGGTGCTACCCTTTGGATGTACCATTAACTCGATGCCCCTGTCTATTCATTCTGGTGGTTCAGGTGGGTGATGAAGACCATGTGATATTATTTGCAGAAGAGCAGAAACTTCTCCAGGTGCCATGCCAACAATTCCTCCCTTGATAAGTATCATCAAAAAACAGACACTATGGTTATTCATCTCATTGCTGTTTGGGGGATCTTGCTGTGTATAAAAATGACTGTTGCTGCATTGGCCTATACAATAGTCACTGTACATCAAAGTAATAGAAGCATTCTGCGGTATTTCTGAGGAGATTTAAGATGCTAGATAAATGTGAGTCTTTTTTTAGAGCTCCCTCTACCTTATTCTAATAATGTGGATTATTCTCCAACCTCTGAAGAGAAATCTACTGATGTGCCACTTCCACAATAGTTGTGCCAAAGGCTTTTCGGAGTTGAAATTGCGAATATTGTGCTAATTCATGCTGAAATCTGAGCATTTTTATGCTGTGGCCCCATACTCACTAGAAACTGGCTTGAGCCTGCCCAAAAGTCATTTCCCCTGGGATTCTTCCAGCTAGAGAGACAGAGACAGAAGAGACTCTCATCTTATCAGCTTTCACTGGACTAAACCTCAGGCCCTTAAGGTGAAATAACAGTGTACTAACCCAACGTACCACCCTAGCACTAATGAAAGCAGTTAAATTGCTAATGAATTGCTAAGGCAGCAAACGATTAGTTCTGTGGCAAAAGGGATAGCAAAAAGCTGCTGTCACCAATCTACCCCCAGTCGCCGAGATAAAGGAGTTGGATTTAGTTCAAGAGCCAGTCCAAGGGCACCAGTCACCCAACAAAAACAGCCATAACATAAAGTGTTTAAAGCATCATTTTATGTTGATGACTGCGGGTGGGATTGCAATTGGCTTTAGGGGACAAATCTTGGTTAATCGACGTCTGTGGCCTGGCAGCTGATCAGCATTTAGCGTTTGCAACTGAAGCAAATAAAATCATAGAGGTTATGAACTGTGAAAAAGTGAAAAGTAAAAAAACTTAAAAGTGGAAAAAAGCAGTGTGTGGGAAAAAAAGCCTGAACTTAATCTTGTAAAGGCAGCCAAGAGTGCTGGTAACACATTACATCAGAGATACAGTGTGCCCAGGCAACAAGCCCCTAGATGCTATTTGGCCGCTTGAAGCATTTGCAATAACACTTCAATTTCTTTTCCATTTCAATCCAGAAACATTCCAGCTCAGTTGATTTCCCCTGATGCTGACAAACCAGTTGATAAGATTGAGTAGGTGGAACAGTTTGCAAGTCTTTAACACTAGTAATTTCAGAAGACGAACACAGTTACACTTCACAAGCTTTTGGAACATCGCTGCTGATCTCTCCATTCATTCCGCCCCCACAAGTGCTGTGCCAGATCCCATCACACTTGGGCCTCTCATGAATTCTTTGTGCTTTAAATGGGAAAGATTAGAGGAATTCACCTGGGCTTGTCCGAAATACTGAGTGAAATCCGTTCTTGAGTAGTTATGCTCTCAATTGTAGAAGCTGCTCAAGGCAGATGGATGCTGAATCTGGTGCATCTGATGGAAATCCAGTACATTAACTCAGACTCTTTTACATAACACCTTTAACATAATCAAACATTCCAAGACACTTTGCAGGAGTGTAATCAGACAAAAACTAAACACCAAGTCAGATTCTATATTCCCTTATTGAAAAGGGGGGCATGCAAGGTCCCAACATCATCCTGCAGGTAGTGGGCACACTGGCAGAAAATCCATATCATGCCCAAGAAACCTGGACTCCAAGGTTGCTGGGGGCTGACCTCTCAGGTCGAAGGTCATTCAAAGGGTAATATTTTGAAGATGAGTGTCTTTTTGGACATTACTGGTCCCTTTTTAAAGGTTTTTTAAGGATTTCATAAGATTTAGTGCCAGTTGTCCTGAATTTTATTTTGATCTCAGGCTCCCTTTGCTGAGACCAATCAAAAGCCTATAAACTTGTATGTTCAGAAGAAGAGGAGGCCTGTGGAAGGATGCTCAAGAGATACTCTATGCCCTTCTAATGACCCCCACAGAGAGAGGTAACAACAACTCACTTTGGAAGATACGGTCCTGGGGGAGATTCCTCTTTCTGAAGAAAACTGTATGAGCAGATGCCGATAACTTCATCACAATATTTGACAGCCAGACTAACCCTTATACCGGATGGTTCTTCAGAAGCATCCATGTCACAGCATGTCCTGCGTTACTCTATACTGTGTGAAAGAAGTCCTACCAGGGTGGTCAAGAGCCAACTGATTGGTTCTCAGCCAGCAAGATACCTCCCAACCATTTCTGCAGCATCTGCACATCTACCCGTCAATGGCCGTGGAAGCTTATTTTAGAGCCTGGGTCAACAGTGAAGTAGTTGCAGAGTTGTTGCCTCTTCCATACAGACATCTGTGTCATGCAGCGGAGGACAGTCGTATGCAAGGGCAATGATGGTGAACTGTGGCCTGAAACTCAGTTGCACCTCCTTGCAGGTATGCTACGATGCTGATCTATGGGATGACACAAGGAGGCTGCACAGAGGACAATCCTCCTGACAAGAACCTAACAAAGTAGCAGATAGACTTCAGCAGCCTTCAAATACATCTTCAGGCGGCAAAAAGGGGTTGGGTGCTAAGCTGCTCTATCACCTGCCTATAGATTTGCACTGCACCTAGGGTTTCCTTTCTGTAATGTAGTGTAGTGGTGACTTCACCAGTAAGAAACTGTACCTTTAAGAGACCAGGCCACTGATGCAACTGATGATATCATCATACATATATGAGGAGGAGACACCATTTTGAGAGACACACTCAACACATGGCTTGGACAGAGCACACATACCAGTGAGGAAAAGACCAGGACCTGAGATCATGCAATGTTGATAAGTAAGGCAATAAATAGTGTTTGTGTGATATCCAAATAGAAAGCCTACGGTTATCATTTAATGAGGACTTAAGAAAACAGCATAGCACTACACTTTATTTGCACTTGTCACTTCTTAATCCATTGCCCCTTTTGGCTAAGACAGTCACAATCCCTTTTAAAGGTTCTCCAAAAGCATTCTGATTTGTCTTTATCTGCCCATTTCCTTTAATTGTTGCCATCCCTTTAAAGTTGAATTTCACTCAGTTTTCCTTTCCCATCACTTGTGTCATCTCGGCATTAAGTGCTGTGAATAATTTTGCAAATGAACTTTGCCTGCTATTATTCTTTATTTTTTTGATGGGATTTCCACCAGTTCTAAACCCTTTGGAGTTAAGTGTAATTTTTGCTGATGGTGTAAAATGGGCGATTTGTGCCCATTATACACCCTGGCCCATTTAAAATCAACAGGAAGGAAAATGAACTGTGCTGTATAACAGGCAGCTAATCACACATTTTACACAATGGTCGAAAGTTAAATTATACCCTTTAGTACTGGCTTAGACCTGAATATCAGCCCCCTGATGTTCTGGTGATGTTACGTGGCAGTGATAGTAAGAAGTGGAGCATTACTGAGTATGCAAAGCTTTATAGGCAGGTTGTGCGCATCCTCAAAGGGATGCAACCAGACATCATCAATTTTAAATGCCTGAGCCCATTATAAATACGACACTTGTCGGTTAATGAGGCCGCCCAGTTTAATCAAGAGTAACTGCTGTTGATTATTCCTTCTCTCTCAGAATATTTAAGTTGGGGTTTATTTTTCCACAGATGTCCTCAAAGGCTTATGTGGGAGAGATGAGAACCATAGGCTGGGATTTTGCACAGTCCCCTAAGGCAGGATTGGAGTATCACAACGGGCGGCGGGAATGGAGGGCACGAGGGAGCAGAGGGCCCATTGCTCCCCGTCACCAAGCAATCTTCCCGGGGTCAGGATAGGCTGAGGACAGCCTTCCCGCCCAGAGGCAAATTGAGGCCCTTATGTGGCCTATTAATGGTCAATTAAGGGCCTCTTCCCACCCCCACTGGGATCTTACCAGCTGCCGGGGGCCTCTGCTGCATGGGGAGGACGCCTTGTAACATGAGGTGCACTCCCTGCGGGCTTGTTGGGAGGGGGGGGGGCCCTCCTTCGTGGGCAACTTATGGCCCACAGAGGACCCCCACCAGGAACCAATTTACTCCCCGGGACCCCCCTCCCGCTGGACTGCACCACCCCACCCCACCTCGCCGGGGCCTCCCAGACTAGCCCCGGTGACCCAGCCTCACCTACCTCTGGCCCGGGTTCCAGCGCTGGGCCTGGGTCTGAGATTTCTGCATTACCGGTAGTGGCCACCGCTCCCGGTGGCACTGCCCATACTGCTGAGTTGCCGGTCCTCTGATTGGCTGGCAGCTCTTGGAGGCGGGTTCCCTGTCTTTAAAGGGACAGGAATCCCTCCTCCTCAAACCTTGATTTAAAAAGACAGGAGGATCACTCTGGAGGGGTGGGTGGTACGAAAAACAGAGGAGGGGCTCCCCCGTGCCTTTTCGGCCCGAGGCTGGGGGCCCGACCTCCAGCACAAAATCCAGACTATGGTTTCTGCCATTTGGTCTCTTTTACTTACATTAACCTCTGTTTCTAAAACCACTTTCTTCCACTCCATCCCTTCTGTCACTGAAACCTCAATCTGTGCCTTTATCACCTCAATACATGATCTCTACAATCCCCTTATAGTTGGCCTCCCACACCTTCCACAAGCTTTGATTCATCAAAAACACTGACATTTGCATCTTCACTTTCTAATAAGTCCCATACTCCCACCATCCTGTCCCGGCAAAACTTCAAAACTCACCCTTATTTTCAAGTTACTCCATGGCTCCACCCCACGATAACTTAGTGATCTTCTCTTGTCAGTGTCTCTCCACATGCCTTCTGTTCCTCTTAACCCCTTCTCCCCTTCCTCTCTTCTTTCCACAATCAATGGGTAGCCTCTAGGATTTTAGAACTCTGCGTTCCTCCAATTCTGGTCTCTTGTGCAGCCCCCCTGTTTCCTTTGATCCAGCATTGGTAGCTGTGCCTTCATTTGCTTGGGCCCTAAGCTCTGGAAATCCCTCCCAAAACCTCACCGCCTCTCTGCTGTCTCTCCTCTTTTAGGATGCTCCTTAAAACCGACCTCTCACCTTTCCTAATATCATCTTATGTGGCACAATGTCCAAATCTGTCTGAAAATGCTCCTGTAAGGATCCGCAGGAGGTTTTACTGCATTAAAGGCACTACGTAAACGTAAGTTAAGGGCAGCACAGTAGTGCAGTGGTTAGCACCGCAGCCTCACAGATCCAGTGACCCGGGTTCAATTCTGGGTACTGCCTGTGTGGAGTTTGCAAGTTCTCCCTGTGTCTGCGTGGGTTTCCTCCGGGTGCTCCGGTTTCCTCCCACCACCAAAGACTTGCAGGTTGATAGGTAAATTGGCCATTATAAATTGCCCCTAGTATAGGTAGGTGGTAGGGGGAATATAGGGACAGGTGGGGATGTGGTAGGAATATGGGATTAGTGTAGGATTAGAATAAATGGGTGGTTGATGGTCGGCTCAGACTCGGTAGGCCGAAGGGCCTGTTTCAGTGCTGTATCTCTAAATAAAATAAATTTTTTTTAAAGTTGTTGTCCCACCCATTTCCCTCCGTCTTACCATCTCTCTCCCTGCATTCAAAAAAATTTCTTCAAACACCCAGCCCCCAACCATGCCTTCAGTTCCATGGTAGCCTCTGCAATCCCTTCCTCTTATTCCCTGCCTGGTGTGCACCATTTCCCTGGCAACACTGCCTGAACCAACATGAACAGCACTAGACAATGCCTCGTTGTTGCTGTTTCTCCCAACCTTCGCTGGAGACAAATTTGCATTCAACGTTCAGCAATTGCACCAAATTAGACAGTTCACAGAATGACAAATCTTACAAACGTAGAATTCTTGCCCCACTGACACAATTAAATTATACGCTGCCAATGTTTCGATGATTAATAACCAACAATGTATTTCAGATTTAAATTATTGACATTTAAAATCTATTGCAGTGAGCACTGAATCGAGGCAGAGAAAATATTATCCATCTCTCAAGGTATGGGTAGCAGCACCAGGGCTTTCAATAATCGTAGATGAATGGGCCACAGTAGAGTAATGGAAAATGTAGGGACCATGCAATTAGATGACCTTCAGCATCTATTACTCTTTCAAGGAGATAAATAGATCAGCATCATCCTAAGGACAAGTTCTAATTTCAAGCTTATATTGGATCCAATCCCTCTTATCAGGTTGTACATAATTTGAGAGAACGAGAGAAAGTGAGAGAATAAAAATGTGGTGGAAAACAGAACTGTAATGCCTTTCATAGTCTAAGCATGCCCTAAGGTACTTCACAACCAAAAAAATGTTTGAAGTATAGTCACTGTTATACAGGCAAATGCAGCAGCCTCACTTCAGAGGGGTCATAGGTTGGCTTGTGTGGTAAATGGAAAATATCACCCTAGTGTAGCAGGAGTTATTTCTGTGAGGTTACGGTTAAGAAACAATAAGAGTAAAACTAGTCTTGAGCCATGACACAAAGAGAGGCAATAATGATTCAATAGCCTATTTTACACACTGCCTGGCTTTCTCTTCCATTGCCTTCAATGGCTGTTTTGCGTTACCAACCAAAAGGGCAAAATGGAAGGGGATGTGTTGAACCTTTGCAGTCTTTCTCTTTCACCAACCTTTGGAATTCTGGCATGGGTTTATCGCACATCTTAGTGTAGCTTCTAGGTTTTTGCCCATCAATTGTGAACGGTACTTTGAATTCATCAGGGTGATTGCAGCAAATGTTTACTCACAAGATGAGCCAATTCGGCCTGCTCTCCATCCAGACCCTCACCCAGTCTCCATCCAGAGCCCACCCCACTCTCCATCTAGACTCCCCACAGTCTCCATTCAGACCCTCCCTCAGTCTCCATCCAGACCCCACCCCGGCTCTCCATCCAGACCCCACCCCTACTCTCCATCTCGACTCCAGCCCAGCTCTCCATCTAGACCCTCCTCCACTCACCATCCAGACCCTCCCTACTCTCCACTCAGACCCTCCCCACTCTCCAAACCCACCCCCGCTCTCCATCCAGACCCTCCCCCAGTCTCAATCCAGCCTCCAGCCCTGCTCATCATCCAGACCCTCCCCTGAGCTCCATTCTGACCCTCACATGCTTCATTCAGACCCTCCCCCCACTCCCCCTCCAGCCCCTCCCCACTCTCTATCCAGAGCATGGTTGGCTCCTACGTTGGAGCATCTCGTTATTGTTTGAGTTTCTTTCTTTTGCTGCTCTGAAGTAGTCATTCAAATCGGTCAAGCTGACAGCTGCCATCTCCAAGCAACCTTGATGCTATTTTCAGGGTGTATTTTCACCCATGTTACACAGCATTTTAACTGATGATCAAAGAGCAGTAACCAAGGAAATGAAACACATGACATTCAAAAAACACTCGCACTCTCAGCTTTTCATCTTACAATTTACCAATACATAGGAACAAAGGAAATAGGAGGAGGAGTAGGCCATTCAGCCCCTTGAGCTTGCTCCACCATTCAACTAGATCATGGCCGATCTTCTACCTCAATGCCATTTTCCCACACTATCCCCATAAGCCTTGATATCTAGAAATCTATCAATCTCTGTCTTGAATATGCTCAATGGCTGAGCTCCACAGCCCTCTGGGATAAAGCATTCCAAAGATTCATCACCCTCTGAGTGGTGAATCCTCACCTCAGTCCTAAATTGCCTACCCCTTATTTTGAGACTGTGGCCCCTGGTCTAGACCCCCTACCAGGTGAAACATCCTTCCTGCATCAACCCTGTCAAGCCATGTAAGAATTTTGTATGCTTCAATGAGATTGCCTCTCATTCTTCTAAACTCTAGAGAATAAAGGCCCAGCCTCCTCAATCTCTCCTCATAGAACAATTCAGCCATCCCAGGGATCAGTCTGGTGAACCTCTGTTGCACTCCCTCTATGGCACATATATCCTTCCTTAGATGAGGAGACCAAAACCATACACAATACTCCAAGTGCAGTCTCATCAAGGCTCTAAATAATTGCAGCGAGACTTCTTTACTCCTGTACTCAAATCCTCTTGCAATGAAGGCCAACATACCACTTGCCTTCCTAATTACTTGCTGCACCTGCATGTTAGTTTTCAGTGATTTATGAACAAGGACACCCAGGTCCCTTTGGACAATAACACTTCTCAATCTCTCACCATTTAAGAAATATTCAGCATTTCTGTTTTTCCTACCAAAGTGGATAACTTCACATTTTTCCACATTATATTCCATCTTCCATGTTCTTGCCCACTCACTTAGCCAATCTAAATCCCCTTAAAGCCTCTTTACATCCTCCTCACAACTCACATTCCCACCTAGTTTTGTGTCTTGCACAAGAAGGTTAAAGTTCACATGCATACATAGAGCGAAAATTAGGATTGAAGTCACATGGCCAACAATGGTGTCTATTACTCATCTTTTATTTACTAATCAAAAATGCAATTAGCCACATATGGATCCCCAATTTGTCATGTATGTATTGGCCAGCACTGGTATAAACAGAACAAATTTAAATGCTTGTGCAGTAGGATTTATACTCTGTTTAAAGCACAACTCACTCATAATCAAGTTAATCGGTCAGTCCATTATGAGGTTTCAATGGTCTCAATAATGTCTTGATCCCAGTTTCAGAAGAGTATCCCTTAACTGTGCGAATGCCATACCTGCCATCGTTGTGTTTTCACTGGCTGATGCTGCCAGTTTGGTCCAAAATTGTGACCAATCCCATGTTGTAATTTCATGGGCTGAGGCCACCCCAGATATCTCAGTCCTTAGAAGGGGAGGCATGATCCCTTCTGTCTAGTTTGGATTAATAGCTGTTTCCCAGCGATGCAACTATGCTCTTCCCATCTATTTTTCTTCAAACTGTGATAATCCAGATGAGAGATATCGGTTTCGGGGGATTTCTTGCACCCATTACTACTTAGATCCAGCATCAGCATTCCCAGGTGAGATGTAGGAAAGCCAAGTACAGAATAAACCCTCCCAGCCCCACTGCTGCCCAGATTTCCCACTCATGTCATCCCTTCGAACCAGCTTTTTCCCAATACAGTGCCATCTTTTGGCTGAACTGTGGCAGTTTTGTGCCATGGGCCTCACTCCCAATGGGGACTGGGTCAAGATTGTCCCCAATTCATTTCAAAAAGACATAAAGACCTTTAATAGCTTCCATGCTTTCAATGGACCCACAGCACAAAGCTGCCCACAAAAGATATTCTGAGAGTTGTGAGATTCAATGTACAGCTGACCAATGTTTTAGTTGATCTGTGCAGGTGATCAAATAAGAAATTTAAGGCCGTGTATTTTGCAGTTGGCATGATGGCAAAACTGTCAGCATTCGAGTCATTACAACTATGAAACTGACAGCAATTTCTAGGATCCATACATGGACAGTTAAACACAGAAATCCAGTAGTAGGAGGGGAACTTGCAGGTGGTGGTGTTCCCATGCATCTGCTGCTCTTGTCCTTTGAGGTGGTAGAGGTCGCGTGTTTGGAAGGTGCTGTCTAAGGAGCCTTGGTGCGTTGCTGCAGTGCATCTTGTAGATGGTACTCACTGCTGCCACTGTGCATCGGTGGTGGAGGCAGTGAATGTTTGTGGATGGTGTGTCAATCAAGTGGCTGCTTTGTTCTGGATGGTGTCGAGCTTCTTGAGTGTTGTTGGAGCTGCACCCATCCTGGCAAGTGGAGAGTATTCCATCACACTCTTGACTTGTGCTTTGTAGATGGCGGACAGGCTCTGGGGAGTCAGGAGGAGAGTTACTCACCGCAGGATTCCTAGCCTCTGACCTGCTCTTGTAGCCATGGTATTTATATGGCTACTCCAGTTCAGTTTCTGGTCAATGGTAGCCCCGAAGATGTTGATAGTGGGGGATTCAGAGTTGGTAATGCCATTGAATGTCAAGGGGAGATGTTTAGATTCTCTCTTCTTGGAGATGGTCATTGCCTGTGTGGCGCAAATGTTACTTGCCACTTATCAGCCCAAGCCTGGATATTGTCCAGGTCTTGCTGCATTTCTATACGGACTGCTTCAGTTTTTGAGGAGTCACGAATGGTGCTGAACATTGTGCAATCATCAGCGAACGTCTCCACTTCTGACCTTATGATCGAAGGAAGGTCATTGATGAAGCAGCTGAAGATGGTTGGGCCTAGGACACTACCCTGAGGAACTCCTGCAGTGATGTCCTGGAGCTCAGATGATTGACCTCCAACAACCACAGCCATCTTCCTTTGCGCTAGGTATGACTCCAACCAGCAGAGAGTTTTCCCCCTGATTCCCATTGACTCCAGTTTTGCTAGGGCTCCTTGATGCCATACTCGGTCAAATGCTGCCTTGATGTCAAGGGCAGTCACTCTCATCTCACCTCTTGAGTTCAGCTCTTTTGTCCATGTTTGAACCAAGGCTGTAATGAGGTCAGGAGCTGAGTGGCCCTGGTGGAACCCAAATTGAGCGTCACTGAGCAGGTTATTGCTGAGCAAGTGCCGCTTAATGGCACTGTTGATGACGCCTTCCATCACTTTACTGATGATTGAGAGTAGACTGATGGGGCGGTAATTGGCCGGGTTGGACTTGTCCTACTTTTTGTGTACAGGACATACCTGGGCAATTTTCCACATTGCCGGGTAGATGCCAGTGTTGTAGCTATACTGGAAGAGCTTGGCTAGGGGTGCAGCAAGTTCTGGAGCACAGGTCTTCAGTATTATTGCCGGAATACTGTCAGGACCCATAGCCTTTGCAGTATCCAGTGCCTTCAGTCGTTTCTTGATATAACGCGGAGTGAATCGAATTGGCTGAAGTCTGACATCTGTGATGCTGGGCACTTCAGGAGGAGGCCGAGATGGATCATCAACTCGGCACTTCTGGCTGAAGATTGTTGCAAATGCTTCTGCCTTATCTTTCGCACTGATGTGCTGGGCTCCCCCATCATTGAGGATGGGGACATTTGTGGAGCCACCTCCTCCAGTTAGTTGTTTAATTGTCCACCACCATTCAGTACTAGATGTGGTAGGACTGCAGAGCTTAGATCTGATCCGTTGGTTATGGAATCGCTTAGCTCTGTCTGTTGCATGCTGCTTATGCAGTTTGGCATGCACGTAGTCCTGGGTTGTAGCTTCACCAGGTTGACACCTCATTTTGAGGTATGCCCAGTGCTGCTCCTGGCATGCCCTCCTGCACTCTTCATTGAACCAGGGTTGTTCTCCTGGCTTGATGGTAATGGTCGAGTGGGGGATATGCCGGGCCATGAGGTTACAGATTGTGGTTGAGTACAATTCTGCTGCTGCTGATGGCCCACAGCGCCTCATGGATGCCCAGTTTTGCATTGCTTGATCTGTTCGAAATCTATCCCATTTAGCACGGCGATAGTGCCACACAACACGATGGACGGTGTCCTCAATGTGAAGGCAGGACTTCGTCTCCACAAGGACTGTGTGGTGAGCACTCCTACCAATACAATCATGGACAGAAGCACCTACGGCAAGAAGATTGGTGAGCACGAGGTCAAGTATGTTTTTCCCTCATGTTAGTTCCCCCACCACCTGCAGCAGACCCAGTCTAGCAACTATGTCCTTTAATAAAATATTTTCCCTCATGGCACTATTGCTTCTTTTGTTAATTGCCTTAAGTCTGTGCCCTCTTGTTCTCAATCCTTCCACAAATGAGAATGTTTATTCCCTATCCAGACTCGTCATGATTTTGAATACTTCTATCAAATCTCCTCTTTTCTTTCTCTTCTCCAAAGAAAACAGTCCCAACTTCTCCAATCTGTCTACATAATTGGATTTCCTCATCTCTGGATCCAATTTTTGTAAATCTTTTCTGTACTCTCTGTAATGCCTTCTCATCTTTCCAAAAGTATGCCACCCAGGACTGGGCACAATATGCCAATTATGGCCAAACACAGTGTTTTATACAAGTTTAACATAACTTCTTTGTTTTTATTCTCTATGCTATTCCTATTAATAAAGCCTAGGATGCTGTATGCTTTATTAACTGCTTTCTCAACCTGTCCTTCTATCTTCAATGCACATATACACTCAGGTCCCTCTGCTCCTGCACCCGCTTTGGAATTGTATCCTTTCTTTTATATTATCTCTCCGCATTCCTCCTACCAAAATTAATCACTTTCTACTGTCACCATAGACCAATTTCACACCAACACAATGCAAGCTCAAGGAACAGCACCTCAGCTTTCAACTGGACACCTTACAGCCTTCAGGACTCAACATTGAGTTCAATAATTTTAAATCACAATCTGTGCCCCCATAATTTTCTTTTTTTAGTTTTTTTTTGCTGGTTTGTTTCCCCGCATCCCCCTCCCCTCCCCCCACCCCCACCCCAATCCCTTGTTTCTTTCTTAATTCCTTTACTTTGTGTTCGGATGGCTGCTATCCTGTCATTCACACCTCATCCAGACAAATCTTTTGATTCTTCACTTATCCTATTACTGCCTGCTTTGGCTTTGTACCATGAAACCTTTGTCATTTAATCTCTCCTGCCCTCCACCCTATCACAGATATTCCCTTTTGTTCTTCTTCCCCCACCCCCAACCCCTTTCACTGGCTCAAAACCTATTACGTTTCTAACTTTTGCCAGTTCTGATAAAATGTCACACTAATCTGAAACATTAACTCTGTTTCTTGCTCCCCAGATGTTGAGCTGCTGAGTATTTCCACCATTTTCCTTTTTTGTTTCAGATTTCCAGCATTCGCAGTATTTTGCTTTTGACCAATTTCACCCCCATGATTTGGTCACTATCTCGCTTATGTTTGTGGGATCTTGCTGTGTGCAAATTGGCTCTCGCATCTCCTGCATTACAACAATAGCTATACTTCAGACGCACCCTCATTGGCTATGAAGTACTTTGGGACTTCCTGAGGTCATGAAAGACAATAAATAAACACAAGTCCTTTCTTTTTTGTTAGTTATTCAGGTTCTTAAGGCTTTGAATGAATTTACAAAATTGGCAAAGCAGATATCAAAATTCAATCTATCTTTATCAGCTCTATTCTGTTCTATTTCTTCTTTTGGACTTAGAGAGGTTCATACAAAATGACCTCAAGGCAACACAACCCAGTTCTGTTTCTGACAGAGCGGTTGAAAAGAGAAGATTATACTAATAGGTGGCACAGTGGCGCATTGGTTAGCACCGCAGCCTCACAGCTCCAGCAACCCGGGTTCAATTCTGGGTACTGCCTGTGTGGAGTTTGCAAGTTCTCCCTGTGTCTGCGTGGGTTTCCTCCGGGTGCTCCGGTTTCCTCCCACATGCCAAAAGACTTGCAGGTTGATAGGTAAATTGGCCATTAGCAATTGCCCCTAGTATACGTAGGTGGTTAGGGAAATATAGGGACAGGTGGGGATGTGGTAGGAATTTGGAATTAGTGTAGGATTAGTATAAATAGCTTATACACACTACTGAGTCAGCGGCGCTTGAGATGGCTTGGCCATGTGAGCCGCATGGAAGATGGCAGGATCCCCAAAGACACATTGTACAGCGAGCTCGCCACTGGTATCAGACCCACCGGCCGTCCATGTCTCCGTTATAAAGACGTCTGCAAACGCGACATGAAATCGTGTGACATTGATCACAAGTCGTGGGAGTCAGTTGCCAGCATTCGCCAGAGCTGGCAGGCAGCCATAAAGACAGGGCTAAATTGTGGCGAGTCGAAGAGACTTAGTAGTTGGCAGGAAAAAAGACAGAGGCGCAAGGGGAGAGCCAACTGTGCAACAGCCCCAACAAACAAATTTCTCTGCAGCACCTGTGGAAGAGCCTGTCACTCCAGAATTGGCCTTTATAGCCACTCCAGGCGCTGCTTCACAAACCACTGACCACCTCCAGGCGCGTATCCATTGTCTCTCGAGATAAGGAGGCCCAAAAGAAGAGTATAAATGGGTGGTTGATGGTCGGCACAGACTCGGTGGGCGGAAGGGCCTGTTTCAGTGCTGTATCTCTAACTAAATCTATTTTCAGTGTTTGAGAAACACATCATTGTCAAATCAATGAAGTAAAGCCTTGAGAGATCAACATTAGGTTCCTTACAGTGTTGTCACATTCATCTAGAAAGAGACAAAGGAAAGCAGGAGAGAGAGAGAGACTCCCTTTTCTCCACCATTGGTGGCTGTGTCTTCAGCTTTATGGGCCCTATGCTCTGGAATTTCCTCCCTAAATCTCTCTGCTTCACTCTCTCCTTTTAAAACTCTCCATAAAACGTCTATTGACCAAGCTTTTAGTCACCTGAACTGATATCTCCTTCTTTGGCTCGTTGTCAATTTTTATCTAATTATGCTCCTATGAAGTGTCTTGGGATGTTTTGTTACATCAAAGGGGCAAGATAACTCCCAGTTGTTGTTGAGAGAGAAGGAGAGAGAGAGAGAGTGAGCAAGAGAAAGAATCCAGCAGACACTAAGTGGTACTGCTGTCATTTTTAATTTACATCCTTTAAGATTAAAAATGAATTTCTATTGATTTTGGACAGAGGCTGTAAATTAGTGGCAATGACAGCTTTTGTCATACAGAGAAGTGGTAGGATATTGATTAGAAACAGACATGAAGAAGGAAAAGTAATAAGTGAGAGAGCAAAAACCATATGACCCATGAACGCGCAAGGTCGATGGTGCCACACATTTCTCTCATCACAGATGTAAAAACACCAATAAACACAGTGTTGTTAGGAATTTCAAAGGCCCAATTTAGTGATTTGCAGGCTAATGAAGAACGCGTCAATAATTTTTCATCAAGATTGGCCCCCTTACACATGTGGGCAGACCATTATCCAGGGCTGTCTTTTCCAGTTGTACATTGTAGGCAGCTTTTTTGAGTGGGCGACTATTTTGAAGCTTTAATCAGCATCCTTGAGCTTTGTAGCTTGGCATGAGAATGATGACTTGCTTGGGGTATGGCTGATCCATGCCTCAAAACTAAGAAGAATTTCATGGCAGGAATCATTGAATTATGGAAAGATACAGCCCACTTGCTGTACCACTGACCCTGAAATGACCCAGGAGTTCCTCAATAGCCTCGATCAGACGCTTTCAGACAACAACGCCCAAGGCCAGAGTGCAGTGTCACTGCATACAGGTAAACAGACCAGAGGTCAGCTGACTGGTTTAAGGCTTATTGGACCGAAATGGAGCCCGTTACTGCAACCAAGAGGACAACCCTCATGAACTACAAGCAAGTCCCCAGCAAACCAAATCTAGATGCTCTCAGAGCTGCCAGAATCAAGTTTCAGCAGACTGCTCGGAACTGCACCAATCAATATTGGCTGAAATTCTGCAATCTGCTGCTGAATCTGGGATGCTAGACGGATTAATGAAGGAATTAAGAAAACAATGGTCTCAGAAGCGCCTACAGCTCCTTTGATGATAAAGAGAGGAGCGATCATCAATGAGCCTAGCAAGCAGATGGAAAGGTGGATGGAGCATTGCCTCGAACTCTACGCAATGGAGAACATTGTCACTTAAGAAGCTCTCAGCGCCATTCCTGACTTTCCTGTCATGGAGGATCTGGACAGTGGGCCCGCCATAGTAGACCTCAATAAGGCCATTGACCGTCTCCTTAGTGGTAAAGCCCCGAATAATGATGGCAATCCAGCTGAAATCATCAAAAGTGGAAAACCAGCACTGCTGAGGCATCTCCACAAACGTTTGTGGCTCTGTTGGAAGGAGAGATCTGTGCCTCAAGACATGCATGACATGAACATAGTCACCTTGTACAAAAACATGGAGGATCGTAGTGGCTGCAACAATTACCGAGGGATCTCCTTGCTAGGTATTGTGGGCAAGGTCTTTGCTCACGTTGCTCTGACCAGATTGCAGACGCTGGCGACACGCATCTATCCTGAGTCTCAGTGCAGCTTCAGAGCTGGCAGATCGACAGCCGACATGCTTTTCTCACTTCGACAGTTACACGAGAAGTACTGCGAACAGTGCAGACCACTCTACATTGCCTTCATAGACCTCAACAAGGCCTCTGATCTCATCAACGGAGAAGGTCTCTCCAAACTGCTAGGGAAAATAGGCTGCCCTCCTGGACTCCTGGGCGTCATCTCTTCTTTCCATGAGAACATGCACAGTTTCGTCAGTTACAATGGAGCAACATCAGATGCATCCAAGATCAGCAGTGGGGTAAAGCAAGGTTGTGTCCTGGCACCAACTGATTTGGCATATTTTTCTCCATGCTGCTGTTGTATGCTTTTGGTGACTCAGATAAAGGTGTCTACCTGCATGCCAGAGCTGATGGCAAGCTGTTCAACTTGGCAAGACTGCGTGTCAAGACCGAAGTTCATAAAGTCCTAGTCCATGAGTTACTGTTTGGAGATGACGCCACACTGGCAACCAATACTGAAGTTCACTTGCAGCAGCTTGTATATCGGTCCTCCCGGCCTGCAGGGAGTTTGGACTGACAATCAATGTCAGGGAGACCGAGGTATGGACCGGGACATAGAGAAGAGACTCCACCTTCCATCAGCATCGACAACCTCATGCTGGAGGTCATCGACAGCTTCACATACCTTAGATCAACAATCACCAGCAACCTGTCCCTTGATGCTGAAATCAGAACCAGGATTGCCAAGTCTGCAGCTGGCATGTTAAAGTTGAGAAGGCAAGTGTGGACCAACAGCAAACTCACTGAAATTACAAAGCTCCGTGTGTACCAGGCTTGTGTTCTCAGCACCCTCCTTTACAGTAGCAAAGCATGGACAACTTATGCAAGCCAAGAAAAGCGGCTGAACAGCTTCCACCTCCGCTGCCTCAGATGAATATTGGGCATCTCCTGGAAGGACAGAGTGCCGAATACAGAAGTGCACCAGAGTGCAGGGATTTCCAGGATGTTTTCCCTCTTGAGTCAGCGGTGACTTCGAATGGATGATGGCCACATCCCCAAAGACATGCTCTATGGCGAGCTTGCTATCAGCAACAGACCAACAGGTCACCCAAAATCTGCGATACAAGGAGGTCTGCAAGCGAGACCTCAAGTTGATCGCTATTGGAGTCAACACATGCGAAGTCCTTGCTACTGACTGGAGTGCCTGGAGTCAGGAAGAGCGTGGAAAAAGCAGAGGACAAAAGAAACGACCAGATGGTGGAAAAGGGAGCCCAGCAGAAGGAAAAAACATCAGTAGACCTTGCACCAACGTTATTCATCTGTGCCAGCAGTGGAAGTGATTGCCACTCACGAGTCAGCCTCTACAGCCACAACAATATTCAGTCCAGAAGTGATATACGCCTCGGACACAGACCATCGTCTCCCGAGATGGACGGATGCCATCATCACAGCCCAGAAGGAGGCCATTTGGCCCATCGTGTCTGTGCCTGTTTGGTAGAGATAGCCAATATAGTCCCGTCAAGTATTTATCCAATTCTCTTTTGAAAGTTACTATTTGAGTCTGCTTCCATCATTCTTCCAGGCAGCACATTCCAGATCACAACAACTCGCAAGAAATGTTTCCTTATATCGCCTATGGTTCTTTTGCCAGTCACCTTAAATCTGTGTCTGCTGGTTATCGACCCTTCTGCCACTGGAAACTCTATCAAACCCCTTCATGATTTTGAGCATCTTTGTGAAATCTCCTCTTAACCTTCTCTGCTCTAAGTAGAACAACTCCAGTTTCCCCAGTCTCTTCACATAACTGAAGTTTCTCTATTAATAAAGCCAAGAATCCCATATGTCGTTTTATCAGTCTTCTCAGAAAGAGCAAATTGGAGAGAAAAATGCAGATAAAGCAGTGAAGTTAAGCTTAGTAAAGACCTTACGATGTCTACACTCTCAATGGCAATTTATCAGTTCATTCAAAGATGCTCTAATCCAATGGAAGTGGTGCAGCCTCTGCTTCTTCACACTAGCAGGTCAGCCACTTAAAAGAAATTGAAGCATGATCATAAGATGTACAATTTTCTTGCTGTTAATTATTTGAAATAAGCAGTTTGGAAAAATTGCATTCAGGAGAGCCAGTCAGTGCACAGTCAGGGATTAAACACTTTGGGATGGGAAGCAGTAGTTTCCAAGGAACTGTGAGGCACCATTCCAACTGCTGCTTATGGGCTGCTCATTCATGCCATAACAGGCAGTAATTTCATTGCAACAGGGGCAGTTGTTTCAATAGTAATGTAACAGGGAGTGAAATAGCCTAATTTTACCAATTTTCACTAATGTTAGCATTAAATAGGCAAAAGCAAAAAGGCATACTTCACCACTTTATTTTGAATATCTGTTATTTTCCCAACAATAATTTGCATCTATATCACTCCTTTAACATAGTAAAATGTCCCAAGGTAATTCCGAGAGACATTTGCCTGAAACTATTGGTTATGAGTTAACAAGGGACAGACAGAATAATTTGGTTTAACAGGAAGCCTTCTTATCCCTGAGTCAAATGGTGATGTGTTCAAACCCCACTCCAGCATGTAATCTAGGCTAAGATTTCAGTGCACTTCTGAGGGAGTGTTGTATTGATAATGAGACGTAAAACAAAGGCACTGGCCCTATTAAGATAGACATAAATAACCTACCACATGAAAAACAGCCCTCCCCACACCCACACAACCAAAATCAGATTAACTGGTTCATCATTTATCTCATTTCCTTCATACACAAAGTTGATTACAGCATTTATTTAGATAACATCAGTGACCACACATCAAAAAGTAATTTATTGGATGTGAACTGCTTTGAGAGGTCCTGAGGGCACAATATGGTGATATACAAGAGCATGTTTTTTCTTACAATCGCTGTGGTACTGCGCCACACAGACAAGAAACAACCAGATGTCACCCCTGGACTATTCATGCTCCATAGATCTCAGCAAGTGTGCCTTATGGGGATTCTTTCAGGTGGTTGACAATGGGGAGAAAAAACATCAACCAGAGCTCACACTCCTAATTGCCATCCAGTGACACTGAAAAGTGCCTGCGGGCCGATGTCACAAGGATGGCGTCAGGCTCGGCTCTGGTACCCCCATGATTGAATGGCCAACTAATGCTTGCTGCCAAGGTTCATGTAAGAAAAATAACCTCTTGGGTGAGGTGTCAGAGGCCAACTGGTGCTTGTGAATACATACCCCTTCAAGATTCAACACCTCCCAGAAAGGAGAGAGGAATATTTGGGGGGAAATAAAATTATGGAGGCATTTAAAATCAGTTAAATAATATTCAGGAATCGTCTCTCTTAATTATGTGATAATTATAGTATGAGACCTTCCTACCTCCACCTCCCCACCCTTTCCCAACAGCCAAGTGTTCCAGCACAGTGGACATCTTGATTGTGCTGACTAAGGTATGTTTTGCATTGGTTAATGCCTAGTTGGGTTGACTCATTCCTGTTTTGTATTGGTTAGCATACGGCTTGTTATTGCTATTTTCCACACCAGACTTGGCACCATGTGAAAGTGTAGAACAAATGCTTGTCCTCAATACAATCAAGACACAGTTCAAAGCCAGGACAGTGCTGCAGCTAATTTACATTGAAAGAGGCTGGAGCCTCGCCCACCTTGAGAACTCGGCCCTAATGAGGTTCAAACTACTCTATCTTCCCCTATCATTTGAATGCAATTACCATATCAAATTATTCACAGGATGCTTTTTACGAGGTGCCATCAGACTATCAATTTTATGGTATAATAACAGTTAAATTACAGCACAGAATTCTATTACAAATCATTCCGTTTTGCCTCTTTTATCTTACCCACTAGCCTCGCAAAACATATAAACACACTTGGTTAACCAGACGAGACCAAAGATTGAATGTTTCATTCCGAGATCTCATAAATCTGGCACCCATCTCATTTGTCATTTGCCTGCTACAGCCTTAAATATGACAGTAACTGATAGAAGTTAAACAGGATGACTTGCCCTTAAAGTCGGCCGATATATATGCATAGGTATGAGATGGTGATAAATTAAGTCCTTGAGGCAAAGCACCAAATTGCACACAAACATATTTAATTTGTGATTGTAAATTAACTTTTTGCATCAGACAGACTTGTGTATGGCAGGCAATGTAACAAAAGGGGAGGTGGTGGCGTAGTGGTATTATCACTGGACTAGTATCCCAGAGACCCAGGGTATTGATCTGGGACATAGGTTCGAATCCCACCACAGCAGAAGGTGGAATTTGAACTTAATTAATAAATCTGGAATTAAAAGCTAGTCTAATGATGGCCATGAAACCATTGTCGATTGTTGTAAAAACCCATCTGGTTCACCAATGCTCTTTAGGGAAGGAAATCTGCTTTCCTTACCTGGTCTGGCCTACATGTGACTCCAGACCCACAGCAATGTCGTTGACTCTTACATGCCCTCTGAAATGGCCTAACAAGCCACTCAGTTGTACCTAACCACTACAAAGCCAATAAAAAGGAATGAAACCGATTGACCACCCAGCATCGACCTAGGCACCGGAAACGACCACGGCAAACCCAGCCCTGTTGATCGCCGTTCCTTCGCTGTCGCTGGGTCAAAATCCTGGAACTCCCTTCCTAACAGCACTGTGGGTGTACCTACCCCACATGGACTGCAGCGGTTCAAGAAGGCAGCTCACCACCACCTTCTCAAGGGCAATTCGAGATGGGCAATAAATGCTGACCTAGCCAGTGACGCCCACATCGAATGAATAAAAAAAAAATCTTTTCCCTCCTTCTCTACAGATGATGTTGACCCTCCCTCGTGTTAGCTGTGGCACAGCTGGTGGCATGCCTGCCGGAGCTGGCGTGGACTTGATGGGCCAAATGGCCTCCTTCTGTGCTGTAAATGACTCTGTGACTCTATAGTTGTGGATTCAAGTCCTATGCTAGGGATATGAGCACAAATTCTAGGCCGACACTCCAATATAGTACATTAAAATGGAAAAATATATTCAGTAAACCGCCATGTGGCACCTAAGAGCTCTTGAACGGGCTTGACGAAACCAGTTGGTCCAGTTATGCTCTTACATGATGCTGCATTAATTCTCCTCCAACCTCAGTAATGAAAAGTGGCCTCGGCCACCCCTCCTGAGATATATAAATGTCCCCGACCGAGGAAATTCGACCAGAATTAGGGGAACAGGAAGTGGGTAGCATGAATCTCGACCCACTCAACATCCACCACCACAACAGCACATGGGAAATTCAGCTCCTTCCCCTGTGTCTGTCTTCCTAACAAAGAGAGTGACCAATTGAGAGGCAAATTACGTGGAAATATGGGCCATTCTTTACTCAGCTCTTGATTGCTGTCATTGCTCTATGTCCCTTGTAACTGTCAAAGAATTACATACATAGAACACAGAATTTTTTACAGCACAGAAACAGGCCATTTGGCCCAACTGGTTCATGCCAGTGTTTATGCTCCAGACGAGCCTCCTCCCACCTTATTTCATTTCACCCTATCAACATATCGTCCATTCCTTTCTTCCTCATGTACTCGTTTCCCTTCAAATGCATCTATGCTACTCATCTCAATCATTCCACGTGGTAGCAAGTTCCGCTGTCTCTCCAGGTAAAGAAGTTTCTCCTGAATTCCTCATCAGATTTATTACTGATTATCTTAGATTTAGAGCTCCTGGTTTTAGACTCCCCCACAAGTAGAAACACCTCCTCTACGTCAACACGTTCAAAGCCCTTCATACTTTTAAAGACGTTAATCAGGTCACCTTTCAGTCTTCTCTTTTCTAGAGAAAAGAGCCTCAGCCTGATCAGTCTTTCCTGTTAGCAAGCGACTACAGGCACAGAGTAGGCATGTCCCCACCAAGATAAAGGGTGGTGCTGCCAAATCTAGAGCCCCCTGGTTATCTAGAAGCTTACAGGGTAAGTTAAAGCAGAAAAAGAAAGCTTATGACGATCACAAAAATCTTAATACTTTAGAAAGCCTAGAGGAGTATAGAAAGTGCAGGGGTGAAGTAAAAAAGGAAGTTCGAAAAGCAAAGAGAGGACATGAAAATTATTGGCAGGTAAAATCAAGGAAAACCCAAAGATGTTTTATCAGTACATTAAGAGCAAGAGGATAACTAAGGAAAGTGTAGGGCCTATCAGAGATGTACAAGGGAATTTATGCATGGATGCAGAAGATGTGGGCAGGGTTCTTAATGAATTTTTTGTCTCTGTCTTCACAAAAGAGAGGGTTAATGTAGACATTGTAGTTAAAGAGGAGGAGTGTGAAATATTAGATACAATACGCATAGTGAGAGAGCAAGTACTAGAGGGTCTGACATCCTTGAAAGTGGATAAATCGCCAGGGCTGGATGGATTGCATCCCAGGTTGTTAAAGGAAGCCAGGGAGGAAATAGCAGATGCGCTGAGGATCATCTTCAAATCCTCACTAGATACAGGCGAGGTAGCAGACAATTGGAGTTCTGCGAACATTGTACCATTGTTTAAAAAGGGTGCGAGGGATAGGCCAAATAATTATAGGCCTGTCAGTCTGACCTCGATGGTGGGTAAATTGTTAGAATCTATTCTGAGGGACAGGATAAACTACCACTAGAAAGGCACAGATTAATCAGGGATAATCAGCATGGATTTGTTAAGGGAAGGTCATGTCTTACTAACTTAATTGAGTTTTTTGAGGAGGTAACAAGCAGGATTGATGAGGGTAGTGCAGTGGATGTGGTCTACACGGACTTTAGTAAGGGATTTGACAAGGTCCTGCATGGCAGACTGGTCAGTAAAATGAAAGCCCATGGGATACAGGGCAATGTGGCAGGTTGGATACAGAATTGGCTCAGTGACAGGAAGCAAAGAGTAGTAGTCAACAGATGTTTTTGTGAATGGAAAGCGGTTTCCAGTGGTGTTCCACAGGGCTCAGTGTTGGATCCCTTTGTGTTATATATTAATGATTTGGACCTAAATGTGGGAGGCATGATTGGGAAATTTGCTGATGACACAAAAATTGGCCGTGTAGTTAATAGTGAAGGGGATAACCATAGACTCCAGAAAGATATCAATGGTTTGGTTGAGTGGGCAGAAAAGTGGCAAATGGAATTCAATCCAGATAAGTGTGAGGTAATGTATTTGGGGAGGGCAAATAAAGCAAGGGAATACATAATAAACAGGAGGATATTGAGAGGGGTAGAAGAAGTAAGAGACCTTGGAGTGTGTGTCCGCAGGTCCCTGAAGGTGGCAGGACAGGTAGATAGAGTGGTGAAGAAGGCCTATGGAATGCTTTCCTTTATTGGACAAGGTATAGAATTCAAAAGCAGGGATGTAATGCTGGAACTGTATAAAACACCAGTTAGGCCACAGTTGGAGTATTGCATACAGTTCTGGTCACCACATCACAGAAAGCACATAATTGCTCTGGAGAGAGCACAGAGGAGATTTACAAGAATGTTGCCAGGGCTCAAAAGTTGCAGCTATGAGGAAAGATTGGATAGGCTAGGGTTGTTTGTCTTAGAACAGAGGAGGCTGAGGGGTGAATTAATTGAGATGTACAAAATTATGAGGGATCTAGATAGAGTTGACAGGAAGGACCTGTTTCCCCTAGTAGAGATTTCAATTACCAGGGGGCAGAGATTTAAGGTGATTGGTAGGATTAGAGGGGACATGAAAAAAACTTTTTCACCCAGAGGGTGGTGGGTGTCTGGAATTCACTGCCAGGAATGGTGGTGGAGGCAGAAACCCTCAATTCATTTAAAAGGCACCAGGACATGCACCTGAAGTGCTGTAACCTGCAAGGCTACGGACCAGGTGCTGGAAGGTGGGATTAGATTGGGTGGCTAGTTTTTTCAGCCGGCATGGACACGATGGGCTGAATGGCCTCCCTCTGAGCCAAAATTTTTCTATCGTTCTATAGTTGTACCCTCTCAGTTCTGGTGTCATCCTTGTAGATCTTTTTTTGCACTTTCTCCAGTGCTTCTACATCCTTTTTGGAATATGGAGACCAGAACTGTGAAAGACTTTCCATTCCATCAGTGATACTGGGTCACTGTATTTCACAGGGAATAATATTCTGTATATATTACTTTATAAATTACTGGCCACATAGGAGCATAGGAATTTCTAGATGATAAAATCCAAGGTCCATCTAGTCCACCTTCTACCATCCAGACAATCACATGATACAATGATAATGGAGTTGTTGATTAATCACAGCAATCAATCTCTATCAGTTTGATTATAACAAACCCAGACAAGAGGTAAGAAAAAAACCCAGTGGTGGAGAGTTTTGGGAACCAAAGGTTAAAAGTATTTTCTAGTTCCACTTCTCCACAAGTCACAACATAAACTTAAATGTTTACCCACTTACTGATACAGTCAATCATATACTCTACTCTTTATCCCGGAATAAAATACATCAACCAGGTTTTTTTTATAAACAACAAAATTATCAGTTTATTATAAAACAAGACTTATCCAGTAACGAAGCAAAGCATTAATACACAGATTGAAATGTGAAAGTTCCCTTTTTACCTTGGCCCCTCACACACACACACAAACACCTGTTAATTGAAAAATAAAGAGATTTTCTCTGCAGAACTCTTTTACAAAAAAAAAAGGAATACTTTGGCCAATAATTGTTAATTCTTGAAGGAAAAAAGGATATGGAAGGATGTCTGTTGTCCCTTTTGGTCTGGCGTCTGGATGTATGGAGATGGGTTACTGGGATCATTTCTGGAGCAGTTCGTTCTGCAGATGTCGAGAAGTAGCCTGGTAGGTTTTCCAGGAGAAATGTGGCATCAGGGGTTTCAGTTATCCCACTCTGGATTCACAGGTTTTTCAAAGAAGTAGGGAAAGAGGAGCTGACACAATGGATTTCTCCGGGTCTCTTAGAGAGATGAAGGAAAGATGAGCGAGGTGTTTCTCTTTTGGGAGGTTGATCTCCATCTGCCTTCAAACACAGTCCATACCCCAAATGAACCAAAACAATATCTCAAAAGTGAAATCCCAAACAGTGAGTCAAAACCTTCTGGCCACTATAAATTATGACATGTCACTTCTCTGTAAGCATCTCCCCCAAGTCATCAAGGTTTCTGTTATTTATTGAGCTTAAGGCATGTGATTTCCAGTAAAGGTTGTTTTCAAAACTTGGTGACCCTTGTAAAAAAACATCCATGGAGTCTTTTCAGTTTTCTCAAATAAACTAATGGCTGCAATTCTAACATGCAAATCCTCAAAAAAAGGAAGTACTTTCATAACAGCTGTTCCTCCCAAGTGTGCTCCACTCATCACATATCACGTCATAAATTATTCATCACTGTATCCCAA
This sequence comes from Heterodontus francisci, assembly GCF_036365525.1. Taxonomy (NCBI): domain Eukaryota; kingdom Metazoa; phylum Chordata; class Chondrichthyes; order Heterodontiformes; family Heterodontidae; genus Heterodontus; species Heterodontus francisci. The sequence goes on from NC_090393.1 coordinate 13,896,902, forward strand.
AATATTATTTTCTAAAAGAAACAGACACAGATCGAAAATTTTGGGCAAGAGATGCAAGAGGAATATGAGGAAGAACCTTTTTACACATGGGGTGGTAATGACCGAGAACTCGCTGCCCACAAGGGTGGTGGAAGCAAAGATAATCAATGACTTCAAGAGGAAGTTGGATGGTCACTTGAGGGAAATAGACTTGCAGGGCTGTGGGGATCAAGCGGGAAGTGGGACTGATGAAATAGCTCCGTGCAGAGCCAGCATGGACTCGATGGGCCGAATGGCCTCCTTCTGTGCCGTAAATGACTCTGACTCTATGAGAACTCGCTCTGGGACTGAATAGTAGTCCGTAATCTGAGGGGTTCAGATAACATTAGCATTACATAATGTGTTTCCGACATTACAGCAGTGACTACACTTCAAAAGTACTTCAGTGGCTGTAAAGCTCTTTCGGACATTCTATGGTTGTAAAAGACGCTAAATAAATACAAGAAAAGAAACCACCAGAAACAATGACAGGAAAGCCATGTCTGAAATCTGTAATTTGATTTTTTTTAAATTAAGACTCAAAATGTCTCAAAGTAATTCACGTGAAGTGGAATTGATGTTGTTAAATAAGCAGGCACAGCATCCATTTTGGATCATACAAGATCAATAAGCTAAACGATGAGAGAAACTGTTTTAGATGGTAATGGTCGCAGCAAGAATTTGCCATAAGGACTCGCAAGTAATGCTATCATTATGTCTTGAACCACTGGAATCAGCTGACTGGAACTCGGATCAACGTCCTAATTCATCCTCAAGGTAACTGTTCCAGCAATTTGGTACTGCCTCACAATGCACTGGGATCTCAGCCTTTTTAGAATTAGAATTAGAACATTACAGCGCAGTACAGGCCCTTCGGCCCTCGATGTTGCGCCGACCTGTGAAACCATCTGACCTACACTATTCCATTTTCATCCATATGTCTATCCAATGACCACTTAAATGCCCTTAAAGTTGGCGAGTCTACTACTGTTGCAGGCAGGGTGTTCCACGCTCCTACTACTCTCTGAGTAAAGAAACTACCTCTGACATCTGTCCTATATCTATCACCCCTCAGCTTAAAGCTATGTCCCCTCGTGTTTGCCATCACCATCCGAGGAAAAAGACTCTCACTATCCACCCTATCTAACCCTCTGATTATCTTATATGTCTCTATTACGTCACCTCTCCTCCTCCTTCTCTCCAACGAAAACAACCTCAAGTCCCTCAGCCTTTCCTCGTAAGACCTTCCCTCCATACCAGGCAACATCCTAGTAAATCTCCTCTGCACCCTTTCCATAGCTTCCACATCCTTCCTATAATACGGTGACCAGAACTGCACGCAATACTCCAGGTGCGGTCTCACCAGCGTTTTGTACAGCTGCAGCATGACCTCGTGGCTCCGAAACTCAATCCCCCTACTAATAAAAGCTAACACACCATATGCCTTCTTAACAGCCCTATTAACCTGGGTAGCAACCTTCAGGGATTTATGCACCTGGACACCAAGATCTCTCTGTTCATCTACACTACCAAGAATCTTCCCATTAGCCCAGTACTCTGCATTCCTGTTACTCCTTCCAAAGTGAATCACCTCACACTTTTCCGCATTAAACTCCATTTGCCATCTCTCAGCCCAGCTCTGCAGCCTATCTATGTCCCTCTGTACCCTACAACATCCTTCGGCACTATCCACAACTCCACCGACCTTAGTGTCATCCGCAAATTTACTAACCCACCCTTCTACACCCTCTTCCAGGTCATTTATAAAAATGACAAACAGCAGTGGCCCCAAAACAGATCCTTGCGGTACACCACTAGTAACTAAACTCCAGCCTTGATTATATTCTCAGGTTCTGATGTGGGTATTGAAATCAGGATCTTCTGCCTCAAGCTACAGTCTTTGAATCACATCCATCAATATTTACTGTTAAATTTCATGGGAGATCTTTCTGTTCTGTTATTTTCTTTTCCCCCATTTCCTCCTTTCCTGTCCTCAAGGCAACACCTAATAATAACTGTTAAGCAATGCCTCGATTATAAAATTCCCATCCTTGCTTCCAAATTCCTCCATAGCCTCAACCCTCCCTATCTTTGCAATCTCCTCCAGCCTACAACCCTCCAAGATATCTGCGTGCTTCCAATTCTGGCTGTAATATTACTCATTCCTTTGGTATGTGAACTATTGTAAGATTCACAGGAGTACAAGTAACATCCAAAGATTATGTGGATTTTTATGATAGCTTAACTCGAACACAGCTACCACAGGAGCACATCTACACACATCTCACTCTGTCAGGCTAAATCCACAACTCTCTGGTCAGGTGTGCCGCGACATCACTTCCTCCGGTGACCTTTCACTTACTACCTCTTAAAGTGCTCTCACAACACTGGCTCTTGCATATCCCCGATTTTAATTGCTCCACTATTGGCGGCCGTGCTTCCAGCTGCCGAGGCCCGAAGCTCTGGAATACCTTCCCTAAACCTCTCCACCTCGCTTTCCTCCTCGAAGAAGCTTCTTAAAACCTACGTCTTTGACCAAGCTTTTAGTCATCTGTCTTAATTCCTCCTTATGTTACTTGGTGTCCAATTTTATTTTATAATGCTCCTGTAAAGCACCTTGGGATGTTTTACTACATTAAAGTCACTATATAAATATAAGTTGTTGTTGTTGTCGATGGGGCTATCGATGCTGGCTACGCCCGGTTCCTCAACCAAGTGACTATTCTTTTGTGTGAGCCTTGTCAATGAGCGTAAACAAGGTATTTAACTGTGATAGGCATCACAACCAACCTCTAGCTTCTCTCCTGCGCCCACATAGTTTGCAGCAGGAGTCACCAAATAGCAAGAACCCTTGTTGAGATCCCTTCTTCCTTGCCCAGAGGCACCCAACTGCGATCAATGAACTCAGTTTAGGCCACAGACTGATCCTTGTACATTCCTGGTCTGTAAGCCTCTGTAACTCACTGGATAGTGTACTTGGTAAATGGCCTATCATGGTATTTAGGCATTAAAGATTTTAAATAACTCAAAAACTGTTCTACTGATTGCAAAGGATTTAATTTCAATTTTATTGAAACTTTTATTGGCTATATAAATGCAAGTTGTTGTTTATGCATGGTTTTTCATTTCGCATGTGTGGTGCTCCTTGTCTGTCATCCTGGGCACTCTTTACTTTTCATGCATGGATGTTCCTTGACCCTCCTGCATTAGTGCTCTTTGTCTTTCATGCATGAATGTTTTGCCCTTCAAACATGGGTGTTCCTTGTCTCTCATGTATGGTGGAAGATTGACAATGTGAACATTAGTTGGGCGGCACAGTGGCGCAGTGGTTAGCACCGCAGCCTCACAGCTCCAGCGACCTGGGTTTGATTCTGGGTACTGCCTGTGCGGAGTTTGCAAGTTCTCCCTGTGACTGCATGGGTTTCTGCCGGGTGCTCCGGTTTCCTCCCGTAGCCAAAGACAGGTTGATAGGTAAATTGGCCATTGTAAATTGCCCCTAGTGGTGGTAGGAGAATGGTGGGGACATGGTAGGGAATATGGGATTAATGTAGGATTAGAATAAATGGGTGGTTGTTGGTTGGCACAGACTCGGTGGGCCGAAGGGCCTGTTTCAGTGCTGTATCTCTATGACTATGACTAGTGACAAGGGCTCATTGAGAATCAGTCAGCAGTTATTGAATCATCAGCTATATCCAATGTGCATTATATTGTAATAAAAGCAAAATACTGCGGATGCTGGAAATCTGAAACAAAAACAAGAAATGCTGGAATCACTCAGCAGGTCTGGCAGCATCTGTGGAAAGAGAAGCAGAGTTAACGTTTCGGGTCAGTGACCCTTCTTCGGAATTATATTGTGTTCCATCCAAGATAAAGATCATACCAGTGGAACAATTTACAGCTGTAATCTCATTCTTTCTATTGTCTTGAATCTGTCCCACTCTCCAGAAGTCCTGTGTTGATTGATTTTGAACCCAAACACAAAGGAAATGTTCTCTTAACTTGTAACAAATAAGACATGGGCAAAATGATCGCGCAATTTTAACTCCTGCTCAATAAGTCTATGGCTTATCTGGCCTGGTGATTTATTGGCATTTATTGAAATGATCTGTAACTGACTTTGTAAGCAAATATCAACAATAACCCACTACCATCGTACCTAGAACTGTACTCCAGGGAGAATGTTGTCACTGAGACCACCCTCAATGCAGCCCTGTCTCTGCCAGTCATGGATGAGCTGGACGTACAGCCAACAAAATCGGAACTCAGTGATGCCATTGATTCTCTAGCCAGCGGAAAAGGCCCTGGGAAGGACGGCATTACCCCTGAAATCATCAAGAGTGCCAAGCCTGCTATACTTTCAGCACTGCACGAACTGCTTTGCCCATGCTGGGACGAGAGTGCAGTACCACAGGACATGCGCAATGCCAATACTATCACCCTCTATAAGAACAAGGGTGACCGCGGTGACTGCAACAACTACCGTGGAATCTCCCTGCTCAGCATAGTGGGGAAAGTCTTCGCTCGTGTCACCTTAAACAGGCTCCAGAAGCTGGCTGAGCGTGTATATTCTGAGCCACAGTGTGGCTTTCGAGCAAAGAGGTCCACCATTGACATGCTGTTCTACCTTCGCCAGCTACAGGAGAAATGCTGTGAACAACAGATGCCCCTCGACGTTGCTTTCATTGATCTCACCAAAGCCTTTGACCTCGTCAGCAGACGTAGTCTCTTCAGACTACTAGAAAAGATTGGATGTCCACCAAAGCTATTAAGTATCATCACCTCATTCCATGACAATATGAAAGGCACAATTCAGCATAGCGGCGCCTCATCAGACCCCTTTCCTATCCTGAGTGGCGTGAAACAGGGCTGTGTTCTCGCACCTACACTGTTTGGGATCTTCTTCTCCCTGCTGCTTTCACATGTGTTCAAGTCTTCAGAAGAAGGAATTTTCCTCCACACAAGATCAGGTGGCAGGTTGTTCAACCTTGCCCGTCTAAAAGCGAAGACCAAAGTACGGAAAGTCCTCATCAGGGAACTCCTCATTGCTGATGATGCTGCATTAACATCTCACACTGAAGAGTGTCTGCAGAGACTCATCGACAGGTTTGCGGCTGCCTGCAATGAATTTGGCCTAACCATCAGCCTCAAGAAAATGAACATCATGGGACAGAACGTCAGAAATGTCCCATCCATCAATATCGGCAACCACGCTCTGGAAGTGGTTCAAGAGTTCACCTACCTAGGCTCAACTATCACCAGAAACCTGTCTCTCGATGCAGAATTAAACAAGTGCATGGGAAAGGCTTCCACTGCTATGTCCAGACTGGCCCAGAAAGTGTGGAAAAATGGCGCCCTGACACAGAACACAAAAGTCCAAGTGTATCAAGCCTGTGTCCTCAGTACCTTGCTCTACGGCAGTGAGGCCTGGACAATGTACGTCAGCCAAGAGCAACGTTTCAATTCATTCCATCTTCGCTGCCTCCAGAGAATCCTTGGCATCAGGTGGCAGGACTGTATCTCCAACACAGAAGTCCTCGAGGTGGCCAACATCCCCAGCATATACACCCTACTAAGCCAGTGACGCCTGAGATGGCTTGGCCATGTGAGCCGCATGGAAGATGGCAGGATCCCCAAGGACACATTGTACAGTGAGCTCGTCACTGGTATCAGACCCACCAGCCGTCCATGTCTCCGCTTTAAAGACATCTGCAAACACGACATGAAGTCCTGTGACATTGATCACAAGTCGTGGGAGTCAGTTGCCAACGATTGCCAGAGCTGGCGGGCAACCATAAAGGTGGGGCTAAAGTGTGGCGAGTCGAAGAGACTTAGCAGTTGGCAGGAAAAAAGACAGAAGCGCAAGGGGAGAGCCAACTGTGTAACAGCCCCGACAATCAATTTTACCTGCAGCACCTGTGGAAGAGTCTGTCACTCTAGAATTGGCCTTTATAGCCACTCCAGGCACTGCTTCACAAACCACTGACCACCTCCAGGCGATTACCCATTGTCTCTTGAGACAAGGAGGCCAAAGAGAAAGAGAATTGAAATGATGTTCATGAGGAGCACCATACTTCCTTTCAGTTATGAATGCTTCATTATAAGAGCAGAGTACAATCCATCTAATATGCTCCACCATAATATATTCAGTTTTGACCTGAGATCAGAACTCTTTATCGGCAGAGCAGGGTAGCGGGTGGAGGTATTCAAAATCATGAGGGGTCTGGACAGAGTAGATAGAGAGAAACTCTTCCTACGCGTGAAAGGATCAAGAAAGAGAGGGCACAGGTTTAAAGTATTTGGTCAGAGAAGCAACAGTGACATGAGGAAAAACTTTTTCACACAGCGAGTCGTTAAGGTCTGGAATGTGCTGCTTGAGAACGTGGTGAAGGCAAGTTCAATTGAAGCACTGAAAAGGGAATTGGACAGTTATATGAGAAGGAAGAATGTGCAGGGTTACGGGGAGCAGGCAGTGGAATGGAACTGAGTAAATTGCTCTTTCAGAGAGCCAGTGCGGACACAATGGGCCAAATGGCCTCATTCTGCGCTGTAACGATTCTGTGATTCTGTGATTCTGGGTAGTGGGGTGGAAATCTGGCTGTCCTATCACGAACTCCTGGTTTCCTGCTCATAAAACGACTCTGTACAAATATTGGAGACAGTAACCCTGGTGATGCTGGATTTTTGTCGCTCTCTTGTTTTAAAGCAGGGCTGTTCAAAAAAGGGATGTGTCAATTATATAGAATCAAGTCATAACATTTTACAGCACAAAAAGATGCCATTTGGCCCATCATGCACATGCCAGCTCTCTAAGATCTGTTGATTCAATCCCACTCCACTGCCGTTTTTTAACTATTATCCACTTCCTTTTTAAAAGCTACTTTTGATTCTGTTCACACCAGTGTTTCTGGTCTCTGTCCTAACAAATATCTGCATTAAAAAATCCTTCTAATCTTTCCCTTCATTAGTTTGGCCTTAATATTTATGTCCTCTGGTTAATGAGTCAAAGGTAGCCTCTCAATCCTGGCAATCCAGGCTTCAAAGCCCAAGTACTTCAGCCCAATTTCTTCTTATATTTCTTACTTGCTTGTCTGTCCTATTTGAATTTTGTAACTGTAGAGGTTTGGAAAGGGTTGGTCTATTGCTGTTGCCTCACTGGTGGATAAATCTTGAAGTCCTTTAATGCAAAGGAAGATGGTTCTGGAGATGATGCTATTGATGTTATTAGGACATCGTCACAGTAGTTCCAGGGAAATGTCTTCAACCTAACATGAACTTCAGCTGCTTCATCAATAACCTTCCCTCAGTCATAAGGTCAGAAGTGATCATTCTATGGTATTCATTTCCATTCACAGCTCCTCTGATAATGAAGCAACCCATACCTGCCTACAACAGGACCTGGATAACATCTAGTTTTGTGCTGACAAGTGGCAAGTAACATTCACACCGAATAAATGCCAGGTAATGACCATCTTGAACAAAAGATAGCTCAGTCATTTCTCCACGACATTCAGTGGCACAACCGTCACTGAGTCTCCCACTATATCAACATAAGAAACAGGAGCAGGGGTCGGCCATATGATCCCTCAAGCCTCCTCCGCTATTCAATAAGATCATGGCTGATCTTCTACCTCAGCTTCACTTTCCTGCCCTATCCCCATATTCCTTGTTTGCCTTAGTGTCCAAAAATTTATCGATCTCAGTCTTGAGTATACTCATCGATTGAGCATCCACAACCCTCTGGGGTAGAGAATTCCAAAGATTCACAATCCTCTGATTGAAGATATTTCTCCTCATCTCAGTCCCGAATTGTTGACTTCTTATCCTGAAACTATGGCCCCTAGTTCTGGACTCTTCATCTGGGGGAAACAGCCTCTCAGCATTGGCCCTGTCAAGCCCTCTAAGGATTCTATATGTTTCAATGAGATCACCTCTCATTCCTTTAAACTCCGGAGAATATAGGCAACCACTGACAAAAGCTGAACTGGGCCAGTCATATCAATGCTGTGGATATTGGGCAGAGAAAGGGATTGATGGGTATGAGAGCAGTGCATGGTATTTTACACTTTGGGACTAGCTACATAAGCTATGTTCTGTTCATTCCTATTTAAACAATCAAACAAATTAAGGCTCGTTATAATATATTTGAATTAAGCCGGTCTATAGTAGCTGAGATCAGCTAACTCTGCAGGAAGGTCCCAAGTTCTATGTCTAGCTCAGTAAAGACTTTAATTTAAAATATGTCAGTTCTTCTCTTTCCCTTTCTTGAGTCACTATGGGCTGGATTTTATGTAGGAGTTGGGGCTCCCAACACTAGGCCAAAAAGGCAGGGGATCTCCGCCTCTGCATTTTCATGGCCCCCCCCCCCCCCGCCCCCCAAAATGATCCTCCGTTAAATGTAAGTTTCAGAAGGCGGGAGCCCTGTCCCTTTCAAGACGGAGATCCTGCCTCCGTGAGCTGCTGGCCACTCAGAGGGCTGGCAGCATATCAGTATTGGCAGCACCTCCGGGATCGGTGGCCGCTGCCGGTCTTGCAGAGGCCTCAGACCAGGCCCAGCGGTGGAACCCCGGATAAGAGGCAGGTAAGGCAGGGTCACCAGGGACAGCTGGGAAGGCCCCAGTGAGGGGGGCGCTGGGGAGTGGTCTTGCAGTCCAGAGGGAGTGGGGGGGGGTTCCTGGGGAGTGAATTGGTCCAGCTGGGGATCCTCCGTGGGCTACAAATTGTCCACAGAGGAGGGACCCCCCACCCCGCCCCCCCCCCGCACTCCACCAAAGCCTGCAGGAAGGGCACCTCATTTTACAAGGCATCCTCCCCACGCAGCGGAGGCCCTTCCCCGCCACTGATAAGATCCCGGTGGTGGCAGGAAGAGGCCCCTTATGAGCCGTTAATAGGCCACTTAAGGGCCTTAATTGGCCTCTAGGTGGGAAGGCCATAGTCAGCCTATCTCACCCCGGAAAGATCGCTGGGCGACGTGGAATCAATGGGCCAGCCGCCCCACCCCAACCACCCGTCATGATACTCCATGCCCCCACACCTGATTTTGCCTCGGGGGGGGGGCTGTAAAATCCAGCCCTATATGTCTCACTTAACACCCCTGACCAAGGGGATGGACAGACAGCCTGCTCCTGTACCTCATCCAAAGCAGATTTGGAAACAGCCACTAGGAGACACAGTGGGATGCCTCTCCAATCAACATTTTCTCCCTGTGCAGAAGCATTCAGGCTTTGCTTCAGCCTGCAAAGCTGGGATGTCATCATAAGTAAAATCATGGGAGACAAGGTATAGTGCAGAGACTCCAAGACGCTATGCCACTGCAATATCCTTTGGATAAAAAAAATGTAACATGCTCTGCTCTGGTGTGTTTTTACTTGTGCGTCTGTGTAAGAGAGTGTGTGTAAGAGAGTGTGTGTGAGTTCACAGGTGCTGTGAAGTAAGAAATATATTGGAAATACATCAAGAAATGCAGGAAAGATACTTAATCTTGATCTGGAAAAAGTTGTGATCTGCTTGGTTTTTTTCAATAGACTAATGGATGTTAAGAACAAAATGTTTCTGCTTGATGGTTGCATTTATTTATTAATTGAAGGTGTGTAAGATGAACATAATAGTCAAACTACTTTGTGCAATTATTTTACAAAAGGAGGAGCATTTATAAGTGTTCTGACTCACATCCCTCGACTAGAAGCTTTTTGTTGATTCATAAACACAACAACTGAAGGGAGCAACAATTACCAGTCCATTAGGGAAAAGACAAACCAATTAGACAGAGGGAACAAAGTGCTTGGACCTGGCCAAAAGGAGAAGCGATTTCCAGAAGGAAGTCAATTTAGTCAATTGAGACAGACTTGCATTGGAAGGTACTGGTGTTGTTGTACTTCAGCTTCAGGAAATAAAACAGTATGTTTCTCCCATTTTTATGGGATGATGGCTTTTGTCTTCCCCATGTTTTAACTGCACAAAATTACAGCTCATCCAAGACTGAGTGTCAGACAAGCAGGGTAATAGCATAGAGGCAGTGGAGGAGCTGAGAACATGGTTGAGAGGTAGAGCTGGGTGTCGTTAGCATATCGTTGTAATGTAGGAAACGCGGCAGCAATTTCCCCACAAACAGCAATGTGATAATGACCAGATAATCTGTTTTTAGTGACGTTGATTGTGGAATAAATATTGGTCAGGACACCCTGGATAACGCCCCTGCTCTTCTACAAAATAGTGCTATGGGATCTTTTACATTTACCTGAGAGGGCAAATAGGGCCTCGGTTTAATATCCATCTGAAAGACGGCACCTCCGACAGTGCAGCACTCCCTCAGTACTGCACTGGAGTGTCAGCCGAGATTTTAGAACTGGCTGAGGCACAATAGGCCAAATGGCCTTCATTAGTTCTGTACTATTCAATGATTCTATGATCTGGTTGGAAAGAGAGAAGAATGTTATGCTGACTTGAGGGCAGGGTGAGAAAAGGATCGAATGATTCGGTGAACTAGAGCGATGGGTGGGAGGTGAAAGTGTGACTGAGGTCAGTTTTATGGAAGTGACGGTCTGTTTGGGTCTGTTGAAAATACAAATCTTACATACAGCTTTTTTTTCTAATTTTAAAATAAAGGTCATTCATTTGCATATAATTTTGTATAGTTTTATATCTGTAAAAGTTAGCCAGAATGCAATTTTAGGTGAAATTCAAACTCTTCCATTGTTTTGGAATGCTGCTGATCTTCCCATGCAGTCTGCAGTAAGGTATGTGCAGCAAACTGACTAAACTCTCTCTGGACAGACTTGGGAATACTCCAAATTAAAATTTATAGCCAGGTATAATTCGCTGTGCTTTCATTTGCGAACTCTATGTAATGCAGATTGTTAAATATGGACAGTGTTGGTGTTTGTGCACAGCAGCAGTTGTATCTTTATGCAGCTAATGCAAGACAGTCATTTTGTCTCCTACACCAATGCAAGGGCAGTTTGATCTGCTTAAACCTTAGAGAAGAATTTATTGCAGGAATGTGCATTTTTTTTTACCACCTGCCATTATAACTTTTGATGACATCTGTGTGCTTGTGCCTGTGGAATCCTGGATCTTTGCTCACACGTTGTCGCTGCGCTGATCATCAAGATGGCAATGGCTATGCCCAACCTATCACATTTTCACATGCGCTCCGAGCCCTCGTCTGTGTTTTCACGTTGGCAGAAGTGGCTGCGATGATTCGAGGGCACAATGGTGGGCTTTGGAATCACCAATAATTAGAGAAAAAAGGCCTTACTTCTCCACAATGCAGGTGAAGATTTGGAACATATTTTTAAGACATTTATGCCTGTACAAGACAACTACGACTCAAGAAAAAATGCACGCACAAGGAGAATGCAATATACGAAACAATTGTTTTCTGACGAAACAAGCAAGAGGCAAATGACAGAATTGATCAATATTGCACACAATTGAGATGACTGGCAAACAAATGTGACTTCGGTGATTTCAAACATGTCGAACAGGAATTCAAAATACAAATAATTAAAGGTTACCTTTCTAGGTAAATATGCAGAAAAGTACTCGAGAAAGACAGACAGCTATCAGAGCTGCTGGAGTTAGCAAGATTGCTGTCTCTTTCAGAATCCAGAGCTGCTGAAGTTGAGGCTGCCAACAGCAACTGCCACACTTCAAGTGTTCACCGCTCATGTGCAGGCAACAACCTGCAAAACAACAACAACAATCTCGCAAACAGGATCATGACATGTCCAAGCAATGCTTCCATTTTGGCAGTACTTAGCCACACCTGAAAATATGCCCTGCTGCTGACAAGCAGTGTAAAGCTTGTGGAATCGCAATCATTTTGCTCGTGTTTGCCGCTCATCAGCAAAATCAACTGTTAATATCAATGCTACCAAAAGGGTGCCAATTCACACACCACACGAAAAAGATGAGAGAATGTAGCAATCTAGAGATAGATGACCCTTGTCATGAAAACATGCTAGGCTGAATGATGATTTTTAATTCACTGGCTGGGAACCTGAATATTAAACTGATGGAGACGAAATACTTAAACCTTGCAAGCTTCCAACTCTGCCAGCTGACTGTGATCACTGAGGCATATCCCCTGCTGCAGACTGTAGTGTTCAGTGGTTTAATTGATATGTGTTTGATTGTGTTAGTCTGTTCACCGATCGATGCTCACTGTGCTTAATGACTAAGCCTGAGGGAGTGCTAGTGGGTAGAAAACTTTCCAGAAAGAACAGTCAGAGACTCACCTCTCAAACAAATTCAGTCACATTGCTGTCTCCCAGAGAATCACTGAATCAGCATCCATATCTTCAAACCGGAAGCCTCAGGACCACAAAAGGAAAGTTGTAGGACCATCAGATTCAGCCTGAAGCCAGCCGAATCACTGACCTCCACAAACTGTATACCCCTTTTATTTCTCTGGACTCTAAAATTCAACCAATCTATCCTTCCCCACTCTGTAACCTATTTGTGTGTGCGCGTGTGTGTATGTATGTGTGTGTGAAAGTTGGAGCGCATTTTATTATTTTTGCTTAGTTCAGTTTAAGTTCAATAAAGTTAACCTCTTTCATTTTTAAACTCGGGAAAACCTGCCCAATTGGCTTTTTTTGTGATCATGGCACATAAACAAGTAAACGCCCACTGAATTGGCAAGTATATATACTTAGGAAAGAAAAAAATCTGTTGTGGTCAAACACGGAGAGGGAAAAGAGGGGAGCCCTTCGACCCCTCCTCACCTGATGGTAACACCCTGAATATACTTTTGTGCTCTCCTCTGTTAACAGCAACCAGCCATGTGTGACAATAACCAATGGCTGCTCGAAAATAGATGCACTCATGATTTTGTCAAAGTCATAGGAGATAAAATGTTCAACAAACTTTAGGACTGCCCCATCCTTTGCAAGCCAGGGAATGCAAAAATCTTCCCCTACAACACTGGGACAAACCACTGAAAATTCTTTGGACTTTAGAAAAGCCAGTTACATTCAAAGACACCAGAATGACTGCTGTCTTCTATGTCATATCTGGAGAAAGTGACATGCTCATCAGTTTCCACACAGCAACATATCTGTGCATGATTGCAGTCACATACGCAGTTCCTACATGTACCAACAATGTTCTTGAACTGTATGCTTCAGGGGTACGGGCAAATTGAAGGATGCTACATTGAAGCTGCATGTAGATCCCAAGCTGCATCCAGTCGTGCGTCATAATAAATGAATACCATTCCATGTCTGAAAGCAGGCAGAAAAGGAACTTCAGCGCTTGCTTGACCTTCACATCATTGAGAATGTTAGCGATGAACCTACCCCTTAGTCTCACCCATACAAGTTGTCAAGAAACCCAAGAGTGAGAACAAGATCAGAATCTGTGTCCCTATACAGTCACCAAACCAAGCAATATAATGAGAAAGACATCCGACAACAACAACTGACGATATCATGGAGAAAGTGAATGATGTCAAATGTTTTGCTAAACTTTAGCTCAATGCAGGCTACCATCAAATTAAGCTTGCAGAAGAAATGAGGTATCTTACAGTGTTCTCCACTCATATCAGGCTCTTTCAATACAAGAGGCTCAACTTTGGAGTCAACTCAGCAGCAGCTGAGGTATTTCAGCACATGATTCAGTCTGCACTGCAAGGACTTGTTGGAACGCTGAATATCAGCGACGGCATTCTCATCCATGGCCACACTGCAAGTGAACTCGAGACACGCCTACATGCTTGCCTACAACATCATAGAGAATATAACCTTACCCTGACCAAAGACAGGTGCCTGATCAATGAAAGCAGTATCTAATTCTTTGGTCATGTGTTCAGCGATGAAGGAATATCACTGGATCTACGGAAAGTCGAAGCCTTTGCAAACAATGCAGATCCTACGAAAGTGCATGAAGTCCGGAGTCAGCTTGGGCTCGTCACATACTGTAGTCATTACATTCCTGACCTTGTTACACTGCCTGCCCTCCTATGCGATTTGACAAAAGTGACAACCAAGTGGGAGTGGACTAAATCGCACAAACAGGCTGTACACCAGATCAAACAACGATTGTCAGCAAGTTGCACAATTGTTACTTCAACCCTGAGAAAACCACCCACCTAGTCATGGATCTGAGCCCAGTTGGCTTAGGTGCAGTTCGCGTGCAGAAAGACAAAGCAGGTCACGCATCAGTCGTTGTGATGGCAAGCAGATTGCTAATGCCCGTAAAACAACAATACTCGCAAATAGAGAGAGGAGGAGTCTCAATCACATGGAGCATCCTACACTTCCATCTCTACTTGTATGGAAGTGACTTGGAAGTGATAACTGATCATAGGTCACTAGTGAGCATGTTCAACAATCCACATAGCAAGACACCTACTTGAATAGAGTGTTGGATACTCAAACTACAAGAGGGCAAGTTCCGTGTTGAGGATCACCCAGCGGACTACCTTTCATGCCATCCTGTGCCAACAATCAGTCCTGCTAGTTGTGAAGACCAGATTGCCAAACAACATTTTAACTTTGTGAGCATAAACACGGTACAAAAGTTGCTAAAATTAACTGACAGCAAAGTGGCAGCATAACACGATGAAGCATTGCATCTATGTACGACAGCTATGAAATCACAAAACTGGAAAGACGTGACTGTGATAGCGTTTACAAATGAAATTTCTCCAATGCTACAAAGTCTTTACAATGTTCGAAATTAGCTCACAGTTGTAACTACTTCTGATCTCGTATTACACAGCAACTGCATTGTCATTCCTCAATCATTAAGAGAATGTGTTGTAGAAATAGCACATGAGGGTCACCAGGGACTTATCAAAAGCAAGCAACTTCTTCGGGAAAAGGTATGGTTCCAGGGAATTGACCACACGGTGGAGCACAAAATCAATCAGTGGTTGGCATGTCAAGCAACCATAATGCTAAATCTTCATGCTCCTCTCAACACATCTGAGCTACCGGCAGGCCCATGGACTGAAGATAGCACAGACTTCATAGGCTTACCCACTGACCAACTCCTGCTTGTTGTAACTGGCGACTACAGCATATTACCAGTCATAGAAATAGTTACATCTACCTCAGTGAAAGCAGTCGTCCCAAAGCTTGATCAGATTTTTGCTTTGTTTGGTGTCTCAAACGGTGAGAAGTGACAATGGACTCCCATTCAACAGCAATGAGTTTAGTAAATTTGTGAACTATCTGGGCTTCACTACTAAAAAATCATACCCTGTTGTCCAAGAGCTAATGGAGAGGTTGAGAGATTCATGCATACCTTAAAAAAGTGATCCGTACAGCTACTGCTGACAGCAAGTCATGGAAGCAGGAGTTGTATCGTTGTCTTCGCAATGATACAACAACTCCTCACTCAACCACTGGAAAGCCTCCAGCTACGCTCATCTTTGCACATCCTATGCACACACATCTTCCAGGCTACCCCGCAAAGCTAATCAGCACATATGGGAGTGTGATCAAGGACAGAAAAATTGCATGAAAGCAAATGCAGAGCGAAACATGAAATTCAGAACTACAGCGCTAAAGCCAGGAGACAAAGTGCTCGGAAAACCTGATGATTATGTTGGAAAGCAAACAACCTCCATGACACCCAGCCATTTGTTGTGACCAATACAAAAGGATCACTGATCGCTGCTAAGCATGGTTTGCAAATCAGCACACAAAACGCATCATTCTTCAAAGTGTTGCAAACACCATCCACAATCGTTGCATCCGATCCAGACAGTGGCACTTCAGATGAAACACGTGTTAAATGAGACAACATCTAATTTCGATATCCTGCTCATGAGCGTTACGACTGAGGTGGGAGGAGTGCACTGTTCACTCTAGTTCCACTTCTCCACAGGTCACAACATATATTTAAATTTTCCCACTTACCGATACAGTCAATCACATACTCTATTTTTCCCAGAATAAAACACACTAACCAGGTTTCTTTAACAAACAACAAAATTATCAGTTTAGTATAAAACAAATCTTAAACCAGTAATGAAGTAAAACAAATACACACAGATTGAAAGATTAGTTCCTTTTTTACCTTAGCCCCTCACACTCATATACACATCTGCACATACACTGGTTAACCAGAAAAATAAAAAGGGATTTTTCTTTAGAGCTCTGTTACAGACAAAAAAACACTTGGGCTGAATACCTGCTCATTCTTGAAGAAACAGCTGATGAGATATGTTGTATTCCAAAACTGGAAACTGGCATACAGTCTGACCTCCGACTACATGTATACGGGTCATTGGGCTCTTTTAGAACAGTTCTTTTCAGGCGGCATTGAGAATTAATTTAGCAGGGTTTTCTTCAAAGACAGGAAACGAAATGAGTTGGCACAGCGAACTTCTCAGGGTCTTTTAGAGAGGTGCTGAAAAGTTGAGCTACGTTGTGGTCTCCTCTCCTTCCTTGGGAATTCTCTTCTCTCCTTGGAAGTTTTCTTCTTCTTCTGCAGGCTTTTTAAAGAGATGGAACAGGCTGGGCTGAGCTGGGGTTTTGTCTGCCAGTTTTATTTTTTAAAACTCCAACCCCTTTTAAACAATTCACTCCCAACTTCAAACACTTCAAAAGTGAAACCGGAAACAGAAAGTTCACCGTCTGACCTGTCACTTCTCTGTACACATCTTCCCCAGTGATCAAGGTTTCTGTTCTGTTTTTAACTTGAGTCATGTGACAACCAGTAAATGTTGTTTTCAATCCAGACCCTCTTGAAAGAAAACTGGTCCAACATTTCTTCAGTTTGACTATGAATCCTGAAAAAATATATTTAACAAAACACAGAGGCACTTTCGTAACATGAGTGAAAACATCCGCCATACTTAAGCGATTATGTTACAAATTGCTGTAATGTTCAAACAGAACAATGTAAGAAAACTCTCATTTACCAAGAAGGGGAGGAATGTAGTGTATTTTTCATTTATTGTTCATTTGATATGTAGCGTATTGTTCATTTGAGGCCACCACACATGCTTGGTATAGCACACGCCGTGAGCCAGTAGAGGGAGTTGATAATAAATTTTCAGTTTACAGCTGCAATCCAGAAAGAGTTGTGTGTTTCTTCCAGAGTTTTGCATTAGCAGATCTAGAATGTGAGGTCTTACAATTACCGGGCTCCAATTGGTCCTGTAACTTATGGAAGAAAGCTGAGCGACTGCCTCCCCGCTGAAGCACAGCTGCGATAGCGCATAGCTGCTCACTCGGGCTCAGGTGTGGGATATTGTCTCGGAACACTCAGCTCTCATGAAGCCCCTTGCACCCTCCTCTCCTTCACCCGCTCCTGAACAGTCTCTCCAGCCCCGCACTTGCCTTTCCTGTTGCTGCTGGTGCTCTCCCTCCTCATAAAGTAGCCCATATAGCCCATTATGGGATAGTGCTAATGCTAACCATCATTAGAAAGCTCCCAAAATCAGTCTCTAGAAGTAATGGGCACACAAAAAAAAACACAGACAAGATTTCCCAAAAAATATTTGCCTTAAACCTCTCCAGCAACCTCGGAAGCCTTGCCAGAGACTTATCTTAATGGATAATAAAAGCAAAATACTGCGGATGCTGGAAATCTGAAACAAAAACAAGAAATGCTGGAATCACTCAGCAGGTCTGGCAGCATCTGTGGAAAGAGAAGCAGAGTTAACGTTTCGGGTCAGTGACCCTTCTTCGGAACTGACAAATATTAGAAAAGTCACAGATTATAAACAAGTGAGGTGGGGGTTGGGCAAGAGATAACAAAGGAGAAGGTGCAGATTGGACAAGGCCACATAGCTGACCAAAAGGTCACGGAGCAAAGGCAAACAATATGTTAATGGTGTGTTGAAAGACAAAGCATTAGTACAGATTAGGTGTGAATATACTGAATATTGAACAGCAGCAAGTGCAAACCTGAAGAAAAACAACCTGAAAAAAACAGTGGGTAAGCAAACTGAACAAACTAAGATGAAATGAAATAAATGCAAAAAAAGATTGTAAAAAATGTAAAAAGGAATGTAAAAAAAAGGAAGAAAAAATAACTAAAAATGACTAAAAATGAAAGTAAAGTGGGGGGCTGTCATGCTCTGAAATTATTGAACTCAATGTTCAGTCCGGCAGGCTGTAGTGTGCCTAATCGGTAGATGAGATGCTGTTCCTCGAGCTTGCGTTGATGTTCACTGGAACACTGCAGCAATCCCAGGACAGAGATGTGAGCATGAGAGCAGGGGGGAGTGTTGAAATGGCAAGCAACCGGAAGCTCAGGGTCCTGCTTGCGGACTGAGCGGAGATGTTCCGCAAAGCGGTCACCCAGTCTGCGCTTGGTCTCCCCAATGTAGAGGAGACCACACTGTGAGCAGCGAATACAGTATACTACATTGAAAGAAGTACAAGTAAATCGCTGCTTCACCTGAAAGGAGTGTTTGGGGCCTGGGATAGTGAGGAGAGAGGAGGTAAATGGGCAGGTATTACACCTCCTGCGATTGCAAGGGAAGGTGCCCTGGGACGGGGACGAGGTGGTGGGGGTAATGAAGGAGTGGACCAGGGTGTCGCGGAGGGAACGATCCCTTCGGAATGCTGACAGGGGAAGGGAGGGGAAGATGCGACTGGTAGTGGCATCACGCTGGAGGTGGCGAAAATGGCGGAGGATGATCCTTTGGATATGGAGGCTGGTGGGATGAAAAGTGAGGACATGGGGAACCCTGTCACGGTTCTGGGAGGAAGGGGAAGGGGTGAGGGTAGAGGTGCGGGGAATGGGCCGGACACGGTTGAGGGCCCTGTCAACCACAGTGGGGGGAAATCCTCGGTTGAGGAAAAAGGAGGTCATATCAGAAGCACCGTCATGGAAGGTAGCATCATCAGAGCAGATGCGTCGGAGACGGAGAAACTGGGAGAATGGAATGGAGTCCTTACAGGAGGTAGGGTGTGAAGAAGTGTAGCCAAGGTAGCTGTGGGAGTCAGTGGGCTTATCTTAATGGAGCTGGTCGTCCCTTTAAATATTGCTACTGCAGCCTTCCTCCTAATTGTTTGCACCAAGTTTCGCTGGGCAGGGCTTGGAACTGACTAATCACGCATCCCCAGACACCAATTTCACAAAAGAGATCCTGACGCAGGTGCAGAACCCTTATTACCCTATTTCAACGAGGCCAACGACAGTTTCAGGCAGTTGCCAGGGAAGCTGAATGAGCGGCCAAACCAAAATGGCGCCAGTGCAAAATTCATCTCCATGCTGCCCATTTTAACCTCCCCCCCCCCCCACCCCCAACACAAAAAAGTTTCCATACAGTAAGAAACAGAAATAAATAGAATAAAATGGGATTCAATTGTTTTAAGTTAAAAATTAAGCTTTTGGTGTATTTTTTCTTTATCTATACCACAAATTTCCAGATGCAACAAAACCACCCAATCCAGAACCATGCAATTAGGAACCCTACATTCCTGTGTGTGTGTAAACTTCACTCTAGGCGAGCATGTTTGCATAAGCGGAGGGACAGAAATGGGCTCTGTGCTGCACAGAACTGACAGGCAGAGGCTGGAGATTGACGCATTTGAAGTGTTTCTCTCAGCAGGACACCACTGTATCATCCACCAGCACCATCAAATATTTAGCAGTGCAGGGATGTTGGTCTGACAGAGAAGGGGTGAAGGGATTGCACAACTAGATGTTGTCTTCTCTTGACAAAGAAGAGCATTCCCTCTGTCCAACCACCCCCAAAGGATATGAAACAAAAGGAAATATTTCCTTTCAACAAACCGGATCTGCATTCATTAATTTGGAAACTTCTTACAGAATGTTTGGAAAGAAGAGTCAAGAAAGATTCTCTAGTCTTCAAAGCTGGAGGATGAAAGTGAAAGGGTCTTTATTCTTTCCCAATGTGTCTTTTTTTTAACCCAATGGCATATAGCAAAAAATATCATGAGGTGTGGAAGATAAGCTACCAAATTATAGTTTTCAATTAAAAGTGAACCAAAATTGTGGAATTTCATCCCACAAATGCTGGGAAAAATCTGGTGTCTCATGTCATAAAAATAGAATGTGACTTATTTTCTTCCTATGAAGCTATGGCGCTCATTGTAACTGCAGAGAATTGTAGAACACAATTAGGAAGCTAAAAAGTGTCGTAAACACTTACAGCACAGAAAGAGGCCATTCGGTCCATCATGCTTGTGCCAGACCACTTTGAGTACAACCAGTTCCAGTTGTCTTGGCTCACAATGTCAGGAGATCAACAGCAATGACATTCATTTATGTAGAATAATACTGCTGAAATTTCCCAGCTCTTTTGAGACAGGCTGGGAGGCAGGAGGGCTGCTACATATTGTGGGGGAAGGCATCGGGAGGGGAGCCCGATGTCTTCCGGCCACTATGGCATATGACCAGCTGCAGGACCCTGAATGGCGCGGCCACCCACTGAGCAGTGAATTGAGCCACTTAATTTTGAGCCCACGCCATCATTTTGACTGTGTGGGGAGACTGCCGAGCATTTTTCAATGCTTGAAAGTTGCAATGCTGACTTCACTCTCTGGCTGTGGACCCTTGGTGCTAGCCAGGGACGGGGGTGTGTGTGTGGCGAGGAGGGAGGGAAGGCACCTTCTTGCTCGTAATGCCAAACGTGCCATTGCCCCTGCTGAGCTCAGCCACTGCTGCAAGACTCAGCACGGCCATCTCAAGCATATAACCCTCTCACATAACACAGCTCCCTCTCACTTACCTCACAGGGATGCCGTTGTCTGCAATACTAAATGCAACCTTACACAAAGAAAGCCTTGCATTTATATAGCGCCTTTCACAACCTCAGGATGTTTCAAAGCACTTTACAGCCAATGAAGAACTTTTGAAGTGCAATCACTGTTGTAATGTAGGAAACACCAATTTACGCACAGCAAGCTCCCACAAACAGCAATCTGATAATGACCACCTGTTGTGATATAGATTGAGGGACAAACATTGGCCAGGACAAGGCAGAGAATTTCCCTGTTCTTCTTCAAAACAGTGCCTTCAGATCTTTTATGTCGACCCGAGAAGGCAAACCGGGCTTTGGTTTCATGTCTTATCCGATAATGGCCCCCCCTGACAGTGCAGCACTCCTTTAGTACGGCAGCTAGCCTAGAACTTGTGCTCAAGTTGCTGGAATAGGGCTTGAGTGCACAACCATCTTGCTCAGAGGCGAAGAGTGCTAGATACTGAGCCACGAAACCCTTCTGAAAAGGCTGCAGTCTCAACAAAAGAAAATCAGAGTGTTCACTCGATAACTCAGATGTTCAATTCAAACCATTTGATATTAAATTTTCTATTGCTATGACAGCTCTGGAGATCACACATCACTTTGCGTTCTAAAAACAGCGAGACTTGGCTTATAAAAGAAAAGGCTTGTCCCTGAGACACAGAACAGAAAATCACTTATCTCAATTAAATCTGAAGTATCAGAGCCGCTGCTGAATTTATGCCACATGCTCCAAATAATTTTACAAAATACTGAATTGCCTCCTCAGGTCTGCGTTGTGGTTTAGTATGGTGTTCTCCATGGAATAGGCGTCAACTGAATATTCAAATTGACGTTCTAGTCTGAAATGCAGAGTAACTCGTTCTTTCGCTATACTTTGTCCCCTTACCTCAGTTGGTACAACAATCTGTGCTAAAGTGTCCCTTTGGGTCTGAATATTTTAATGGTTAGTGCACTGCTTTCACAAACTCAAAAATAAAACGACTTAAATAAGAAGGATTTACAGACAACAAGGACACAGCAAACATGCCTGATGTACATGCTATATTTTGAACACGACGTTTGTAGACATGATCACCATTTGGAGGCTTATATATGACAGTAGCACCACTCATGGTAAAGAGGATGAATTCAGCGATCAGTGTGATATACCGGAAGACCCCAAATCCAATCCCTGATAGGTGTTGGCAGAGCTCAATCAGTAAGGAAGGGAAACAGCAGCCCATGTTTTCACTCTTAGGTGCTGCCCTCATGCCTGATACTGGAAAGCACTCACACATGATGTTGGATGGAGAAACGATTGGGTGCAAATGTGTCGCCTTACGCAGTTGAATAGTCCGCTGATACTTACCACCTGGGCTCAGCAATTAAGAACAGCCATTTCAGCAAGATACTAGAGAGGCTGCCTGCAGCTGTAGGACTGTACCCATCGAAAGACAGCATGTTGAGTAAAGAGATTATTGAAATAAGAACTGGTGGCAGGAAACAAGAGAGTAGACCTTGTGGTGAATGTGAGGCAAACTTGACAGTTGGTGAAAGCAAAAGTCTCATGCATGTGACAGGCTGGGAGGAAAAGATACCCAAACAAGTTGCTTCAGGGCAGAGTGATAGGCTACAGATTTATGGCACGTTAACAAGAACAATACAAGGACCAATGTCATGTTGTTTCATTTCAAGCTGCTTTTCTTAACAAATTACTTCATGTGGATAAACACAGCATTCATTCTCTCGACCCACAATGAGGTGAATTAGCCATACTGGGCCAATTGTCCCTTTTGGATGGCTGTCTGGTAGAGTGCCCAGGCTGCCCATCTGTCAAGTGGGCGAGGAGGCCCGAACCCACCTGAGCTTGATCCTGTGAGCCACACCCTCAAACGGGTAAGCTTGATAACCAACAGCTTTGACACCGTGCCAACCTGCAGGCCTGTCCTGAGAGGGCTGGGGGCAAATGCAGAGTGGGGGCACGATGGAGGGGAGCAAACCCAGGCTGGCATTGACCTACAAGATATTTCTGGGTCAGCAGGAGCTCTCCTGGATCCACAAAAATATAAACTAGGACCCTTTCTGCGTTGTTTCTGGAGCAGACTGCAGAGGCCCCTTCAAGAACCTCTGGTTCAGCTGCTCGACAGCAGGTTACATTGAAGCATCTGCAATGCATTTGCCTGGTCATGGGCTCCTAAAAATTGGAATCAGAGGCCTAACTTCATCAAAGGACAACAAAGACGTAGTCAAGAGGTCTACCACCTGAAATAGGCTGGCACTCCAACCACCCATGCGTAGGTCCCTTTGAAAATGGCAGCAGCCGTAACAGATCTGTTATCCGGTTGGTAAGTTCCATTTTGAGACCATCGGTTCTGGTATCTTCCTTGGAATTCTTGATTTTTGTACCTTCTACAGTGTCTCCATATTCTTTCTGTCTTATGGAGACCAGAACGGTTCGCCATACTCCAACTGTGGTCTAACCAAGGTTCTGTACAAGCATAACATAACTTTCTCTGCTTTTCAATTCTATCCCTCTGTAAATTAATCTCAGTGCTTGGTTTGCTTTTCTTTAAAAAAAAATAATCCAAATTCATAATCTCAGTGTGGTGAAATGGCAAATGCACAAGAGACCAACTCATTGGCTTTCACTTACCCCATCCTGTTCCCCAGCGCCTAGCTTCAGACTAGCCTTGAAGCCTTGAAGCGAATCACTTACCCTAATAAAACCATACAACCTCAACTGATTGATTGCCACTTGCAGACCAACGCTTTGCACAGCAGAGAGGCCTGGAGTAAAACAGAAATTAAATTCATTACAGTAAAAGCACAAGGGAAAAGAAGGAAAAAAATTAGCCTGTCCTCCGTTCTCCACAATATGGAAAAGAGAAGTAAAGATCTTTACAGCTGTAATTGTCCTGAGCCCACAATGATGGAAAACGTTGTTTCATTAAGAGGATATTGACTTAAATTGAAATGAGGTGAACTTTGGGGCCTTGCGGTTAATGTCCCCAAGGTACGTTCAGTCCCAAATCTCAGATCTCCACAAAAAGTCAATAACCAATTACACGGCACTGAAATAAAGGGACTCATTAGCCCAGATCAGCTTTAGCACTGAATTGAAGAAGCATAAAGTGATAATGTGTCACAGCTTAATACCAACGTAACTCAGTGTAGTGCTGTAATTTATTAAATAAAAACAGAAAAGGCTGGAAATACTCAGCAGGCCAGAGCGCCTGTGGAGAGAGAAACAAGAGTTAACGTTTCATCTCATTTCTATTTGTTGATCTCTCGTCAACAACCTGAAACATTAACTCTGATTCTCTCTCTATAGATGCTGCCTGACCTGCTGAGCATTTCCAGCATTTTCTGTTTGTGTTTCAGATTTCCAGCATCTGCAGTATTTTGCATTTGCATTAATATAATTTATTCATCTTGACTGTGTCAAGGAATAACATTGGAAGCAGCGCTTGACTATATTTAATCATTGGTAGACTTCAAACAGTTTATTCCCAAAGTGGATCCTAGATGACCTCCCATGTATTTTGGATCACTGCTCTATGAAGAAATCTGTCCTATCTCATTACCAGATCAGTCAAAGGTTCACTTATGGGTTTAGAGTGGGAGTGAATATGGCCGACTGAACCAGCGGGGGAATTGTACACAAACTGAGAGACAGCTCTTCTTCTGAGGGGGGAGGGGTATTTGTATCCCTGCGTTCCTCAAGTGCCTAGAGTTTCCAACCCTCTAGGATTGCCCTGAACTCTCCAGAAATTAAAGGTTAATCCCCTGGTCCCGACTGCAAGAACCCTGGGAGAAAAGGTCTTCCAGGCATCTAAAAATGTTGTGTTCATCTTTAGGAACACTTTCATGTATTAGTTTACAAATATTGGAATTAGGAAAAAAGGACTCTTTGATCACGGGATGAAACCTCCAGGAATATGCCCAACCAGAGTTGGCACCTTTAACAATGCAGCACTAGAGTGTGAGTATTGATTTTTGTGCTTAAGTCCTGGAGTAGGATTTGAACCCACAATTTTCCTGACTCAGAGGTAAGAGTACTATCTACTGAGCCACGGCCAACAGATTTCATCTGCTGACCTGTTACTTGTTCTATTTGTGCGCTGGTTGTCTGGTGAGTGCATGGCCATCTTTTAATCCCTGCTTCACTGATGTGGCTGTGCCTCAATATCATTTAGTCTCTGAATTCCCTCTGGCTTCACCGTAACGTCACCATAAATGTTGTGGCGACTGTCCAGTCAACTTGCATAAACAGGGTTTCCGATAAGTGCTACCACGTAGGACAGTTAAGGCGTCTAGCGTAGAGGCAGTTAAGGGTCAGCTAGATAATTACATAAGGGAGCATTGAATAGAAGGATATGTTGATAGGGTGAGATGGAGTAAGGTGGGAGGAGGTTTGTGTGGAGCTTAAGAAACTGGCATGGACCATTTGGGCCAATTGGTCTGTTTCTGTGCTGTACACTCTATATAATCAACAACTTAACTAATCAAGTCTGGTTTAGGGTATGCGTTTGTTTGAGAAGCCACCAGCACAATAAAGCAAATCAATACAGGCAGCATTCTAAGCTTCACTCTTTCCGCTGATGGACTGTAGAAAATGTGAGGTTGTTCACACTGGGGAAGCAGTGCCCTCCAGTGGTAGAGCTGACACTTCAGCTCGAAGTGCCCCAGCACCCAATACATGCAAATAGTGCCACATACGGGAGATGTACATCACTGAACAGAAGGCTTGCAGCACTTATTATGCAAGAGTCGCACTCTCAGCACATAAATGCTGCCACCTTTATCACCAGCACAGCCCATCTCATTTCTAACATCTTTTCTGAAAATAATCCGGAATCGCAAGAAAGCGGCCACTATCCCGATTTCAGACTCGGTCAGATATCCGGACATTGCCAGATTGTGATCAGGGGCATGACCGCTATCTAATGGAATGGGAATCTCTGGTGGTAACTCTGGTACAGGATCACACTTGCTGATAGAGCAGTGATGTTTGACAAAGTGGGCTCATTGTTCATCTCCCCCTTAATGGGGCTGCAAATATTGGTTTGGAAACCGTTAGATGCCATGGGTGAGTTTGCTCTTCCAAGTGGACTGGGCAAACAGGTGATAGATGCAGGTTACTGTCTGTCACCCCGTGACTCAGTGCTCACACTCTGGCTACTGAGTCAGATTATTGTGGTTTCAAATCCTAAATTTAGGCTGATGCCTCAGTGCAGTAGTGAGAGAATGTCGCAGGTTTTGGATAAGGTGTTAAACCAAAGGTCCGTGTGTCCTCTTAGATGGATATTAAAGATTCCATGCACTGCTTTAAGATGAGCAGGGGAATTAGTCCTGATGTTCTGGCTAATAATTATCACTTATTCTTTCTTTTGGGCCTCCTTATCTCGAGAGACAATGGATACGCGCCTGGAGGTGGTCAGTGGTTTGTGAAGCAGCGCCTGGAGTGGCTATAAAGGCCAATTCTGGAGTGACAGGCTCTTCCACAGGTGCTGCAGAGAAATTTGTTTGTTGGGGCTGTTGCACAGTTGGCTCTCCCCTTGCGCCTCTGTCTTTTTTCCTGCCAACTACTAAGTATCTTCGACTCGCCACAATTTAGCCCTGTCTTTATGGCTGCCCGCCAGCTCTGGCGAATGCTGGCAACTGACTCCCACGACTTGTGATCAATGTCACACGATTTCATGTCGCGTTTGCAGACGTCTTTATAATGGAGACATGGACGGCCGGTGGGTCTGATACCAGTGGCGAGCTCGCTGTACAATGTGTCTTTGGGGATCCTGCCATCTTCCATGCGGCTCACATGGCCAAGCCATCTCAAGCGCCGCTGACTCAGTAGTGTGTATAAGCTGGGGGTGTTGGCCGCTTCAAGGACTTCTGTGTTGGAGATATAGTCCTGCCACCTGATGCCAAGTATTCTCCGAAGGCAGCGAAGATGGAATGAATTGAGACGTCGCTCTTGGCTGGCATACGTTGTCCAGGCCTCGCTGCCGTAGAGCAAGGTACTGAGGACACAGGCCTGATACACTCGGACTTTTGTGTTCCGTGTCAGTGCGCCATTTTCCCACACTCTCTTGGCCAGTCTGGACATAGCAGTGGAAGCCTTACCCATGCGCTTGTTGATTTCTGCATCTAGAGACAGGTTACTGGTGATAGTTGAGCCTAGGTAGGTGAACTCTTGAACCACTTCCAGAGCGTGGTCGCCAATATTGATGGATGGAGCATTTCTGACATCCTGCCCCATGATGTTCGTTTTCTTGAGGCTGATGGTTAGGCCAAATTCATTGCAGGCAGACGCAAAACTAACACCTAAAATCGATTATCTGGTCATTATCGCATTACTGTTTGCGGGAGCTTGCTGCGTGCAAATTGGCTTCTGCGTTTCCTACATTGCAACAGTGACTACATTTCAGAACTATTTCATTGGCTGTAAAGTGCTTTAGGACATCCTGACGTCAGGAAAGACACTATCGAAATGCAAGTTTTCCTTTCTTTAATGCAGGCAAGTGTGCGGTGATGAACTTTTAGAGGGAAATCATGGATAAAACGTCACGCTAAATTTGTACAAGGTAATAGTTAGCCACACATTTACAACACATGCAGTTTTGAGCGCCCCACTATAAACAGGATGCCAAACCTGTAAAGAATGTACAGTGTAAATCCATCAGGACAATATCAGGGATGACAAGCTGTAGTTACGAGAAGAGAATTGAGCTGGGAAGGCTAAGAGGAGAGTTAATAGAAGTTTTTAAAATTATTGAAGCATTTTGATAGGGTAGACAAGGAAACAATATTTCCTCTGGTTCCCCCACAGCTCCTGAAACCCTAATCCACACTTTCATTACCTCAAGGGTTGACTTAAAACAATAGAAATTTGCAGCACAGAAGAAGACCATTCATTCTATTAAATCGATACAGCCTCCTTTGTTAATCCCATTACCCCATACTCTCTCCTTAGCTCTATATTTTCCTTTGCCTCAAATGCTTATACACTGCTCCCTTAATAGAGGTAATAGCCTCTCCCTCAACTACTACCTCCAGCAAAGCTTTCAATGCTCCAACTTTGCTTGAAGACATTTCTCCGAATCCCTCTCTTCACTCTCTTAATTACAACTTACAATCGTTAAGCTCTCATCACCAACTCCCCAGTCAGAGCAATGATTTTTCTCTATTCACCCTTCAAGAACCTCCATAGGTTTCCTCTCATTTTCCTGATGCATTAGAAACAGACTGAGGTGGGCCCAATTTTAACTCAGTGCAAGAGAATGGGTTTTGAATGAGTTAAAATCCCCAATTCTCTTGTATTTGAGTCCCACTCTGGGGACTTAAGCACAAAATCAAAGGTGACACTCCTGTGCGGTACTGACGGTGTTCAGATGAGACGTTAAACCAAGGTCCCTTCTGCCCTCCCAGGTGGATGTAAAAGATCCCATGGCACTATTTCAAAGAACAGCAGGGGAGTTCTCCCCGGTGTCCTGGCCAATATTTATCCCTCAACCAACAGATTAAGAACAGATTATATGGTCATTTGTGGGACCTTGCAGCGTGCAAATTGGCTGCTGCATTTCTCACATGACAACAATGACTACACTTCAACAGCTGGAAAGCACTTTGAGATGTCCTGAAGTCGTGGAAGGCCCTATATAAATGTAAGGCTTTCTTTTATCTTCATAACTATAGTTCCTTATTCCCTTGCTGAATCGGCACTGTAAGCTTTATGGTTTTGTTACTTGTTCTCTACTGGACATGAGGCTGTGTACAGTACTAAAACTGGCTTAATCATTGCCTTGTATAAAGGTATCACCTTTTTGCTCTTGTACTCTCTGCACTGAAGGGAGAGCTGTAAGCAGTGATGCCCTGGCGGTGGAAGAAAGCAGACTTGGTGATAGATCAGTTGTCAGAGTTTTTAAAAAGACACGCAGCTTCAGATCCAGCCACACAGACCTGGCATAGAAACTGAAAGAGACCAACGAAGCTGTGAGATTGTAATTCTGAATTGAACTATGCTATGTTAAATGGAAGCCAGCTGAGGCTGTGTTGCTGAAATGCTGCTGCTTATGGTTACACCAAGCTGAATAAAGCTGATGCTAGTCCAGTGTAATTTTGAAACATCATATTAAGATGAACCTATCTAGCGCTGTGGCATCATTCTAAAAACACAGCTACTGTAGCCAGTGTGTGACACTTATGTTGACAATTGTAATACTCTTGTCTGTGTAGAAGTCATGAAATACTGTAGACACAGTCCTTGATGACTGAACTCAGAGTTAAATGGTGACTAGTGTTGTGTTGCCTTCCTGCTGATGGCTGAACAGAAGATTAATCAATATTAATCGAGTCAATTTATGTTGGCCAATTCTGGAACCTATTATTAGGCAACACACATAAAACTGTAGACACTGAAATAAATCCTGATTCACTTTGCCTGCATAGTTTATTATACAAAACTGCTCACCAGTGTTAACTGGGAATAGACAACGTTGCACGAAAAAACCACTATCCATTAACGTACTCTAGTATAATCAGCGAACACTTGTTGCATATCTCCGTCAGCCAACAGCAAAGCAGGTGTCACACCATTTTCTAAATCTAGAATAGAAGGGAACTAATTAGAGTTAAGCTTTCCGAGTGGGGGGTAATTTAAAGAACTATCCATTTAATGCAGAATGATTGATAGACCAAATAGCAATTTCTCACTCTGGAGAATCTTAGCGTCTAATAAAACTTTTCTTTATATATTTTAGCTTCACTTCCTCTTTCAGAGCATGGCAGTTTATCAGATCTACCTCGTCTCTCTAGAAATTTACCAAAATCGCCGTCATCCATCATTGTTGCTGACTGTTGTCCCTATGTATTTCCACTGCATCAGAGGGCTGGAAAAGGAAAAATATTATTGTACCATAAAATTAGAGTGAATTCGAATCAGAGCAGGCATGGTGTGACATGCTGGCTGTCAATTTCTGAACTTAATTGTGTTTGGCCACAATTTCTGCTAAAATATCACAGTCTTATGTAAATGGGCCAGAGGCAGAGAAAGAAAGGAAGACTTTCTACAAGACCTTACACAACCTCAGGATATCTCAACATGCTTTATAGCCAATGAAGTGCTTTGGAAGTATAGTCACTGATAATAATAAATAGGAAATAAACAAAAACAGTGGTAATGACAATGGAACTGAGGTGCTCATAGGACCCTAATGGTTTTGTGGCTAAATGTGCGATGGATTATGATGCTGAGCCATGCAGGCTGAGAAGATCCCGGGTTAAATTCCCAGTCTATGCTGAGTTAGCTGATCTCAACCTGAGCAGGAACTGCGGCTTCACAGTTCTCACCAGAAGCTGCAGGCTATGAAGGAGGATGATTGGCTATGGTCACTGTTCCCAATTGCTATCCAGCGACCTCCTGTTGAAATGTGAATGCTTGTGGCCATCCAGTGCGGCAAGGAGATGGGGTGGGTTGCGATGCCTCCCACAGTGGAATAGTTCACGAATACTCACCATCTAAGAACAACAACAATTAATATTTATATAGCACCTTTAATGTAATAAAATGTCCCAAAGTACTTCACAGGAGCATTATAAAACAAAATATGACACCTAAGAACATATTAGGTCAGGTGACCAAAAGCTTTGTCAAAGAAGTAATTTTTAAGCAGTGTCTTAAAGGAGGAGAGAGAGGTAGAGAGTCAGAGAGATATAGAGAGTGTTTTCCAGAGCTCAGGACCTAGGCAGCTGAGCTTACCATGCTGAATGACCATGTGGGTGGAATACTGGATGGGCCCTGGTGATCATGGGAGATTGAAAGAAAAACACCAATTCCTATAGAAATAAAAATTGGGAGATGTAAAACAGCCAAAAGTCAAGATTACTGTTACGACCTGGTGAGAAAGGGGTCTAGGGTTCCCTCTCAGCCTTCACCTGGTCTTACCGTAGCTCCTCTTACACACAATACCCGGTGATCAAGGCCCATTGTGGGTTGAATGTGTCCTCTATCCTTCCAATCACTGTCTGTTAATATGCAAATTTCTTTTCCAGCCCTGGCTGATCTGTTTAACAAGTCCTTTCTTCACTCCAGTAACAGTTTAAAATCAATGTTCATGACGAAATTAATGTGCCTCATTTTTGGCAGGGGGCCTAGCATGACACTACCCTCATCGCAAGGAGATTTCAGGCCAGAAACTGTAATGCCAATAGTCCAGAGGATAAAACAAGAAATGAATTTACGTTTGGAAATAATATAGGATCTGTATAAAGTCCCTGTGCAACTTTAAACTTTAACAACTTTGGATGTGCACATGATGGAAGCAAACTGTAAATGGTATATGAAAGCACAATTCATAAAGTTTTTCCTTGTTGTTATGAGCTTCAGTTCACTCCAACTTCCAGCAAAAAACTTAAGACAAAACATCCTGATCTTGATGAAGCATGTTAAGAGTGGGTAAAACTGTGCCAGCAGATAGATTGGATCACTGCATGGTCACACAAAAACCCTATAAATAAAATACACAAATGCACCAAAGTGCAAGTCACTGGAAAGCATTCCAGCAGCAGAAAAAGAGGCTGTGTACTGCTGAAGTCCTATTTATATTATGCAATGAGATTTTCTCTGCTAAATAATTAATAATATGAGTCAACACAACAATCAATGCACAAGAGCTAGACAATTTATTCAGGCTAGATTTTCCACTTATAGTCAGCATAGCTCACTGCATCAGTGTACAATGATCATCTCACATTCTGCATTGGTAATTCAATAGCTCAACAGAAAGGGAAACATGGGTTGGGTTCATGCTTTAGGTAATATTATAATGGTGCTCCTTCATTGGGAACAGGAAGAGGAAGCTGTACACGCCATTTGTTTCCACGAGACTCTCAGGCTCCGATAATAATAGTCAGGTGGGAAGGGTGCAGGGAGCAGGACCTGATATTTTTAAAAACGTCTCTTTTTTTCAGGCTGCAGCCAGATGGAGTGAAGGCTGCTGGCTATCGGAAGGATAGCCCTCTGGCTTTAGTCACAGCTAAGAATGTGTCATTGGAAGGGGAATGGCTTGGGAAGAGGTGAAAGATCCGGGATAACTGATTCGGGAGTTGGTCAGTCATGGGAAGGGAGTCAGGCAGAACGCAGGGTGGGGGGACAGAACATGGGAGGAGGATGGACATAATGCATTGGGAAGGATGGACAGAATGCGGGGAGGGAGAGGGTTGGCAGATTGTGGAGGGAGGATTGAAGATGGGTGGGGGGGGGTGGTCGGACATTTAGTGGGGGACATGCAGATCGCAGGGTGAGATTGGACAGATGATGGGATGGTTTACGATTTGCTTGACGGTCCCAGGGGAAACACTCCTGCTCCTCCTGACCCACAAGCAGTGCAGTAAATACGTTTACCTGATGGATTTGATTCAACCCTTCTCGCCTGCTTTCACCTGCTGGCTTTCCAGAGTCACAGGAAAATTACTTTGCCATGGAGGCACGCAGCCTTCTTGAAACAGTTAATGGACCAACTCACCTCCTGAGAGTGGGTTGGTCCCACATTCCAATCCCCACCCTCCCGACCCACCTGTGTTAAAACAGGAAGTTGGGGGGGGGTGGCGGGGGTTGGTGTTGGGTGACTCATTTTTTTTTATCAAATAGTTCACTGAATAAGTTTATAGGGGCAAGTAGGTTGGACTCTCTTCAAGGTCAAGTTGAACGGGAACCTTGATGAGAAATCCACCATCAATTACAATCGCTAAAGCAGCCAGATGGCGGATTAGGCTTCCTGGCCTTATGCGTTTACATGGCCCGATTTAACTCTGTACAAGTGAATGGGTTTTGAGTGAGTTAAAATCCTGCCCAGCCTGGACAGAGAGCAGCAGCAAGTGACTTCAAAATGGAAGAGATCAAAAACAAAACTGTTCCTGAGCCAGGTTAAGTCTTGAAAAGCTGCTAACAAGGTCAAACAACCTCCGGAGAGCAGCAGAGAAGATCCGGGGGAATATTAACAAATCTAAAATCAAATGATCCTTCAGGATTATACAATATAACATTAATTTTTTATTTAATAAAAATTTCAACTGGATTGAACTTGTATTTCAAAGAAAAACTTCGGGAAAAATCAATCTTTTCCCAATGATGTAAGTGATGAACTCTTGTGGGGTTTAACGTCCTCTGAATGCACTGGGTTAATGTGTCAGCATAAAATTCCTTTGCACGCTTGTTTAACACATTTAACCTGTTTTGGCTCATAACTATGTTAAAATACTGTACACGAAGTTCAATTAAGTCATTTCTTCAAACTGGTTTCATCTCTTACTTATTGATCATGTAACTGCCATAACTAATGCAACAGGGGAAACCTGATTAGTTTTAATTGAAATGTTATTGATGTTCTACCGTACAAGAGATATACATACAGATTAGCAGATAATAATCCCTCTGAAGCACTAAAAGACAAAAAAAATCCTTTACGAATTGATAGATTGCAAAATGGAATGACCCTATTTATTACACCAGCTGCTTAGCAACAGCCCTCTCCGGCCTAATTTGCCCAAGACAGTCACATGTCAGTATCTTAGGAAACAAACACAAAACATGTAGGCATTTTTCTCGCCTATTCTCCATAAAAGCAAAAATGTGTCAGGAGATTGAATAATTCTGGCCTTCCCCAACTGCTGGTGTACATGGGATGCCTGGACGAATAACCTGGACACATGAGTTCAAATCGCAGCAACTGGGGAATTTGAATTCAATTAGTTAAATAAATCTGGAATAAAAAGCTAGTCTCAGTAATGGTGACCATGAAACTACCAGATTGCTGTAAAAAGCCATCTGGTTCAATAATGTCCAGGCCAATGACGTGATCATTTCAATGGCCAAAATATACAAACACATATTCATGGGTTTACATGTTGTTACAGACAGAATTGCAAGAGATCCCCAGTTCTCTTCCCTTTACTGTCTGGAATCAGTGTGGTTTTTGAGAAGGAAGATGGCTGTGTTTCTTAACCCCTGAGTGTCTGGCCAATTTCAATCACCAGCAGTCCACTTTACATGGGTTGAAATAAAGAGGATTACTTTCACACGCTCACCCCAAAAGTCTGATGCTACGCCATTCACTCACCACACACACTCGAGAAATAAAGCTGTTAAAGAGAATAGTGCACTTTTACAAATTACGAATGAAGGAATAATTTGTAAGTCACGTGATTTGGCTCATCTTGAGGAAAAGGCATAGCTTGCAGACCAGGTGAAGAAGGCATTTTCACTCCTGGAGTGTAGCTTGGTGGATTCACTAGCTGGAGTCGTATATCAAAGTCATTGCAGGATTCTGTCAAAGGGGTGGATTTTCAGCAGGTGTCGAAGTTAGTTGCTTGTAGTCTTATTAAGAGGAGGTCAGTTTTCTGCACTGGTGGACTTGCAAAGGAACAGGCCTGGAGACCTTAAGATGTAGCAGTCTCCAGTTTTAAGGCATAGGTGTTTTGCCTTTTCTGCTGTTTGCAGACTGCCCAGTCTCTCCTTGGTGCTTGGATTGATAAGATTTGATATCTGCGATTAGTTTCAGTACAGATTAGATCAATACTTCTATTGTCCACCCAGAATGATTTGAAGTTTGAAACCAATGGGGGAGGATGGTGGCCATTTACACCTAGCTTATGATTTAACTGGTTTCTTCCAACTTTCTTTGTTAAGTTTCAAGCTTGGAGACCGTGAATCTAGGAGTCCATGGGTATTGAGTATTGCAAGATGTGATCTTATTCGTTTTAATAGATTGTTATTACTGATATTTCTGTACACTATTCACAACCATCGCTAAAGCATCTTACATTCTTTTGTCGTCATTAACTTAGCTTTCTCATAGATGCTCAATGCTTATTGTGCTGTTCTTACCTGCACCCTCAGGCATACACAGAAAGCTGTGTCATTATTAACTGCCCTCCTCAAGGATATCCAATCCATGTTCTGTTGTTGTTACCTCCACACACCGTCTCCCCAACACCTCAAAACTACACAAACTTAGCTGTGTTATCATTAACTATCCTCCTCATGCATATCCATTTGCTGTTGTGTGGTCATTTAACCTCCTATCCTTCAGGACTACTTTATCCCACTGGCAGAATCATGCCCTATATTCTGAACTATGAAATTCAGTTATTCTTCATTGCTCTTTTTACTTCATGTTTTCAGCCCAGAAGAACATAGTTGGAAAATTACCCTCTTTTATCTTAGGAAAGGAAACTTCTTTTTAACACAAGGCACTTTGCATACATTTGTGATGTATCTCCCTAACTGTGCCACATAGAAAGTTGGGCTTCATTACAACACCCATCTCTAACAGCACCAGTGCAGCACAGAGGGACATTAGTCAGCAGAAGGCAAACCTTCCCTGTGCCTGATCTTATCACCACATGTCCCTCCATGTCGCAGTGTCAGTTCCACAGCACTGGTTGGTATTCGATGATGCAAATCATGGGTACTGATGCCAACTTTCCAACAGCAATTGGGAAAGGGCAAGTCTCCAAGTGATGGGAGTTTGTAAACCTGTGTCAACAAGTCCAAAGAAAAATCTGTCTAAACCTCATGATGGTAAACAGAGTCAATTTTAAACAAACACTGGTGATCTTCTCAGAAAATGTCTTTCTTCAGTTATTTTTTCCTCTCCTCACTAATACTTCAAACAAAGGGCCATTCTACAGGATGGGGAGGTGGGGAAGGTGGCGGTTAAAAGAATCATTTGCGTAGCGCCACTTCAATCAGCGCTACATTGACTTACATCGATTCCCTGGGGTAGAAAGCTCCACGGGCTGTTAGATGTGAGGTCTGCGAGGTGCTTTTCAATGACACCAATGAAGAAACTACGACATGCTGAAGGCTTGTCAGAGCTGGGTCGATTTTAACTCAGGAAGGAGCAGTGAGCAGTAGTCGGGGGGAAATGGGGCAAACCAGCCAGCACATCTGGAAACTTCTCAGCTCGCAAAGTGCATTAAAAAGTGGCCAGACCTCAACCTAATGCCTGAAGTCAACAGGAACGACATCAAGGTGGGCAGTGTGAGCGGAAATTGGGGTGGAATGGACAACCATCACTGAAGACCCAAAGAAATGGACTCCAGGAGAATGGTACCATTCCATTAAATCTCTTCTGCATCCTTTCCAACGCCCTGATACCCTTTCTAAAGTGCAATGCCCAGAACTGAACCGAATACTCCAACTGAGACATAACCAGTGTTTTATAAATGTTTAGCATAATGTCCTTCAACTGATAAACCTATAGTACATCACTTCTCGCGACTCATTTTAATATCATTACAACACCCCAGTTTAAACCCTTCCCAGCAATCTGTAATTTCCAGAGATTTTGAGGTGAAACCTCTAACCAAGCTGCAATCACAGCTCACTTGCAAGTCTCCATGCCATGTGTTTCAATCGTATTTCCAGCTGGCAACTTTAACTTTTGGTTCAAATGCATCTGATCCATTAGTTCAGCAGAACACTTCAAAGAATACACAGCACTGCTTTCAGCACAAGTCTTTGCTGGCACAGCTCTGAGCTTTAATTATTGAGGTTGTGACTGTATGATCTCATTACCCCCATGCGTCGAATGCCTTTTGAAGGCTGGATCTAGTTCAGAAACTATCAGGGTATTTTATTAACTGTAATAAACAATGGTGGATCCTGAATGGGATTTTGAGTAACTATGAAGGACATGTCGATTATTCAGGATTCTGAATGATATTTTCTCTCAGTTTTCTCCTATCCTCTCTTAAAGAATGACACATAATTATATAACACTATTTATATGCAACCTCCAGATGTCCAAAAGCACTCTGCGGCCAATGAAGTACTTCTGAAGTGTAGTCACTGTTGTAATGCAGGGCAATGTGGCAGCAAATTTATGCACAGCAGAATCCCACAAACAGCTGTTGTGATAATCTGTTTTGGTGATGGTGGTTAAGGGATAAACTTTGGTCAGGACACAGGGGACAGCTCCACTGCTCTCCTTCAAAATAGTGCCATAGGATTTTTATGTCCACCTGAGAAGGAAGACAGGGCCTCTGTTTAAAGGCTCATTAGAAAGATGGCACCTTCGACAATGAAATACTACCATGTCGATATTTACACAAGTTGGGGCCAACTAATTTAATGTACAGCAAGCACCTCCTAAACCGGCCACCTCCAGAACCTAGCAGGACAAGGGCAACAGTCGCATGGGAACACCATCCCCTCTAGGTTCCCTTCCAAGTCATACACCATTTTGACTTGGAAATCTTTGGGTTGTTCTTTCATCTTCAAAATCCTGAAACTCCCAATCTAACAGGAGTACCTTCACCACACAGACTGCAGCAGATCAAATAGAAGACTCGCCAGCACCACTTAAACATTTTGTATGTACATTATTCTGATCAACCAATTGAACTGGGGCACTCTGCTGAGCACAAGCCCTTAAAATGCCTTTGTGTCATGCTTATCAGACATTGACCCATCTTAAAATAGCATACAAAGAATTTTACACAGAACCCTGTTGGACAGAGTGTTACGAGAGTAATTTAAATCCCAAGTATCTGGTTGAACAGTCCTGGTAATATTATCCCGAGCTTATTGATCATTTCTTTGAGCCAAATTTTCAAAGCAGGAACCCAGCTGAACTATGCACTACAGGAAATTGATACAGATTCAACATGTGGCAGAATAGTCTATCAGGTGGGTAAGTTAGAATTACCCCTACCATTAAGCTAACACCTTATCACTGGAGACATAAAGGTGTAGTGTGTGACTGTAGTCGGCCAGACTGTCTCAAATAGATAATCCATTTTTTTTTGATTCAAGGTCTCTCAGATCTGTAATTAATGAATATTTTCTGACTTAAGCACTTACAAATCTACAATAGATTCTACGTACATTTACCAAATAGAATTATTCTTTTGTTAAACTGGGAAATCTTGTCTTATTCAGCATTAAAGAGGAACCTGTAAAGTGCAGCCACTGGGTGAATGTTAGTTAATTGGTTTCCAAGTGAAGGGAAACAGCAGAGAAAACACACTTTATTTTTATTCTACTCTGCTTTGTTCCCTCTTCAATAAAGCTGCTGTCTCTGTCCTGGCGTACCATTCTGGAGGTGCCAGCAGCCCTCCACAGTGCATTGTTCAACCATTTATGCTTCACATTTAAGCCAGATCGGAGAATGCAGGTGGGCTATATGCCTGCAGGTGACATGACAGATGAGCTTCACGAACATCTTGGAGATGGTGCAGAGGAGATTAATCAGAATTGTACCAGGGATGCGGAACTTCAGTTCGGAGGTGTGATTAGAGAAGCTGGGATCCTTCTCCTTGGAGCAGAGAAGAGTAGGGGGATATTTAATAGAGGTGTTCAAAATTATGAACGGTTTTAATTGAGTAGAAATGGAGAAACTGTTTCCAGTGGCAGGAGGGACAGTATCCAGAGGACACAGTCTTGAGGTAATTGGCAAAAAGAACCAGAGAGAGATGAGGACATTTACTCTTATGCAGTGAGTTGTAGTGATCTGGAATGCGCTGCAACTTTCAAAAAGGAATTGAATAAATACTTGAAAAGGAAAAGTTATAGGGAGAGAGCAGTGAAATGGGACTGATTGAATTTTAAAGGAGTTAACACAGGCATGATGGGTGTTATGTCCTCCTTCTACCTGTGATTCTATGATCCACATACATGCACACTCCGGCATTGTCAGAAACCCTGGCCAATTTTCAATTCTACCCTTTCATGGAGGGTGCAAACAATTGTACAGCCTTGACTGACACCCACTGGATCAGAACAGGTGAAACACTGAATCCGACTGACTTCTTTTAGTTTGTGTGACTCACAACAACAACAACAAATGGTGCCCTCTATGCCTTTAGGGGTTAGTGCAATGCAATTTTGATTAAATGATCTGATTTTCAGACTGCTCTGCGTGAAGTCTGGAATTCTATTCCCCCCAAAAGGCTGTGGATGCCAGGGGAACAACTGGCATTTTCAAGACCGAGATTGATAGATTTTTGTTGGGTAGGGGGTCTGGGAGCTAAGGTGAGGAGGTGGAGTTGAGGTGCAGATCAGCCGCCGTCTTGTTGAATGACAGGATAGATTCGAGGGGCTGATTGGCCTACTCCTGTTAGTATTTTCCCATCATGCTTTGTAGCTTAGCAACCAAATGCACGCATACTTTAAAAAGGAATCAAAAGAAAAGAGAAAAAGATGTATTTTAAATGTATCAAACAAAAAAATAATATTTTGAAGTAAAACCTAAATTGAAAGATATGGTCAATAACGGATGAGGAATTCAAACTCAAGACAGTTTCAGTAATGTAGGTTTAAAAGTAGATCAGGTTAACACTGGAGAAACTACCTAGGGAAGCTGAGATTGATTAACAAAGATGTCTGTATTAACTATAACTCCAGAGTAGCTTTTTTTAAACTAAAATGTGTTCAGTTTTAGACCAATTACAAGTCTAATACTGATCTTAATTACAACTTTATTATCATACCAGGTTGCCTGATGTGGCATTACTCACAGGAACTGAAAACCAAATGTAGCCATCAAGTGAAGTGGGGTCAGAGGGCATGCACAACATTTAATAAGTTATTGTTCTGCAGTACAATTATGTTGTTTCACTTCCAAAATGAAGTTCAGGACTTAGGGGGCTAAAAGAAAAAGTATTAAAAGATATTTTTAAGTGTTATAATTCACCTGTGGGATGTGGGCATCACTGGCCAGGCCAGCATTTATTGCCCATCCCTAATTGCCATTGAAAAGGTGGTAGTGAGCTGCCTTCTTGAACTGCTGCAGTCCATGTGAGGTAGGTACACCCACAGTGTTGTTAGGAAGGGAGTTCCAGGATTTTGACCCAGTGAAAGTGAAGGAACGGCGATGTAGTTCCAAGTCAGGATGGTGTGTGGCTTGGAGGGGAACTTGCAGGTGGTGGTGTTCTCATGCATCTGCTGCCCTTGTCCTTCTAGGTGGCAGAGGTCGTGGGTTTGGATGGTGCTGTTGGAAGAGGAAGGAGCTGTCAAAAGTTATGAAAAAGGACAAAAAGTATTAAAACAGGTTCCTTTTGTCAGGGAAAATATGGTTTAAATAAATGAAACAGAAGAGAAAGAATGAGGGGAGAAAAAATAGGCAAAACAAGTGATCCTGAACAGCTACTGGGATTGTACATCTCGGTGCACTCGTCACGACCTTGACAGAGTTCATGGGGTCAAGGAGAGGCCCCACAATTTACATGATTCTAGCAGGCTGGGGTTGAGGCAGGGGCACCATCTCAACCTCACAGAAGCAGCCAGAAAGCTCAGCAGAAGTTTCCAGAGCCTGGGTTGGTGGGGTTGGGTCTCGCCCTGACCTGGACTCCCCAGGTTGGTCCCACAACCACCAGCTAGTTGGCCAGCAACCCTGACGTAACAGCACCAGGTAATAACAGGGTACTAAATAGGCCTGGACATAAGGTTGCTAACCAGCTGTTCTAAGAGACATCCTAAGAATTTATAGTTCTGCCAGAGATTTTCAGCCCCAAATTAATTTTATTTGAAATGTTTTTTTAAGTGTTTATTTATGCAATGCTGCGTTAATATTTTTTTTTTAGAGATACAGCACTGAAACAGGCCCTTCGGCCCACCGAGTCTGTGCCGACCAGCAACCACCCAGTTATACTAATCCTACACTAATCCCATGTTCCTACCCAACATCCCCACCTGACCCTATATTTCCCTACCACCTACCTATACTAGTGACAATTTATAATGGCCAATGTACCTACCAACCTGCAAGTCTTTTGGCTTGTGGGAGGAAACCGGAGCACCCGGAGAAAACCCACGCAGACACAGGGAGAACTTGCAAACTCCACACAGGCAGTACCCAGAATCGAACCCGGGACCCTGGAGCTGTGAGGCGGCAGTGCTAACCACTGCGCCACTGTGCCGCCCTAGCTTTCTGATTGTAATAAATGCTCCATGGTCAGAACCACAGGGCATAAGGTGAAAACTTCAACCAATGGCTTGTCTGTGGACATTGATGTTCCTTAGAGCTTGCCACAGCGTAATGGTTATTGTTTTCCTGTCCTTATTCCATCAGTTTCTGGTTCCCCTCCCTGCCAAATTCCACTGCCAGTTGTCTGCTCATTGCTACTCTATGTTTGTTGTCTGACTGAAAATAGATGGGGAAAGAGCCTCTGGGGAGGGAGAGAGGGAAAGTTTGTTTTGTGGGGGAAGAGTTAGGTGACAGGGAGTGTGGAGAGACTGACGGATTGGAGAGTATAACATGAAGAGTGGGAGAAAAATGGATGGAAAACAGAGAGAATTCAAGATGTGAAGGAAAATGTTGCAGACTGGCCCAGACGTAACTCAGCATCCCTCTTCACATTCCTATCTGCAGTCAAATATTCCAGGTTACCTCAACGCATTTCTTTGTAAACAAGTCGTATGTTTATCAGAATTTGAAATATTTATGTATTCACAAACTATTTATTGCACATTTCTTTTGCTGCCTTTTGGTGAGCCACTCAGCTCCTTGATTCAGAATGCAAAATACACACCCAACTGGAGTTGGCATATCATTGCCCCCTATTCTATATCATTTTCTGGATATCGCTGACAGGCATCAAGATCGTTGCAACAGCCTGAAACTTTAATACAAACATCAGACAGATCTACTTACCTTTATAGTAACACCATTAGTGTATAAGACATTCCAAAGTGCTTCAAAAATGGAAGCAGACAGTGAAATTGATTCTGAACGGTTGAGGGAGAGATTAGGAGATGTGACCAAAAACCTGGTCAAAATGATGGGTGTTGAGAAAGTGAATGAAGGAGGAGAGAGAAATGGAGAGATGATGGGGTTTGAGGAGGAATTTCCAGTGAGCAGAGTCAAGATCACTGAAGGCTCTGCTACCAATTTTGGGGTGATGGGAGCGAAAAGGCGTTCACGGCTAGACACAGATCCTAAGGATTAAACATAAGACTAGAAAGTAAGTAAGACGACTTGCATTTGTATAGCACCTCTCACAACCTCAGTACATCCCAAAGTACTTTACAGCCAATTAAGTATTTTATAAGTGCAAAGACTGTTGGAATACAGGAAACCTTGCAAGCTCCCACAAACAGCAATGTGATAATGTGTTTTTTATGGCATTGGTTGAGGGATAAATGTCAGTCAGGACACTGGAGAAAACTTCCCTGTTCTTCTGCAAAATAGCTCAGTGGGATCTTTTACGTATACCTGAGAGGGTTTGGTTTAATGCCTCATCCGAAAGACCCCACCTTCAACAGTGCAGCACTCCCTCAGTACTGCACGGGAGGACATTGTAGAATTGGGGTGCAGCAAAGTCCTGGAGGAATTTGAAAATTAGCTTAAATGCAATACCTTCAGGACTGTACAGGTTAGTGTGGATGAAAGTGATGGGTGAGCAGGACTTAGTGCAAGACAGGCTATAGGCGAGTGCCTTTTAGACATATTGGAGTTTATGGAGAACAGTGAGTGAGGTGGGACAGAGGCATACAATGTTGTACAGATGGAAATAGATGGTCTAAGTGTTGGAGCATGTGGGGTTTGAAGCTTAGTTTAGGGCTGAATAAGGTTCTGTATGTTTCAGCCTAAAGGAATGACTGGGGAGGAGTTTGGAATAACTGACAATGAACCAGAGTTCATGATGGAGGCTGAAACAATGGCTAAGATGGTAAGTTAGAGTAATTTATGGCCCAATCATGACTTGATATTGGGCAAGAAATCTAACAGCCAGGATGGAGTTGTGGGATTGGGAGCTATAGTGGAGAGGTAAAATTGGTGTCATTAGATTACATATGAGCTCACCCTGTAACTGTGGGTTATGTCACCAAGGGCAATGAGTAGGTGAGGAAGAAGGGGCCAAGGTTAAACATTGGGGCACTTCAGAATTGACTGTGTGGCATTGCGAGAGATGGACTATCTCACTCCTGGACCATACACAAGAAAGGCCATCATCGCATGTCCAATCCCGCTTGCACCTCTATCCTCCAAACTCTTTCTGTTCATCCCTATTGCTATCCTTCATGTCTTTGTTGTCGATGCTACTTTGATCATTGTTTCTTTGAACATCATCTCTTTTCTTCTTCCCAATCTATAACTACACCATCCGATATGATCTTCATCCTTCATGCACCCTCATTGTGCTGGAAATCAAGACTCATTGCACTTCAATTCATGTTTTCCCAGAACTTCAAAATGATATAACAACAAAAACTTGCATTTATATAGCACTTTTAATCGAAAAATCCTGTGGCTTTTCACAGGAACATTATCAAACACAATTTGACATTGATCCATATAAGAAGATATTAGTCAGATGACCAAATACTTGGCCAAAGCAATAGGTTTTGAGGAGCATCTTAAAGGAGGAAAAAGTGAGGTAAAGAGTGGTAAGATTTAGGAAGGGAATTCTAGAGCTTAGGGCCCAGGCAGCTGAAGGAATTGTGGGGCAATGAAAATCATAGGAGCACAAGAGGCCAGGATTAGAGGAGTGAGGAGATCTCAGAGGGTTGTGGTGCTGGAGGAGATTACAAAGATAGGGAGAGGCGAGGCCATGGAGGGATTTGAAAACAAAGATGGGAATTTTAACTCCTTACCTCCTTTAGTGTCTTTCTTTCCTCCCCCAACCTATTGGCTTTTAAAAGGCAAATTTATTGTCACTTAACTGCTATTTCTTGACATAATGGGCAGAATTTTCCCAGCCCTGGGAGACAGGGTTGCAGGCTGGATGAGGAGCAAATTTTGAAAGTTGCGCATATGGTCAGCTTCCCAACACATTCCCACCTCGGAGCAAACTTGCCGGAGGCGGGTGCAAACCTGCAGCAGCTCCCTGCCCAGCAGGGACCTACTTAGGACCAAGTTGCTGACAGCTCCTGGATTTTCCTGCCATCAGACTGGCCTCCTGCTGAGTCTGGAAGCTGGAAACAACTAGGAGGCGGCCTCCAGGCAGCAGGCCAGAGGGCCATCGGTGGCTCCTCGCGTTGTCCCTATCATTGCGCTGCTTGACTGCAAAAGGTAAAGCCTAGGCCTTGGCCATTCTGTGGAGGGGCTTTCCCTCCACATTGATAGCAGTAAGATCTTTGGGCCTTCTGTATTTTTAAATCTTAGGCAGGCTTCTGAACAGTCCTCCATTTTGAGTTGCCCTCACGCCCCCCCGACCCCACCACCTGTCTCAGCAGCGCACACCTCTCCCACTGGGGCTGCCGTCCGTCAAGTGCTGCACGCCCTCTTTTGGGCCTCCTGCCTGGGGAAGACACCCACCACCCTAAATTGGATGGTGAACGCAAAGGCGACCTCTTAATTGGCCACCTCCTGAAAGATTTTCCCTGTCGGCGTGCCTCTGACCCGCTGAAATTTTTCAAAGGGCAGAAGATTCCACCCAATGTATCTCATTTTCTCTCCTACTCCTTTAAATGTTGACAGTAGCCTGAACTGTGCACTTTGGTCCTTTACCTGGAATTCTTAATTCAAGTCTCTTTTAATAGATTGCACACCTGTCCTGGTTTTACAAAATGTGAATCGGTTTATTTCCTTCTATCCAGGAAAGGATTGAGATTATACATCTTCCTATTAAGTATTTCACATTCTTCCAGCCTCAACATTGAGTTTAACAACATTAGATCATAACTACCACTTCCATTTTCTCAAACAGCAGGTGTTAGTAATGCTTCTGCTTTTGCTATTTTCATCGTCTCTGGACCCAGCTTTTGTTTCTTTATTTGTCCCATTATCACCCCGTTTTGCCTTGCAACATGTTCTCTTTTGTCACTCCTGCCCTGTACCCTATCACCTCCCACATCCCTTTCCCTGCCTCTGTTCTTGCTTATAAACAGTTAAATCTCCAACTTCGTCCAGTTCTGCTGCAAGACCATCAACCTGGAACATTTCTCCACAGATGCCGCCTGACCTTTTAAGTTTTTCCAGCATTTTCTGTTTTCATTTGAGATTATAGAGTGTGCTTATCTCCAGAATTACCAAGCTCCTCTGTTTTCTGCTGCTTAAACACTTAAGTGCATGCAGATGTTGAACAGCTATAATTGGTCTCTAGTTTAATACTTGAAAAATTGGGCTATTTCCAGAATCTGATTGTGTCCCTCACCATTAGAGGATAGAACATTGTCTGTTAATAGTATTTAATGAGATTAGCAGCTGCAGGCTTTTATCAGTGCTCCAATGGTGAAGGGATGATTTTAACACATAATATAACCTCTACCGATTGTTTACTGGGCAAACATAGTGCCTGGTGCAGAACTGAGCAATACAGAACAGGTGGGGCCATGCTACGACAGTTAATCTCAACCAAACCAATAAGTGAGAC
This sequence comes from Heterodontus francisci, assembly GCF_036365525.1. Lineage (NCBI taxonomy): Eukaryota > Metazoa > Chordata > Chondrichthyes > Heterodontiformes > Heterodontidae > Heterodontus > Heterodontus francisci. The sequence continues at coordinate 13,941,894 of NC_090393.1, forward strand.
TTTACAGTATTGTTACCTTCCCTACATTACAACAGTGACTAGACTTCAGAAGTACTTCATTGGCTGTAAAGCGCTTTGGGACGGCCTGAGGTCATGAAAGGTGCTATACAAATGCAAGTTCTTTCTTTTACAATAGGCCTCAGTGCAGTATAATCCAAGGCAGGGAAAATCGGACAGGTTTCCATTCCTGATCGACATCTTGTGCTGGGAACTGTACATACATGGATATCAGGCTCAGCAGTGACACCTCTGCTAGTCAAATAGCCAACAGAGGCTAGGGTCAAAAATGAACAAGGTACAGCAGCTACAGAGTCAGTGCTTTCACAAGCAGAAGAAACAGTAAAATTGACTCAAATAGAAACAGAAAATGCTGGAAAGACCCAAAAGTTGAGACTGTACTTGTGGAAAGAGAAACAGATTTAACATTTCAGGTCGATGGCCTTTATAGAATCATAGAATGGTTACATCACAGAAGGAGGCCATTTGGCCCATCGTGTCTCTGCTGGCTCTCTGAAGGATCAATTCACCTCGTGCCACTCCCCTGCCCTTTCCCTGTAACCCTGCACATTCTTCCTTTTCAGATAATAATCCAATTCCCTCTTGAACGCCTAAATTGAATCTGCCTCCACCCCATTGTCAGGTAGTGCATTCCAGATCCTAGCCACTCGCTGCGTGAAAAAGTTTTTCCTTCATGTCGCCATTGCTTCTTTGCCAATTACTTTAAATCTGTGCCCTCTGGTCTTCGGTCCTTCCACCAATGGGAACAGTTTCTTCCTATCTACTCCGACCAGACTCCTCATGATTTTGAACACCTCTATCAAATCTCCTCTCAACCTGCTCTTCTCCAAGGAAAACAGTCCCAACTTCTCCAATCTATCTACGTAACTGAAGTTCTTCATCCCCGGAACCATTCTTGAGAGTCTTTTTTGCACTCTGTCTAACATCTTCCATCCTTCCTTTGATCAGAACTGGAAGAAGTTAGAGTTTTGACAGTTTATATGCAATACAGCAGCAAGGAAAAGCTGCAGCAATGGGGGTGTGGGGTAATGGTGAGGAGGAAAGAACAAAAGGCAAGGTCTGTGATGGGGTGTTATTTATATGGACTTACAGAAGGCATTTGATAAAGTTCCTCAGAAGAGACTGTTAGCTACAAATGAAGCTCATGGAATTGAAGGTAAATTATTGACCTGGTGAGGAAATTTGCTGAGCAGCAGGAGACTGAGAGTAGGGTGAATGGACACAAACTCTATTGGCAGGATGTGACTGCTGGTGTCCTGCGGGAATCTATAATGGGGCCACAACTATTTGCTGTATTTATTAACAAGTGAAATAGTGGGATAGAAAGCCATATATCTAAATTTGCCCATGATGCAAAGATAGGTGGTATTGTAAGCAGTATTGATGGAAGCATGGCATTACAAAGAGATATTGATAGATTAAGTGAATGGACAAACTGTGGCAAATGGGTTTCAATGTAGGCAAATGTGAGGTCATGTGGGCCTATAAAGGATAGAACAGGATACTTTCTAAATGGTGAAAAGCTGGAAACAGTGGAAGGCTAATGGAATGCTGGCCTTTATATCCGGAGGACTAGAATACAAGGGGGTAGAAGTCATGCTTCAGCTATACAAAGCCCTGGTTAGACCACACCTGGAGTTACTGTGAGCAGTTCTGGGCATCACATCTTAGGAAGGATAGATTGGCCTTTGAGGGAGTGCAGCGTAGATTTACCAGTACGCTATCTGGATTCCAAGGGTTAAATTACAAGGAGAGATTACACAAACTAGGGTTGTATTCTCTGGAATTTAGAAGGGTTGTGGGAAATTTGATTGACCTTTTCAAGATATTATGGGAACAGATAGGGCAATTAGAGAAACTATTACTTCTGATTAGGGAGTCTAAAGGGGGAGTTTTATCCGGACAGCAGGAGTCTCGACATCAGGTGAAACCAACGCCGAGATCCCACGTCGCCTCTTTTCCAGAAGGCCTGCCGAATTTAGGGCCAATCAGGCAGTGGACAGCAGCAGGCCTTCTAAAGTATTTAGGACCCATTATTAGAAGTCCCGCCCTTGGAGAGCTACAAGCCAATCAGAGGCCACCACGGAAGCAGTGGCTGCTGGTGGAGATGACCATTCTGGAAGCCGAGGATCATCGATGGACCCAGACCTCATCTAGGTCAGGGCAGGAGGGTTCTGATGGGGTGGGGGTCATGGGGGAGGGAGAGGAGGGGGTTGGCAGCAAGGGCAAGGGAGTGGCCCTCAGCAGGCCTCCCCCTTCCCAATTCCAAGTCCCTCATTCAGGCATTAAACCACCCCCTCCCCCCCACCCCCCAGAGCCAGGAAGCAGCCTTATGTTCTTAATCTTTGAAGCTATCAAACCATAATTTATCCACATTAAATGCAGCAGGGTAGAGTTTACACTTTGGGCTTAATCGGAAAATTGTGCACAAGTTGGACTTGATTTTGCGTTGGTTATGGTTACCAACATCCATGAAATCATCCTTGAACCAACGCAGTTGGTCAACATAATGGAATGTAATTGTTTATTTTTCTTCTGCTATGAATTAAAAAATATTAAGTGATGTAGTTAAGAGTGATATTCTGGTGCAGTTTTATAAATGCAACTGAAAATGGGTTTATCACAAAAAATAAGCATTATTAATAAGTGTCCAGGCTTCCACTTTTTTTAATTCTTTCTTGGGATGTGGGCGCCACTGACAAGACCAGCATCTGTGGCTCATCCCTAATTGCCCTTGACAACTGAGTGGATTGCTGGGCCATTTCAGAGGGCAGTTAAAGGGTCAACCTTTAATTGCTATGGGTCTGGAGGCACATTTAGGCCAGACTAGCTAAGGACAGCAGATTTCCTTCCCTAAAGGATATTAGTGAACCCGATGAGTTTTTACAATAATTGATGATAATTTTATGGCACCATTACTGAGACTATTAAGTAATTGAATTTATTAATTAATTGAATTTAAATTCCACCAGCTGCTGTGGTAGAATTTAAATCTGTGTCCCAAGGGACAGATTACTAGGCCAGTGATATTACCACCAGGAACCTGATCTTATCGCACTGAAAATGACTTTAAAAAAGCTACACTACACCATTTACTAGTTTTGTTGGTGTGTTGGTGTGCACTAGTCAGTTTCTCAGTCTATTAAAACTTTTAAAATGTACCCACTCGTGCCCATTGTCTAAAAAGCAAGCTCATTGGAACAGCCTTCTTGAAACAATCAAGGGAAACTCACCAGGCTGATTATTTCGAGTGAGGTGGGACGGCGGGGTGTTGGAGGGGGGACATGACTAGTTTTGTGGGTGGGGTTGGCTTTTTATGCCAGTGTTAAATATTGCAGGAAATAAACGATTTACACTTGACATAACTTACGCTTGAGTTTCTGCATTCTTTTGTGCTGTGTTGGCCTATTTCACCATTTCATTAAAGCTGGCACAAACTCTACCCTGGCACATTTGAGGATCTGAAATTGTGGAAGCTTTTTCTCTTCTTAGTGCAACAGATTTAAGGAACTTAAGCAAGGTGTTAGGAAGTGACAAAGATGATTGATGAGGGAAGGGTGGTGGATGTTGTCTATATGGATTTTAGTAAAGCCTTTCACAAGGTCCCGCATGGCAGACTGGTGCAAAAGGTGAAGTCACACGGGATCAGAGGTGAGCTGGCAAGATGGATACAGAACTGGCTCGGTCACAAAGACAGAGGGTAACAGTGGATGGGTGTTTTTCTGAATGGAGGGATGTGACTAGTGGTGTTCCGCAGGGATCAGTCCTGGGACCTTTGCTGTTTGTAGTATATATAAATGATTTGGAGAAAAATGTAGCTGGTCTGATTAGTAAGTTTGCGGACGACACAAAGGTTGGTGGAGTTGCAGATAATAATGAGGATTGTCAGAGGATACAGCAGGATATAGATCGGTTGGAGACTTGGGCGGAGAAATGGCAGATGGAGTTTAATCCTGACAAATGTGAGGTAATGCATTTTGGAAGGTCTAATGCAGGTGGGAGGTATACAGTAAATGGCAGAACCCTTAGGAGTATTGACAGGCAGAGAGATCTGGGCGTACAGGTCCACAGGTCACTGAAAGTAGCGACGCAGGTGGATAAGGTAGTCAAGAAGGCATACGGCCTGCTTGCCTTCATCAGTCAGGGCATAGAGTATGAAAATAGGCAAGTCATGTTGCAGCTGTACAGAACCTTAGTTAGGCCACACTTAGAATATTGCGTGCAATTCTGGTCGCCACACTACCAGAAGGACGTGGAGGCTTTGGAGAGGGTACAGAGGAGGTTTACCAGGATGTTGCCTGGTCTGGAGGGCATTAGCTATGAGGAGAGGTTGGAAAAACTCGGATTGTTTTCACTGGAACGACGGAGGTGGAGGGGCGACACGACAGAGGTTTACAAAGTTATGAGCGGCATGGACAGAGTGGATAGTCAGAAGCTTTTTCCCAGGGTGGAAGAGTCAGTTACTAGGGGACATAGGTTTAAGGTGCGAGGGGCAAAGTTTAGAGGGGATGTGCGAGGCAAGTTTTTTACACAGAGGGTGGTGAGTGCCTGGAACTTGCTGCCAGGGGAGATGCTGGAAGCAGATACGATAGCGACGTTTAAGAGACATGTTGACAAATATATGAATAGGAAGGGAATAGAGGGATATGGGCCCCGGAAGTGCAGAAGGTGTTAGTTTAGGCAGGCATCAAGATCGGCGCAGACTTGGAGGGCCGAATGGCCTGTTCCTGTGCTGTACTGTTCTTTGTTCTTTGTTATGCTGAACTTTTATAAAGCTCTGGTTAGACCCCAACTGGAGTATTGCATCCAGTTCTGGTCACCACACTTCAGAAAGAATGTGAGGTTCCTTGAGAGGGTGCAGAGGAGATTTACCAGAATGGTTCCAGGGGTGGAGAATTTTAATTACAAGGCTCGGTTGGAAAAACTGGGCTTGTTCTCCTTGAACAAAGGAGACAGAGGGGAGATTTAATAGAGGTGTACAAGATTATGACAGACTTAGATAAGTTAGACAAGGAAAAGCTGTTCCCATTAACAAATGGTACAAGGACTAGGTGACACAGGTTGAACATTTTGGGCAAAAGATGCAGGGGGAATATGAGGAAGCACTTTTTACACAGCGGGTGATAATGACCTGGAACTCGCTGCCCACGAGGGTGGTGGAAGCGAAGACGATCGGTGACTTCAAGCGGAAGCTGGATGGTCACCAGAGAGGAATAGACTTACAGGGCTACGGGGATCGAACTGGGGAGTGGGACTGACACCATAGCTCCATGGAGAGCCGGCGTGGACTTGATGGGCCGAATGGCCTCCTTCTGTGCTGTAAATGACTCTATGCTGTGTGGCTTTGTATTTGCATTAGGAGAGCTACTTAAGTATCTGGGTTAAATATAGACAAGCTGATGGAAGCACTTAACCTGCTGTCCTGTATTTTAATAGTCATGTTATTCGTATTTCCCTGCTACGCTGCAGATGGAATTCATTATTACTATTCAATCAAACCTGCTGTGCTCCTAAAGTGATTTTCTTGCAAAGTTGACTGTTTCCCTGTAGTGCCCAGCACAGACACTGACAGCTGAACAGCATCAATCTCACACTTCACACTGAAAGCCTCATCTCTGTTGCTGCTGTTAAAGCAACACCAGTCTCACTACACAGTGTGGAGTCTGGGGAATGGAAGCACCAGTGACAAACGGGAGGAGGCCATTCAGCCCTCGAGCCTGTTCTGCCGTCCAATTAGTTCATGTCTGATCTGTACCTTAACTCCATCCACCCGCTTCGGTTCCATATCCTTTGATACCTTACATTATAATAATCTCCAGTAATTTCAGTTTTGACATTTCCAATTGACCTAATCTGGGTGTAGAGAGTTCCAGATTTCCACTACCCTTTGTATGAAGAAGTACTTCCTGGCATCACCACTGCACAGCCTAGGTTTAATTTTAAGGTTATGCCCCCTTGTTCTGGATTCCCCCTTCAGAAATAATAGTTTCTCTCTATCTACCCAATGAAATCCTTGTTTTGTGTAGTGCCATAGATGTAAAGAGGTTGTTAAGGAGAATCTGACAGCTCTCTGGTTAAAACTATTGCCAGCAGTAAAAAAAAAACTTACGTTTATATAGTGCCTTTCATGTCCTCATGATGTCCCAAAGTGTTTTACAGCCAATGACGTACTTTTTTGAGGTGTAGTCACATTGTAGTGTATGAAACGTGGCAGCCAATTTGCACACAGCAAGGCCCCACAAACAGCAATGTGGTAATGACCACATAAGTTGCTTTAGTGATGTTGGTTGAGGGATAAATATTGGCCGGGAACTGGAAGGAAAGGACCAATATTCATAATCTTGCCATTTTGTAATGTATTGGGAGTTTTCTTTTCAGTACAGTTTGGGGTATTACTTGGAGCTGGTGTACTTGGTCACAGCCTTAGAATAGACCCTTCCGACATGGGCAGCTGCCTGGGAAGCAGTAGGCATGCATTGGTTTGGGTTTCTCAGGAGATGGTAGCGTGACGCTTGTCGTAATGTGCCAGGCAGTAATCTTCTCCCACAATGCGCTTGAATATATTGTTCACAAAGGAGTTCATGATGCTTACATCCTTGGAGGAGATGCCAGTGTCCAATAGTGAACCTACTTCATCACTTTGTAGGTACAGATGGAGTAACTCTCCTTCATTGAGCTTCTCTGCTTCTTAATGTCCTTTGCTGGGACTTTTACTCACGACCTTCTTGATGCCCTTCTTGGGCATTGTTTTCCATTCCTTTGGCATCGCCACATTCACTTTCAGAGTTGAACAAGGCTATTTCCAAATTTTCACCTGGTCGTAGACAACTCATCAAAATTTTAGAATATTTCCACATACTGTCGATGTCAACTCTATTTGTACACCCAATGAACTAACTATAGTCAAATGGACACAAGGGAAAAGGTCAAAGGTTTCAAGATTATGACTGGGTGGTGTTGATCTGCTTTCACATTTAAATTTGTCTTGTTACTTTAAACAACAGATTACACATATACACAATTGTAACAATACAGGAACAGGTCTTTATTGATCCACCAAACTCATGATTCTCATTTGAGTGCTTCCATATGGTTCCTCAGATATTGATGCAGTCCGTGTAGAAATGCAGCAAGATCTGGACAATATCCAGGCTTGGGCTCGTAAGTGGCAAGTAACATTCGCGCCACACAAGTGCCAGGCAATGACCATCTCCAACAAGAGAGAATCTAACCATCTCCCCTTGACATTCACTGGCATTACCATTGCTGAATCCCCCAATATCAACATCCTAGGGATTATCATTGACAAGAAACTGAACTGGAGTAGCCATATAAATACCGTGGCTACAAGAGCAGGTCAGAGACTGGGAATCCTGCAGCAAGTAACTCACCTCTTGACTCCCCAAAGCCTGTCTACCATCTACAAGGCACAGTCAGGAGTGTGATGGAATGCTCTCCACTTGCCTGGATGGGTGCAGTTCCAATAACACTCAAGAAGCTCATCACCATCCAGGACAAAGCAGCCCGCATGATTCGCACCCCATCCACTAATATTCACTCCTTCCATCATGAATGCACAATGGCAGCATTGTGTACCAGCTATAAGATGCACTGCAGCAATGCATCAAGACTCCTTAGACAGCACCTTCCAAACCCACGACCTCTACCACCTAGAAGGACAAGGACAGCAGGTGCATAGGAACACCACCACCTGTGAGTTCCCCTCTAAGCCACACACCATCCTGACTTGGAACTATATCGCCATTCCTTCACTGTCACTGGGTCAAAATCTTGGAACTCCCTTCCTAACACCACTGTAGGTGCCCCACATGGACTGCGGCGGTTCAAGAAAGCAACTCACCACCACCGTCTCAAGGGCAATTAGGGATGGGCAATAAATGCTGGCCTAGCCAGCGACGCCCACATCCCAGGTACAAATAAAAAAAAAATTCATTCATATTTGCATACTATTTTTATCTTTGATCACTTCTTCTTCTTTGGCCTCCTTGTCTCGAGAGACAATGGGTAAGCACCTAGAGATGGTCAGTGCATTCCCTTCATATTACCAATAAATCATGATGAAGCAAATACATGCAAGTGACAGCAGAATAACAAACATGAGCCCAGCAAATTGCATTTAGTCATTCTGAATCTCTTCCAAATATCTTGTTTACTATGGTTACGTTGCCCACTTGAATTTAGTCCCATTCCCTATAAATACAAGTGACCAGGCTGGCATATTCCAGATCATCACAGACAATGTTGAGCACTTACTTTCCGTCATTCAATCACCCTTTTTATCTGTGGAGATGCCCATGCCTTGTGCCCCCTTACAAAATGCATAGCTTACAATCTCATTCTCAGCAGAAAGCTATCCTGCAGACTTCCCAAGACATTGAGATATTCAGGTAGTGTGGACTCACATTCCTGCAGGTGGCACAGTGAGTTCGAATATTGCCTTTTCCTCTCCAGGACCTGGGCGCGAATCAAGCCAAGACTATTTGGGTTATCCCCTTTCTGCCTCCTAAGGTGCCAACCTTCTCTGTTACTTCATCATAAATGTAATTAGTTTCAGCAAGCATGATCTCCCTTTTACAAATCCATACTGGCTCTCCTTAACTAACTCAAACCTCACCGTGTGTCTGTTGATTTTTTCTCCCTGATTATTGTTTCCAAAATCTTACCCACCACCAATGTCAAACTAACTGGCCTGTAGTTGCTAGGACTGTCCTTACACCCATTCTTGAATAAGGGTGGTACATTTGCCACTCTCCAATCCTCTGGCACCTCTCCCGTATCGAGGGAAGATTGGAAGATTATGGCAAGCCCTTCTGTTATCTCCACTCCCACTTCCTTGAGCAACCTGGGATACAAGCCATCCGGACCAGGTGGCTTATCTACCCTAAGCATTGCCAGCCTTTCCAGTGCCTCCTCCCTTTCAATTTTTACCCGATCCATTGCCTCCACTGTCTCCGCGTCTACCAATATTTTGTCAAATTCCTTTTCCTTTGTAAACACTGATACAAAGTGTTCATTAAGTATTTTAGCCTTGCCCTGCACCGCTAAGCATATATTATCCTCCTTGTCCTTAATAGGCCCACTCCACCTCTTACTACCTGCTTACTATTTACATATCAGTAGAAGACTTTTGGGTTCCCCTTTATGTTGACTGCCATTCTATTCTCATGTTCTCTCTTTCCCAGTCTTATATTCCTCTTCACCTCCCCTCTCAACTTATTGCATATGCCTGGTTCTCACTTGAAGAATTCACCTGCCAAGCCTCATATACCCTCTTTTTCTGTTTCATCATAATCTCTACCTCCCTCGTCATCCAAGGACCCCTGTTTTTGGTTCCCCTACTTTTTGCCCTTGTTTCTACATAGATTTTTTTCAAGAACAGGGTTACTTTGTGATTATTCCAGGTAGGGAGACTGCACAGTGGCGCAGTGGTTAGCACCGCAGCCTCACAGCTCCAGGGACCCGGGTTCGATTCTGGGTACTGCCTGTGCGGAGTTTGCAAGTTCTCCCTGTGTCTGCGTGGGTTTCCTCCGGGTGCTCCGGTTTCCTCCCATATGCCAAAAGACTTGCAGGTTGATAGGTTAATTGGCCATTATAAATTGCTCCTAGTATAGGTAGGTGGTAGGGAAATATATAGGGACAGGTGGGGATGTGGTAGGAATATGGGATTAGTGTGGGATTAGTGTAGGATTAGTATAAATGGGTGGTTGATGGTCGGCACAGACTCGGTGGGCCGAAGGGCCTGTTTCAGTGCTGTATCTCTAAACTAAACTAAACTAGGCCTCATTAAAATCAAAGTTTATATACAACTATTTCCCTCAAACCTAATCATTGCTTTTCTACAGAACCTTTTGGAAATTCCAGTATATATGAGGGCTGCATTACTAATGCTTCATAACAGATATGATAAATTGGCTTTTTAATATAGGTGCAGTCTTATATGGGATTATGTAGATTGCATTATTTAAATAGGAACTCACACAGAGTTAGGACTCTCGTCTCCTGAAGATAGACTGCTTTCCAGATAAAGCAGAAAGAAAACTGATGTGTTTTCATTCACCCACTATTACTTTAATGAGATCTGTCTCTATGCTGAAGTGTTGGGTGTCACTCAATATAATGGGAATATTTCTCTCTCTTGTCCTTTGTGATTCATGTTACATCAGGTTCCAGCGAGAGCACAGACTGAAGAAGAAAAAAGCTTTGCAAACAGAAAATTGGATTCTAGTCAAAAATTTGCTATCAATTATTTACAATACGGAAATAAAAGATTGTCCTTTTGCACATATACATCTTCATATGAAATGATGAATTCCCATGAAATCATTTCTGAAAATAGACACTGCTCATTAAATCGGAGATCTAGGTGGTTTGTTTCTGATTAGATATTGCAAATTTCAAATTTAATAAGGGCACAATTTCCAATTTCAGGACCAGAGGCCATCTTTAGTGAATGCAGCATAACAAACCACAATGCATTGATGGTTCGTGTGCTGGAGAGATCTTGCTTTTTATTTTCCAGCATTCTTCCCTTCACTTCCTAAGATGCTGAGGCCAGTTCCTCAGGCACCCACCTCATAGTAGCTCAGCCGAGTGTGAATCCAGGCAGTGCTGTAAGCTATTCGGGCATGGAGAGCATCATAGCCTATACTGATTGTGTCCTCCGTGCTCTTGCACTTTTCAGCAGGAGTCACTGGGCGCCATGCAGAAAAGAAAGAACTTCCATTTACATAGCCTCTTTCACATCTTCACAATGTCCTAAAGTGCTTCACATCCAATAGATGACTTTTTACTGTGTAGGCAAGTGCAGCAGCCAATTTACAGGCAGTCATGTCTGACAAACGGCAATGATGTAAATTAATCTGTTTTTGGTCATGTTGATTGAAGGACAAATATTGACCAGGAGATCAATGGAACTCCCGTGCTTTTCTTCAAATAGTGTTGTGGGATCTTTTACATCCACCTGAACAAGCATACGGGGCCTGATCTATAAGGTAGCATCTCTGGCAGTGCACTGTGGCTCGGGGAGTCTAGGACTAGGGGACATAGCTTTAGGATTAGAGCCAGGCTTTTCAGGAGTGAATTTAAGAAATATTTCTACACTCAAAAGGGTGATAGAAGTTTGGAACTCTCTTCTATAAGCAGCAGCTGATGCTGGGTCAATTGTTAATTTTAGAACTGAGATTGATAGATTTTTTTGTTAGCCGAAGGTATTAAAGGACATGGGACAAAGGTGGGTATATGCAGTTAGGTCACAGATCAGCCATGATCTCATTGAATGGCGGAACAGACTCAAGGGCCTGAATGGCCTACTCCTCTTTCTATGTTCCTCCATACCGCACTAAAGTGTCAGCCTAGTTCTTGTGCTCAAATTCTGTAATAGGGCTTGACCAACTTTCAAATTCTGAGGCAAGAATGCTACCAACTGAGCCAGACAGGCACTTCAGGAAGCAGGAACCCTATTTGATTTCCCCTCCCTCCTCTACCCCCTAAAGTAACTTGATGGCAGCCCAATTGTTGATCCAGCTGGTAAGCTGAACCCAAGATCATCTGGCCCCTATGGTTTAGCACTGCACTGTGCAATGCCTTCACTCCCTGTTCCATTAGGAAAGATATAAGGGTTTCTAATATCCTATAACATTTTATCTTCCAACCTTAGTGAAAGTATAAGTGAAATGAGAAAGAAAGACACAGGGTCATTTGTTAAAAATTTAAGTGCAGCATAGTGCATTGGTGATAGCACATCAGTAAAGTTCTCTCAAAAATGTGAAAGGCTGTATAATTCAAGATAGGCTCTGCAGATTTGACAGACCCATTCATACGAGTAGGAAAGAATGCAGCTGCAACTGTCAGCGTGCATAATATCCTATTTATTCTACAGCAGATTTATTTATTTTTTTAAAGTTGCAATGCATTTTGGAATCAGACCATTATGTGTTGATTCACTGCAATACTGAGATGTGAAATTACCACCTGTCACTCTAAAGAATTTAATTTTTTATTCCTTTTACTATGACTGTACTCAGTATTTCAGTAACATGATGCAGAATAGACAGAAAGTATATGAGTCTGTATTTTCAAGGTGGTGTACATTATAGCTCAGAGGAATGGATGACAGTGGAAAAGCCTCAATATATTTTGATTAGTGGAGCTGAAAATATATATATATATATACATACTTACATATATTTCTGGGGCTTCTATTTTTTAATGCCCCTTAAATTTTTCTTTGTATTACAGCAGTGTGTAGGAGATTAATCTTTAATTCCTGGAAATTTCAGGACAATCCTGGACGGTTGGTAAACCTACTCTGAGTGACCCTCTTCTTCCCATGTCCTCATGTTTCGCCTCTCTTTAGCCCTGGGAACCAACTCTAGCACCTCCTGGTTGTGTTTACATAACTCAGAATGATGGAAGGGGTCATTGACGGCACTATCAAGTGGCACTTGATCACCAATCAGGTACTCACTGATGCTCAGTTTGGGTTTCACCAGGGCCATTCAGCTCCTAACCTCATTACAGCCTTGGTCCAAACATGGACTAAAAAGCTGAATTCCAGATGTGAGGTGAGAGTGACTGCCCTTGACATCAAGGCAGTGATTGGTCGAGTGTGGCATCAAGGAGCCCGAGTTAAAATTGAAGTCAATGGGAATCAGGTGGAAAACTCTCCACTGGCTGCAGTAATACCTAGCACAAAGGAAGATGGTTGTGGCTGTTGGACACCATTCATCTCAGCCACAGGACATTGTTGTAGGTGTTCCTCAGGGTAGTGTCCTAGGTCCAACCATCTTCAGCTGCTTCATCAATGGTCTTCCCTTCATCATAAGGTCAGAAGTGGGGATGTTCACTGATGATTGCACATTCGCAACTCCTCAGTTACTGAAATAAAAGCAAAATACTGCAGATGCTGGAAATCTGAAATAAAAACAAGAAATGCTGGAAATACTCAACAGGTCTGGCAGCATCAGTGGAGAGAAAAGCAGAGTTAACGTTTCAGGTCAGTGACCATTCATCAGAACTGGCAAATGTTAGAAATGTAATAGGTTTTAAGCAAATAAAGTGGGGGTGGAGCAAGAGATAACAAAGAGCAAAAATCATATGACAGAGGCTCACAGAGAATAACTGACCAGAAGGTCATGGAGCAAAGGCAACCAATATGTTAATAGCCTGCTGAAAAACAAAGCGTTAGTGCAGAGCGAGTGTTAATTGACAGAAAAATTAACAGCCCTGGCCCAAAGCACAAACATGAAAAAAAGAGTGGGTAGGCACATGGTAAAAAAATGAATGATGAAACAAACTAAAATAAAATAAACAAATAAAAAATAATAACTAATAAAAAAGAAAAAAATAACTAAAAATAAAAAGGGGGGCCCATCATGCTCTGAAATTATTGAACTCAATGTTCAGTCCGGCAGGCTGTAGCATGCCTAATTAATAAACAAGATGCTGCTCCTCGAGCTTGCGCTGATGTTCACTGGAACACTGCAGCAAGCCCAGGACAGATATGTGGGCATGAGAACAGGGGGTGTGTTGAAATGGCAAGCGACAGGAAGCTCAGAGTCACACTTTCGGACTGAGCAGAGGCGTTCCGCAAAGCAGTCACCCAATCTGCATTTGGTCTCCCCAATGTAGAGGGGACAACATTGTGAGCAGCAAACATAGTATACTAAATTGAAAGAAGTTCAAGTAAATCGCTGCTTCATCTGAAAGGAGTGTTTGGGGTCTTGGATAGTGAGGAGAGAGGAGGTAAAAGGGCAGGTTTTACACCTCCTGCGATTGTGTGGGAAGGTGCAGTGGGAAGGGGACGAGGTTTTGGGGGTAATGGAGGAGTGGACCAGGGTGTCGCGGAGGGAACAATCCCTTCAGAATGCTGACAGGGGAGGGGAGGGGAAGATGCATTTGGTAGTGACATCACGCTGGATGTGGCGGAAATGGCAAAGGATAATCCTTTGGATGTGGAGGCTGGTGGGGTGGAAAGTGAGGACAAGGGGAACCCTGTTGCAGTTCTGGGAGGGAGGGGAAGGGGTGAGGGTAGAGGTGTGGGAAATGGGCCGGACACAGTCGAGGGCCCTGTCAACCACAGTGGGGGGGAATCCTTGGTTGAGGAAAAAGGAAGACATATCAGAAGCGCTGTCGTGGAAGGTTGCATCATCAGAGCAGATGTGTCGGAGATGGAGAAACTGAGAGAATGGAATGGAGTCCTTACAGGAGGCAAGGTGTGAAGAAGTTTAGTTGAAGTAGCTGTGGATGTTGGTGGGCTTATAATGAATATTAGTAGACAGCCCATCCGCAGAGATGGAGACAGAGAAGTCAAGGAAGGAAAGGGAGGTGTCGGAGAGGGACCATGTAAAGGTGAGAGAAGGGTGGAAATTGGAAGCAAAGTTGATCAGGTTTTCCAGTTGGGGGCGGGAGCAGGAAACGGCACCGATACAGTCATCAATGTACCGGAAAAAGAGTTGGGGGAGGGGGCCTGAGTAGGACCGGAACAAGGAATGTTCGACATATCCCACAAAAAGACAGGCATAGCAACCCATAGCAACACCTTTTACTTGAAGGAAGTGAGTGGAGTTGAAGGAGAAGTTGTTCAATGTGAGAACAAGTTCAGCCAGGTGGAGGAGGGTGGTGGTGGATGGGGACTGGTTGGGCTGCTGTTCAAGAAAGAAGTGGAGAGCCCTTAAACCATCCTGGTGGGGGATGGAGGTGTAGAGAGATTGGATGTCTATCGTGAAGAGGAGGCAGTTGGGGCCAGGAAACTGGAAATTGTCAAAATGACATAGGGCGTCAGATGATTCACTGATGTAGGTGGGAAGAGACTGGACCAGGGCAGAAAAGATAGAGTCAAGATAGGAAGAAATAAGTTCAGTGGGGCAGGAACAGGCTGAAACAATGGGTCTGCCAGGACAGTCCTGTCCTGGATTTTGGGAAGGAAGTAGAAGCGGGCTGTCCAGGGTTGCAGGACTATGAGGTTGGAAGCTGTAGAGGGAAGATCTCCAGAGGAGATGAGGTCAGTGACAGTCCTGTGGACAGTAGCTTGATGCTTGGTGGTGGGGTCATGGTCCAGTGGGAAGTATGAAGAAATGTCTGAGTGTTGGCACTGAACCTCTACAAGCTAGAGGTCGGTGCGCCAGACAACAACAGTACCACCCTTGTCCACCGGTTTGATGACAATGTCAGGGTTAGAACGGCGAGAACAGAGTGCAGCAAGTTCAGAGGGGGACAAGATTGAGTGAATGAGGGGGGGCAGAGAAATTGAGACGGCCGATGTCTCACCGACAGTTTGCAATGAAAAGACCAAGAGCGGGTAAGAGGCCAGAGGGAAGGGTCAAGGTGGAGGGAGAATGCTGGAGGTGGGTGAATGCATCTGCTGGTTGGGGGGAGGACTCCTGGTCAAAGAAGTGAGCCCAGAGGCAAAGGCAACGGAAGGAGAGCTCAACGTCATGCCGAGCATGAAATTCATTGAGGTGGGGGCGTAAGGGGATAAAACTGAGTCCTTTGCTGTGTACAGAATGCTCAGTGTCAGAGAGGGGAAGGTCAGAGGGTATAGTGCATACATGGCAAGGGGTCAGATCAGAAGGGATGGGGTCAGAGGGAAGTGAAGTGGAAGAAGGATCTGGAGGGGCATTAGTCCCAATCAGCTGTTTTTTGTTAATGCGTCGGATAAGACGAAGGATGAAATGAAACTGCGGAGTAGAACAGCTTTGGGATAAGGTGAGGTGGTGCTGCTGGAGAGAGAGGTCCAGTGTGTACACATGGCGGCGCATGGCACTGAGTGTGGATCTCAGGACGTGGCGAGAACAGCAGTCTGAGGAACGTTGTATTTCTCGGAGATACCTGTAATCCTGGGTGGATTCAAAACATGACGGGTGAAACTGCAGTTGGAATCCAGGTGGAATAAGTCAGAGCCGGACACAGTCACTGAGGAAGGAGATGTGGCTGTGAAAACGAGTTTTGGTAGACACTTTATCAAACACGAGGAAGGAAATAGAAAGCAATGAAGGTGAACAAGGTAAAAGAGACAAACGGAAATCCCGTCGGAGAGAAGAGCAGAACTTCTTCAAGGTAGGCATTCCTGGAAGAGAAGTGGCAGTGAATTAAACACTAAAATAAAAGCAAAATACTGCGGATGCTGGAAATCTGAAATAAAAACAAGAAATGCTGGAAATACTCAGCAAGCCTGGCAGCATCTGTGGAGAGAGAAGCAGAGTTAACGTTTCAGGTCAATGACCCTTCATCAGAACTGGCAAATGTTAGAAATATAATAGGTTTTAAGCAAATAAAATGGGGGTGGGGCAAGAGTTAACATTTAGGTACTTTTGAAGTGTCGTCACTGTTCTTTTGTGGGAAATGCAGCAGGCAATTTTCACACAGCAAAGGTCCCACAAACGACAATGTGATGATGACCAAATCATCTGTTTTTGCGTTGATGATTGTGAGGTAAATTTTGGCCAGGATACTGGGGAGAACTCCCCTGCTCTTCTTCAAAATAATACCATGGGATCTTTTACAAACACATGAGAGGACAGACAGGTTTAATGTCTCATCCGAAAGAAGGCATCAGCAACAGTGCAGCACTCCTTCAGTCCTGCACTGGGTATGTCAGCCTAGGTTTTGTACTCAAGTCTCTAAAATGGGATGTAAACCCATGACCTTCTGACTCCGAGACAAGGGTGCTACCCACTAAGCTAAAGCTGACATCATATCCAATAATTAAGCCAGGAGTTGGAGCCCAATTTGGAGATCAATATATTCAACCTCTATGATTAAGAAAGAGGGAGGTTGATAGGATTGGCTGTGTGGGGTTGAGGGATTGGCCACTTTCTCTTTGGCTTCACTATTGGCCCTGACTGAAACAAAAGTGTAAAATATGACATAAGTTTTATGGTGAAGCAAGCATTTTCTTCACAGTACCATGAGAACTGCTGATATTCTACAGATATATGAAATTTCATTAACATTCTACAGAATGTCCCCCTCTCCTGGCTCATTCAAACTCCTTCCTTCACTCTCTATGCCAGAAAATGAAAACAAAAAAGAATCTGGAGAAGTGAATGTTAAAAATTAGATTAAGAAAAAGAATCAAAATTCAAAGAAAAAAACAATCAGGAAATAAAGGTTAATTCAAAATGACGAAAGTAAGAACAATGCAATAAAATAAAAAGTGACATTATTGGTCAAAGCCCAGAGGCTGCACAATCTCTTTACCCTGTTTCTTGCTGCCTATACAATTCCTCTGCTCCATTTCCTCCTGTGCCAGACCACTCCCAACCTTCAAGTTGTTTCTTACATTCTCTTCTCTCCATACCTCCCGACACTTTCCTGTGTTCTCTCCTGTCCCATCAGTATCTACTATTCTGTTTCCTTTTGCCTTCCAAGTCTTCCTTTGTCTGTCATTCTTTCCACCCTTCCATACCATACACCTCACCTCCATTCTTTATTGCCCCACCTGCATGGTTTACTGTGCTCCATTCCCTCCTGCCCATCTCCTAGTATCTTTACTGCTCCATTTAGCCCCTTTCTTTCTTCAGCTGGTTGATACGCCAGAGAGGCATGTATGTTTGCAAGTCTAGTTGATTGCCTGGTTAATGGTGTTCCATTTAGAATGAGCTCATCTTAGTACCCTTTCCAATTCAATGGGATTATTCAGAATGGCAGCACAAGTAGGTAACTGGGAAAGCTACTGGAACCCCCTCCACCAAGATGAGGGGATGCAAGCGTGGATGTTCTATAAAATGTTGCATTGCTGAACCCCCTCCTTATTAAGAATGTAAAAGTACAGTCTAGGTTGAGAAAGGTCATTTGGGCCACCAAAGCTCATCCCTCAACTCTCCCAGTTTATCAGCAATTGCATTCTAAACGCTCCATCTCTAGCTTTGCTCACTATATACAAGCGAGTGCTAAATACAACTGTATGAAATTCCTTTGTTTGCTGTTTTAATGAAGGTGTTAACCTATGTTACTGCCTCCATTAAGATAACAGATAAAGGAAATTCATATAAATGCATTACAATATTCCAAACATTTGTGACCCTTCGAGTGAAGAAGCTCCTCCTAATATCGGGTCCAAACGTACTTCCCTCCCCCCTCAATTTAAATGTGGCCCTGTCAACCTGATTCAAAAGTAATAATCTGGGTTAGCTTTAAATATGCCAGTTCTTCTTCTTTCTAGACTGAAGAAATTAAGCTTTGCAAATTGTCCCTCTCAGCTTATTTATATGGAGATCATACCTCTTGTTCCCCTCTGCATCCTTTCTGATGCATCTATTTCTTTCCGAATCACTGAGAATTTCTCTTACGTCATTTCCAGATCAGAACAGAAGGACAAAACACACTGGTGACATGATGATGTATTTGTCCTTGGCAAGTCATGTTCCGTAACGTGTGATGATTAACAGTTCCAACTTTCTGGCGTGTGTTGAATTTTATTTTCTCCAGAGATTGGGGATAGAACAGATGCAGAATGAGATGCACGATGATAGCTAAGCTAGAGTGGAAAGTACAGTTAGGTCAGGACTGATCAAAACAGCAGCCCCTGCTCACCCACCCCAAGGACCGGCAATACAGTCCACACAACCCTCAGAACTGAGTCCAGATTTGTTAGCTTGGAACCTAGGAGCATAGCATCAGGAGGTGAATTTTAATTTTGACATAAAGCTATGCCAGGGCTCAGATTGTTTATTCAATGAATGGGCAAAGAGTCTAGTCCTTTCTTATATGAGGTTGGGATTGTCCTGTTTTGGGTTTTATAGAAACGTTAGCAATGGGGATGCAGTCATTCAACCCCTCAAACTTATCCTGCCATTCTTTTAGGGAAGAAAATATTGTAGCTTTCTCTCTTTGATGTTATACACTAGGTAGAAATGAGGTGGAGAATTCCCAATTCAGACAAGATAAATCTTTATTTGAACAGATGGCACATGCCTGGAATGTTCATCAGGGAATGTCTGTTCTCATGTTCCCAGTATTGAAACCATTATGGAGTGCATTAAGTCGAGTTAACATTAAGAAAAGGCTGGAGTCTTGTATGTGTTATGCAGCAGGCAAATTATTCTGTCTATTGCCATTTGATAGTTAGCAACCTATTGGTTTGGATAATATCACGGCGTGTTGTCATCTATTTGATGGTGATGTGAATATTAATTAGCATTACAGGAGGATACCATGCCCTCCTCTGCTGCATTCCTTTCCTATATTCTACTGTATAAATGTTATAATCATGCTCCAAAGTTAAATACCCAAAGGTAATCTTTTTCCAGTAAAAGCTATTGCATGTGCAGTGACAGAAGCACCAATACTCAGAGCATTTGGTGTCATGTTACAATCACTTGCACTGCTTCCATCTCTGCTTGTCTTGGGTTGCAAACAGAGAGGCGTCCTGGATGCATCAGAACACGGTTGAAGTGGCAGGTTGACTCTGAACTGAGGGGTAGCTTGTTGGATGTGACAATGAAGTGCCATCTCATTGAAGCATATAAAATTCTTAGAGGGCTTGACAAGGTAGATGCTGAGAGACTGTTTCCTGAGCCAGATAGTCTAGAACAGGGGGTCACAGTCTCAGGATAAAGGGTCAGCCATTTAGGACTGTGATGAGGAGATTTTTCTTCACTCAGAGGGCTGTGGATGCTCAGTTGTTGTGTATATTCAAGATTGGGATCAAAAGATTTTTGGACACTAAAGGAATTAAGTAATATGGGAATAGGGTGGGAGAGTGGAGTTGCAATAGATGAACCATGGTCTTATTGAATGACAGAGCAGGATCTAGGGGCCATATGGCTTACTCCTGTTCCTATTTCTTATGTTCTAATAAGAGAGGATGATATAGAGGAGGTAGTTTTTATTCAAAATGAGCTTCCCATACTAAATCTAACTTCCTAGTCAGTTGTATGTCAAATTCTGTCTGATAATCGCTCCTGTGAAACATCTTGGAACATTTTACTACATTAATAGCATCACATAAATGTAAGCTATTGTTGGGCATTTTTCTGTGATTAAACAGCTCCTACTCAGCTTCCAGTCCAACACAAGACCACTAACCCTATACCCTTCTGTGGAGATATTCAAAGTTATGGAGCAGCCAACTAACAAGGATGCGGAACCCCACAGACCTCCACAGGGTACACAGAAACATTATATTCTCAAGGAACACAACATCAAAATACTATTGAACATTTTTCCTCTTTCAGCATGTTATTTAAATAAAAGCTCTCCCCCCAGACTTTCCTTCCCCATTACTTTTGATTTTACACATCGTCATTCCACATGAAATCAAATGTTAGTCAATCCAGAACCAAGAAAGATACAGATATAGAGCAATGGTTTCTTGTTAACACTTTACTGAATATACACAGTTGATCATGCTGAAACATCTGGGGAAAGGGAAGGAATTCAGACATTATGGCTGGAATTTTACGCCCCCCCAAACGAGTGGGCAGGAGATAGGGGGTGGGGGTGGTGGTGAGACGTAAAATTGAGTGGGAAGTGGGGGGGGGAGGGGCTGTTCCCGACCCCCTTCCGCCCTCACTGCAATTTTATGCGTGGCGGCAGCGGTGAGACATGGTCCACCCGCCCCAGACCAATCAAGGCCCTGAAGTGGCCAATTAACTGGCACTTTAGGGCCTCCATGCACCGCCGCGGGTGTTTTACCCTTGGCTGGCGAGTGGTTGAGGCCTCAAAAAACCTACCTGCTGAAAACAGGCAGCTTTCTTGAGGGCTTGGGGGGGACGCTCCTGATCGGGCACTGTTGTAGGGTATTCCCAAGCGCAGAGGCACCTGCAGTAAATATCATACTGTTTAAATGTTATTTGAGTAAGTAGATTCATATAATCCTAGTGAATATATATATATATATATATCTACACACTCATATACAAGTTGAAAGTATAGCCACATATTGTTATAAAATGGAGTACTCATCCAATGCACTGTGAGAACAAGATTGGCTAAGTCATATCGCTGGGAATGGTACCGTGAGACCCAGACAGTTAGGCTGACCAAGGAGGCCCCTCATATCAGTGTATAAGACAGTTGCTTTGTGTAACTGCAGACTGCATGAAGCAATCAGGAATGCAAGCTTGATAAAGGTAGAAGGATTCATTGTGAAGACTCAAGGATAGTTGATAAGGGGGTCTGGGAAACATCACATGATGATCAGGGGGCTTGCATGAGCTGATCATGTAGCCACATGATGCCTAATGAGTAATCTAATTGGTAATATGTGTAATGTATGTAATCAATAACCGTTATGATTGGATCATGTCCAGCCAGGATAGGCTGAGTAACTGTTTGAAAAATGTATAAGTATGCATGATTTTCCTTTGTTCGGTGGAGAGGCATCTGGACAGACCAGTGACCTGCTCCCCGCTGGCGTAACTCAATAAACTGTTTGACATTGGAGCAGACCTGAGTGTCGAGTGATTCTTCCAGATTCATTCCCGCTAACAGGCACCCTGTGCCCCATGGAGGGCCCCCATCAAAGCCCCAACTGCACCCAACACACAACACTCCCCCAGCCCCCCCTAACCAACACCACGTGCCTCGCTGGGGCCTGACTGATTGTACCCAGCGAGGCCCTAAAAACCTACCTTAATTCTGGGGCCGTTCTTCATCTTCCTTGTGATGGCTTGGTGTAGTCCCAGCAGTGGCCACCGCTCCCAGTGGCGCTGCTGGGACTAAGATCTGCCAGCCCGCTGATTGGCTGGCAGCTCCATTAGGCGGGACCTCCTGCTTCAATGAGGTGGAAGTCCCGCCCAAGACCAATTAAGGGCCTGGGGAACAAAAAATCCTGGTCTAGCTCTCCAGGCCTGGCAGAGGTGGGCTACCCACCAACTTGTCAGCCGGAGGACGGGGCCTCCCGCCTAATGAAAAATTCTGTCCTATTTGGCTTTTGCACAGCCAATGCAACCCATCACAACTCAAAGGACACATGACTTGCCCAACACCAAAAGCAAAGGCGCTCTTACTGAAGTGATGAGGCAGTGTCTCGCAGAAGCAAGTAAAATAATTATTGTTTCTCACTTTTTAAAATATCTATCATGCTATTGCTTTAGCAAAGTTGGTTACACGCCCAAATGAACAGTTAAATCAGCGTGGTACACTTGACAATGAGCACCATTGACTGACCTCAGGAATTGGAGATGTGCCTGGAATTTACAGTCTGAACTAGAGCATATTCTATTTCCATGGCAACTCGCCTTAGATTCAAGCGTACGAGAAATCATTCTTCTTCTATTAAGTGTGAATTTATGAGGTTTTTTCTAAGCAGGGAGGCCTGGTGGTAGTTACAAATTGCACGATTTAACTTCAGAAAAATCTTTAAACTTTTCGCATGCTGATTTATAACAACCTTATTAAGCATACATGACTCTGCATTGACAGTGCAGTTGTATCTCTTCAAGTCTTCTTACACACCAGAACTATTCAGCTAAGGATTCAGTGCAGGTCTAACTGCCTCTGTGTTCCAACATCAAATTGTATAATATCCACAAACCTGGATGTGTAAACACAAACTATTCTTGACAGTAGGAAAATCAAGTAGCTTAAGAGCAAATACATGTGAGAGTCACTAACCTTACTAGATAAGCATGTTCGCTTATAAATAACTCAGCCTGCTTGGATCTTGGATAAGTTACGGCATGGTAGGCTTACGACTAAGGTCAGGGCATGTAGATTCAGGGAACAAGTGTGGAGAGTAAACTGGCTAATAAATAGAGAAGAGGGAGTAGGGGTTAAAGATAGTGAAAGGCGGGAGGTGGTGTTCCACAGGGATCGATGCTGGGATCACTGCGGTTCACCTCTCACATAAACGAGTAGGACTTGAGAATCAGAGCTACAATTTCAAAATTTGCGGATGACACCAAATTCAGGTGGTGGAGGTGGGGGCGGAGGGGGGAGACACGCGGTTTTGTTAATACCGAGGAAGACTGTGGCAAGATAAAAGAAGGCATTAAAAAACCTGCAGAATGGGTGTGTAAATGGCAAATGAATTTCAATATGGATAAGTGTGAGGTGATGTATTTAGATAGGAGGATTAAGGAGGCCACAAACTCTTTGGAATTTAAGAAGCTAAATGTGGTTGAGGTGAATGGGATGTAGGCGTACACATTCACAAATCACTAAAAGCAACAATACCAGTTAGTAAGGCCATTAAAATGCAAACAAATGATTGGAGTTAATTTCTGGAAGAATAGGATTGAAAAGCGAGTAAGTTACATTAAACTTCTGTGAAACCTTGGTTAGATCAGACAATGCACGGTTCTGGTCTCCATATTAGAAAACAAATATAAAGGCACTGGTGAACGTGCAAAAAAGACTGAGTGGAGTGATGCCAACACTGAAATGTAATAACCATAAGGAAAGAATAAACAGGCTGGGGCTCTTTTCTCTAGAAAAGAGATGGCTGAGGAGTTAGAACTGGCAAAGGATCATTGTTAGCTCTGTGTCTATCGCCACAGATGCTGCCTGACATGCTGAGTATTTATAGCATTTTCTGTTTTTATTGCATAAAGGTACTTGGGCTCAAAACATTCCAATTTGATATAATTTAAAGAGTAGATGATAAAAAGGCATACAAGGGGTGTACACGAACGTATTTGGCAAATGAATCTCCCTCACAGTCTGGTATAATATCATCTCATTATGGCAGTATTTTCAAAACCAAAATACTCACATACTTGAACACGAAACACTTCAGATAAATAGTACGCCTGCTTTAAAAGATTGAAGGTCCCACCCTTTCTCTTTGCTCCGGTTCAACTTAATGAACTCCCAACTGAGTTCAACGCAAGGAAGAGAAGGGAACGCGTTTCCTGCTGAACTCTGCTTTGACATCAACCCACACAACAAGACACAGCTTAGATAGTTCAGGATCTCCTGCAGCGGAATCTTGCTGTGCCTGAAAATGGCCCCAAAGCTATTCTTTCTGAATTCTGAAACAGGGAATCAAAAAAAATGTAAGCCACATTGCAATAAGGAAAAAGAAAGAAATGACATGCATGCAGACGTACATTCCTCATGACACCTCATGACATTAGGGCGGCACAGTGGCGCTGTGGTTAGCACCGCAGCCTCACAGCTCCAGCAACCCGGGTTCAATTCTGGGTACTGCCTGTGTGGAGTTTGCAAGTTCTCCCTGTGTCTGCGTGGGTTTCCTCCGGGTGCTCCGGTTTCCTCACACAGCCAAAAGACTTGCAGGTTGATAGGTAAATTGGCCATTATAAATTGCCCCTAGTATAGGTAGGTGGTAGGGGAATATAGGGACAGGTGAGGATGTGGTAGGAATATGGGATTAGTGTAGGATTAGTATAAATGGGTGGTTAATGGTCGGCACAGACTCGATGGGCCGAAGGGCCTATTTCAGTGCTGTATCTCTAAATCAAATCAAATCAAATCTCAAAGTCCTTCTCATCCACTGAATTACTAGCTCATCCATGCCTTTGTTACCTCTGGACTTGATTATCCTAACGTACTCCTGGCTGCTCTTCTACATTCTACCCTTCATAAATTTGAGGTCATTCAAAATTCTGCTTCCCACATCCTAACTCACACCAAGTCCCTTTCCCTTATCACCCCATGTGCTCACTGATTTATATAGGGTCCTGGTCAACCAACGCCTCGATTTTAAAATTCTCATCCTTGTTGTCAAACCATTCCATAGCCTCATCCCTTCCACCTCTGTAATCTCCTTCAGCCTTACAACCACCCCAGACTTCTGCACTCTGCCAATTCCAGCCACTTGAACATTGCTGATTCTAATCAGTCCATCTTTGGCTGCTGTGCTCCGAGCTTTGGAATTCCCTCATAAATCTCTCCTCCTTTAAGATGCCCCTTGAAACCTACCTCTTTGATTCAAGCTTTTGGCCATCTGGCCTCATATCTCCCTATATGGCTAACTATCAAACTTTAGAGTCATACAGCACTGAACCAGGCCCTTTGGCCCACCAAGTCTGTGCTAACCAACAACCACCCATTTATACTAACCCTACATTAACCCCATATTCCCTACCACATCTCTACACTAGTGGCAATTTACAATGGCCAATTTACCTATCAACCTGCAAGTCTTTGACTGTGG
The DNA here is from genome assembly GCF_036365525.1 of Heterodontus francisci. Classification (NCBI taxonomy): domain Eukaryota; kingdom Metazoa; phylum Chordata; class Chondrichthyes; order Heterodontiformes; family Heterodontidae; genus Heterodontus; species Heterodontus francisci. The sequence continues at coordinate 13,966,996 of NC_090393.1, forward strand.
GAGGAAACCAGAGCACCTGGTGGAAACCCACACAGCCACAGGGAGAACTTGCAAACTCCACACAGGCAGTACCCAGAACTGAACCCAGGTCGCTGGAGCTGTGAGGCTGCGGTGCTAACCACTGCGCCACCCTAATATGTGTTCTATAGTTCTCCTGTAAAGTGCCTTGGGATGCTTTATTATGTTAAAGGTGCTATATAGATATAAATGTATGCAGTTGTTGTGGTGTCACCTGTTATGTATACAAATGTGGCAGCTGCAATGAAAAATTGAGGTGAATGACCAGTTAATCTGTTTGGACAGTGTGAGCTGAAGGAGGAATGTTGGCCAAGACACTGGGAGAACTCCCTGCTCTTCTTTGAACAGGACATAGGACATGTCAGATAGTCATGTGACTCAAAACCAGAGTCATTCTGTAACTATAACACCCAGAGTAATTGTGCCAGAATTGTATTCAACCACAATCTGTAACCTCATGGCCTGACATATCCACCACTCTACCATTACCATCGAGCTGGGGACCAACCCTGACTCAATGAAGAGTGCAGGATGGCATGCCAGGAGCAGCATTAGGCGTACTTAAAAATTAGGTGTCAGCCTTGTGAAACTATAACACAGGACAGCTTGCGTGCCAAACTGCGGAAGCAACATGCGACAGACAGGGCTAAGCGATCCCACAACAAATGGATCAGATCTAAGCTCTGCAGTCCTGTCACATTCAGTCATGAATAGTGTTGGACAATTAAACAACTGACAGGAGGAGAAGGCCCAAAAACATCCCCATCCTCAATGATAGGGGAGCCCAGCACATCAGTGCAAAACACAAGGCTGAAACATTTGCATCAATCTTCAGCCAGAAGTGCCAAGTGGATGATCCATCTCGGCCTCCTCCTGAGGTTCCCAGCATCACAGATGCCAGTCTTCAGCCAATCCAATTCACTCTACATGATATCATGAAACGGCTGAAGGCACTGGATACTGCAAAGACTATGGGCCCTGACAACATTCCAACAATAGTACTGAAGAACTGTGCTCCAGAACTAGCCGTGCCCCTAGCCAAGCTGTTCCAGTATAGCTACAACACTGGCATCTACCCAGCAATATGGAAAATTGCCCAGGTATGTCCTGTGCACAAAAAGGACAAATCCAACTGAGCCAATTACTGCCCTATCAGTCTACTCCTGATCATCAGCAAAGTAATGGAAGGGGTCGTCAACAGTACTATCAAGAGGCACTTGCTCAGCAATAATCTACTCACTGGCGCTCAGTATGGATTCCGCCTGGACCACTCAGCTCCTGACCTCATTATAGATTTGGTCCAAATATGGACAAAGGAGCTGAACTCCAGAAGTGAGGTGAGATTGACTGCCCTTGACATCAAGGCAGCATTTGACCGAGTATGGCATGAAGGAGCTCCAGCAAAACTGGAGTCAATGGGAATCAGGAGGAAAACTCTGCGCTGGTTGGAGTCATACCTAGCGCAAAGGAAGATGGTTGTGGTTGTTGAAGGTCAATCATCTCAGTCCCAGGACATTACTGCAGGAGTTCCTCAGGGTAGTGTCCTAGGCCCAACCATCTTCAGCTGCTTCATCAATGACCTTGCCTCCGACATGAGTTCAGAAGTGGGGCTGTTCACTGATGATTACACAATGTTCAGCACGATTCATGACTTCTCAGATACTGAAGCAGTCCGTGTAGAAATGCCGCAAGACCTGGACAATATCCAGGGTTGGGCTAATAAGTGGAAAATAACATTCACACCACACAAGTGCCAGGCATCAGCCATCTCAAACAAGAGAGAATCTAACCATCTCCCCTTGCCGTTCAATGGCATTACCATCACTGAATCCCCCACTATCAACATCCTGGGGGTCACCATTGACAAGAAACTGAACTGGACCAGCCGCATAAATGCTGTGGCTACAAGAGCGGGTCAGAGACTGGGAATTCTGCAGCGAGTAACTCAACGCCTGACTCCCCAATGCCTGTCCACCATCTACAAGACACAAGTCAGGAGTGTAATGGAATACTCTCCACTTGCCTGGATAGATGCAACTCTAACAACACTCAGAATGCTCAACACCATCCAGGACAAAGCAGCCCACTTGATTGGCACCCTATCCACCATCTTCAACATTCACTCCCTCCACCACCGATGTACAGTGACAGCTGTGTGTACCATCTACAAGATGCACTGCAGGGACTCACCAAGGCCCCTTTGACAGCACCTTCCAAACCTGCAACCTCTACCACCTAGAATGACAAGGGCAGCAGATGCATGGGAACACCACCACCTGCAAGTTCCCCTCCAAGCCACACACCATCCTGACTTGGAACTATATCGCCGTTCCTTCACTGTCGCTGGGTCAAAATCCTGGAACTCCCCAACAGCACTGTTGGCATACCTACACCACCACCTTCTCGGGGGCAATGAGGGATGGGCAATAAATGCTGGCACAGCCAGCGACGCCCATATCCCCCGAACGAATAAAAAAATGTAAGGTTCGGTGAATAGTTTTCTCTGTAATATATATAATAATTTAGATGTAATGAACCTGTTTGAAATCTTCAACCAACTGGACTCCATGCATCAGACAACATAAAGAACTCATTATATGGTGGCAGCGGTTGTGAGAAGACAAAGTCTAAGTTGAAGACCACAAGTCAAATAGCTATGAAAATGACCTTTCCTGCAGCCATTGGAGAGAAAAGTCAACAGAAATACTGGCCCAGAAAGGGGACAGAAGAACGAACCTACCTCCAGCTGTAGCAGACAGAGCACAGAACGACAGGCTGCAAGTAAATCGGGTGAGTCCTTCTTTAAAAAAAACAAGCTTTGAAGTGCTTGAAAGATTGATTTTTTTCCAAAAACTCTGCAAAGTAAAAGGGGAAGACTCGACTCCTTTCCCAGCTGATCGAGGTTGGTGCCAATACATGAGGTGTCCATTAGAAAAATTGTGGGAAAACTCCGATCGCTGCAGAGCCTCATCCATGCAGCCAAAGTTTTCAAAAAACTCATTAATCACATGAGCATGAAGAAGAGCTTCCATTCATGATGCCACAGCTATAAAAATACCATTAAACCATCTGAGCATGAAGGACATAAACAAACTCTAGCAAAAAAAAAGCAATTGAACTGCCTATTGAACAGCTGTGCAAACAGACAAGCTTAAGTGCTACAAGCAATATAAACACACAGCATTGTCAAATACTTGCTCCTCTCCATCCAAGCAGCGAGTACAAAAGCTGACACTGAGAACTCAATACTACAGAAAGCCAAAAGGAGTACAGAAGGTGTAGGGGTGAAATCAAAAAGGAAGTTAGGAAAGCAAAGAGAAGGCACGAAAGAATATTGGCAAGCAAAATCAAGGTGAACCCAAAAATGTTTTATCGATACATTAAGAGTAACAGGATAACTAAGGAAAGACTAGGACCCGTAAAAGACCAAAAAGGTAACCTATGTGTAGGGGCGGAAGATGTTGGCATGGTTCTTCATGAATACTTTGCGTTTCTCTTCATGAAAGAGAGGGACGATGCAGATATTGTAGTTAAGGAGGAGGAGTGTGAAGTATTGGATGTGATAAACATAGGGAGAGAGGAAGTATTAATGGGATTAGCAGCCTTGAAAGTTGATAAATCATCAAGGTCAGATGAAATGTACCCTAGGCTGTTAAAAGAAGCAAGAGAGGAAATAGCGGAAGGTCTGACCATCATTTTCCAGTCCTCACTGGATAAAGATGTGGTGCCGGAGGATTGGAGAATTGCTAACGTTGTGCCTCTGTTTCAAAAGGGAGTGAAGGATAGACCAAATAATTACAGGCCAGTCAGTCTAACCTCAGTAGTGGGCAAATTATTGGAATCTATTCTGAGAGACAGGATAAACTGTCACTTAGAAAGGCACAGGTGAATCAAGGATAGTCAGCATGGATTTATTAAGGGAAGATCTTGTTTGACCAACTTGATCGAATTTTTTGAAGAAGTAACAAGGAAGATAGATGAAGGTACTGCGGTTGATGTGGTCTACATGGATTTTAGCAAGGCTTTTGACAGGGTCCCACATGGCAGACTGGTTACAAAAATAAAATCCGATGGGATCCAAGGAAATGCAGCAAGGTGGATACAAAATTGGCTCAGTGGCAGGAAACAAAGGGTAATTGTTGACGGGAGCTTTAGCGACTAGACTGCTATTTCTAGTGGCGTTCCCCAGGGCTCAGTACTGGGTTCCCTGCTTTTTGTGGTATATATTAACGATTTGGATGTAAATGTAGGGGGCATGATCAAGACGTTTGCAGCCAACACAAATATTAGCTGTGTGGGAGATAGTGAGGAGGATAGCTGTAGGCTGCAGGAAGATATTGATGATCTGGTCAGATGGGCAGAAAAGTGGCAAATGGAATTCAACCTGGAGAAGTGTGAGGTGATGCATTTGGCGAGGTCAAACAAGGCAAAGGAATACATGATTAATGGGAAAATACTCAGAAGTGTAGAGGAAGTGAGGGACCTTGGTGTGAATTTCCACAGATCCCTGAAGGTGGCAGGACAAGTCGATAAAGTGGTTAAGAAGGCATATGGAATCCTTTCCTTTATTAACTGAGGTCTCAAACATAAGAGCAGGGAGATTATGCTGGAACTGTATATCTCATTGGTTAGGTCACAACTTGAGTACTGAGTGCAGTTCTGGTCACCTCATTACAGAAAGGATGTAATTGCACTAGAGAGGATACAGAGGAGATTTACGAGGATGTTGACAGGACTGGAAAAATGCAGCTATGAGGAAAGATTGGATAGGCTGGGGTTGTTCTCCTTGGAACAGAGAAAGCTGAGGGGAGATCTGATTGAAATGTAGAAAATTTTGAGGGGCCTGGAGTGGAGGTGAAGGATCTATTCACCTTAGCAGAGAGGTCAGTGACAAGGGGGCATAGATTTAAAGTGATTGGTAGAATGATTAGAGGGTAGATGAGGAAAAACTTTTTCACCCAGAGGGTGGTAATGGTCTGGAATTCACTGCCTGAAAGAGTGGTTTAGGCAAAGACTCACAACTCATTCAAAATGAGTCTGGATATGGACCTTAAGTGCAGTAATCTGCAGGGCTACGGACAAAATGCTGGAAGGTGGGAATAGAATAGGTGGATCGTTTTACTCCGGCACAGACACGATGGGCCAATGGCCTCTTTCTGTGCCTTAAACTTTCTATGATTCTATGAACAGAGAATTCCTGAAAGGGGAACAGTGCAGAGTCATAGAACAAGTCTTAAAGCAAATAAAAACAAAAAGTGCTGGAAATACTCAGCAGGTCTGGCAACATCTGTGGAGAGAGCAGCAGAATTAACGTTTAAGGTCAGTGACCTTTCATCAGAACTGGAAAAGGTTAGCAATGTAATAAGTTTTAATCAAATAAAGCAGGAGTGGGGCAAAAAAGAACAAAAGGGAAGGTGTTGATGGGACGGAGGGTCACAGAGAATAACTGACAAGGAGGTCATGGGGCAAAGGCAAAGGCAAAGGCAAAGAGAGTGTGTTAATGGTATAATGAAAGACAAAGCGTTCGTGCAGAGGGGGTGTTAAATGACAGAATAATGAAAGCCCTAGCCAAAAGCAAAACATGAAAAAAACTGTGGGCAGGCACATGGTAAAAAAATTGAATGATGAAACAAATTAAAATAAAATTTAAAAAAACTAAAAATAAATAGGGGGGCCAGTCAAGCTCTGAAATTATTGAACTCAATGTTCAGTCCGGCAGGCTGTAGCGTGCCTAATCGGTAAATGAGGTGCTGTTCCTCGAGCTTGCATTGATGTTCACTGGAACACTGCAGCAATCCCAAGACAGAGATGTGGGCAAAATAACAGGTGGGTGTGTTGAAATAGCAAGCGAAAGGATGCTCAGGGTCATGTTTTCGGACTGAGTGGAAGTATTCTGCAAAGCGGTCACCCAATCTGTGTTTGGTCTCCCCAGTGTAGAGGAGACCACAAAAAGTGCAGGTATTACACCTCCTGCGATTGCATGGGAAGGTGCCATGGGAAGGGGATGGGGTGTTGGGGGTAATGGAGGAGTGGACCAGGGTGTTGTGGATAAACGATCCCTTCGGAATGCTGACAGGGGCGGGGTGGGGAAGATGCATTTGGTAGTGGCATCACACTGGAGGTGGTGGAAATGGCGGAGGATGCTCCTTTGGATGTGGAAGCTGGTGGGGTGGAAAATGAGGACAAGGGGAATCCTGTCGCGGTTCTGGGAGGGAGGGGAAGGTGCGAGGGCACAGGTGCGGGAAATGGGCCAGACACGGTTGAGGGCCCTGTCAACTACAATGCAGGGGAATCCTCAGTTGAAGAAAAAGGAAGATATAACTGTTGTGGAAGGTTGCATCGTCAGAGCAGATGCGTCGGAGACGGAGAAACTGTGAGAATGGAATGGAGTCCTTACAGGAGGCAGGGTGTGAAGAAGTGTAGTCTTAAAGCAAGTTTTAAAGCAAAATAACAGCATAACTATGAATACCAAATTTCCCGGCATCAACTGGAAAGCCACTGATTTTTTATCTGAGTTCAAACTTTTCAAACAAAGAATGCGGTTATGCTTTACAGACTAAGTAATAGTGGAAACAGAGAAACAGGCCGTGAAAAGCTAATAACAGTTGGAAATGTGGGATTACACAGAATCAACATCTCTGGCTTATCTGAAGGGGACCAGAAAGATCCTGAAAAGATATGGAAAGTACTAGAATATCAGCTCCGGTTACGAGTGAATTTTAGAATTCACTGCCTGGAATTGATGTTCGACAGGCAGCAGCCACAGGAATCAATAGATCAGTTCATCAGTAGATGCCGTAATAAGGGCAACGAATGTGATTTCTCAGAAATTGAGCTGTTTCGGAGCGACTAATGGAGTTGGTGATTTTCTCAACACCCATTGAAGCATTTCAGAAAGACCTCTTGCAGAAAATATAAGGTCACAGCATTGGTGCACTGCTAGAGAATAACAGGAAATATGAAGCCATTGCAGCTGGACAACAGCATCTGCGAGCACTAGGTGCAGCACGATAGCAAGGTCGAAAAGAGCAAGCAAGCTGTGTGGTAAGTGTGGTTGGTCCCACCCACCACAAAGTTGTCCTGTATTTCAAGACCTGTGCAAGGTGTGCAGTGCAAAAGGACACTGGGCCCACCTATGCAAGAAATCTGGCTCCAAAGACGCAGGCAGAAGTCACAATAAGACACAAATGAACAGATGACAGGTGCAGCAACAGGGCAACAGCAGCAAGGAAAGTGCCAGAGACCTGCATGAATGCAAGCCGATACACAAAGTCCACAGCAAAACAGACTTGAGACAAGACTCAGGTAGGAGCAATTCTCAGCCAGAAGACGAACAGGTGCTCCACATTGTGAACCTGACACATCGGGCTGGATTTTACCAGCCCCCCGATGTCGGGTGTCGTGGCAGGAGGGCCCGGAAAATAGCCCCGGGAGAGGCCCGCCATGAGGCTCAATGCTGGGAAGGTCCTGCTCCATATTACCGCCAGCGGCAAGGCCTCGTAGTAGCTGCCCCCTGCCACATGGCGATGGGGACCTCATTTCAACATGGAAATTAAATGTTAATGAATGTACTCATACTTACCTTGCTGCGACGGCCATCCCGCTCTGATATTCCGGCTGCTTGCCGGAACTTCCATGCCTTCAGATCTCTGTTGGGGGATCCGAGGTGGAACACAGGTGGGGAGGAGGGAGGAGTTAAGCTTTCAGGACAGGGGCGAGCGGGGAAAACTCTTGCAATTGGTGGAGGGGATGGTGGGAAGGTGTTGAAGGTGAAAGTGAATAAAGATCGCGGGGGGAAAGGTCAAGATTGGAAAATATGTTTTTTTTGGTCGGGAGAGGGCTTTAATCATTTATAACATTTTAAAAATTAAATTTATGGTAACTGTTCCTTTAAACATGTAAATTAATTGTAAGGGCTGGAAGCCCTTTAAAAATGGCGCCTGCTCCTGCGCAGTGGTGCCGGACATCATTGACAGGGACTGAGCGGCCGTCCCCAACACGTCATCGGGGGTGGGCATTCTGCCCCTCCATGCAAATGAGCCGCGGCGCTAAATATCACAGCGGCTCCATGGAATGAATCCGCACATACACACCGCCGCTTTTGAAGCTGGAAGAATTCCGGCCATCATGTTGATGAAGTCAAACAACTGAAAGCTTTTGCTACCATTAGCATCACATGCCCAAAGAAAGTTGGCAAACATACTCTCAGGGTTAAGATTGACAACGGGGCAAGTGTAAATATCCTAAAAGTCCGAATCCTAAAGGATATGTACCGGACTCGTTGGAAATCAATGATACAACCGACAACTGCCAGGTTATCTGCATATAATGGGTCACCCATTCCTTGCAGTGGCACACTGACAATGCAATGCAGTTTTGACAAGTAGGCATGGAAACCACAAATATTCTACCTAGTAAACGCAAGCGGATCAGCAGTGGCATGACTACCAGTGTGTAAGGACCTCAACATCGTGACCATCCATGAGGTTACCAAGGTAACCATTATAGCAGAAGAGACCAAGGGTAGCAGCATTGAGTCAGTCCACGATGTACAACAAATGTACCCAGACATCTAATTAAAGAAAGGCCTACTTCATGAATTACCACTCAGTGTATTAGCAGGGGTGAGTTGAGGCCAGTTTTGATGTGGCAAAGTACAATTAGCACCAGTGTTTCTATCCTTTCACCTCTAACCCTCCATATCTTTTGCACGTTTTCAGAGTGGTTTCCATTAGTTATAATGATCCAAATTGTCACTACCGAAGATTTTAAACATAACTGAAATTATTCATAATATTTTTCAATAATAACCGCACAGCCTTGTGTTTTCATTATTTAATTATTCATCCACTGTGGAGACTTGACCCCATCATCAAGGCTAATGCTCCTGTGCGGTACTGAAGGAGTGCTGCACTGTCAGAGGTGCTGTCTTTCATCTGCCCTCTCAGTTGGATGTAAAAGGTCCCACGGCACTATTTTGGAGAAGGACTGGGAAGTTCTCCCTGGCCAATATTTATCCCTCAAAGCAACATCACTAAAATAAAGAATCTGGTCATTATTACATTGCTATTTGTGGGAGCTTGCTGTGCAGAAATTTGTTGTCATGTTTCCTACATTACAACAATCACAACCGTTCTAAAGGTACTTCAATAGCTGTAAAGTGCTTTGGGACATCCTGAGATTGTAAAAAGCACTAAATAAATCTTTCCTTTTCTTTATTCAACAGATGTCTTGTCATCTATTGCATCCCTTCCAATGCCCCTCCCCCCACTTAATGCTCAGCTGAACATGTACTAAACCACCTGCTGCAGTTGTATTGATTTTATATAATCCTTTTCCTATGATTAACTTCTGAGTCTTCACTGTTTTTGATGAATGATAAGTTAATTTGAGTACTCAAAATCATCTGGCTATACGAGCCCCAGTGAAAGGAAAATACCCTTTAATTTTCTCACCATTTTCATCCTTTGCATGCCATGTGGTGAAACATCTCTGCCATTGCGAGGGTGGGCAAAGCGGCCATTTGTATCTCTCCCCCCAATGATCTCTTTCACTGGCCACAAGGAGGTGCCATAGCAAGTATGTCCATGTTTTGGGTTTCCCCATACAGGGAGACACTGCATTCTCTGCCTAGTCTTTTTGCCCTGCTCAGAGCAGCTCTGATTCAGAACAAGAAAGCGAACAGCAAGTTTCCCTGTGCCCTCCCATTCCGTAGCACTGCTTAATAGACTTCCGACACTCATACAGAGTTGCCATCCCTGGAGAAGATTGTCAGTATTTAGAAATTAATAAAGTTCAAGACAGTCGCCAAAAAGCAGTTTTTCTTAAAGTCAAGCTATATTTCTTCTCACGTGTTTTATGCTCCACAATTAGAAGCCATTTCTGTTGTAATAATACTTGCATTTACATGGCAAATTAACACAGCAAGACATCTCAAAGTACATCACACAATCAATGACTTTTCAAGTACAGTGATGTAGAGTATCTGTCTTGGGGGATTTGTGCCCAAAATACACATGGAATTGCGCTGATTAGGTCATAGTTCAATTTTCTGTTAAAATTCATTTGCATAATCCCGAACATAAACCAACACAACCGGATAATGTGGTATCATGCAATAGTTTCTTTTTTCTCATTTTCCATTCAGAAGTATTCCTTGCTGTATTTAAGACTGATAACCTAGTGCAGTTTCATTAATAGAGCTAAAAATGGGTTTATCAGTCAAAATAATCATATTTAATTAGGGTATCTGGTCCTCTGCCTGTGAGTACCTGATTTTAAATCACTGATAATGACTTTTAAAAAAAACTTTTAATCGTTTAATTGGTGTCCATTAGTCTTAATAAATTAGATATTATTTGATATTAAAAAAATCTTCTAAAACATGCCTACTAGCACTTGTGCGCCTAAGAAAATGAATGCAATTTGAAAGGCCTGTTTGAACCAAATTTTATTCTGCGGCGTAGTCATTGTTGTGTAGACAAACACGGAAACTAATTTGGACACAGCAAGGTCCTATGGGTAGTAATGGAATGGTTGGTTGGTCAGTCGGCATCCTTCTATCTGTGAAAGATGATGGACATGCAGCAAACAATCCATTTAGAAGGGGTGTCTTCTCTTGGCGCACCTTTGCCGATGGCTATGAGGTAGGTTCTGCCACAAGTGCCGCATGCGAAGCTGCCAGGTGATGCTGTGAGTTGCTGTTTTTGATGTTGCTGCCTGTAGCCAAGCTGCTGTAGCCACTGGTCATCGTGGTAGTGCACACTTACCACAGGATGTGTCACTATTTCCCTCTTTCGCCAGCTAGTGACCCCTGGGTGTGTTAGTCGGCGTTTAGGGCTTTCATGTAGGGCTTGCAAACATCCTTGAAGCAGAGCGTTGGGCACCCCACTGGTCATCTGGCCCCGGCTACCTCATCAGACAGAAGGTCCTTGGGTATGCGACCATGTTCCGTCTTGCGGATGTGTCCGATCCACCGAAGCCACCTCTGTTTGATGCAATGAAATGGAATAAGTAGCCAGTTGATATGTTTTTGGTGGTAGTGGTGGTTGATGGATGAGCACTGCCCAGGAACCAAGAGAACTCTCTTGCCCTTCCTAATTTATTGCCATTACACCTTTACCATTTAGCTGATGAGATGGGGCCTTGTTTTAATATCACATCCAAAAGACAGCACCTCTTTAGCTGCAGTGCTTCCTCAGTTCAGTCAGCCCAGAAATTGTGCTTAATGACCTGGCATGGAGCTTGAACCTGTGACCTTCCGTCTTAGAGGTGACAGTGCTGTCACTGAGCAAAAGATGAACACTTGGGAGAGTAATTTCCAGGGTGAGGCCTGGAAGCTCTTGCCCCATCAATGGTGGAGGGGAAAAAGCAGGGAACGGCACTACAGAGAAGGTCAGAGTCTGTAAAGCAGAGGTAGACTGTCAGTCTGGAGTGCGGAGTTAGGGTGGGTAGATAAGGTAGCAATGAGATGAATGGCTGATTCATTTGTTTTTGGTGGCATCATTTGAGAGAGGAATGTCGGTCGGGACAATTGGAGAACACATTGCTCTCTTTTGAATAATGTCAAAGATTCTTCAGTCCATCAGGAGAAGCAGACATTACTTTCATCAAACGACTCATCCAAAGGACAAAGTTGCTCAAGTTAAGGTTTACCATTTATTCTCACTATCAGAAAATCAACCCTCAGAACCAAACCCATGATCCCACCCCTCGGATTTGCCTGAGGTATCCCCACAATCCTATTGATTGACAGATAAATATTATATCAGCATTTACTTGACGATATTGTCTCTGTTTAGTAGGGGGGAAAAAAACAGCTTGTTGTAAATGTGTTTTATTTTTGGATCTCTCCTCCCTGCAGCTGAGTGCCTGAATCCATTAAGTATTCAGGGGTGAGCACCCCCTGTGTATTGCTGGAGAGTGAGTGTATTCCCCACAGCACGTCTGTTTGCTCATTAAATCTAAAGCAACATCTGTGCCGAGTCTTTAGCTTTTCTTCGCTGGAACCAACCTATTACCTGTGTGAATGAATTATAAATCAAAGTTTTAATCCCCAACTGGATTAGCAAGGAGACAACAGCTGCGGCCCAGCTTCCTCTTACAAACCCCAATTAACCTTACACAAGCAGGTTACTGTGTAATCATCAATGCAATAGTGTTTGTACCAAAGAGCACAGACTCCAGGTTGGGCGCCGGAGGGGCTTTATTTCAAGAGCGTGTTATTGTCAAAAAAAGGACGAAAATAAGTGGAACAGAAATTCACTCTTGGGGTTTGGCTGCTCAAGGTGCAGTCAAAGGGCAGCTTAATTTTAATAAGGGTCATAGCTGAGTAGCAGAAGCTGTTCACCCTCGATGGTCGAACTTGGTTTGCATCGAGCTGAGTGAACAGAACTTCCGAGGTTATAGTGTAACTGCTGGACACAGGGAGTGCTGAATGTCATTGAAAACAACTCCACAACCAGTGGGTCAATGTCCTGTTGATTTTGGTGCAGGACCAGCTCAGTAGGTAGGGAGTTGCTGTGCACACCACTTAAGCTGCTGCCACATTCTGTATATATGAGAGCCAATGGATGGTGCAGTCACCCTCAGCCTTGAAGGTGAAGTTGGCTCTGTCCCCAGCAGCTCTTCCAAGCCTCAGCAAATCCTCAGAAGGCTTCCTTCCATGTGACAGCTTGTGACCCAAGTGGCAGGAGCACAGCTGCTGTGTGATGTGAAAGCAGCCTTACATTGGCCCCAAGTGGCTGGTCTGCAATGGAATGGCGGCCTCACAAAAAACATGAATATGCTTCTTGTAGATGCACTGTTTTATTTTTAAGTATTTTTTTATGTCATGGATCTACAGACCAGCAGTAACGGGGTGGGGAGGGAACAAATGACAGAAGGAAAATGGCAGACAGCAGTGTCCCATGTTGTCAATGGCTAAGGAAAGAAGAAAGAAAAGAGGAAGGGAGAGAGGGAAGGAGGAAGAAAGATCTTCCCCATGATTTGTAATGATGTCACCAGGTGGCAATGTGCACATGCTGAGCAGATCAACAATGGACCCTGTCATGAAGACCCCCACCTGCCGAGAATGAGGCATATTAATTTTGTCATATGAACATTAATTTTAAACTGTTGCTGGAGCGAAGAAATGACTTGTTTTACAAGAGAGCACCAGACACTTGGCTGGAAGGATATTTGGATACTAAGATACAGTGCTTGGAGAGACAAAGAAATACTCCCTGGTCCAATTAACCCAAATGGATTTTGATCACCAGACATTGAAGATGTACGGAAGCTTGCATTCCAGGGTCTGCTGAGATGATAGAATCCACAAACACAGAAGTGGTTAAATCAGCTAGTCACATGACTAACTGGCTGGTCCAGGCTTTTTGAATTAGACACAGGACAGTTTGAAGAGACAGACTGCAGATTGTAACTGAACCTGGGACAAGACAGCCTCTCTCCTGGCTGGCTCTCTCTCGCTTTCTCACAAGCCTTCGGACCCACTGAAGACACATAACCCTCAGGAGAGAAAAGACTCCTACATCGAAACAAGTTAAAGCGTGCACTGGGCACCAACGAACAGCAGGACCTAACGGCAACCAAAGACTCAACATCAAATTCAAAGGACTGTACTATCAGATATTGCCTCAAACGTTTCCCCTTTATTCCTTCTACTTTCTGTCTCTATCTGCATGTGTGTTTATCACATATGCATGCTAGCGTGGCCACGTCGCGTATTCGTAGCCATTAACTGAATTAGAGTGTAAGATCAATAAACTTCCATCTTTCTTGTTTAGATATAAGAAAACCTGTCTGATTTCTTTGCCTTACAATTAGAAACTGGTGAGAGGGAGCTAAAAACACAGTGTTTCAAAAATTAAACCCTGTTACGGTTAGACAAGGCTAAGGCTGAGAGGGAACCCCTAGACCCCTGTCTCACCTGGTCATAACAACCCCCTGGGGCACACGTGGTTACCATGTGGACAAGAGGGGAGAAACCATTGGCAGATGTGTAGTGTTACCGTTGGGACAAGTGTGAATCAAACTAGGAGAAAGAGAACAGTACCATGCAGGTGAGATGTTGAGCAGCGACACTATAGGAGTGTGAAACAATTATCAATCATTTTAAAGATGGTAGAGAGGTCCAAGGACCATACATGATCACAACTCACACTTTTTGAAGTGAAGTCACTGTTGTAATTTTTTTTTTAGGGACCACATTCATGTTGATGACTCCTGGCTTTACCTTTCTGCCTCTTCATTTAATTCCAAAATTATTGTTGGACTCTCTATGTGCCTGGCTGATATTAGGTCTTAGATGGATCAGAATTCCTCCAACCCAAAACAGAATCCTGTTACCTTCTAAATTCCTCTCAGTGGATCACCATCAAACTCGTTAATGACTACCCTTGAAATGTTGTTCAATTCTGAGCCACATTCATGCCATCACCATATCTGCTGCCTTCCATCTTTGAAACATCATACACCTCTGCTCCTAACTCTCCCTCAATGCAGCAGCCAAGACTTTCTGTGCCTTTATTATCTCACAGCTTGACTTCTCAAGTGCTCTTCCTACTCACTCCCTCTGTAAGTTGCAACTAATTCAGATTGCAACTGCCTACATCCTTGTGCATTCGTAGCCCCGAACAGCTATCACCTTGGTTCTCGTTAGGTTCCATTGGCTTCCTGAACCTCTTCGTATCAATTTCAAACTGCTTTTCCTTACCACCAGTTTCATGCATGACCTCACCCCACCCAACCTCCGCAAGCTCCTTTTGCCCTATGCAACCATTTAAATCTTTCACTCCTACGAGTTAATCCATTTTCTTTTGCCCCATCCTCTTCTTTTTGCCTCTTTAGGGCATCTTTCGGTCACCACAGCCCTCTGGAACTCCCTTTCAAATACCCTTCATCCTCACCTCCTCCTTTCCTGCTTTTCAAAAGCCTTTCCAAAATTCCCTCTCACTCCCTAATTCGATCTGTTCTTTCTTTCCTCCCACTCATCTATTCTGTGAAGTGCTCAGATGTCTTTTCAATGTGAGGAACATTGCATAAATGCATGTAGTTGCTACAATCCTCTACTGAATATTCTCTACTTGTGTCATAATCTGACCTTGGCATGCAAATAAGATGCTAGGCTGTTTGGTATGTGAGGAGGGAACTGCAGTATCCTATTTAAAAACGCTTAAGTGCAGTTTCAGCTTTCCTGATAGAATTCTGATGTAAACGCAACAACACATCAATGGCTGTAGTCAACAGGTTGTTAATGAAGACTGCTAGCAGTGTGCAGCTGCTCAAAAGACCAGTCCTACCAACTGCTCTTCATAGAGATTCATTAAGATCTAGTTTTATAGCTGCAGTGTCCTGTAGTGTAGCAAATGCCCATTCAAAAATGTAGCTTTCTTTACAAGTTTGTATAAAGATGTTGTTTTATAATTAACGTCCATGGTTATTAAGGTTAGCACTGTTTGTGTGGGTGGATGGAATATTTTTCAATACTTTGGTCACTGAAAGCAGTGACCTGTCCCTCCATGCTGGTGTCCTGTCAATGCTACTCAGATACATAATGATCTTGGTATGTTGTAGAACTGTTTCTGGAAGAACTGGTTTTAGAATACCCTGGATTCCTAGAATGATGGAAATTGCTCACTTAGGTTTGCAGGGTAGATTCCACAGTCCCAGAAAAATAACTGTGCATATGTGAAAGAAAGAACTTGCATTTATATAGTGCCTTTCATGACCTCAGGACATGCCAAAGTGTTTTACAGCCAAAGAAGTATGTGCTATTTGATTGAGGGACTTGAACCAGCCTTACAGTCAATGCAATTTTTGTGAAATTATTTACTCCATATCGAATGTAAATTAAACTTTGAGTTCATACAAACATATGAAATAGGAGCAGGAGTAGGCCACTCGGCCCCTTGAGCCTGCCCCGCCATTCAACAAGATCATGGTTGATCTGATTGCAACCTCAACTCCACATTCCCGACAACCCCCGATAACCTTTCATCCCCTGTAAAGAGACAATTTCAAGGTAAGGAATGCATTCTGAATGACTGATTTTTGATGTTGCTTACATTAGAGCTGTAGAAAGATTTATATTTATATAGGGCCTTTCACAACCTCAGGATATTCCAAAGCACTTCACAGCCAATGAAGAATTTTTGAAGTGTAGTCACTATTGTAATGTAGAAAACACAGCAGCAAATTTGCACACAGCAAGCTCCCACAAACAGCAATGCAATAATGACCAGATCATCTGATTTGTGGGGCTGAATTTTACCGGCCCCTCAACATTGGGGGTCATGGCAAGGGGGGCCCGTAAAATTCTGCTGGGAGAGGCCCACCTCGACCCCTGACACCGAGAAGGCCCCGCCGCATTTTACCGACGGCTGCAGGACCTCGGTGCGCGCCCCCCCTCCCCAACCATTCGGCACGGGGTCTTTATTTAAATATTTTAATTAATTAAAACAATATGCTAATTAACTTACCTGGTCCTGGTGGCCATCCCACGCCGATTTTACGGCCGCCAGCTGCAACCCGCTAGTGACACTGGTGGGGTGGGGGGAGGATTGAAATTATCAGGGTGGGGGGTGGGCGGGAGCAGGAAAAATATTCTTATTGGCTGTAGGGATGGTAGGAAGGGGTTGAAGGGCAAATGTGAAGAGGTTAGGGAGGACGAAAGTTCAAGTTGGGAATGAAAATTGATTTTATTAATATCAGCCAATAAAACAACCATTGTGGGGGCTGGGAAAGAGCCTCCAGCCTTTCATCTTTTATTTTCAATAAAATGTGCATTGTTAAACCGCTAAAATTTCAAATTAATGCTAAGGGCTTGAAACCCTTTAAAAATAGGGCCAGCGCGCACCGGACGCCATTGCCGGAGACGGAGCGGCCACTCAGCCCCCTCTACATCATCGGGGGCGGCCACTCCGCACCCCCCCCCCCCTCCATTTAAATGAGCCCCCGTGAGAAATATCGCGAGGGCTCAGCAGCAACACCTCCGTCCCGGAAGGCCGCCGACTTCAAAGCGTGCGCCCGCAATGTGCAGCGTGCTAATAAAATTCAGCCCGTGATGTTGATTGAGGGATAAATATTGGCCAACACATCAGGGATAACAGCCCTGCTCATCCTTCAAAATATCATCATGGAATCATTTATATCCACCTGACAGGACCTTTATTCAACGTCTCCTCTGAAAGGCAGGGCGAACAGCGCAGCACTCCTACAGATTTTTCTTGCTTAAGTCTTGGAGTGGGATTTAACTCTACAAGCTCTTGAATCAGAGGCAAGAGTGCTACCAACTATACCACAGCTAACACTTACAAAAATGTATATGTATAATAAAATATGTATATTGATGCCATTATATGATAGCAAGGTGGGGGGAGGGGTGATATCAAATGGGCACATCCCCATATTAAATCATTGCGAATACACTGATTGGGATTTAACTGGCACAACACTTAGGTATGAATAATTAATGAAATCAGGGTCTAAAGGATAAATGTTAGCAATGTGTGCCAAAGCATTCCAGAAAGCGAAAGAGCTAGGCACAGAGCCATATCACACAACATGTCAGTGTTTCACTTCTCTTTCTTTTAATTAAACAGTACCAGAATACCTGCTCTGAAGTGGAAAGGAATGGATAACATTTGTTTATTAAACCTAGTTAAAAGTTATTTCTCTTAAAAATAAATAAATCCGGTTACTTTTGCTACCTAACAATCAAAGAAAAAAATTGAAGTGAACCGCTTCGTGAACTTGGGAGGACAAATCACAGGGATAGATATTTCTACAGGGTGAGCCTCTGAATGGGGTGCAGAGAGGCCCCTGGTTGTAAATGGCCAGTGTCCAACTCCTCATCAATTGCACCTATTGCAAAGCAAAAGGAAGTTGGAATGGCTTGCATCTATATAGCTCCTATAATTACATCAGGCCATCCCAAAGTGCTTTACAGCCAATGAAGTACTTCTGCAGTTTAATCACAGTTGTAATGTAGGAAACACACAAGCTAATTTTCACACAGCAAGCTTTCATAAGCAGCAATGTGATAATGACCACCACACAGTCTCCTTTAGTGATGGTGGTTGAGGGATAAATATTGACCGGGACTCTGGAGAGAACTCCCCTGCTCTTCTTCAAAATAGTGCCTTTACATCCATCTCAGAGGGCAGATGAAGCCTCAATTTAACACCTCTTTCGAAAGATGGCACCTCTGACAGTGCAGCACTCTCTCAGCACCGCACTGGCATGTCAGGCTAGATTTTGCGCTCAAGTCCCTGGAGTGGGACTTGATGCAGTAACCTTCTGATTCAAAGAGCAGAATGGTTTTCGTACATATGGATTCATGGGGCAGTCACTAACAAGACTGATACCAAGTCACATTGGTTTTGGAAGAGAATTTCAGAGGTAAGACATCTAAGGGGATGAAAGATCGGCCTTGAATGGTGGCATGGGAGGAGACAGAAACACGCATAATAAAAACTGATCAATGGAGGTGGTGGTTTGAGTATAGAATTGGAATGGATTTTCCAGATAGGCTACACCATTCCAAATTTTAGGGGGTGATTTTGATGGAGCAAGCAAAGAGTGAGCAGCTGTTGTACCAAAACTACTATCAACAACTTTCCCCCCAGTCGTCACCATTAATATATATTTTCTTCATGTACGATTTATTCAGTAGTATTAGATTAGTATACAACGATACTTGTGATCAGGACAATAAGCAGTTAATAAATTTGACAGTAGCCCCGCTCCAGGTGAGAGTTTTGATGGCCATTATTTTTTCACAAGAAGTGATTCCCACATCTTGCTGGAACATACACAAAAACAAAACAAGTGCTCAGAGACCTCGACCACCAGCTCAGCACATGGATTAAAACACATTTGTTGCCAGCAGACATGGTTTGATGTCATTCCAATTTGCAAACATCAGTGTTGCTCAGTTGATAGCTGACTCCTCAGAGCGAGAAAGTTGTGAGTTGAAAGCCCATGAAGGACTTTTGCAGCTATTCCAGGCTAACACTTCAGCACAATCCTGAGGGAGTTTGGTACTGTCAGAAGGGGCTGCTCTTCAGATGGGATGTTACACCAAGGATCTTTCTACCTACTTGGGTCAATGTAAAAAAATCTCATGACACTATTCAAAGAAGAGCTGCATCCTGGTGTCCTGGTCAATTTTTATCCCCTTAAACAACATCTTAAAAACATATGATCTGGTCATTATCACATTATTGTTTTTGGGAGCTTGCTGTGTGCTAATTGGCTGCCACGTTTCCTCTAATACAACAGTGACTACACTTCAAAAGTTCTTCATTGGTTGTAAAATGTTTGGGATGTCCTGAGGTCTTGTAAGATGTTATACAAATGCATGTCCTTCTTTCCTGATGTCCTACTCTCACAATTTAGTTACAACTAATTTTCTGGATTTGCCTTTAAGCGTCTTCTATATTGCAGTAAGATCACTTCTCAGACCCCATACTTTATTAGCTGAAAATCTCAAGCACTGCTAAGTGAGGGGGCAACAAGGTTACAGATGGAGTATCATGTGGGGAAGTATTAGGTTTTTCACTTTGGTAGTAAGAATAGAAAAGCAGAATATTTTTTAAAAGGTGTGAAACTTCTAAATGTTGATGTTCAGAGAGATTTGGGTGTACTCGTACAAGGAACACAAAATGCTAGCATGCAGATACAGCAAGCAATTGGGAAGGCAAATGGCATCTTGGCTTTTATTGCAAGGGGATTGGAGTACAAAAATAAGGAAGTCTTGCTGCAATTGTACAGGGTTTTGGTGAAACCGCAGCTGGAATACTGTGTGCAGTTTTGGGCTCCATATTTGAGGAAGGATATACTTCACAGAATCACAGAATCTCAGAATTGTTACAGTGCAGAAGGAGGCCATTCAGCCCATCGTGTCAGCACCAGCTCTCTGAAAGAGCAATTTACTCTCTTCCATTCCCCTGTCTTCTCCCCGTAACCCTGCACATTCTTCCTTCTCATATAACAGTCGAATTCCCTTTTGAATGCTTCAATTGAACCTGCCTCCACCACACTCTCAGGCAGTGCATTCCAGACCTTAACCACTCTCTGCATGAAAAAGTTTTTCCTCATGTCACTTTTGTTCCTCTTACCAAATACTTTAAATCTGTGCCCTCTCGTTCACGATCCTTTCACAAGTGGGTACAGTTTCACTCTGTCTACTCTGTCCAGAGCCCTCATGATTTTGAATACCTCTATCAAATCACCTCTCAGCCTTCTCTCTCCAAGGAAAACAGCCCTAACTTCTCCAATCTATCTTCATAACTGAAGTTCCTCATCCCTGGAACCATTCTCGTGAATCTTTTCTGGACTCTCTCCAATGCTGTCACGTCTTTCCTAAAGTGCGGTGCCCAGAACTGGACACAATACTCCAGCTGAGGCTGAACTAGTGTCTTATACAAGTGCAACATAACCTCCTTGCTCTTGTACTCTATGCCACTATTACTAAAGCTCAGGATAGATACTGTATGCTTTATTAACCAATCTCTCAACCGAACCTGCCCTACCACCTTCCATGACTTATGCACATATACACCCAGGTCCCTCTGCTCCTGCACCTACTTTAGAATTGTACCCTTTATTTTATATTGTCTCTCCATGTTCTTCCTACCAAAAGGAATTACTTCACATTTCTCTGCATTGAACTTCATCTGCCATCCGTCTGCCCATACTACCAACTTGCATTGTACAGAAAAGATTCACTAGTTTAGTTCTTGGGATGAGAGGGTTCTCCTATGATGAAAGGCTGAATAAATTGGGTCTAAAATCTCTGGAGTTTAGAAGAATGAAAGGTAATTTCATTGAAACATACAAGATTCTGAAGGGATTTGACAGGGTAGATAATGAGAGGTTATTTCCCCTGGTTGGGGAATTTAGAACATGGGGGCACAGCCTCAAGATAAGGGACCAATCATTTAGGACTGAGATGAGGAGAGATTTCTTCACTCAAAGAGTTGTAAATCTTTGGAATTCTCTAGCCCAGAGAGTTGTGGATGCTCCACCGTTGAATACATTTAAGGCAGGGATAGACAGATTTTTGGTCTCTCGGGGAATCAAGGGATATGGGGAGCAGGTGGGAAAGTGGATTTGAGGCCGAAGATCAGCCATGATTGTAATGAATGGCGCAGCAGGCTCGTGGGACCGAATGGTCCACTCCTGCTCCTATTTCTTATGTTCTTATGTAGGACACCAGTTATGTTAATTTATTGTTAAATATTTTCAGTTTTACTAAAAGCATTCTTTGGATCCAAATTAAATTCTCCATAGGCAGCTTGGTATGAAAAATTAATGAGGACCAAAACCTCGTTAAGCAAATCTTGTGAAGTCGTTCAACAAAACAGTGAGCCTGTTACAGCCTTTCCACACACTCCCTCCCCCACCATCACCCCCATTAATGAGACAGTAAACCTGTAGGTTTGAGCTAAATGCCTACAGGAGAGCAATAACCTACATTGATATCTGCAATACTGTTCACTCTCACTGCATAATTGATAAAAATTCACATGGAGCTGGTATCCTGCAAATAAACAGATGTAAATATAACCTCGCACGATTTCCTGAGTAAATTTGAATTTCAAATAAATTGATGTTTTTTAACCAGAAAAGGAACGAAGCCAGCAAAACAAGTTGAAGCAGGAACTTTATCATTAGTTGGAAATAGGGCAGCACAGCGGCGCAGTGGTTAGCACCACAGCCTCATAGCTCCAGGGACCTGGGTTCAATTCTGGGTACTGCCTGTGTGGAGTTGCAAGGTCTGCGTGGGTTTTCGCTGGGTGCTCTGGTTTCCTCCCAAATCCAAAAGACTTGCAGGTTGATAGGTAAATTGGCTGTTGTAAATTGCTCCTAGTGTAGGGAGGTGATATGGGATTACTGTAGGGTTAGTATAAATGGGTGGTTGTTGGTCGGCACAGACTCAGTGGGCCGAAGGGCCTGTTTCAGTGCTGTATCTCTAAATAAATAAAATAAGCCTGAATCTATTTATTTTCAAACTAATTGAGGAACTTGGGTGAAAGGCCAAGACTAATAGTGTGGCTAGAAGATGAGTTCAATTCAGAATGTTGGGTTTTAAAAGGCTGCATTTTGTGAGAGACAGGGAAGGCTGATGGAAGTGAAGAGTTTCACGGAAGTCAGATTGAAAGAAAGAATGAGTAGCGCAGTGGTGTAATGAGTCTTGATAGTGAAAGAAAGAAACAGTTGCATTTATAAGGCATCTTTCATGACCACTGGATGTCTGAAAACTCTTTACAGCCAATGAAATACTTTTAAAGTGTTGCAATGTAGGAAACTTGAGGATGGGGTAAAGAGGAAGAATGTTTTGGATGACAGAATTAGAGTTTAGGCGAAATAATAACTAATGACCAAAATTGCATTGATCAATAGAGAAAGATAAGAAAGGTTGTTCCGGATAGGCACAAAAACAATGGATAGCCTATTAGACAGCAAATTAGTCCCACTCTCCTGCTTTTTCCCAATAGCCCGTGAGAAGGAAAATAAAATTTGCAGGGCCATGGAGTAAAGCAGGGGAGTGGAACTAATTGGCTAGCTCTTCCAAAGAGCTGGTACAGATATGATGGGCCAAATAGCCCTCCTTCTGTGCTATAAGTTTCTATGAAATGAATGTACCTTAAAAAGTGGGCACTATCACCAAAAAAGGAGATCCAGCCCAACATCTTTAAAGTTAGCTTTTTCTCTCCTTTATACTTTCATCCTATTCCCAGGTCAATAGAGTCTGTTGCAACCTGGTGCCAGCACTTTGAATAGGCATTTTACAGGATCTGAGCAACTAACCTGTATGCAAAAGTGCCCCTGTATTACCTCTGGTCTGTGCCAAAATTAGCTAACTTAATACAGATCAAGGGTAAACCTAGTGTATTTCTGACTTGTGAGGCTCAATTCTACATAGACACTATAGTGGGCAGAATTTCAATTACCCTCTATTTTTGTATTCTATCTGCCTGGGTTTCATCTCAGATTGCAAAGGCCTAGTTAAAATCACAACACCTTGCTTGGGAAATAACAGGCTTAACCCTTTTTTTCATCTAAACCTGTGGCACACAACGTTGGTGCATCAATACATCAAACTACAAAGATGCCGGAAGAAGTTTGGCGTAAAGGTTTCTATATCAAAATCAAGCATTAGCAACGTTTGTTCTAATGTGAATTATATTTTGCTGTTTTAAAAAAAGTTTTCTTTTAAATTTTGTTGTTCTACTTATCTTCTGTTACCAAGTCTGAAGGCCCACCCCTCATTGACCAATCATTGGATGTGCCCAGTCACATCCTAATACAGTAATATGCTCTAGTTATTTATGTAGCACAGAAGGAGGTCGTTCAGCCCATCAAATCCATGCTGGATCTCTGCAAGAGCTATTTAGCTATGTAGTTTTCCCTCCCTCCTATCAGGAAATGCCTAGTACCTGCTTGCCACCTCCCATCAGACAACCTGATCAAGATGAGGAACTTGCTACCTGCTAACTGCATGCAGCCATTTTGTGATCTAATGCATTAATGCACTAATATACCATATTACCAGCAGGTGAGGAGGGTCGAAGGGTTCCCCTCTTGTCCCTCTCCTTGTTTGACCGCAACAGAGTTTATTTCTCTTAAACAGTGAATATGCTTACCAATTCAGTGACCGTTTAACCCTTTATGTGCTATGGTCATAAAAGAACCAATCAGACAGGTTTTCTTGAGTTTAAACAAGAAAGAGGTTAGTTTATTGTACATAAATTCAAAACACAATCGAAATAAAAATAATGAACTACGCTCCAACTTTCACACACACAAATAGGTTACAGAGTGATAAAGAATAGATTAGTTGGATTAGAGTCTGGTAATTCAGTTGTCTTCTGGTTGAATCCGTGGTCCTGAAGTTTCTGGCTGGTAGAGGTGGCCACCTGGTTCAGGGTTTTCTTAGAGACAGTGACGTAGATGGTTTTCCCACCGGAGTCTCTGTCTGCAGCAATGATAGACTTAGATGTTTTGCAGCCCGCAGCCAGGGTTCAAATCTTATAGTGTTACCTGAAGAGAGAGAGAGAGAGAGAGAGAGAGAGGCAGCCTCACTGGGATCCTGCATGAATTAGCTCAGATGCTTGTCTGATGTGTTGAAAACAAACTCCAAGTTTTCACACAGACTGGGGAGACTGTCATATGATTATCCCCGTGTATTCTCTTTTGCACTTTAATGAGATTCAAGTCTAAGAATTCCAATCTCTCTCAAGTCTTATTGTTTCAATGTTTACCCCTTGAGGTTTATCTCCATTATTGTTAATATTCCAAGATGGCTTTGAATGTCTTGCTAATGAACACAATACCAGCTAGTACATTCAACTGCTCAAGCCATTGTTCTGGATGAGGGCTATTCAGACATGCATCTCCACCTCGATACCTTGGAATGTGAGGTATTTCAATGCAAATTGCGGTGGCCATCTTAGCCTTTTTAAAGGCTGAATTTAGGATTCCAAATTTCCTTTTCAAAGTTTAATTTAGGTTTCCAACCGATGAATTAAATATCATCATTCAGCATAACATCTTTTCAGACAACTGTGACAGCAATAATGGAAGTCAAAACTCTCTCAGACTCCCTAGCTGTATAAAAATTCTATCTAACCATTGAAGGCTAAATTGCATGAAAATCCCGATGTGCGTTTGCCCTCAGTTTCTAAACATAAGCCCAGCTTAATGCATTTTCGGGAGAAATTAATGGCATCTCACATACCTTATTAACCTAGATATCACTGTGTGATGTTAATATACAAACACATAACGTATTTATATGATGTTACTTTACAATTTCGATAGAATATTAACTCTTATTTTAAAGTGGGCTAATGACACCATTAAAACAGTGAGCAAAATAGCATCATGCATGCACAGTAATGTCATACAGGGTGAATTCTGAGCTATGAATTAATGATATGATACTTAAGACTATAGGGATAGAGAAGGTAAACCCAGAACTGTATGTGAGATATGCCAGGGCAGCAGAAAAAGACAGAGAGCAAATTTAGGGCAATCGTTGGGGTGCGGCTTTTTTAAGGTGGAAGTTCACCAGGAAAGGTGCTGAGGCCAAGACTCTGGACTTAAGAAATGGCCTGGTTGTTGTAATTGGAATATGGTAGGATTGTTATTGTGAGGTCAAACGGGCTGACGGACCTTATTCACTTGTGTTGCACAAGTCAAAAGGAGAAATAAAGAGCCTCTGAACTTCAAATACTTACCAGTATATTCTATATTTAAAAATGGCTTACAGCAAAATAATTATTCCCTTTCGTGAGGTGAATCTACACAAAACACTCACTCTTGCATCACTGAGTTATGGAGTCATACTCCATAAATTCTGTCTTAAAGTATCCTCTATTTGTGCATACAGTTCTCTCCATATAAATATAAAGCATTTCATTCATTGTAAAGTGCTGTGGGATGTCCAAATTATGAAAGGTGTTATATAAATGCAAGTCTTTCTTTCTTTCTGATATATTTTATAAGTTTGCAGAGTGGACAATCAAATAGCCTGTTTAAGTGGACCGTAGCAGTAAGGTTTGCAAGGGAGTTACTTTCGCTTGCGCAAACTATATGGGAAGGGAACCGGGATTAAACTAGAGTTGACACCTCCAGTTCAAGAGCTAGGACTAGCACAGGGTGCAAATGACCTCCTTCTGTGCTACAATTTCTCAGATCCAATGACCGATGCAATGAGCCGCAGACATTTTCAACTAGGTTTGAAAATAGCCAAGTTTATCATAGAATCACAGAATGTTTCCAGCACAGAGGAGGCTATTCGGCCTGTCGTGCTCGTGTCGGCTCTCTGTAAGAGCAACTCCCGCAATTCTGCAAATATGCTGCAAACAAACTTGGGCAATTCCAATTTGGTTTCTAATAAGTGTGAGCCCACAGCACAAAACCATCCCATAAATTGGCATTGCCTGGTGTGGGAAATGAAAAATGTCACATTGGTTTAGTAGGGTTCTGCTTAGATTGGGCGTTAAAGCAAGTTGTTGAGCAGACTTAGAGCTTTACTCTAAGAAACTGTTAAACCTGACCTGTGAATGCAGGCAATGCAGGTAACAATATTGGAGAAACACTCTCAACACTAATATCCCTTGTGAACAAAAACAGTCAGTTAAAAAAGTGTAAAAATAAAATCACAGTGGAACTCATCTTACCATAATTTATACACAAATACATGGATATCTTGTACGCAAGCATATTATAGCATCATGAAAGTGGCTAAGAACAAACTGCATGTATATTAAAAGGAATCAATGTAGTCTAATAGAGAGTAGTCTTGGGATTAACCCAAACTGCATAAGCATCGAATGCAACTGGTTTTTTGCCCTATGCAGATTATTAACATCCATTCTACTCTGAAAGATCAATCAGGGATGAAGTACTTTGTCTGACCTGCTCAGAAAGTATGAAAGCTTATCACAGCTTTCTTTTTTCCAATCGTTTTCATGCCCTGCATACCTTTCAGCCAACATTTGCATTCATTCCCTGTGTATTTTTGTAGCATTCATTATCTTACCATCAAAGTGATATGAATTCAATTATCTTTGCAATTTTTTACTTGTCATCTTTATTGCAGACAGACAGTACAAAGAAGGTCCAATGCTCTCTCCCTGATGTCAGTGCATTTACATGGATTACACGCAAGTGACTCAAAGCAGAGCCTGTGGAGGGCGTGTAGAGTGGAGTTGAACTTTGGGTGCAAAAGTGAAACACACTAACCACTTTGGTGAGAAACAGATTTTCCATTTAAATGTGAAGCATTTTACTATTGCTGATCCATTCTGTCATCATTTTCACTGTCACTGAAGACAACAATTTGAGGATCGCTCACTGCCCAACCGCCTGCCCCACCAAATGATTGGTGCCCAAATGGTTTCCTCCCCAGCCCTGTTCTGTGGAGGAGAGGCCCACATATATCTCCTCAAACCAAATGTTTTGACCTTTCCTCTGGGTACACCGCAATGCAATCCTCCAAGTTGAGTTGATGTTGGTGTCGGTGCCAATGGCAGCTTGCGTACTTGAACTTTCTCCCCCCAAACCTCTTAACATTTGCCCTTCCCACCGTCCCCACAGCCAATAAAAAATGTTTCACCACTCCCCCCTCCCCTGCCCAGATAATTTTATTCCTCCCCCCTTCCCCACCACTCCAACGGAGTCCGAAGGCATGTGAGTTGTGGCCAGATGGCCGTAAAATCGGCGTGGGATGGCCGCCATCGACAGGTAAGTCAATTTGAATGTTAATTATCCTCATTTTAATATTTTAATGACGGTCTCACTGCCACCGCCAATATCCAGCGGGGACTTCTCGGCATCGTGGGTTGAGGCAGGTCACTCCCGCTAGCATTTTACGGGCCTCCCTGCCGCGACCCACGGCGTGAGGGGCTGATAAAATTCAGCCCAATGTCTGCAGGGTAAACCACAGCAGTCCGAATCTCCAGACACTACTGCCCACAATTTTACATTTCTCATCCTTGTTTTCAAATCCCTCCATGGCCTCACCCATCCCTAACTCCGTAACCTCCTCCAGCTCTACAATCCACCAAGATCTCAGCACTCCTGCAATTCTGCCCTCTTGCCCATTCCTGGTTTACACTGCTCCACCATTGGTGGCCGCGCCTTCATCTGCTGAGGCCCCAAGCTCTGGAATTCCCTCCCTAAACCTCTCTGCCTCGCTCTCTACTCCCTTAAGATGCTCCTTAAAACCTACCTCTTTCACCAAGTTTTCAGTCACCTGCCTTAATATCTCTTCATGTGGCTTGGTGTCAAACTTTGTTTGATAAAACTCCTGTGAGGTGCCTTGGGAGGTTTTGCTTTGGTAAAAGCACTATATAAATGTAAGTTGATGTTGTTGTAGAGATATTATAAGTTGAATATCTGAAAAGGTGGCAAGGAAAAGCAAATCACATTAGATAGAAGTACAATCATATCTGGCTGTTCACACTGCTCTAATATTTCCATCACTTCTCTAACTCAGAAAGGAAGCTGAGAGGTAGCGGAAGAATATCTCAATCCCACTGAGAGGTTTCAACTCTTAACTAAATTCCATTGACTTGGAATCAGTTCAACAACCCTCTCATTTAGCTGCAGAAACCAATTAGCATTCCAGCTGACTCCAATTCCCTTCTTGTTTAAGGCCTACAACTGGAGTCTGTTCTGCTCTCTCATCAAAGATTAAATAATTTAGCATAGCAAATAGTGTTTGAAATGAATTATTACTTCGCCTGTGCAAGATACACCGAAAGTGTTCATTTTACATCACCAGAAAAATAATCTTTTCTCGGTATAGTTCTGTTACTGGGCTTCTCTAATACCTTTCCTGCAGTCATTTCATTCCATGTATTTTCATCTGGAGTTTATCATAATAGGCTATCAATGGCCCAGAATTTCCTGGGCATATAACAGCAAACTCTCTGTTGTTCATGCGTAACAAACCCCAGCTATTTCTGGTGAGGAGAAGATATGGAATGGGTTGTATATCACCACAAATTGCTAGGCGATTTATGTCACTCCCCGTTAGCCTTGCATAAACTGGACCTCGGCCTCAACCGGCCCGTGACTGTCAAGAAATTGCTGCATTTGCTTCATATATACCAATTAAACTCACCACAGAAATTTCGGGCTGCTATTTAATTACAATAGGACCCATTTAAGGATGCGATTTGTGTTACTAGTGTCAGCTGTGCCTCAGTTGGTAGCACTTGAGTCAAAAGGTTGTAGGTTCAAGTCACATTTCAGGACTTGAGCACAAAAATCAAGGCTGACACTCCAGTGCACTATTCAGGGAGTGCAGCACTGTCGAAGGTGCTGTATTTCAGTTGAGATGTTTAACTGAGGCCCTGTCTGCTCTCTCAGGTGGACAGGAAAGATCCCATGGCGCTATTTCGAAGAAGAGCAAGGGAGTTTTTTTTTATTAATTCATGGGATGTGGGCATCGCTAGCCAGGCCAGCATTTATTGCCCATCCCTAATTGCCCTTGAGAAGGGGGTGGTGAGCTTCTTGAACCGCTGCAGTCCATGTGAGGTAGGTACACCCACAGTGCTGTTAGGAAGGGAGTTCCATTTTGACCCGGTGACAGTGAAGGAATGGCGATATAGTTCCAAGTCAGGATAGTGTGTGACTTGGAGAGGAACTTGCAGGTGGTTGTGTTCCCATGCATTTTCTGCCCCTGTCCTTCTAGTTGGTAGAGGTCATTGGTTTGGGAGGTGCTGTCTAAGGAGCCTTGGTGCATTGCTGCAGTGCATCTTGTAGATGGTACACACTGCTGCCACTGTGTGTTGGTGGTAGAGGGAGTGAATGTTTGTGGATGGGGTGCCAATCAAGCAGGCTGCTTTGTCCTGGATGGTGTCGAGCTTCTTGAGTGTTGTTGGAACTGCACCCATCCAGGCAAGTGGAGAGTATTCCATCACACTCCTGACTTGTGCCTTGTAGATGGTGGACAGGCTTTGGAGAGTCAGGAGGTGAGTTACTCGCCGCAGGATTCCTAGCCTCTGACCTGCTCTTGTAGCCACGGTATTCATATGGCTACTCCAATTCAGTTTCTGGTCAATGGTAGCCCCCAGGATGTTGATAGTGGGGGATTCAGTGATGTTAATACCATTGAATGTCAAAGGGAGATGGTTAGATTCTCTCTTGTTGGAGATGGTCATTGCCTGGCACTTGTGTGGCACGAATGTTACTTGCCACTTATCAGTCCAAGCCTGGATATTGTCCAAGTCTTGCTGCATTTCTACACGGACTTCTTCAGTATCTGAGGAGTCACAAAAGGTGCTGAACATTGTGCAATCATCAGCGAACATCCCCACTTTTGACCTTATGATTGAAGGAAGGTCATTGATGAAGCAGCTGAAGATGGTTGGGCCTAGGACACTACCCTGAGGAACTCCTGCAGTGATGTCCTGGAGCTCAGGTGATTGACCTCCAACAGCCATAGCCATCTTCCTTTGCGCTAGGTATGACTCCAACCAGCGGAGGGATTTCCCCCTGTTTCCCATTGACCTCAGTTTTGCTAGGGCTCCTTGATGCCATACTTGGTCAAATGCTGCCTTAATGTCAAGTGCAGTCACTATCACCTCACCTCTTGAGTTCAGCTCTTTTGTCCATGTTTGAACCAAGGCTGTAATGAGGTCAGGCGCTGAGTGGCCCTGGCGGAACCCAAACTGAGCGTCACTGAGCAGGTTATTGCTAAGCAAATGCCGCTTGATGGCACTGTTGATGACACCTTCCATCACTTTACTGATGATTGAGAGTAGGCTGATGGGGCGGTAATTGGTCGGGTTGGCCTTGTCCTGCTTTTTGTGTACGGGACAAACCTGGGCAATTTTCCACATTGCCGGGTAGATGCCAGTGTTGTAGTTGTACTGGAACAGTTTGGCTAAGGGCGCGGCAAGTTCTGGAGCACAGATCTTCAGTACTATTGCCGGAATATTGTCAGGGTCCATAGCCTTCGCAGTATCCAATGCCTTCAGTCATTTCTTGATATCACGTGGAGCGAATCAAATAGGCTGAAGTCTGGCATTTGTGATGTTGGGGACTTCAGGAGGAGGCAGAGATGGATCATCCAGTTATCCCCAGTGACCTGACCAATGTTTATCCCTGAAACTACATCACAAAAGCAGATTATCTGGTCATTATCATATTGCTGTTTGTGGGAGCTTGCTGTGTACAAATTGGCTGCTGCATTTCCTATATTTCAACAGTGACTACACTTCAAAAGTACTTCATTGGCTGTAAAGCAGTTTGGAGCATCTGATGTGCATGAATGGTGCTATGTAAATGCAAGTTTTTCTTTTTCCCTGCAAAGCTACTCAGCCTCTCTGGCCCAGAAAGGGAACAATTGAAGGCGTGAAGTCTCATTCCTGCAGCTAGTAAATTCTTCATGGAGGTTTCTATATTTTAAACTCAAAATGTTTACTGTTTTTTCTTACTTTACCTTTCTGACTCTTTTTGCTCTCTTAATTCAATTATTTCTTTTTCTGCCTCTAATTTGACTCTGATTTACTCTACTTTCTTTCTCAACCTTTCATTTTACATTGGTTAAGGAGATAGACTATTGGTCCTATCATTCACCAAGGTTCCAGATGCCCTGTTGCCCTAGCTCTGCCGTTATCAACTCACCACTGCCCGACCACTGTGTTGTAAAAATCATGAAGAAATTGATCAGGAAGGATTGAGGGTGGTGCAGTGGTTAGCACCGCAGCCTCACAGCTCCAGCGACCCGGGTTCGGTTCTGGGTACTGCCTGTGTGGAGTTTGCAAGTTCTCCCTCTGACCCCGTGGGTTTCGGCTGGGTGCTCCAGTTTCCTCCCACAGCCACAAACGTGCAGGTTGATAGGTAAATTGGCTGTTGTAAATTGCCCCTAGTGTAGGTAGATGGTGGGGATGTGGTAGGGAATATGGGGTTAATGTAGGATTAGTATAAGTGGGTGGTTGTTGGTCAACACAGACTAGGTGGGCCGAAGGGCCTGTTTCAGTGCTGTATGACTCTATGAAGAAGTATTTATATTGAACTAGGGACACTGCACAAGAGCCTGTGCTAATGGGTTTTTAAAATAAATTCATTCTTGGGATGCAGATATCGCTGTCAAGGTAAGAATTTATTGCCCATCCCTAGTTGTCCTGAGAAGCTGATCTCAGAAGAAGTCCTTCTTCTTAGCAGTCAAATGCAGCTAAGTGATTGACTAGGTCACCTAGAGGGCAGTTAGGAGTGAACCACATTGGTGTGGGACTGGAGTCACATATAGGCTACACCAGGTCAAGACAGCAAGTTTCCTTCCATAAAGGACATCAGTGAATCAGTCGACAACTTCCTGGTCATTTTTACAGACACCAGTTTTTCAATTCCAGATTACGTAAGCAGAATTCTAAATGCTAAAGCTGCCATGGTGGAATTTTAACTCCCAGGTGTCTTCCAGTGTATTAGTCCAGGCCTCTGGAATACCAGTCCAATAACATAAACACTAAACTACCATATCCAGGGCAGGGACTGGTGTTGTAACGAGCCATAGCAACAAGAAAGAAAGAAGAAAGCAAGTTTGCGTTTAATTAAGCGTCTTTCACAACTCAAGGATATCCCAACGCACTTTACAGGTAATGAAGTATTTCTGAAATGTAGTCACTGTTGCAATGTGGGAAACATGGCAGCCTAGTTGTGTACAGGAAGTTCCCACAAATAGCAACGTAATATTGACCAGATAATTTATTTTACTGATGTTGGTTACATCCACCTGAGAGGGCAGGTAGAGTCTTGGTTTAATGTCTCAACCAAAAGACGACAACTCTTGACAGTGTAGCACTCCCCCAGAAAGGAATCAATCAGCAGCCTGTGTTGAGTAGGCTGAACTTAGCCAGGTTAGTAAAAGGGCTCTTACGTCTGGCCGCCACACGCCTGGGCTAGGGAGAGAGAAAACAATTAGGAAACACTTCTTCAAGCAAAGGGTGGTAGAAGTTTGGAACTAAATTCTGCAAACAGCAATTGATGCTAGATCGATTGTTAATATTAAAACTAAGATTGATAGATTATGTTAGCTGAAGGTATTAAGGGATATGGGACAAAGGCGAGTATAGGGAGTTAGGTTGCAGATCAGCCATGATCACATTGAATTACGGAAGAGGCTGTAGGATTTAAATGGCCTACGCCTGTTTCTATGTTCCTGTGTTCTTAATCAACCAGGGTTCCTGCTCTTGTGAATGCCAGGTGAGGGCTCAATTGGACTTGACTGCAAAACCTTCCATGGTGAAGATACTTGCTGACATTCACTTGCAGAAATGAAAGTGGGCTCTTGGGGTGAGTGACAGGAGGTTTAATGGCCCCCGCATGGAACAATACTCCAGCACAAGCAATCGCCTTCAGAAGAGGACTGAAGAAAATTGGATAAAATACAATTCAAAAAATCCCATCCTCCAGTATCAACACTCCTCACACTGACAAAGAGTGAATTCACCTTATAAACAGATTACAGAAATAGAAGAGATAGCAATTTCAATTATGCTGATATCGAGACTGCATATAATGGAATGTAAGGAGACTGGTGCATTAGAAACTGGGCTAGAGAAAAGAGAATTGTGCTTGTTTGAGCTACTAGTGAAACTCCCTTGGGTTTGTTCATGATTATTTGGAGGAAATGGTGGGAGTGAAATTGGTCTCCAGCAATAGTGCAAAACAGACGATAACAAGTTGGCAGAATCTTTTACACAACACCATTTCCCCCTCCCTCACTTCCTGTCCAATTTTCTTTTCCATTGGCTTCAATGTTCTGCCTGCTTTGCTGTCTTCTTAATTGTGTTTGTTGTAACAGGCAATAAGAGGTTACAGCACCACCTCAAGGCAAGTGAGAACAGCAGGCCTCCTGGTAATATTGGTTTTCACAGGTTATAGCACCACCTTTGGGCAAAGCAAGAACACCAGGCATCTCCAAGATTTTAGTGGATGCTGGGCATGCTAGCATTGCCAAGTCAAGGATTTTGATGTATTGTAGATGTTAGTGTCCATGCAGCCATAACTGTTTTTCACCTGCATTCAATAGCCTCATGAGAAACCTGGTTAGCTTCATTCAAAAGGTGACTGTTTAGTATACTTAATATGTGCAGTAGGCTTGTTTCCTGCTCACTGTGGCATCGTGAGGTGAGCAAAGATCTCCATACTCTTGGGCAAAATGAATTGAATCAATTTACAGCTAATTAAACCAGCAGCAAATGCATTCATTAGCACTAATGTGTTATGACACTTGTATGCTTTCTGCTGTGACAAGTGTTTCTCTAACATCACAATCACCTCTGTAATTTGCTGTGATTGATTGACGGATGCCTGCTAATGCAGGAGAGCTGTGTTCCGTACCTCATACATATTCATAACCTGAAGCAATCTAACAAAAAGAATTATCATAATGGACTTGAATATGCAATGAGTAAATCGGTATCTTTATGCAATAATTTCATTTATAAAATAATTTAAAATGACTTCTTGAGTTTTGAGATTAAAGAATAATGTGGTGTTCTTACAGCTAGTTATTAATATTTTCAAATTTTCTCAAAATAATGTCTCGAAGAATTCAAAGCAAATACTAAACAGTATAGTGTGGATGACAGACTGACTCTTCCATTAGTAACATCTCCATACTCTCAGCCACAATGAATTGGCTCAATGCATACATGTACTATATAGTGCTGACTGTGGCTCAGTTGTTAGCACTCTTGTCTCTGAACCAGATGGCTGAACTGATAACACCACATTCCCGCCTATCACCGATAAACTTTCACTCCCTTGGGTATCAAGAATCTATCTACCTCTGCCTTAAAAATATTCAAAGTCTCTGCTTCCACCACCTTTTGAGGAAGAGAGTTCCAAAGACTCACGACCCTCTGAGCGAAAAAATTTCTCCTCATCTCTGTCTTAACTGGGCGACCCCTTATTTTTAAACAGTGACCCTGAGTTCTAGATTCTCCCACCAGGGGAAACATCCTTTCCACATCCACCCTGTCAAGACCCTTCAGGATCTTATATGTTTCAATCAAGTCACCTCTTACCCTTCTAAATTCCAGCAGATACAAGCCTAGCCTGTCCAAACTTTCCTCATAGAACAGTCCGCCCATTCCAGGTATTAGTCTAGTAAACCTTCTCAAAACTGCTTCCAAAGCATTTAGATCCAAGCTTAAATAAGGAGACCGGTACTGTACACGATACTCCAGATGTGGTTTCACCAATGCCTTGAATAGCTGAAGCATAACCTCCCTGTTTTTGTATTCGATTTCTCTCATAATAAAAGATAACATTCTATTAGCTTTCCTAATTACACATGCTGTACCTGCATACTAACCTTTTGCAATTCATGCACTAGGACACCCAGATCCCTCTGCATATCAGAACTCTACAGTCTCTCACCAATTTCACATTTTTCCACATTGTAACTCCATTTGCCAGGTCTTTTCCCACTCACTTAACCTATCGAGATACTCCTTATGTCCGCTTCACAACTTACTTTCCTACCTATCTTTGTGTCATCAACAAATTTAGCAAGCATGCCTTCAGTCCCTTCATCTAAGTCATTTATATAAATTCTAAAAAGTTGAGGCCCCAGCACTGATCCTGTGGCACACCACTCATTACATCTTGCCAACCAGAAAATGATCCATTTATGCCTACTCTCTGTTTCCTGTTAGCTAGCCAATCTTCTATCCATGCCAATATGTTACCCCTTAGACCATGAGCTTTTATTATTTGCAATAACCTTTGATGTGGACCTTATCAAATGCTTTCTGGAAATCTAAGTACAGTACATCCACCGGTTCATCTTCATCCATAGAACATGTAACTCCCTCAAAGAACTCCAATAAATTGGTTAAACATGATTTCCCTTTCACAAAGCCATGTTGACTCTGCCTGATTACCTTGAATTTTTCTAAGTGTCCTGCCATAATATCTTTCATAATAGCTTCTAACATTTTCCCAAAGACAGGTGTTAAGCTAACTGGCCTGTAGTTTCTGTTTTCTGTTTCCCTCCCTTTTTGAATAAAGGAGTTACATTGGCGATTTTCCAATCTAATGGAACCTTCCCTGAATTTAGTGAATTTTGAAAAATTAAGACCAACGCATCAACTATCTCAATTAAATTAAAAGCAAAATACTGTGGATGCTGGAAATCTGAAATAAAAACAAGAAATGCTGGAACCACTCAGCAGGTCTGGCAGCATCTGTGGAAAGAGAAGCAGAGTTAACGTTTCGGGTCAGTGACCCTTCTTCAGAACTAGCAAATATTAGAAATGTCAAAGGTTATAAGCAAGTGAGGCGGGGGTGGGTCAAGAGATAACAAAGGAGAAGGTGTAGATTGGACAAGGCCACATAGCTGACCAAAAGGTCATGGAGCAAAGGCAAACAATATGTTAATGGTGTGTTGAAAGACAAAGCATTAGTACAAATAGGGTGTTAACGGACTGAAGGTTGAACAGCAGCAAGTCCAAACATGAAAAAAAAACAGTGAGTAAGCAAACTGAACAAACTAAGATGAAATGAAATAAACATTAAAAAAAAGTTGTAAAAAATGTAAAAAAGAAAAAAAGAAAAAATAACTCAAAATAAAAGTAAAATGGGGGGCCCGTCATGTTCTGAAATGATTGAACTCAATGTTCAGTCTGGCAGGCTGTAGTGTGCCTAATCGGTAAATGAGATGCTGTTCCTCGAGCTTGCGTTGATGTTCACTGGAACACTGCAGCAATCCCAGGACAGAGATGTGAGCATGAGAGCAGGGGGGAGTGTTGAAATGGCCAGCAACCGGAAGCTCAGGATCCTGCTTGCGGACTGAGTGGAGGTGTTCCGCAAAGCGGTCACCCAGTCTGTGTTTGGTCTCCCCAATGCATCAACTATCTCACTAGCCACTTCTTTTAACACCCTAGGATGAAATCCATCAGGACCACTTTCCTGGTGATTGTAATTTTCTTGAGTTCCTCACTGCCTTCCATTTCTTGACTTGTAGCTAATACTGGAATGTTACTTGTATCCTCAATAGTGAAGACCGATGCAAAATATCTGTTCAATTCATCTGCCATCTCCTTATTATCAATTATTAATTCCCCAGACTCACTTTCTATAGGAGCAAAGCTCATTTTGATAACTCTCTTCTTTTTAAAATATCTATAGAAACTCTTACTATCGGTCTTTTTATTTCTAGCTAACTTGCTCTCGTACTCTACTTTTTGCTTCCTTATCAATTTTTTAGTCAGTCTTTGTTGTTTTTTTATATTCTGTCCAATCTTCTGGCCTGCCACCCACCTTTGTGGAAATATATGCTTTTTCTTTAAGTTTGACACTATCTTTCACTTTTTGTAGATGGCGGGTCCTCCCCTAGGAATTTTTCTTTCTTGTTGGAATGTATCTATTCTGTGTATTCTGAAATAGCCCCTGAAATGCCTTCAACTGCAGAGACTTGAGTGCAAAATCTAGACTGACACTTCAGTGCAGTGCTAAGGGAGTGCTACAATGCCAGAGGTGCTGTCTTTCAGATGACATGTTAAACTAAAGCCACGTCTGCCTTCTCAGATGGGTGTCAAAAATCCCATAGCACTATTTCAAAGAAGAGCAAGGGAGTTCTACCTGGCTAATATTTATCTAACATAAAACAAATCATCTGGTTATTATTACATTGCTGTGTGTGGGAGCTTGCTGTGTGGAAATTGCAAGATCATTTGCTACATTAGAACAATGACTACACTGCAACAGTATTTCATTTGCTGTAAATTGCTTTGGGACATCCTGAGGTCATGAAAGGCACTATATAAATGCAAGTTATTGCCTTTTTTTAGTGTATTATTGAACCACACTGTTTCAATCACTGATCTGTCTTGCTGGGCACTGTGACAAATTTCAGCTCCACACTAGGTATTGTATTAGTTTCAGCATCACTGGACATGCCTGCATATAAAATTGGTTTACATCTTAACCAGCCTCTGTGTTTTGGGAAGTTAGCCCCAGTGAATCAAAGTTAACTTCATAAAAACAGAAAGAAAGAACCTGCATTCATATAACACTTTTCACGACCTCAGAATGTCCCAACCTGCTTCTCAGCAATGAAGTACTTTTGAAGCATAGTCACTATTATAATCTAAGGAAATGCAATAGCCAATTTGCACAAGGTAAGGTCCCACAAACAGCAATGAGATAAATGACCGGAAAAATTGTTGTCTTTTAGTGATGTTGGCAAAGAGATAAATATTGGCCAGGACACTGAGGAGAATGCCCTTGCTTTTCTTTGAAAACACCATGGAATTTTTTATATCCACCTGAGAAGATAGACTCAATGAAGGCATGGACTCAATGGGCCGAATGGCCTCCTTCTGTGCTGGAAGGGCTCTATGATTTGAGAAACAACAGCTCCAGCAATATAGCATTCCCTTGGTACTGCACTGATGCCTGGATTATGAGCTTGAACCCACAACCTTCTGATTCAGAGGCAAAAGTTCCATCACCAAGCCCAGGTCAACACCTTAATAACACCATCAATATACAAATTGACAACCAAAGCCCTTCCTGGACAATCAAGCAAATGTTTCCAAGCATCACAGGTGTAGAGGGTTGGGAAGGTTAAAAAATTAACCAGGATTCCTGCTTTTAGTAGACATCTGGGGCTGAATTTTCAAAACGGGGTCTGGAACCTGATGTCCAGATGATTTCCTGGTGCCCACCCCGTGCCTCAGCTGTGCCACTAATGTGACGTGATCTTTAAATGTTAATGCTCTAATTGGTCAGAAGGCGAGCTTGGTGCCCAATGAGTGGCAGCTAGCGGTAAAGGCAGGTAGCAGCCATGATGGGGCCTGTCATTGCCTTGCCGCAGAGTGCAGGCAGCTCCTTGGAGGGCCAGCAGAATAAAGAGGTGAGGCAGCACTTGAAAATTAAAAGAAAAAATGCCCTGTTCTTGGCCCAGCGCAAGATCCCTGTGGGCCCAAAACATTTCATCTCCCAACAATAAAGGTTGCCCTCAGCCGGCTGTGAACCTGACAACTGTGTTCCATTTTGCACCAGACTGGTCGGGCTTACAGAAATCCCAATTGAAAATTACAGTGCAGACTTCTCCGGCCCCTTAACAAGCTCGTCCATGAGCTTGATGGGCCCTTAATTGGAGGCGAGTGGGTTTCTCGTTCCCTACCCCCAGCCCTCACATTGAAAATTGCGGACTGTCCCGGCGGCATCGGGTTCCAGAGGCAGCCCGCGGGACCATGATTTTCAAATCGAGTCTGCACCCAGTCCTGATCTCACTGGCATTTGAAAATCCAGCCCCTGATGTTCCCAACTGCATCCACATTTGAAATAAAAACAAGAAATGCTGGAACCACTCAGCAGGTCTGGCAGCATCTGTGGAAAGAGAAGCAGAGTTAACGTTTCGGGTCAGTGACCCTTCTTCGGAACTGACAAATATTAGAAAAGTCACAGGTTATAAGCAAGTGAGGTGGGGGTGGGGCAAGAGATAACAAAGGAGAAGGTGTAGATTGGACAAGGCCACATAGCTGACCAAAAGGTCATGGAGCAAAGGCAAACAATATGTTAATGGTGTGTTGAACGACAAAGCATTAGTACAGATTAGGTGTTAACGGACTGAATATTGAACAGCAGCAAGTGCAAACCTGAAAAAAAACAGTGAGTAAGCAAACTGAACAAACTAAGATGAACTTAAATAAATGCAAAAAAAAGATTGTAAAAAATGTAAAAAAGAAAAAAAGAAAAAATAACTAAAAATGAAAGTAAAATGGGGGGCTGTCATGCTCTGAAATTATTGAACTCAATGTTCAGTCCGGCAGGCTGTAGTGTGCCTAATCGGTAGATGAGATGCTGTTCCTCGAGCTTGCGTTGCATCCACATTTGAGTGTGTAAGGGCAGTATTCACCAGGTCTGTGTTGACCCCACAGTTCAATAGTCTTCCATCAATCACTTTCTAGGCTAATACATGAAGAATGGCCACTGGGACATAGTATTGGGCTCGTGATACCATGGAACCATATGCCATCGTGAGTCTCTGCCTTTAGAAGGGAAGGAACTGACAAAACAAGCCATAAAATTTCCAAGAAGAATGAGAGCCATTATCTCAAAAAATTCTTTTATAATTAGATTAGATACCACACCCATGACAAGATAAACCCTGAACATTATATTCTAAAACAGGTCCAAAGAGTAGGTATACTGACAAAATGCATTACAGAATGGTAGGAGTGCTTCAAATGACTGATCCCTGCATTTCTTAAGTGTTGAGTTCCTGATCTCAACTATGACACATGAAATATTCCCGATCAGGCTCTAACTGATCAAACAAATTCAACCCTCACTGCTCTATTTGTCCCAATGGTAGATAGTAGTCCTGTTTAGTCATTGGTGGGGGGCCAAACCAAATATACTGCCGACAACACCCCTGCTACCTCCTCAAGCCCTTCAATGGCTTTATTATTCAGTGGTTCTCCTTTCACTGAAACAAATGTTCTCCACCACCTTCCCCAGAATGCCTCAGTTGCATAATTAATTCATGTTTCAGTTTCCTGTTAAAAATTATGGACAAACCACTCAAGAAATGGATCATCCAGTCCAAAATCAGACTGGTGTGGTAACCCACGGTTAGGTTATGCCTTCCTGTTCCTATGCAACTCCTAATGTACCATTCAGTAGTAGCTGTGGCAAAGGCCTAAGACCAGTCTTACTCTCTTTGTCAAAACGAGCGTAACTGCAAGTTCACTAACTGGACAAAAATTAAATCTTCCACCACTCTCACTTTCCTCACTCTGTACAGAGTTCCTTTATTTGACTGTTGTAATCAAAGACACAGAAGACATTTATAGCTAATTTTCATTATCTTACTACGAAGCATATACTTTTTAATACTTTTATTGTTTTTGAACCCTTACCTTAAGCCTTGGATATTTAAATTTGTGAGGAAGAAAATTATGAACAAAAGGATTTTGAAAAATATATTAAGAAATCTGATTCTATTCGTATTGCTCAGTTTTATCACTTCATAGATATTGAGTTCTGATTTGTCGCAATCAAAAGATGTTGCATAAAAAAATTCAATGATATGGTTGATCAGGTTTCTATAATTTTTCTCAATATATATTCCTCAGTGCTCATAGTTCTAATTTATGCTTTTTGTGAAAATGAAATTTGAGTCAATCCAGTGAAAACAATTTGCATAACAGAGGTGTGTTGCCCAAATGTGTTGCTGAAGTGTGGGTAAAATGAGTCAATGGTTTGGAGGTGGAGAAGCTGTTTTCTCTAAGATATAGCAGTCTTGAGCTGAAGATATCGCAAAGAGCAAAATATTTGCACTTGGGGAATTTTTAGCCATCTAGATCAATGAACATGAGACTTAGTTGAGGCATTGAAAGAAGAAATGGATAGCTTGCTGACTCAGCCAGTAGCAGAGAGATTGATGCAAATCAAAGAGAAAATGGCCATGCCCATCTAGGCAACAGGGAATGTAAAAGTTTCTTCTCTTAACTATTCGTAGCAAAACCATAGGCATGTTCTTTATAAATGATTTATTTCCCTTCATAAATCTTCACTGATGATTTCATTACAAATAGCACACAAGGGAAATCTCCCCTCCCTGCCACTCCAGGTGAACTAGTTGGCTTGAATAATCATTCATCATTCTTTCCATCTAATGTCCTTCTAAGGTAAGCTAAACATAGAAAAATTACAACTGAGACTTTTAAGACTGCCAGGGCAAATAAAATCCATTCCGTGAATCTTCAAAAGCTTTTGGCATGCTCAGCTCTGAATAAAGGAGGTTTTCCCAAATATTCCCTGATCAAGGTCTAACTGATCAAACAAATCCAACCCTCACTGCTCTATTTGTTCCAATGGTAGAGAGTAGTCCTGTTTAGTCATTGGTGGGGGCCAAACCAAATATACTGCCTACAACACCTCTATCACCTCCTCAAGCCCTTAAATGGCTTTATCATTCAGTGATTCTCCTTTCATTAAATTAAATGTTCTCCACCTCCTTTTAAACATGTTCTCCTGTTCAGCATGAGTAAACTGCTGTACCCTCACGAGGGCAGATTCCAGCTCATTCAGCCGTGGTGCCAAAGAAAATGCATTTGGTGTTTAGTCGCAGTTGAGTGTACAACAATCTAGGACCGCAAAGCCAGTTATTTGTAAACTGACAGTTGTTAGCAGAGCCTATGATTAGCTCAATAAAAATAAATTACCTGTATAGCTAAAGGGGCTTGAAGATTCTAAACCCATGAAGGAGAAAGGATAAAACTAGAGCAATACACTGCCTTGAAAATACATTTTAAGCTATATGTCTTGGCTCTGTTGGTGGCACTCTTGCCTCTGAGTTCAATAGGTTGGGTTCAAGTTCCACTCCAGAGACTTGAGGACCAAATCTAGGTTGGCACTCCAAGTGCAGTACTACTGAGGAGTGCTGCACTGTTGGAGCTGCTGTCTTTCAAATAAGATGCTAAGTTGAGGCCCTGTCTGCCCTCTCAGCAGGATGTAAAATATACGTTGGCACTATTTCAAAGGAGCAGTGAAATTCTCCCTGTCGATATTTATCCCTCAACCAGCATCACTAGAACAGATATTCTGGTTGCCATTTCTTTCCTACTTGTGGGATCTTTCTCTGTGCATCGAGACATTGAAAAGTGGCCTGCTGACACCTCTGGGCAGCATGCTTCATAAGAGCAGTTTCAAGAGAGTAACTCCTATGATGAAAGCAAAATACCGCAGATGCTGGAAAACTGAAATAAAAACAGAAAGTGCTGGAAATACTCAGCAGGTCAGGCAGCATCTATGGAGGGAGAAGCAGAGTTAACGTTTCAGGTCTGTGACCTTTCATCATTCTGAAACGTTAACTCTGTTTCTCTCACCCCAGATGTTGCCTGGCCTGCTGAGTATTTCCAGCATTTTCTGTTTTTATTTATGGCAGTAACTGCTATTGTGTTATAATCCTATAAAAGCAGTCCACCATCTCGCCAAGGTTTAATGTAAAGAATTCCATCAATAGTGAAACATTTTTATGTTGCATCATTTTTTTCCTTTTCAGTTATTCCCAATTATACCCTCATAGAACATTATTCATGTAGGTAAACTTAAGGAACTGCAAGAAATAATATGAATAATCACGGGACCTATATAGTCCCCAGACTGCGTCATTTTCTAATGTCACTTGTTAATAGGAGAAAAGTTAGCCATGAACATTCAAAATTTGTGCGTGAGCTAATATTGGAAAGCACAGGTGAACACAGCCTGGAAGCACTGAAAATTGGGGATGAGCAAGATGCCAGATTTGGAGGAGCACAGAGATCTCTGAGGGTTGTGGGGCTGGATGAGATTGCAGTGATAGGGAGGGGTGAAGCCATGGAGGGATTTGAACACAAGAGTAAGTATTTTTAAATCGAGGCATTGTGGGACTCAGAGCCAATTAGGTCAGTGAGTACAGGAGTGAGGTGTGAATCGGATTTGGTGCACACTTCCTAGCAGGAGTAAGCAACCAGGAGTGACTAATATTCTTTTCCTTCGCTAGCCCAGGGTCACTGAGTTAAGCTATAACATTGACTGCACCTTTCCAGCTGAAATGTGGTAATTCAAGACCGATTTGCTATCAAACCTGGAGTTTTCCTGATTTGCATAGTACTGTTTCAAAAACTGCTTTCATAACAGATCCATGGAAAGAGCCAGTATTTCAGAAGTATGATGCGCAGCTTCAGCAGACTATTCTGGTGAAACATTGTCCATTGCTGACCATCAGAAATCTGATATTCATTAACAGTAGATAATTGTTCTTCTCATTTTCCTTTTAAGATCTCTATTGACTGTCAGCCAGAACAGAACTAAACACATTGCATTTGTCTTCAAGCAACAGAGCTCACAGAATTAATTGGCAACACTTGGTTGGTTTCGGAATGAAGAACTCATCATTTAGTTCTATTTCTTACAGGGCAACAATTCAATTTTGAAGAATCAGATCTTGGCATAAAAATCACACCCCACGCCCACCATTTCTGAATAATAGTGGCTCAGGTGCTCAATGGAGTATGACGGTGTGGTCAATTAACTGTCACTAATTATCATCAATTAATCACATTGTAAATTTTTGAACATTTAATTGAAAAGCTTTTAATTTTTTGCTCCATTTCACTAATTTGATATATCGGTAGATTGCACCATTTCTTTTTGTATTCATTCATGGGATGTGGGCTTCGCAGACAAGGCCAACATTTGTGGCCCATCCCTAGGTGCTGGTGAACTGCGTTCTTGAACCGCTGCAGTCCATGTGATGTAGGTACACCCTGTTTGGGAGGGACTTCCAGGATTTTGATCCAGTGACAGTGAAGGAACAGCAATATAGTTCCAGGTCAGGATGGAGGGAATTTGCAGGTGGGGGTGTTCCCATGCGTCTGCTCCCCTTCCTCTTTTAGGTGGTAGAAGTCACAAGTTTGGAAGGTGCTGTCGACGGAGCCTTGGTGAATTGCTGCAGTGCAGCTTGTAGATGGTACAAACGGCAGCCACTGTGCGTCGGTGAATGTTTGTAGATTGGGTGCCAATCAAGCGGGCTGCTTTGTTCTGGATGGTGTCGAGCTTCTTGAGTGTTATTGGAACCACACTCATCCAGGCAAGTGGAGAGTATTCTATCATGCTCCTGACTTGTGCCCTGTAGATGGTGAACAGATGGGAGTCAGAAGGTGAGTTAATCACCACAGAATTCCCAGTCTTTGATCTACTCTTTAGCCACGGTATTTATATGGCTGCTCTAGTTCAGTTTCTGGTCAATGGTAACCCCCAGGATGTTG
Source organism: Heterodontus francisci (assembly GCF_036365525.1). Taxonomy (NCBI): domain Eukaryota; kingdom Metazoa; phylum Chordata; class Chondrichthyes; order Heterodontiformes; family Heterodontidae; genus Heterodontus; species Heterodontus francisci. Next base: position 14,011,317 of record NC_090393.1, read on the forward strand.
ATAGTGGGGCATTCAGCAATCATAATGTCATTGAACATCAAGGGGAGATGGTTAGATTCTCTCTTGTTGGAGATGGTCATTGCCTGACATTTGTGTGGCACAAATATTACTTGTCACTTGTCAGCCCAAGCCTGAATGTTGTCCAGGTCCTGTTGTATATCGGCATGGACTGCTTTATTTTCTGAGGAGTTGCAAATGATACTGAACACTGTGCAATCATCAGTGAACATCCCCACTTCTGACCTTATGATGGAGGGAAGGTCATTGATGAAGCAGCTGAAGATGGTTGGGCCTAGAACACTACCCTGAGGAACTCCTGCAGTGATGTCCTGGAGCTGAAATAATTGACCTCCAACAACCACAACCATCTTCCTTTGTACTAGGTATGACTCCAACCAGCGGTGAGTTTTCCCCTTGATTCCCATTGACTCCAGTTTAGCTAAGGCTCCTGGAGGCCATACTCGGTCAAATGCTGCCTTGATGTCAAGGGCAGTCACTCTCACCTCACCTCTTGAGTTCAGCTCTTTTGCCACGTTTGGACCCAGGCTGTAATGAGGTCAGGAGCTAGTGGGGAACAACTTCCAACCATCGAAATGGCCTTCGCAATCTTCACACGGGCCCATCACTGGCTGGCCAGAGAGTCCATTTGAGATAGGAGAGCCAAGTTGGGCTCCAATGACATGCATTATTCCCCATTTACCATTTTAGGACAGTACTGAGTGGATTGTGTGCTTTGTGTGCGCCATCCCTTCTCAGTTGACAACACTAACAAAGAGGAACCCAAAGGTACATTTTACTATATTTTTGTGGACCACAAAACACAGCCTGGGCCATTTCCACACCAGGTTTCTTCCACACCCATCCCCATGCCAGGATATGATGACCCCTCCCCGCCCCACCGCCTCCATGGATCTACTTCTTGCTGCCCAGAGACTGGCGAGTCGCCCAATATCATGACTGACTGAGGGCACTCATTTTCTGCCTTAGGCTGGCGGATGAAAGACAATGAGACCCGGTAATCAAAATGGAAAACCGGAGCAATTGGGTGAGCGGTGGGCACACATTGACTGCTGGCTTCCCAAAGTCACACACTGGGGGCGGGGGCGGGTGGTGGAGTGCAAGGGAGCAATAGGCTGAATCTTATTAACCAAGCGGAGGCGGCTTTGGAGGCAAGAAGGCAGGAAATTTCATGAAACCTCGCGCGTTCCCTCCTTTGAGCAATCTTGCCGGAGGCGGGGTCTGAACCCCACCTGCCAGGAACTTAGCCGCAGTGGGTGAGCTCCCAGCTGAGGGTGAGCCCAGCAGGTGTCTGGAGGTGGTCCCCCGGTGACAGGCTGGGGGGGGCCAACAAGGCCTCCTTTAATTCCCCACCAGTCCTCCCTCCCCCCACTCCCCAGCCCACCACTGGTTTTAAAGGGCCACAGCTGCAAACACAGGTCATCCTGTGGAGGGATTCCTGCGCAGCCCACCCGCTGTCCTCAATTGGAGGCGACTCCCAAAGACGGCCTGTTAATTGGCCGACTTCGAAAGTTCGTGCAAATGGGCAGCCCTCAGAAACCATCGGGGTTGGGAAAAGGCCCTGGCCTGCGTTTAGAAACTGGGACAGTAAGATTCTGCCTAATGTGCTCCCAAAAATGGGTAATGCCACTGATAGTTTCTCAAGTCCCTGACCCAAGGGGGCTGGACCAATGGTGGCAATCAGAGTGCCAAGCTGGCGAACTGTGCACAGCCATGGGATTGCACTTGACACCTGCCTTGACTTTATGTGGTTCAGTCCCAAGCTGTGTAGTTGCATATACTCACTGAGCCATTAGGGAAACAGCAATATGTTTATCACATATTGCGGCCATTGAGTGGAGTGCCTGTTTTATATATGTAAACAGACAATAAGCAATATGGATGACAAAAAGCAAAAATACGCTAAAACCACCACTTGAGATCAATTAGCTACCAATCAGCTCCATTTAAAGAAACGATTGCAGCTAAAAGCCCATCTGCCAACTGTGGCATGGTCTCCATAGCAACCAAAAACTCGACTTTCTGTGAAAACAATCTGTGAGGTAATTTGGGATTTTGGTCTGCTGTAAACCCTGCAGCTGAACAAGCACGGCCACCTGTTAAAGTGAGTATTACTGCTGTACCCATATGGGATCTCTGACAGCCTCCAGCACACGGTTGGCTGTGGCTAACAGAGTGGAGGTGGGAGTCCTACATCTGTCGTCAAGAGTTTCATGGGCACTGCATCTTATCAATGTCGGTAGGAATACTGAATTACAAAAAGCCATCCTCTACCCTCTGCACTCACACACACAGACAAAAGTACAATCACAATCTAGCTAATGCTGCAAATCAATACAGAAAATGTTAGTAAAGATTCAACAGGTCAGGCAGCATCTCTGGAGTGAGAAACAAAAGTTAACGGCTGGAATTTTGCACTTGTCAGACGGGAGCCATCCACCAACCGAGAAGTCGGTGGCGATCCCACCTCCGCCGGGCCTAGGGATCCAGACCGCATTTTATGGTCCCCCAGGCCCTTAATTGGTCTGAGGCGGGACTTCAACCTCATTGAGGCAGGAAGTCCTGCCTAATGGAGCTGCTGGCCAATCAGCGGGAGCGGCGGCCACTGTTGGGACTGCAACCCAGCTTCAAGATGAAGAGGAAGGATGTCCCCGGAAAAGAGGTGAGTTTTTGGGGCCTCGCCGGGGTGATCGGTCAGGCCCCAGCGAGGCAAGGGGGGGTTCGATTGGGGGGCGGGGAGCACGTTGGGCGTTGGGGGTGGTTGGGGCATTGGGGGCAGCCCTCTATCGGGCACATGGAGCCCAACATATGGGCAACCCCCAGGCTGTCAGAAGGCCGCCTGCTTTTTACAGGTGGCTTTTCTCAGGCCTGGGCCGCCCGCCTGTCAATGGTAAAATCCCCATGGCGGCGGGCGGAGGCCTTTAAGTGGCAGTTAGCTGGCCAGTTAAGGGCTTTGATTGGCCTGGTACTGGCAGGCCATTTTTCGCCGCTGATGCCCCACATGAAATGGCAGTGGAGGCGGGGGCGGGTCGGGAAGGGCCCCCGAGCCTCCCACTCCAATTTACGCCCCCACCACCATCCCGCTCCTTGGAGGGGGCATAAAATTCTGGCCAACATTTCCAGCTGATGTTCGTCCATCAGAATAGATAGATACTAATTTTGTGCACAGCAAGCTCCCACAAACAGCAATGTGATAATGACCAGATAATCTGTTTTTGTGATAATGAGTGAGGGATAAATATCACAAAATCACAGAATTGTTACAGTGCAGAAGGAGGCCATTCGGCCCATCGTGTCTGCACCGGCTCTCTGAAAGAGCAATTCACTCAGTTCCATTCCTCACCTGCTCCCCGTAACCCTGCACATTTTTCCTTTTCATATAACAGTCTAATTCCCTTTTGAATGCTTAAGTTGAACCTGCCTCCACCACGTTCTCAGGCAGTGCATTCCAGACCTTAACCACTTGCTGCATGAAAAGGTTTTCCTCATGTCACTTTTGCTTCTCTGACCTTAAATCTGTTTCCTCTCGTTCACAATCCTTTCACAAGTGGGAACAGTTTCTCTCTCTCTACTCTGTCCAGACCTCTCATGATTTTGAATATCTCTATCAGATCACCTCTCAGCCTTCTCTTCTCCAAGGAAAACAGCCCTAACTTCTCCAATCTATCTTCATAACTGAAATTCCTCATCCCTGGAAACATTCCCATGAATCTTTTCTGTATGCTCTCCAATGCCCTCACGTCTTTCCTTAAGTGCGGCGCCCAGAACTGGACGTAATACTCCAGCTGAGGCTGAACTAGTGTCTTATACAAGTTCAACATAACTTCCTTACTCTTGTACTCTATGCCCCTATTATTAAAGCCCAGGATACTGTATGCTTTATTAACCGCTCTCTCAACCTGTCCTGCCACCTGCAATAACTTATGCACATATATATCCAGGTCCCTCTGCTCTTGCACCCACTTTAGAATTGTACCCTTTATTCTATATTGTCTCTCCATGTTCTTCCTACCAAAATGAATCACCTCATTTCTCTGCATTGAATTTCATCTGCCACCTGTTTGCCCATTCCACCAACTTGTCTATGTTCTTTTAAATCTTTGTCAGGACTCCAGGAATAACTCCCTTGCTCTTCTCCGAATAGAATAATTTATGTGCACCTGAGAGGGCAGACGGAGCCTCAGTTTAAGATCATTGACCTGAAACTAATTCTGCTTCTCTCTCCGCAGATGCTGCCTGACCTGCTGAGTGTTTTCCAAAATTGTCTGTTTGCATTCAGATTTCTAGCATCCGCAGTATTCTGCTTTTGTTTTAGTTAAAGCTGCTAGAGTCGCAAAGTCAGAACTTTATATTTATTTACCTTTTTATAGGAAAGAAGATCAGGATGTGGCTCCTCTGGTGGCTCAGCTGGTAAACAATTAAACCAGAACAAGGGGGCAAATCCTTAAAATCAGAGCTGGGCAATTGATTAGGAAACACCTCTTCACAAAGAGGGTAGTGGAAATCTGGAACTCTCTTCTCCCAACAGGCTGTTGAGGTTGGGGGTCAATTGAACATTTCAAAACTGAAATTGCTAGATTTTTGTTAGGCTAGGGTATTAAGGGCTATGGAACAAGGTGGGTAGATGGAGTTAAGATACAGATCAACCGTGATCTAATTGAAAGGGAGAGCAGGCTTGATGGGCTGAATGGCCTCCTCCTGTTCCTATGAGCCTAAGTTGTTAAAGGCGTTGCCCATCGTGAACTGAACCCTATGTGTTGGGAAAATCCTGGTTTCAATCTCTGATTTGTGTTGTGTTAGTTAATCTCAGCTACTCTGAGGGCTGAGCTACTACGCCTGACCTGAGCTAGGGAAAGGGAAAATGGGTCATAGTTGGTTCCCTGATTGCTATATGATGATGTCTGAAAAAGACGTGCGTGGACATGAGCTGAAGACAGGATCAGGCCCAACTATAATGGCCTTCTCAAGGGCCAGGTTCCCTCTGGTCACATGTCAGCAAACATTGGAGGGGAAAGGACTGCCACCAACCCCATGCCTGCACTCCTGACAAGCATGTTCCTATGCAGGGTCAAGGGTCAAGGTTCATAACACAGGATATCATCAAGGTTGAAAAGAGAAGATCAGGTAAATTGAAAAAAAATGGTTATGTGATACCAAGCTTTGGTTTTAAGACCTGTGAACTTTAGAAGAGAGATTAGGAGAGGTGACAAGTTCCACCACTAGGAAAGAATAATTTTAGAGTGGGAGAAGGTGTAATGAGTCCAGGGCTAAGGAAATTCCTGGCTTCTATTTCAACCCAGTGATTATGCAAAGAGGGGGAAGACTGAGTTGGAGGGCATGCTTGTAACTGAAGCAATTCCCTCAGTGCCCCTTTATCCTCACAAATACCTTATTTGTACAATGTCTACCCTCACTGAAAGCTTTGAAATTTCCTCCAACTAATTCTGTATCGCACAAGCCATGAGGAAACATTTACCATTCACAGCATCTTCCCAACCTGGAACCTGAAGGTTTAGCATTTCACACAGAGTTCTTGGTTTCAGTGCTCTCTGAAATACCACATAGAAAAATAAAAGGAAAGGTCTGGCTTGAAGGACAACTTAAAACAGATAAATCCTGACCTGCTCACCTTCCCGCTGTGGCTCAGTCGGCCTAAAGATAGGTCTGGAAGAGGCCCTCGGCGCGGAACTGATCCTTCTGGTGGCGGCGAGGCTCCCCTGCTGCTGGGTGATGGGACCTGAATTTAAATATTTAGATGAGTTAAATAAATACATTTAAATGGATACCTTCAATCTTCCAGGCCCACCACGATCTTCAGCACAGCGGCTGGCATTCCAGCACCTTCAATTCCCCATCCGGGGAAAGGCGGCGTGATATTGATGGGGACGGAGGGGGGGGAAGAGTTAATATTTTCTGTGGAGGGAGGGAGATGGGAGTCAATGAACATAATGGGTGTAGGGGATGGTGGCAAGGGGTAAACTTTAAGCATTGTGCAATCTGGGGGATGGGGGGGAGAAGGTCACATTTAAAAGGTAAGTGCTTTGGGGGGAGGAGGGCAAATAATTAATGTAAGTGTTATTGCGGGGTGGGAAAGGGGCATTAGAAATTTATTGTATATTTTTTGGAGGCATACTTCTTTAAAAATTTAAAGGAGCCAGCAGGGCTTGCTGCCCTTTAAAAAGGGCGCCAGTGCCTGCACACAGGCAGCTGACGCCATAGCCGGGAACGGGTAGCCCACCCCCTCCATGTGAATTGTGGGGTGCGGGGGAGGGGGTGGCCTGCCCGGCTATTTAAAGGAGTCGCTGGCGGCTGATCGCGGCGGCTCTTGGCGAGCTCTTAAAATCCAGCCCCCCTAGACTTAAGCGCAAAAATCAAGGCTGATACTCCAGTGTAGTATTAAGGGAGTGCTAGACTGTTGGAGCTGCTGCCTTTCTCATGAGACAGTAAACTGAGGCACAGTCTGTCCACCCCAATGAATGTAAAAGATCCCATGACATTATTTCAAGGAAGAGCAAGGGAGTTCTCCCTGGTGTCCTGGCTAATATTTATCCCTCAATCAACATCACAAGAACAATGTCATTATCACACAGCTGTTTGCATGGTCTTGCTGTGCGCAAATTGGCTACTGTGCTTCCTACATTACAATAATTACTACACTTCGAAAATACAGTACTTCATTGACTATGAAAAGGTTGTGAAAGGTGCTATAGAGATGCAACTATCAATTTTTTAATGAGTCAGTGAAATAAGGCATATTTCTATGTTATTAATAGTGGGGAAAGATTCAGGGTGTCTAGCACAAAGTGGAGGCGAGGAGTCTTACAAATAGAATTGGAAATAAAGATTTTGGAATGATAATTGATTGGAAAGTGAAAACATCCTAGGAATTTGTGCAGTGATACAAGCAATGCATGGTGTCAGCTGTGGCTCAGTGGACAGCACTCATATCTCTGGTATGAAATTGGCCATGGGCTCCAGTCCCACTCCTGAAAATTGAGCACAAAATCCAGGCTGACCTACCAGTGCAGTACTGAGGGAGTGCTGCAATGTTTGGATGGAGGTTGTAAACCAAGGTAGATATTACAATGCTGTACGAATGCTTAATATGATCAGGCCAAACTCCTCTCTGTGCTATTTTACCGAAGATGCTAATCTATTTCTTTGAAATGCCTTAGCATCTGAATTGTTTTGTAATTAATAGCAGGGGAAATGAATAAGCTCTTCCAAAAATGCCAAGACAAATTTAGGTCTTTTCATATTTTTAAACAAAATTCTGTTTTTAAAGGGGTTTTAAAATTGTTTCTCTTAATACTGAACTCAAAACTTATACCTAACAGGGTGTTTCAAAATCCCATGGCTACCTGGATGTTAACATGTTTGTGTGAAATCCCTTTCTGTGCTCTTCGGAAATGCTATAATTTTAAACAGAGCTACAATTAAATAGCCATTTTGACCCAGTGTTCTTCTGCCAGCTATTTCCATATATAACTTCTGGCAGAAATTGTTGTTTTCCTGTGCTTGCAAACATTCAGTATTACTGGAGTTTATTGGAGAGTGGGAGTGCGACTGACTGAATAGCTCCCTGGAGAGCCGGCATGGATTCGATGGGCTGAATGGCCTGCTTCTGTGCCGTAATTGCTCTATGACTCTATATAGTGCAGCAGCTTCAAAGCACTGCAGTCTACGTTGGGGCCAATTTAAACTGGAGGAGCTCCAGAATACACACAACTTTTGATCTCTTTTAGAATGTGAGTTCAGTGCTGTTCATAGCCCTTTCAGTCTGTTGACAGAGCATGCAATTCCTCCTGCCAATAATGGTTTTATTCCATTTTGTACCTGGAATGACTGCTCCAGCTAAAATGATTAACTATATGAATTTCTCCCTTCTGCCATTATTATTTCAGCCTCTGTAATACTATCCATTTGTTTGGGAAGTGGAAATGACAATGACGTGCCTCCACTGTCTAAGGATTGAAGAAAGCAACATATTGCATTTATTAAGATGTTACAATGACCCAAAGTTAAAATATCCAGTGTCATCGGAGCTCAACATATATTGCCAGCTGTGATATTGATTTCTTTTTGTTCTGTTTCGGGAGAATCGCAGTACCATAGCATACATATCGTCAGGCACCCACTGTTTTTCAGCTCCTGTGTAATCAGACTAAAATACATTATTTGTGACTTGATTCTTTATTTGGTTGTATTATTCTTGATCCAGAAATTGTGCTCCCTGCAGTATTAATGGTGCAGTTGTATAGACCAGATAAGTGTAGATCAGTTTTAAGCATCAGTGTCCAGCAATTAAATCTAATTCCTACCCAGGGGATCTGCAATGGTGTACAGTAAGGCTGGCTGATATTGCATCCATTAGGCAATATCCACTTCTTCATGATCCAATGTTCCATTTGAGTCCTTTTACTGTAGGCTCCAGGCTCTGAAGATTGTCACATGGTATCATTCTTTTAGATTCACCATGGGCTGTAGCCAGAGTAAAGGAAAATAAAGACCTGTATTAATGTAACGACTTATCACCTCACTCTGTACATCCTAATCAGCCTTGTCTCAGTGACAACACTCAGGGCTCTGAGTCAGAAGGTTGTGGATTCAAGACCCATTCCAGAGACTTGAGCACATAATCCAGTCTGACGCTAAACTGAGGCTCTGTCTGCTCTCTCAGGTAAACATAAAAGATACCATGGCACTACTTCAAAGACAATGAGGTGTCCTGGCCAATATTCATCTCTTAAACAGATCATCTGATCATTATCACATTGCTGATTGTGGGACCTTGCCATGCACAAATAGACAGCCATGTTTCCTACATTACAACAGTGATTACACTTTAAAAGTGATTGTAAAGTGCTTTGGGACATTCTGAGGTTCTGAAGGACACTATATAATTGCAAGTTCTTTGTTCCTTTAGAGTGGTTCAGATACAATTAATTACTTTAACATTAGAGGAGGTATTTTTAAAAGTGAAGCGTTTTGTCCATGATGGATTATATACAGGAATGTTTCTTGCTAGCTACAGTGCAGAGACAGTTACATTTTATTACTGCTGGCTGCTTCTGCAAACTGCAGAGAAAATACATTACAGTCTGATATGCCTTGTTATAGAGGGATATTTAAATAAGTCTCGCACTTGTTTCAGATGGGTGTCACCGGCTCCCCATTTCAATGTTCACACGACCGTTGGTAGACTTTCAACTACCAGTGGGCATTGGGATATATTTTTGAAAAATTATCATCTGCATACCATCCTATTTGTCACCTTGAATGGTGCAGTAAGCAAATTAAAATTGCCCCCATTGTTTACAGAGAAGCCACATGTCAAGGTTTACGGAGTTCAGGAGGTTGACTTTCTGTTTGGGGTTTGGATATTGTTTTCAGTTCAGTTGGGGTGTGAACTGTTTTGAAGATGAGCCTGTCAAGGAAAAAACACCCAACTCATCTCTTTCCTCCTGTCGCTGAAAAACCCTGCTTAATCAGTGTTGTAACAGAACCCTTGATGCCGCATTTCTCCTGAGAAGCATGAAAAAACCTGCCAGATTAATCCTCGATGCCGCCTAAAAAGAGCTGCTCCAGAAAAAATCCCAGTGACCCATCTACGTGTACTCAGACACTAGACCAAAAGGGACAATTGACATCTTTCCATATCTTTTTTTCCCTTCAAGCATTAGCAAGTATTTGTCCAAAGTATTTCTTGTCTTTTTTTTTGGAACAGAGCGCTGCAGAGAGAATTTCTTTATTTTTCTCAATGTGTGTGTGAGTTTGTGTGTGGGAGATTTAAAAAAGGAACTTTCATATTTCAATCAGTGTATTAATGCTTTGTTTCATTAATGGATACCTCTTGTTTTTATAACAAACTGATAATTTTGTTGTTTATTAAAGAAACCCGGTTGGTGTATCTTATTCTGGGATAAAGAGTGGAGTATATGATTGACCGTATCAGTAACAGGGTAAACATTTTAAAATATATGTTGTGACCTGTGGAGAAGTGGGACTAGAAAAGACAGTGCACTCCTCCCGCCTCAGTCGTAACATGACCTCAGCTTAATACACTCTTTAAAGTTTAAAGCAAAGGAAACAAAAGCTATGACAAATGTGGGGGCTCATTTTCACATTAACCATTTGGCTAGTAGCCTGGCGGAGAAGATCACTCATCTATCTTGGAACCTGCCTGATTTTCATTGGTTCCACATGCCATATGTGATTCACTCTGGCCAGTTTACCATCCAAGTAGTGAAGATGAAAATTACTCTGCGTAATCAGAACATTCTCACTCCCCTTTTGCCATTCTCTCACACAAACACATTCACACAAGCACAGTGTTATTTGAAAAAAAGAACACTATGAATTTTACCTCAATAAAGCATTTGAAATTTGGCTTCTTGCTTACAAAATTATTTGAGCAAAAGCTCTGGAGCAGACAGTATGAGAAGCTAAAATTTAAACTCGGCTGAATGGTATTGATGCATTCTGGGGAATTAAGTACACTGTACATGCTTAGACCGCACAATCCAAATTCAACTCACTGAGTCATGTGTGTGGGCAAAAATGTCCTGTCAAAGCACACATTTTTTGAGGGAGCCGGGAGCCTGATGTAAGAAAATTAATGGAGCCATTAAAAACACAAAGGGCATCTCAATGGATAAATTAAACTGTTACTGTGAACTATGTTTCTTTTAATTAAAAAATATTTTCAAACCTTTATTTTGGAACTTTCATATACTTAAATTTAAAAGACAGCTGAAAAAGCTTTCCAGAAAACATTTTAAACAAACTGTGGAAATCCAGTAGCCAGATCGCTCAATCACAATGAAAAGCTAACACATGCAAAATTCATTATCAAAATAGACATAGGAATTTATAATGCAAAAATGGATAATACAAAATGCATGACAAAAAGTGATATAAAGGAAGTCAAACTGTCCAGGCATGGAGTAACATATCAATAAATAGACAGACAGATTATAGCTTGAGGTAGGATAGCATACTTATATAAATTATAAATAAGCCAAACAATTGGGACAACTGATAACTCCAAGGCATAATATAGTACTAATATAAAAACAAGAAATGCTGGAACCACTCAGCAGGTCTGGCAGCATCTGTGGAAAGAGAAGCAGAGTTAACGTTTCGGGTCAGTGACCCTTCAGTAATATAGTACTGTTTGATACAGACGGGGAGAGCCAAGGTTCAAATCCTGATCTGTGTTGAATTAATTAATCTTAGTCAAGGTTGCAATCGGGGTCTTAGAAATAGCCCCAGGCTAGGCTGGAGGAAAGCAGATATTACCCAATGAACCGTTATGAAAGTTTTGCACGTGTGGAGTGGGGATAAAATTGGGCTGGGCTTTAATGGCTTCCGTGATGGACAACACTCACTGCCGCTGTGATATCCTGTAGTGCTGTCCATAGCGTTCCTGGAGGGGAAGATATTTTGCATTAAGCAATCCGTCATATATGTACAAACTGTAAAATCAGTTCAATTCCAATCAGGTCAGCCTGGATTTCAGTAGTTCACCCATTTATCTGTTCCAGTACAATGCTTAGGTCTCCTTCATTCTCTGTCAGCTGTGAGCCATTCTCTCTGGCCTCATTAATTCCAGGGACTCACAGTAATGCAGAGAACTGCTACAGTGATCTTCTATTAGAAACAGCATTTGCAAAGACATTACAAATCAGTAAATCACCAGGTGCACATCAGGCAGTCATTCAACCATCAAATTACCTTAAATCACTCTTCAGAGAAAAGTTAAAAGCATCTAATCATGATGAAGTCAACACGCTCTTACTTTCAAATTGGAACAATCTCTGATGAGACGCATTGTGCTACCAAAGATGAAGCTACATTATATTTTTCTTGAAACAGCTTAACATAGCCCATTGATTAATCAGCGAGGGAAACCTTTGTGATGAGACCTGTGGACAGTTCAATCAATTTTAAGAGACGTTAGATCTGGGGTGGTTCATTTGCCTCCACCAATCTTAGCAGGCAGCTACCTCGACCACAGTTTAATGGAGCATCATTGCCTCAGGAAAGAAAGAAATTGTTGCAGGAGGGAGTGCTGCGAGTGGCTAATTCCGGGTCATTCACTGTGACTAAGCAGCCCATAGGCTGCAGCCTGTAGATGCCAAAAAAAGCCTTTCAGAAAAGAGCAAAAAGCAACTGTGAGGGGGTCATAGTAACATGGTTCTACGAGGCAGTTATCCTGACAGAGTGTTCAGCTTATTTCGCACTGCTAGGCTTTTGGAGCATTTAATTTCTGCCACTATTATTCTTTGACCAGATTTTAAAATATTCAGTTTGAAGTCAGTTAAACACTTCTCTACTGTCCGTTACTATAAATCTTTTATACTCTTCTTATTGTGTTCTTATTCGTCTGCAACTTGTGGTTCAGATTGTCTGGTGTTTTTTGTTTGCCCAGTGGGCTGTTTTGGAAATCTCTAAACTGTAAAATAGAAGCCCTGACTGAAATCACACTGTGTGATATCAATAATAAATGAGCTTACAGACTCATATCAAATTTATTGCCCCACAGGCATTGTACACAACCACATAAACATTGCACATGCAAGCTCCGTTGAGAAACATCTCTGGAAGCTGGCATTTGTTCCTTTTCTGTTATGGTAGACCTGGAAAAGCTGGTAGGATGCCAACCATTCCAGTTTCATTTGGAATCTCCCGAAATCAATGGTTCCTCTCCAAAACACTGCTGCTGGCAACTCAGGAGGAAGGCTTGTTATGTCACCAGTTTGGTCATGCTTTTCAGCACTGAAGTATGTCCTGTGCAGGATGAATAAACCCAGGAGACGCTGCTGTACCACACCTTCAGTTCCATTCAGATGTCAATTGCACTGGGCTCCACATTTCCTGCCACTAGCCTGACAACTTCACATCCAACACCATAGAGAGCTGGGACTGGCTGCTGTTTTGAGAGTCTGGGGGGCCCTCGGGGGAAACAAGGTGGAGTGGGGAGGAGGTAGGTTTCTCAGTGCGTGAGAGGGGGGAGCGGGGTCAAAGTAACATCATTGTTGTAGGGGATGGTGGGAAGGGTTTTAAGTTAAAACTTATGCACTTTGGAGGGGGAAGGTCAGGTGGACAAGCTAAGTGTTTTGTGGGGGACAGGGCAAGTAATTAATTTTATAGTTATTGAGGGTTGGGAGAGGGGCAAAATAAATGGTTTTAATTTTATTATTCACTGTTTCTTTAAATATTTAAATATAACGGTAGGGCTCAAGGCCCTTTAAAAATGGCGTCAGTGCTTGCGCGCAGGCAGCTGACGCCATAGCCGGGGATAGCCAGTCCACCCCCTCCACGTGATTGGGGAAGTGGGCTGGCCGGCTATTTAAATGAGCCGCCACGCTTAGGATCACGGTGGCTCCACGGGCTGCCATTGTTTTCAATCGGCGGCGGGTGTATAGATTTCAGCCCAATGTATGTCAGTTTCCCCCACCAGTCCTGTTTGTTTCTCTCTGTGCTCCAATATATAATCCTTCTCTACATCTCAAAAAAAAGTGATATTTGGTCATTATCATATTGTTGTTTGTGGAAGCTTACTGTATGCAAATTGGCTGCTGCGTTTCCTACATTATAACAGTGACTACACTTCAAAAGTACTTCATTGTCTGTAAATTGCTTTGAAACACCCTGTGGTTGTGAAAGGTGCTATATAAATGCAAGTCTTTCTTTTTTTATATTACTAACCTGCTCTTTTGAGCAGGCGAACAGGACACCCACAGGAAGGAAGTGGGATCCTGTTTTAAATATGCAGATTGAGTCTACTGATGTCACTGGGGGGGGGGACGTGTTAAGCATGTAATGAATTCTTTATGTTGTCAGATGCAACATGATTGAGATGTGTGGAGCCCAGTTATGCTAAAGATTTCAAACATATTTATTACAGCTAAACTATTATCTACAGTACAGAGAAAATTATTTACATAACCTTACACTAGGTGTTACAGTTGCAGAGTGACTCTGACTTCAAGTCAACATGACTACATCCTGATACTTAGCTCATTAGCACACTAAGATTTTAAAGGGACATCACTCTTAAAGGCAATCATACAACAAGGCAGTGTCAGCTTCCCTGTCGCGTACAACCTGCCTGGAGCCCGTTTCTGGGCCCAAAGAGAACCACTGGGTAAGTTTAAAACTTATTTTTCAGATTTTCTTATAGGTCAGGATCTCCTCCCAATTGCAGCCAGACCACCCTTCCGATCCCCGTCATGGACAGAATTCCCCTCCCTTGGGCTCTGAGCACTCCAAAACGTCACACCATCCTGATTGCAGCCCCATTCACAGTCCTCCATCCTCCTCCCCTATGGTGGCTCCTTTCACAGCCATCCCTCCTCCTCCCCTATCCTGGCCCTATTCACAGTCCTCCTCCCCTACCGTGTCCCATTCGCAACCTTCCCCCCGTCTCCCCTATTGTGGTCCCATTCATAGCCCTCCACCTCCAATTGCAGCCCTGAGTCTCGAAACTCATAAACTGCTGGGGTCTGGCTCCACGGGTCCCTGGATGTGCCTACCTGCCACTTCATGTTCTCCCTCGCTATCAAACTGATGACTACATCATATTATTTAAATGAGGCCTTGACATTGAGATCTCATCCTCCCCATCTCCCTGTAAACATCAGGGCCCAAGACTCATCACACAACAGGCCTCCTCCTGCTCCTAATTCATGTGTTCGTACATGTACATAGTGCACTTGGCACAGAATAAAATCCCAAGCAGGCAATGGTAGGGCAAAGGGAAGGGGTGCACAAGAGGCTAGAGTCAGAGGAATGAGCTGTTCAGTGGTGGGGCCATGGGGAGCGTTGGGATGCTATAGAGCCAAAGGAGGTTTCTGATCTAGGAAGGGTTCAGGCCACGAAGGGAATTAAACCCAGAATCAAGATTTCAAATTGGATGCATTGGGAAACCTGGTGTTAAAATAGCTAAGTTTTGGATATGCTGTAGTTTACAGAACGTGGATAGCAAGACACTGGCCAGCTAAGCATCAGAAAAGTCATGTCTTAAGGGGACAATGTCATTGATGAGAATTTCAACAACAGTTGGATTGAAACAGTGGCGAAGGCGATGATATTATAGAGGGGGTAGTAGGTAATATTTGTGATGGAAAGGATTTTGGGTCAAATAAGATGCTGAGATTGCGAACAACCCGGTTCAACTGGGGAAAGTGGCCGAGGAGTGAAATTGGTGGTAAGGTCATGGCGTTTGCAATAGGGGCCGAAGGTGATGGCTTCCGTCTTCCTGATGCCGGGATTGCTGGACCCGATCTTCCCGGCAACGGCAAGGCTCCATGGCGGCCACCCCACCACTTGGCGACAGGACCCAACTTTAAATATTTAAATAAAGGTCACAAATAAATTAACAGACGTATCACTGCAATTTAGCCGGCTGTCCCCGATCTTGTGCGCAGCGGCTGGCACTCAAGCGCCTCCACTTTCCCGTCCAGGAAAAGCTGGCATCACCAAGGTCGGGAAGGGGGGAACTTAGGACTTTTCGTGTAGTGGGGAGGGGGAGGGGGACAAATCTGCATGTGTAGTGTAGGGAAGGGGGGGTGAAGGGGTGACCTCTGCACTTTGTGCATTGCATTTTAAATGCAAATGTTTTGGCAGGGGGTGGGGGGGGAAGGAATGGGGCAGGCATTTATTTCCTTTGTACTGGGGGGGGCAGTGGGGAGGGGGGGTACAGGCCAAATATCAATTCACAGTGTTTTGGGCAGGGGGATGGGGTGGGTAGGGGCTTCAAATGTGCAGGTCTGGCAGCCCTTTATAAATGGCACCAGCGCCTTCGCAGAGGCAGCTGACGCCGTTGCCAACGTCTCAGAGCCCGCCCCCACAACATGGATTGGGGAGACGAGCAGCCCAACGTATGCAGGTGAGCCGCCATGCCCCAGATCGTGGTGTCATCGCGATCGTGGCAGCGCATGGCCCACACATGCAGGCTGCCATTTTTTCCGCCCGCTACTACTCCCAGCAGCTGGAGAATAAAATTCAGCCTGAAACTGCCTCTAAATCATTCTTTCTATCAGCTCCAAACTGTGGAATTCTTTAACTCCCATGGTTTTTACTCACTCTTATAACTTCCAGCTTTGAAAAGTCAAGCTTGGCATCACCTCATGACTGTTTCTTGATTTCTGTAATCTTCTCTTCTACTCTTTTCAACTTTACTGATGGGCCAAAACCCAAGACATGGTCTTTCACTTACAATAACACAAATATACTGTACCAACTGGGTAGTGGATAGTGTCCTAGGCCCAACCATCTTCAGCTGTTTCATCAATGACCTTCCTTCAATCATAAGGTCAGAAGTGGGGATGTTTGCTGATGATTGCACAATGTTCAGCACCATTCGCGACTCCTCAGATACTGAAGCAGTCCGTGTAGAAATGCAACAAGACCTGGACAATATCCAGGGTTGGGCTGATAAGTTGCAAGTAACATTCACGCCATACAAGTGCCAGGCAATGACCATCTCCAACAAGAGAGAATCTAACCATCACCCCTTGACATTCAATGGCATTACAATCACTGAATCCCCCACTATCAACATCCTAGGGGCTACCATTGACCAGAAACTGAATTGGAGTAGCCATATGAATACCGTGGCTACAAGAGCAGTTCAGAGGCTGGGAATCCTGTGGCGTGTAACTCACCTGCTGACTCACCAAAGCCTGTCCACCATCTACAAGGCACAAGTCAAGAGTGTGATGGAATACCCTCCACTTGCCTGGATGGGTGCAGCTCCAACAACACTCAAGAAGCTCGACAGCATCCAGGATAAAGCAGCCCGCTTGATTAGCATCCCATCGACAAACATTCACTCCCTCCACCACCGACGCACAGTGGCAGCAGTGTGTGCCATCTACAAGATGCACTGCAGCAATGCACCAAGGCTCCTTCGACAGCACCTTCCAAACCCACAACCTCTACCAACTAGAAGGACAAGGGCAGCAAATGCATGGGAACACCACCACCTGCAAGTTCCCCTCCAAGCCACACATCATCCTGACTTGGAACTATATCGCCGTTCCTTCACTGTCGCTGGGTCAAAATCCTGGAACTCCCTTCCTAACAGCACTGTGGGTGTACTTACATCCCATGGACTGCAGCGGTTCAAGAAGGCAGCTCACCACCACCTTCTCAAGGGCAATTAGGATGGGCAATAAATGCTGGCCTTGTCAGCGACGCCCATATCCCACAAACAAATAAACAAAAGTGTATATCCCTGCATCCATGGACCTTCTCATTATTCTGCATCTTAACCTTACTTCTTCAAGTTGTCTGACTTATCTGACAAGCACATTTTTCCATTATCGATTTTTTTTTTTATTTTCTCAGTTCTCTATAAACTACAACACCGAATTCCACACTGAACACAAATGAGCAAAACATACATAATGGCCCTTTCAATGCATTTTGCAGGTGCAAATCTTTTTCAAAATGGAAATAATTTATCATTGTGGATTCCAAGTTCCCATGATTGCAGCAATACTGAAATGCCTCGCACTTAAAGGCAAAGTGTTCATTTACTTTTAGGAGGGAGCAGGATAGTTTTTCTTTGGAACATGAGTGAGGATTAGAGCAAGAGATGATTGACTATTGTGCGGACTTTACTGAGCTGGAAATGTCTTGACAAAAAGGGAAAATTGCCAAAGAATGTAAAATGTAGGATGGAAGGTTAAATAGGTATTCTGGAGAACTGCCTTGATTTTGCGCTCAACAAGGAGAAACTTTGCTTGTGCCTTTACTCAGTTCAATGGGAAGAACAAAAGCAATGACATGAAAAAACACATAACCAACACAGTAATGAAATCCCTTGCGTGGAGATTGGGTGCTGAAACTAGACACTAGACTTTCATTTCTGGAACTTGGATTCAACTCCTACACAGGTTGATGGGATAAAAACCTATTCTATCTGGTGCTCTGTAACAGTACAATGGGAATTACATTTGGAAGTCTTAGCCCAGTTTCTTGTGGGCACAGACATACAATTTAAAACAACTCCTAATCCAACAGTAACTGGCACTCAGAGGCCATAAGGATTGCAGACAGAGGAAGTGGAAAGCTGCCTATTGGTGCTGGCAGGGATATCTCTCCAAAGCTGGAATAAGCATTGTTGAAACAGAATAAAGAAGCATTTGCTCTAAAACTAGCTCTGCTAGAATGATGAGAATACTTCATTTTGACATTACCTTGATAAACATAAAAGTCAACCTCAAAAATAAAAGGTGTCTTGCACAGCACTGTGTGTTGAAAATGGCAATGACAAAGATTAAAATAAAACATTCATTAAAAGAAATTGATAATAAAGATAAAATGGACTAAGGTATCTTTCAGGACCTTGGACAGGCCATGGAAAAGCTCTCACACAACTTGGTTCCTTTGTTCACAAATATTTCTCAGTCAATAGTCCCAATGAATGTCACCCTATGAACAATATGATACTGGCCAGAGAGAATCTTAACAATACACCATAGCACCAATGTTCATCGATATCCATTTTCACATGCATCATGAAGTTACTACTCCACAAATATCATTGATGGGAATAGAGGACCATGGCAACAGTCTCGATTACTGATTTAGCTGGAAAGGTGGTTCTAAATGTAAAAAAGAAAGATGACCTGATGTTGCCCCAAAACACTTAACAGCCAATGAAGTTCTTTTTGAAGCACCGTTGCTGTTGTAATGTAGGGAAACATGGCAGTCAATCTGCACACAGCAAGCTCCTACAAATACCAAACGGATAATCAACCAGATCATTTGCATTTTAGATGCTGATTAAGGGGTGAACATTGGCCAGGACACCAGGAAGTCGTCTTCTGCTCTTCTTCAAAAAGTGCCGTGAAATCTTTTGCATTCACCTGAAAGGGCAGATATTGCTTCAGCTTAATGTCTCATCAGAAAGACAGCACCTCCAAAAGTGCAATACTTCCTCTGGACTATATTTTGTGCTCAAATCCCAGGAGTGGGGCTTAAACCCACAACCTTCTGACTCAGAGGTGAGAGAGCTACCCATGAGCCACAGCTGACACCTTCAGGCAAATGTCTGCTACCTCCTCAGGAATACAAGAACAAGGAGTGGTGGCGAATTGGAGGGTTGATGGGATTGATTCTGAGTGACATCTGTATGCATACACATGCCATCCTTTGTAACAATTAGGCCTAGATAGCAGGACCAATTTTCCAGGTTTGTGCTGTCAGTGGGGAGTCTCATCCATCAGAACTACAAAGCAGAAAATTGCAAGTTCACTGTTCTTGATTTTAGCTCCATTAAATGAAGGAAACTCATGGGCAGTACACCTGTAATTTCCCAATTTACACAGCTGGTGGATGAGAGTCGCACCAGCAGTGACAATGAGGAAAATGACTCCCAACACGATGGACAAGTTCATTTCACCTTTACCAAGAATGAGAAAAGATGTCATCCGAGAAATAAAAAGAGCTTAAATCTCTAAATAGCACTGGTGGGTTTTCTCATTTGCTTTGCAGGCTACCAATGGGTGCAGACTTCCTAGCGTTTGCATCAAGGATTGACCTAATTACATCAAGTCAATCTTTCCTACCTGAGCTTTTTATTAATTGTAAATGTGGCCTTTAAAATTGGTCAGTGGAAACATAGGTGCAATTGGTATAGAAGATTGACCCTTAGACATACAATCGATTAATATGGAGAGAAAGTTAAATAGGCAGGCAGAAAGATAGACTGATGGATCTATTTGGCTTCTTATTCAATATGCATGAATGTACATTCTCCATGTAGCAATGGGCTTTATAGTAGTATTCAGTGACGCACAACAAACTTCACAGTATAGGCTGTCATCCTTTTCAGATATTTAAACAGTAAAATCTTGAAAATGATGGTCTTGACTTTGACTACATTTGTTCTCAGCCTATCTTTGTCTCTCTCAAGTTGTGGCCACTCCGTTGTTACTACTGTCATATTTCTCTCATATCATAATTGGTGGTTGAATTGAATAGATTGTTTTTATGCATGCAGATACATGGAACGAAGAAGGTTAAGAGGAAATTTGATTGAGGTGTTCAAAATCGTGAATGGTTTTGATAGAATAAATAAAGAGAAACTGTTTCCAGTGGCAGAAGAGTTCGTAAGCAAAGGACAGAGATTTAAGTTGATTGGAAAAGAACAAGAGGCAACATGAGGAAACATTTCTTTTTAATACAGCGATTTGTTATGGTCTGGAATGCATTGCCTCAACGGGTGGTGGAAGCAGATTCAGTCGTAACTTTCAGAACAGAATTAGATAAATACTTGAAGGGGTAAAATTTGCAGGCCCTTGAGGAAAGAGCAGGGGAGTGGGCTAATTGGATATCTCTACCAAAGTGGGTCAAATGGCCTCCTTCTGTGCTGTATTATTTTATGCTTCTATATGGAGAAACACAATCCTGCTCAATAGCTTGTTACTTCAAACTTTGTGATTAATTGTTTTGGAATAGTCCTGTAATTGATGTTTTTCATTAAATCATACTTCCACAGCAAACACAACTTAAATCATGAATGAAAGATGCTTATCTTTTACATCTCCACTGCTTCACACAAAAGAATACAGACAATCAACTTGCCCTGAGTAAATGTTCCACTTTTCAAATCATTTCAAGGAGAATGAAAGGCCTGACCAAAATGCTTTAAAAGTACCTCAATACCTTTGACTACATAAATATTCATAAAAATGATTTTTTTTTTAAACTGGGATCCTTTTGAAAACTGTATTCACTTTGGAAAAATGATAATGTGTGCGAAAGGCTGATTGATCAGTTCATTGTATTGATCAAACTGCAGGCAGCTGTGGAATTGTCTTTTTTCACCTGAATAAAGTGAGGAAAATGAGATTTGGTCCAATGAAAACACAATTCTTCTGCCCACCCCTTACCCAGACACAAATTATCTTGCGAAAACTTGGCAAGGGACAAGGAGAGTGCTGGAAAAATTAAGCTTTGAGGTGACAAGTAACAGATTAGATGATCCAGAATTTAAAAAACACAGAAATAGTAAAAGACATTTTGTAATAGAGGCAAATATGAATATTAAAACGTATCTGAGATTGAGATTGCTAATTTGAAAGGACACACTTGCACAGACTTTCATTATGTTGTTCGCACCAGAATATGTGAAGCTTCCCAAACACCATAAAGATTTTTGTGAGAGGCCTAGATAAGAAGATCCAAGACTCATAATCCAGGAAGCCATCATTGTAGGTGAGTAGGACAGAAGTTGAGGTAAGTCAGGAAGATGTCCGTTGATACAACAAAGTGGGGAATGTACCAGAGAAATCTGCCGGAATCTTGTGCAACTTGAAGTATATTTACACTGCTTTACAGAGAGGCGAATGAAGGGAATTGGACAAATATTTGGCAAGGGTATAAAGAGAAATGAGGAAAAGGAAGGGGAGTGAGATTTGAGTCAATAGCAAAGCTCTCACATTGGCACAGTTGTGAAATACTAAATGACCTCCCTCCACGTTGTAGTTGCTGTGATTCTATCCTACAGAAACAAAGAAATTGCGACAGTCAGCAACCTTTCAATTTATTGATTTGTGTTGTTCTGAAACATCGCCAAATGTTGAACAGTTGACAAAGATCAATGATACAAGAAAAGCATTGAGATCTAAGCTTAGCAATAGCTCGTGATAAAAAAGAGCAAAGGACAGGGAGAAAACTGATTCACCAACAAAGGTAAGAGTTACAATCAAGGACACCATAAACCCAATCCCAACAGCTCACCTATGGATTGAAATTACACAGTGCAGCATTAATAATGAACATGCTAATGCATTTATATGAGATTTTGCTTTCTGTTATTTTTCTAGTCTAAGGGTCTGAAAGGGTTAATGTTGAGAGATTGTAAAGAATACCTCCTACCATGATGATGTAAGAAATGACATGTGAGAGAGACCTAAAGATAGATGCAGCATGGCTTTAGAAGAGTCACACAGACTGGTGTGAAGTGTAAATTGTTATAATGTAATAAACATTAATGTTCTAACTACTCCAGACTAAGGAATTTCTCTAGCTGGACTAAATAAGGTGGCAGCATACCAAAAAACATACAACAATTTTCTTGATGTGTTAAAATAGTTGATCAGCACCTTCCTTAATAATAGTCGACAGAGGAATTTCATAGCCATATGTCAAAATGTTTGTTGCTGATATTGCAGAGTTTCTCCAAGCAACCAGATAACATGCTCCCACCTTCCAGTATTCCACACTCCCATTGGCCACCCTAATCCTGAAGGGGTTGTTGCTCTGATTTATTAATATTTATAAAAGTGCCAGCAGGTGCTTTGTATTTATCTATGCTCCTGTAAATTCCATACAGGCAAAATAACCAATTACTACACCAACCTGGAATCCATTGTAGACTTACCCGAAATAATTTAAGTAATGAACAATTGCTTGCACAGAGGGTAACATCTAGTTGGGCTGAATGGCCTGTCTCTGTGTTATAGGCCCTGATTTTAAGGAAGGGAGAGGGGACAGGCACAGTGTTTTTTCTTTGTTCATAGGATGTGGGCGTCTCTGGCTAGGCCAGCATTTGTTGCCCAGCCCCAATTGTCCTTAAACTGAGTCACTTGCTTGGGTATTTAAGAGTCAACCACATTGCTGTGGATCTGGAGCCACATGACGGCAGATTTCCTTCCCTAAAGGACATTAGTGAACCAGATGGGTTTTTACGACAATTGACAATGGTTTCATGGTCACCATTAGACTAGCTTTTTAATTCCAGATTCATTAATTGAATTCAAATTTCACCAATGCCGTGGTGGGATTCGAACCCATGTCCCCAGAGTATAAGCCTCGGCCTCTGGATTACTAGTGCAGTGACATTAGCACTATGCCACCGCCTCCCCAGTGTGTGGGAGACCCGAAGAAAATGGCGCACTCGGCAACTATGAAGGGAGTGTGGCCCTGCCTGATGTTAACTTAAGGACCATATTTGAATTCGAAGCCTGTGGGAATGATGTCAAGGGTTCCAGGAAGGAACAGGAATTGAGGCGGGAACTGGTCACCACCAGGAACAAAGAACAGGCCCTGGCATAAGGCAAGTGCTGGGTGGGTGCGGGGGTGGTGCAGGTGGTGGGAGTTAAGTGGGGTGGCTTCCCAAACAGGTGCCAATGTGGGGACCAGACTGAGGGCCCAGGCAAGAGAGTCCTGAGCATTTCTTCTTGCCCTTCTGAAGAATCAAAAATCTTTCTTTGTCCTCTACTGGGCACATCGCTTCAATCCTTCAGGTTTTGCGGGCAGCTTTGACAATTTCAGCGGGCCTCCGCCAGAATTTTATAAAAATTATATGGAAGCATCATTGATGTCAATGAGTCGGGACCTTTGCATTTAAATTAGGCTGACGATGGCCTGCAGCAGGAGCCATGGCTGACTTTAAAGTCGGTGAAAATAAGATGTCATGTCGAGGGGAGTGGTAAGTGGACTCGGGCTGATCTTAACCCACTCCCACGCACCATTCTCACTGGCCGGAGGAAGGTTAAAATCAGCCTCATACCTTCTTTATAATTCTATGCGTGCTTTAAATTGGACAAAGGTTTCTCTGGAGTATCATAGTCTATGCCTCTTAGAGCAGGAATAGCTCTTTCCAAAACTGAGCTGAAAGAGAGAGATTCCCGCAAAAGGGTACCCCAGCAAATGTGCACTGGCTTCAAGGTGCAGAAACTTAATATCTGTAAAAATAATCCATTTCCAGGTCCTGACCCTGCACTTGTCAGCAACATGCCCACCAACACAATCTTCCAGGACGTGGCCTGCTAATTGGCCCCCTCCACATCTGCTGCCCAATTAAGTACAGCGGGCGGTTTCCTGAGGCTGTAGGCCCAATAAAAGGGTCTTGGGCCTGCAGCCTTGGAAGGACAGCAGCCCCACCGTTAGTCTTGGATCTGTCGCTGAGGAGGGGGACCGCAAGGGCGCCACCATCCTGAGGTGTCCTCTGAAGACGTTTCCATTTCTTTGAAATAAACAGTGGCCCTAGCTGCCAGGCCACCCCTGTGGAGGGGAAACCTCCCCTCCCAGAGGATGGCCTGTGGTCATAGCCATGGTCTGCTAGTCCAGGTGGCTTCGATGGGGTTTTAAGTCTAGGAGGACTTGTAGGTTGCCCCAGCAAACCACCAGCAAGCCGCCTCAGTAAGATCCCAATCTGCCCCAAAGTGGACCATTAAATATTTAGATTGGCTACCCTCCACCGCAGGATGGGTAGCCGTTGCCGTCTTCACCCTACCTCTGGCAAGATTGACCAGAGGTGGGAACGTGTCAGCCCACCGACCCAAATTTCCTCTCGGTCCCGCCGTCAAGCCTTCCTCTGTGGGACTGGGAAGATTCTGCCCCAAATTTCCTTCAGCTTACCAAAGACTGGTTTCACTATCCTGAATTGGTACACGACGCTATAGCATTCAGTAAAATGGTTCTGGTCACATACATTGAACACAGACCTGATAGGGGTGTTAGCAGGATATGTTGTACGTTTGGGCCATTGAGATTGAAAGCAAATTGATTTCCTATTTCCAATTTTGGGTTACTAAACTGTAACCTTGTGATGCATAAAAGATCCGAGCAGATTTTCAACGGATCCTGATATGACTCACAAAATCTGTGATTTAAAATATAATCCCTGACCAAAATGTTACTGATTGTCAAAAAAGAATGACTGAGTTTTACCAAAATTTTTGGTGAATGCTGCAACAATTTGGCAAAAATTATTTAATAACTGGACTGCTCTTGCTCAGAGCTTCTCTCCATCTCCGGATTAGTGAAAGCAGCTGTCAATACTGGACGGAATAGCATTAAAACTTATCAATTTCATACTGTAGCAAACTCAGCTAGTAATTGTGGAGTAGGTTAGTCCACAAGAGGACGCTGTCAGTTGAAAAGGTGTAAATTTAGTTAAAGTGAAGCAAACAGAAATGAGCACACAGTCCTTAGGGCCTAGAGTGACATAGGGAAAGCAGTTTTTCTAAATCGAGGAACCTAAATGGAGAGCAAACAAAAAAATTACATAACTATAGGGCGCTCAGAAAGCTGTTCCGGAGCCCCTTTCAAGGTATTGGATAACAAGCAGCAGCCAAATAGCAGGGAGAGTGAGGAGGCGGGAAGTTAGGGAACACAGTCCAAAAGGCAAGTCTTCAGGATGTTTTCCAAAGTAGGGAGGAAGCTGGTACATCCATTGTCCAAAGGGAGGGAAGTTCCAGATTTTGGGAACTGATGACAGGAAGACTGACTGATGATGGAGTGGAGGAAGAGGGGGAGAAGAACACAAGTAAAGAAATAGGAGCAGTAGACCATATGGTCCATCGAGCCTGCTCTGCCATTCAAAACGATCCTGACTGATCTTAGGATTCAACTCCACTTTCCCACCAGCTCACTATACCCCTTGATTCCCTGAGAGACCCAAAATCTACCTATCCCAGCCTTAACTATATTCGATGATGGAACATCCACAACCCTCTGGGGTAGAGAATTGCAAAGACTCACAACCCTTTGAGTGAAGTAATTTCTCCTCGTCTCAGTTTTTAAATGATTGGCTCCTTATCCTGAGACTGTGTCCCCGTGTTCCAGATTCCCTGACCAGCGGGAATAATCTCTCAGCTTCTACCCTATCAAGCCCTTTCAGAATCTTGTATGTCTCAATTCGATCGCCTCTCGTTCTTCTAAACTCCAGAGAAGGAAGTTAGTGTTGGAGGAGTGGAAGGAATGTACAGGGCCACCCATTTGGAAGGGATCTTGAAGACCCAGAGAAGCGAGAGCATGGATGGATTTGTAAGGGAGAGACAAGGATGTCAAAGTCAGTCCTCAGGGGTATGGGGAGCCAGTGAAACAGAACAAGGCCTGGGGTGAGGGTTACTCTTGTTAATGCATTAGTGTAGAAATGCTTCTACAGTTTTCGAAGAGCCATCTTTTCACTGGAATTTGATTAAACTTTATTGAAATTTAAGGGGGACACGAGAATAAGTTTCAATTTAAGAACAGATGCTGGCCTCAAGGTTCCATGAGCTGCAATCCCAGCCGGAATGCCAGGATTGTGCACGAGGACACTGACCTCACCAGAGTTTGCGGGGACGGTAGGAATCTGCCTCATTACCATGAGGCAGACTGGCACAATAACAAGTTGCATTTATATAGCCCCAAACAAAATTTGACACCAAGGCATAAAAGGAGATATTAGGACAGATGACCAAAAGCCTGGATAAAGAGGTAGGCTTTAAGGAGCATCTTAAAGGAGGAAAGTGAGGTGGAGAGGCGGAGAAGTTTAGGGAGGGAATTCCAGTGCCTAGGGCCCCCAGGCCGCTAAAGGCATGGCCACATTGCACACCTGTTCCATGCTGCTGGAAACTCCAGCATTGTTCTGTCCTAGGGCCAGGGGATGGGAGGAGGCTGAGGAGTGGGGTGTGGCAGTTGTTAAGGCGCTTTGAGTTGTCCAGTCTATATTCTCATTATGGCAGGAGTCAGCTGGAACTGCCATGAATTTCCAGGCTCTTTCTACTTAATTTGACAGACAAGTATCTGATACATATTAAAATCTATCACTATGCAGAAGAGTCTCCAAGAGACACTACTGAAAAATCCAACCAAGTTGCGCTTTCATTTGCCTGATCTCTCTCCACAGAAGGAACATATTCTACTTCCCTAAATCAGGTGATCTAGCAATATGAGCTTGCATTAACATAGCGCCTTTAACACAGAAAAGCATCCCATGGTGCTTCACAGACACATAATCAAACAATGGATGTTCGAGTCCAAGAAGGAGCTATTAGATGAAATGACCAAAAATCTTAGTCAAAGAGGTAGAACTTAAGTAGTTCCTTAAAGGAGGAGAGCAGTTTAAGGCGGGAACACCAGGGACAGGATTTTCCCTCCGGGGGCAGGAAACAGAGGTCGGAACCACTTCCTGAAACTGCCCCCTGGAGGGGGAGGGGGCATGGAAACAGACACAGGCTCCGATTTTCACAGGGGCGGCCAATTAATGGCCAGAGGGCGGACCCACCATCCAATTAAGGACAGCAGGTGGGCTCTCAAAGCTGAGGGCTAATCAGAGGCCTTTCAGCTTGAAAAGAGCAGCAGACTGCAATACAGCGTAAGTAAGGGAGAGGGTGCTTCAAAATGGAGGTGTTCTCTCTCCAACTCTTTTAAACATATTAAAAACTGGATATTGCAGCCAGGCCACCTGTTTGAGGGGGTGGAGAAGCCCCTGTACAGGGTGGTCTGCAGCTTCTCCAGCACCCAGTCAGGCAGGAAGGGCCTCTAGGTCTACCTGAAGCACTGGCCCCCAAGCCTGCCGCCAGGAGACCACCTCCAGGCAGGTAAACTGGTCCCTGCCTTTTAGAAACATAGAAACATAGAAAATAAGAGCAGCAGTTGGCCATTTGGCCCTTCGAACCTGCTCCGCCATTCATTATGATCATGGCTGATCATCCAACTCAGTAGCCTGTTCCAGCTTTCACCCCATATCATTTGATCCCTTTAGACCCAAGAGCTATATTTAACTCCTTCTTGAAAACATTCAATGTTTTGGCCTCAACTGCTTTCTGTGGTAGCGAATTCGACAGGCTCACCACTCTCTGGGTGAAGAAATTTCTCCTCATCTCAGTCCTGAAAGGTTTACCCCGTATCCTTAGACTATGACCCCTGGTTCTGGACTCCCCCACCATCGGGAACATCCTTCCTGCATCTACCCTGTCAAGTCCTGTTAGAATTTTAGAGGTTTCTATGAGATTCCCCCTCACTCTTCTGAACTCCAGCGAATATAATCCTAACTGACTCAATCTCTCCTCATACGTCAGTCCCGCCATCCCAGGAATCAGTCTGGTAAACCTTCACTGCACACCCTCTATAGCAAAAACATCCTTCCTCAGATAATGAGACCAAAACTGCACACAATATTCCAGGTGTGGCCTCACCAAGGCCCTGTATAATTGCAGCAAGACATCCCTGCTCCTGTACTCGAATCCTCTCACTATGAAGTCCAACAGACCATTTGCCTTTTTTACCACCTGTTGCACCTGCATGCTTACTTTCAGCGACTGGTGTACAAGAACACCCAGGTCTCGCTGCATATTCCCCTCTCTCAGTTTATAGCCGTTCCAATAATAATCTGCCTTCCTGTTTTTGCTATCAAAGTGGATAACCTCACATTTATCCACATTATACTGCATCTGCCATGCATTAACCCACTCACTCAACTTGTCCAAATCACCCTGAAGCCTCTCTGCATCCTCCTCACAACTCACCCTCCCACCCAGTTTTGTGTCATCTGCAAATTTGGAGATATTACATTTAGTTCCCTCATCTAAATCATTAATGTATATTGTGAATAGCTGGGGTCCTAGCACCGATCCCTGCGGTACCCCACTAGTCACTGCCTGCCATTTGGAAAAAGACCCATTTATCCTTACGCTTTGTTTCCTGTCCGCAAACCAATTTTCTATCCTTCGCAATACACTACCCCCAATCCCATGCGCTTTAATTTTACATGTTAATCTCTTATGTGGGACTTTGTCGAGAGCCTTCTGAAAGTCCAACTAAACCACATCCACTGGCTCCCCCTCATCAACTCTACTAGTTGCATCCTCGAAGAATTCTAGTAGATTTGTCAAGCATGATTTCCCTTTTGTAAATCCATGCTGACTCTGGCCGATTCTACCACTGTTCTCCAAGTGCTCTGCTATAAAATTTTTGATAATGGACTCTAGAATTTTCCCCACTACCGACATCAGGCTGACTGGTCTATAATTCCCTGTTTTCTCTCTACCTCCCTTTTTAAATAGTGGGGTTACATTAGCTACCCTTCTTTAATTGGCATCAATAGGCTCTTAATGAGCTGGACCAGCTACCCACCACGTGTGGGCGGGTAGCCCTGCCACCCCTCCCCCGTCCCAAGCTGCCTCCACAAAATTGGCCCGGGGGTGGGATGAAGTCGGGGAACCGGCACGCCGGTGGCAGGGGTATTTTTAGCGCCTGCCCACCTCTGATCCCAGCCCTGGCTGGGGCTAAACATTTGGCCCACATCATGGGGCCCAGGCAGCTGAAGGCACAGCTGCCAATGTTTAGACTGAAGGGAAGGAGGGTTTGCAAGAGGCCAAAGTCAGAGGAATGGAGAGTTCACCAGGATATTTGCAGGGCTGGAAGGGGTAAGAGAGATCCGGAGGGGTCAGCAGAGATCCGGAGGGGTGAAAGCGTAAAGAAATTTAAACATGAGGTTGGGAATTTTAAATTTGTCACATTGGGGGAACGGGTGCCAATGTCGATCAGAAAGGATAGGCACATGTTGGGAAGTTTAGGGACTCCCAAATGAACTGCTGGCGATTAACAAAGTAGAAGTGTGCTCTGTAGCAACATAGAGCACTGAAAAGCTCCGAAGAAGGGTCACTGACCCGAAACGTTAACTCTGCTTCTCTTTCCACAGATGCTGCCAGACCTGCTGAGTGATTCCAGCATTTCTTGTTTTTGTGGCACTGAAAAGCTTCCAGGTTGGACCATCATACTCATATTAGGCATTGAGTCCAAGAATCACCTTAACGCAACTGAGAAGAATTACAAGCCCCACTGACAGGTCTGCCCTTCCAGTTCCCATTAATCAGCCAATCAACAACAGCCCTGGAGTACTACAGGCTCAAGTAACCGAATCCCAATCTCCCATTGTCATATCATCTTGGAGGCCCAAAGTGCCCATACATATCTACCACTCAGGACCATAATCAACATGGAAGCTGGAACGTTCATCCTTTACAGCAAGAATTGCAGTTTGGTCAACAGCCCTTGAAGCACATGAATCTGGTAAGGGACAGCAGCAAATGTCCCTTCAGACTCTGTTACAAACATCACGGGACCAGGTCGCAATATTCTAATCTTCAAGGCTTACATATGATGCTGTCTGTTAATGCGAGTGTACGAGATCAGTACATGAATTAAGAAAAGGAGGATCTAAGTTTAAGAGCTTTCATTTAGTAATGGGCCATTCAGTTTAATTAGTACATTTTTCCACGGGATGCCCAGGCCAGTGTAATTTTCTAATTATCTCTTACATTTACTGGCCTAAATACTGATGCGCCGTTGCTGGTTTTTAGTACTCTTTCATCACCTTGTATTACTGTTTTATTTGCAAGTCTTCCATTATCATGTTTTATTGGTGTTGAAAGCACTTGGGCTGAATACTGTTAACATTTTTCTTCCTGAAACACATGGATGACACCAGTAGACCTCTGCTGGAAGGACAGAAAGCACAGACATGCTGAATTTATATTACAGCACTAATGCCCACTTGCTGCAGCCTTCATTTCCAGCACAACCAAGACTGGGCATAATGCATTGTGACCCAGTTACTCCTCTTATACTAGTGGAGTCCACAAGGTCCATCACCAGTACAGGTCTGTAGGAGCAGGAGTTCCAATTCATCTTTCTTCATCATCATTGGGATAATCCTGATTGATTTACAATATGTCACAGAAACACAAAATGGACACACTGAATTTATGAATGTCAATTGTCCTCAACATGCTTTAGAAAATAAAACCACATTACAAGAGGGTGTCAGGTAACAGGTCGCAGGTCAGGGGTCATCATTCAGACAGCATTACCTCCTTATAGAGGTTTTCAGACAGGTGTCCTCTGGACTGTGATGCCTGCCAGGGCTCTCCCCCTCAGAAAGAAAGATTTTGCATTTATATAGCAGCTTTCATGACCTCAGGATGTCCCAAAGCACTTTACAGCCAATGAAGTGCTTTCGAAATATGGACACTCTTGTAACGTAGGAAACGCAATAGCCAATTTGCACACATCAAGCTCCCACAAAGAGATGTGATAATAACCAGACAATCTGTTTTTAGGTGTTGGTTGAGGGGTAAATATTGACCAGGACTCTGGGGAGAACGCCCCTGCTCTTCTTCAAAATGTGGCCATGGGGTGTTTTGCATCCAGTCAAGAGGGAAGACGGTTTATCCAAAAGATGGCAGCTCTGACAGTGCAGCAATCCTTCATTACCGCACAGGAGTCCCAGCCCTGGAGTGGGAATTGAGCCCTCAACCTTCTAACTCAGAAGTGAGAGTGCTACCAACTAATCCTCGGCTGACACAACAGGCTGAAATTTTTGGGGGATATTGATGTCCCTCTGCCAGGGCCAAAACCGGGAGGTTGCCAAGCTCCGGAGGGCGGCAGGCCCCTGCAGTGGCATTTTGCCAGCGGCAGCCAATCAACAAGCCACGGCCAGGGCCACCATCCAATTGAGGACGGCGGCAGACCACCCAAGGGCTTTTGTTTCCTAAAAATATATTTATTCATGAAAATTTGTGCAAAAAATACATTACAAAACAGTTCAAATTTGACACTTCAGAAAGTGCAAGAGAGATCAGATTCCTTCAATACAGAACATGAGGTGCATCACAACTATTGCCATTCCATTTTATATGCAATGTGCATTTGCATTAAAATGCAAAAATGTTTTTGGTGCATACAACCTGAGGGGTTTTACACAGGTTGCAGCCCCTCGGTATACTATGACAGGAGGGCCTTATACAGTACCTTTCCCCACTGAGCCTTTGCGGCAGCTGCCCCAAGCTTTAGTGCATCCCTCAACATGTAGTCCTGGACCTTGGAATGTGCCAGTCTGCAATAGTCGGTCATGGACAACTCTTTGCGCTGGAAGGCCAGCAAGTTTCGGGCAGACCAAAGCGCGTCTTTCACCGAATTGATGATCCTCCAGCAGCAGTTGATGTTTATGTCGGTGTGCGTCCCTGAGAACAGCCCATGGAGCACACACTCCTGTGTTACAGAGCTGCTCGGGATGAACCTCGACAAAAACCACTGCATCTCTTTCCATACCTGCTTTGCAAGGACACATTCCAGAAGGAGGTGGGCAACAGTCTCTTCCCCACTGCAGCCACCTCAAGGGCAGCGTGCGGAGGCGGTGAGACTCCGGGCATGAGGACATTCCATGCAGACCACGCCTGATGGATTGATGGTCAAAGGTATTTTTCTGCACAGACTTTTCCATGAAGGATAGGTGGTACTGCACAGTTCAACTGGATGGAGCGTTCCGCAGCAATGTGACCAGACCGATCCTTTCTAACACCAGGGACAGATAAAACCTCAGCACGTAGTGTTTGCGTACTGGGGCTCTGCGCACAGCTTGATGCAGCCTCTCACGAAGGTGGTCATCAGGATGAGGGCAATATTGGGTACGTTTTTTCCGCCTTTATCCAGAGGTTTGAAAATCGTGTCCCTCCGGACCCGGTCCATTTTGGATCTCCAGATAAAGCGGAAAATGGCGCGGGTGACTGCCACGGTGCAGGAGTGGGGTATGGGCCAGACCTGTGCAAAATACAGCAACAACGTGAGCACCTCGCACCTGATGACCAGGTTCTTGCCCACAATGGAGAGAGATCGCTGCTCCCACATGCTCACCTTGTAGTTTACCCTGGCTGCTCTCTCCTTCCAGGTTTTGGCACATGCCCCAACCCTTCTGAACCATATCCTCAGCACCTTCAGGTAGCCTGACCTGACAGTGAAGGGGACAAAGGATCAGTCGGCCCAGTTCCCAAAGAACATAGCCTCACTCTTGCCATGATTTACTTTGGCTCCTGAGGCTAGTTCGAACTGGTTGCAGATGCTCATCAGACTGCGAACGGATGGCGGATCCGAGCGGAAGACGGCGACGTCATCCATGTACAGGGAGGCTTTGACCTGAGTGCCTCCGCTGCCTGGGATTGTCACTCCTCTTATGCCTGCATCCTTTCTAATGGACTCAGCAAAAGGTTCGATACAGCAAACAAACAAGACAGGGGAGAGAGGACAACCCAGTCTGACTCTAGATTTGATCGGGAAACTTTCTGATTCCCACCCATTGAACAGTTGGATCCAATTGCGGACTCCCTCCCCAAACCCCATTTTGGAGAGCACGTCCATCATGTATGTGTGCGATATCCTGTCAAAAGCCTTCTCCTGGTCCAAGCTGATGAGGCAGGTGTCCCGTACATAAGCAATCGCATCTCTGAGCAGCGCGAGACTATCAGAGATCTTCCTGTCGGGTACAGTACAGGTCTGGTCAGGGTGAATCACAGCCGCACACAAAGGTGGCAATCAGAGAGCCAGTAGCTCAGTAGCCTCAGCTAGCAGTGGCTATTGCTGAGGCTGCAGCACCTGGGAAACGGCACCTCAATGAGATGGTGGCCTTCCTACATGGCAGTGAGCCTCCCAACGTGGGCAAAATACCTGAGTGGCGGGAGGTGGCCCTTAATTGGGTTCCCCTCCCAACATCTTGCCCCGCGATACTGCCAGTCCTCCTGCCTCCCAGCCCACCTCCAATGGGCCGCAAAAATTCAGCCCAACATGTATTCAGATCAGCATCTCTGTTGCTATTCTGATCCTCCCTAAATTTCAATTGTGTTTTAAATAAATCCCAGTAAGGTGATCAAAAGATAGCTTTTTGAATTTTGTGGTGGCAATTTTACACTAAAGTATAAACAAAACACCGCAGATTAGGATTGCTGAGGGAGAAAGGGAATGGGTGACCAAAAGGCAGAGAAAGAGCAGGAAGGCAGCGCAGGAGTCCCCTGCGGTCATCTCCCTCCACAACAGGTATACCGTTTTGGATACTGTTGAGGGAGATGGCTCACCAGGGGAAGGCAGCAGTAGCCAGGTTCATGGCACCTTGGCTGGCTCTGCTGTTCAGAAGGGCGGGAAAAAGAGTGGAAGGGCTATAGTCATAGGGGATTCGATTGTAAGGGGAGTAGATAGGCGGTTCTGTGGTCGAAAACAAGACTCCCGAATGGTATGTTGCCTCTCAGGTGCACGGGTCAGGGATGTCTCAGATCGGCTGCAGAACATTCTGAAGGGGGAGGGTGAACAGCCAGTTGTCATTGTGCACATAGGCACCAATGATATAGGTAAAAAACGGGATGAGGTCCTACAAGCAGAATTTAGGGAGTTAGGAGCCAAGTTAAAAAGTAGGGCCTCAGAGGTAGTAATCTCAGGATTGCTACCAGTGCCACGTGATAGTCAGAGTAGAAATGAAAGAATAGTCAGGATGAATGCGTGGCTTGAAAGATGGTGCAGGAGGGAGGGGTTCAGATTTTTGGGACATTGGGACCGGTTCTGGGGGAGGTGGGACTATTACAAATTGGATGGTCTACACCTGGGCCGGACTGGAACCAATGTCCTTGGGGGTGCTTCTGTTAACGCTGTTGGGGAGGGTTTAAACTAATGTGGCAGGAGGATGGGAACCAAATGAGGTCAGTGGACAGTAAGGAGGTAGTAACTAAAGCCTGTAAGGAACTAGATAATGGACTCAGCGTGACTAAGGGAAAGAGTAGGCAGGGAGCAGATGATGAAAGCAAAGGGACTGGTGGTCTGAGGTGCATTTGTTTTAATGCAAGAAGCGTAGTAGGTAAGGCAGATGAACTTAGGGCTTGGATTAGTACCTGGGAGTATGATGTTATTGCTATTACTGAGACTTGATTGAGGGAAGGGCATGATTGGCAACTAAATATCCCAGGATACCGATGCTTCAGGCGCGATAGAGAGGAAGGTAAATGGGGTGGAGGAGTTGCATTACTGGTCAAAGAGGATATCACAGCTGTGCTGAAGGAGGGCACTATGGAGGACTCGCGCTGTGAGGCAATATGGGCAGAACTCAGAAATAGGAAGGGTGCGGTAACAATGTTGGGGCTGTACTACAGGCCTCCCAACAGCGAGCATGAGATAGAGGTACAAATATGTAAACAGATTATGGAAAGATGTAGGAGCAACAGGGTGGTGGTGATAGGAGATTTTAATTTTCCCAACATTGACTGGGATTCACTTAGTGTTAGAGGTCTAGATGGAGCAGAATTTGTAAGGAGCATCCAGGAGGGTTTTCTAGAGCAGTATGTAAATAGTCCAACTCGGGAAGGGGTCATACTGGACCTGGTGTTGGGGAATGAGCCCGGCCAGGTGGTTGAAGTTTCAGTAGGGGACTACTTTGGGAATAGTGATCACAATTCCGTAAGTTTTAGAATATTCATGGACAAAGACGAGAGTGGTCCTAAAGGAAGAGTGCTAAATTGGGGGAAGGCCAACTATACCAAAGTTCGGCAGGAGCTGGGGAATGTAGATTGGGAGCAGCTGTTTGAAGGTAAATCCACATGTGATATGTGGGAGGCTTTTAAAGAGAGGTTGATTAGCGTGCAGGAGAGACATGTTCCTGTGAAAATGAAGGATACAAATGGCAAGATTAGGGAACCATGGATGACAGGTGAAATTGTGAGACTAGCTAAGAGGAAAAAGGAAGAATACATAAGGTCTAGGCGGCTGAAGAAAGACGAAGCTTTGAAAGAATATCGGGATTGTAGGCGCAATCTGAAACGAGGAATTAAGAGGGCTAAAAGGGGTCATGAAATATCTTTAGCAAACAGGGTTAAGGAAAATCCCAAAGCCTTTTATTCATATATAAGGAGCAAGAGGGTAACTAGAGAAAGGATTGGCCCACTCAAGGACAAAGGAGGAAAGTTATGCATGGAGTCAGAGAAAATGGGTGAGATTCTAAACGAGTACTTTGCATCGGTATTCACCGAGGAGAGGGACATGACGGATGTTGAGGTTAGGGACAGATGTTTGATTACTCTAGGTCAAGTCGGCATAAGGAGGGAGGAAGTGTTGGGTATTCTTAAAGGCATTAAGGTGGACAAGTCCCCAGGTCCGGATGGGATCTATCCCAGGTTACTGAGGGAAGCGAGAGAGGAAATAGCTGGGGCCTTAACAGATATCTTTGCAACATCCTTAAACACGGGTGAGGTCCCGGAGGACTGGAGAATTACTAATGTTGTCCCCTTGTTTAAGAAGGGTAGCAGGGATAATCCAGGTAATTATAGACCGGTGAGCCTGACGTCAGTGGTAGGGAAGCTGCTGGAGAAGATACTGAGGGATAGGATCTATTCCCATTTGGAAGAAAATGGGCTTATCAGTGATAGGCAACATGGTTTTGTGCAGGGAAGGTCATGTCTTACCAACTTAATAGAATTCTTTGAGGAAGTGACAAAGTTGATTGATGAGGGAAGGGCTGTAGATGTCATATACATGGACTTCAGTAAGGCTTTTGATAAGGTTCCCCATGGTAGGCTGATGGAGAAAGTGAAGGCGCATGGGGTCCAAGGTGTACTAGCTAGATGGATAAAGAACTGGCTGGGCAACAGGAGACAGAGAGTAGCAGTGGAAGGGAGTTTCTCAAAATGGAGACGTGTAACCAGTGCTGTTCCACAGGGATCCGTGCTGGGACCACTGTTGTTTGTGGTATACATAAATGATTTGGAGGAAAGTATAGGTGGTCTGATTAGCAAGTTTGCAGACGACACTAAGATTGGTGGAGTAGCAGATAGTGAAGGGGACTGTCAGAGAATACAGCAGAATATAGATAGATTGGAGAGTTGGGCAGAGAAATGGCAGATGGAGTTCAATCAGGGCAAATGCGAGGTGATGCATTTTGGAAGATCCAATTCAAGAGTGAACTATACAGTAAATGGAAAAGTCCAGGGGAAAATTGATGTACAGAGAGATTTGGGTGTTCAGGTCCATTGTTGCCTGACGGTGGCAATGCAGGTCAATAGAGTGGTCAAGAAGGCATACGGCATGCTTTCCTTCATCGGACGGGGTATTGAGTACAAGAGTTGGCAGGTCATGTTACAGTTGTATAGGACTTTGGTTCGGCCACATTTGGAATACTGCGTGCAGTTCTGGTCGCCACATTACCAAAAGGATGTAGATGCTTTGGAGAGGGTGCTGAGGAGGTTCACCAGGATGTTGCCTGGTATGGAGGGCGCTAGCTATGAAGAGAGGTTGAGTAGATTGGGATTATTTTCATTAGAAAGATGGAGGTTGAGGGGGGACCTGATTGAGGTGTACAAAATCATGAGAGGTATAGACAGGTTGGATAGCAAGAAGCTTTTTCTCAGAGTGGGGGATTCAATTACCAGGGGACACGAGTTCAAAGTTAAAGGGGAAAAGTTTAGGGGGGATATGCGTGGAAAGTTCTTTACGCAGAGGGTGGTGGGTGCCTGGAACGCGTTGCCAGCGGAGGTGGTAGACGCGGGCACGATAGCGTCTTTAAGATGTATCTAGACAGATACATGAATGGGCAGGAAGTAAAGAGATACAGGCCCTGAGAAAATAGGCGACAGGTTTAGATAGAGGATCTGGATCGGCACAGGCTTGGAGGGCCGAAGGGCCTGTTCCTGTGCTGTAATTTTCTTTGTTCTTTTGTTCTTTGTAAAAGTAACCCTCATGTTACTAAAGCTACCCAAATGCATTCATATGATAATTACATTTCCACATTAACCATTTCTGTAGCCTCTTTGCACTGCAATGCTCCTTCTTTACCTGTTCTTGCCCTGTGTACTGAGGCATCACACCTGAGTTGAAACTGTGTAAAGCTGACAAATAGAAAACTCTAGATGCCATCAGTCTGAGCCAGGTTCATACCGAGTGAAAAAGCAATACTGTTTCATCCTGTGCTCAGTATCCGAAGCAGCCTATCGATTCATTTGTAATTGAGTCAAAAAGACCTCTTATTTTGACAATACAATACAAACAAAATGGATGCTGGAAGTTTGTAATAAGAACAGAAAATGCTGGAAAGCACTCAGTGGATCAGGCAGCATCTGTGGAGCTGGAAACAAGAGTTAATGTTTCAGGTCAATGACCTTTCATCAGAAACAGTTCTCATGACATGTCCCAGAGAAAGTGTCCTGCATTATCCCGTTTTCTGCACTACATTGCTGTGAACTACAGACTTTCCAAAAGAGAGCGGGCCAGGTTCCAGTGAGTGGGAGACATCTTGAGTTGTAGAAGGCAGGTCAGTTAACTCCGACTGAGTCAGAAAACTGTAGCTCTCAAACTTCTGCATCTGCTCCAAAATCCTCTCAATGGTTGCCATTGTATTTACCCTCCCTGCCCACACTATCAGGACTGTTCCTATGTGGGGCGGGTGGCCTGCAATTCCAAACCTCCTTCCAACCATATTGCACAGCAGGAACCCCATAACCCATAAATGCCGAAGCTCTAGAGGTCTGTGACGCCTTTGCTGGTCTCTCCAAAAAAACACATCCAGGCTCTGTTAAATGTTTCTCCTTTCAATAAGCTTCTTCCTTTGATATATCAGTCACAGCCCTTTAAAAGCTGTATATTCTTCCTCCCATGGACCTCTTCTATTGAGTGAGCTTCAAATGTAAGCACCAATACAAGTCAGACAAACACCATGCCTTTTGAATTAGAGCTGTCCCTGGAAGATCTGGCGAGATTGCCCGTGCGCTGTTTGTGCAAACGCAAAGCCAGTTGTGCACCATTCCTGTAGGATCTACTCCAAAATATCTAAACTCTCAGGTCAACCAGCAACTAGTTCGATCCAACGCTGAAGAATTCGCTTGTCTCGTTTCTGACATCATATTGATTACTGAAACTCCTTCAGACAACATCTAGTGGGGCTACTTGAGTTACAGGATTTTTGTTTTGAAAGGCGAAAATAAACTACTTCCCCTAAATTTAATTTTCTTTCTTGCCAGTGTAGAACGATTTATCTCAGAGAAAAGGGCACTGACACTTATGAGCTGTCACAGACAGGGCACTATCAAGGGAGATATTGCTGTGATTGCTTGAATTCAATGCTTTAACACACAGTGGACTATTATTCTCCTCAGCCCTGTCACCGAGCTTATATTTGTACAGTCATTAAAATAAGGGGCCAATTTAGTAGAAGGAATGAAGGTAAGGATGATTTTTTTTTTACCGGAGTAAGATCCCAATTAAGGGGTTCTTGCAGAGACGCATACATTTCTCAGCACAGTTCCTGTCACAGATAGACATATGTGGCAGATAGTGTGAAGCTACACTGTGAAGTGGAATTAAAAGGCCACAAGTGGCTTAGTTGCCATGATCACAGTGTTTTACCTTTAGAGAGGGAATGGAATTGAGAACTGAACTGGAGCACTGCTGAAGGACACAAAAGTTCCTGCATTATCCTGTTTCTATTTTTTTTAACAATAACGTCTTCTCCAACACAGTGGGAGGTCTTGACTGCTTACAAAGGAAGGCTTCTGGAGGACAAACAGATGGAACAGATCTTCTAGGAAAGATGATGGACACACAACAAACTATCTATTTAGGTGGGGTGTCTTCACTGGGTGCATCTTTGCTGATGGCAGCGAAGGCCAATCATCAAGAGGAAGGTTCTGCCAAAGGTGCTGCACGTGAAGCTGCCAAGAGTTGTTTTCGGCATTGGCACCTGTTGCCAAGCTTCTGTAGCCTCTGGTCATTGTGGTAGTGCACACCAGTCCACAGGATGTGTCACCATTTCCCTCTTTCGCCAGCTAGTGACTCCCAAGTGTGACAGCTGACATTCAGGACCTTCATATCACATTTGCAGGCAAACTTGAAGTAGAGCTTTGGGAGCCCCACTGGTCGTCTGGCCCCGGCTACCTCACCATACAGAAAGTCCTTGGGTATGCGACTGTCTTCCAGCCTGCGGACATGTCCGATCCACCGAAACCGTCTCTGTTTGATTAGTACCAACACACTTGGGAACTCTGTCTTTGAGAGGACTGTTGCATTTGTGATTTTGTCTCACCAGGATATGCACGTAATGTGCCGCAGAGAGTGAAGATGGAAATTATTGAGCTTCTTTTCCTGGTAGCTGTAAGTTGTTCATGTTTTACAGCCATACAGCAAGGTGCTACGAGCACAGGCTTTATAAACCATCAGCTTGGTCCTAAGAGTGAGCTTGGTGTTATTCCATGTGTGTTTTGCGAGTCAGCCAAAGGTGGTAGCTGCTTTCCCTATGCGTGTACCGAGCTCAGCATCAAGGAACATATTGTCTGTCACCGTGGGCCCAAAGTAGCAGAATTTGCTAAACACTTCCAGTGGGATGTTACTTAGTGTGATCAGGGGAAGATTCCACGACCATGGTTTTCTCGATGCTAATAGTCAAGAAGAAAAAGTTACAGGCATGGGAGAGAGAGTCCATGAGTCTTTGAAGCTGAGTTTCGGTGTGAGCGACTAGCGCAGCATCATCAGGTAAAGGAATTCTCTGATCAGGACGTGATATGTTTTTGTCTTGGCTTTCTCTTTACACAGAGGGTGGTGAGTGCCTGGAACATGCTGCCGGGGGAGGCGGTGGAAGCAGGTATGATAGCGACGTTTAAGAGGCATCTTGACAAATACATGAATAGGATGGGATTAGAGGGATACGGTCCCCGGAAGTGCAGAAGGTTTTAGTTTAGGCAGGCATCAAGATCGGCGCAGGCTTGGAGGGCCGAATGGCCTGTTCCTGTGCTGTATTGTTCTTTGTTCTTTATTCTTTGTTCTTTCAGTCTTGATAGATTGTAGAGCTTGCTGTCTGACCTAGTGTGCAAGTAGACTCCTTCCATATATGCAGGGAAGGTGAAGGTCAGGAGCATGGAGAAGAAGATGTCAAACAGAGTGGGGGCTGGTACACACTCTGTTTCCCTCCATTTTTCACTCCGAAATTGTTGTAAGTGGAGCCGTCAAACTGTACAGTGCAGTGCAGGTTGTCATGGAAGGAATGGATGAGGCTGAGGAGCTTCAGTGGACAGCCAATTTTCTCCAAAGTCTTGCAGAGCCCTGCTCTGCTGACGGCGTCAAATGCCTTCGTGAGATCTATGAAAGTAAGGTAAAGGGGCATACACTGTTCCCTACACTTCTCTTGTGGCTAGCTTATGGAGAAGATCATGTCCACAGTAGATCTGCTGGCACGGAAACCGCACTGTACTTCCGGGTACACTCGATCTGCAAGTAGATGGAATCTTTTAAAAATGACCCTAGCGAAGGCCTTCCCTGTAATGCTAAGGAGTGAGATGCCCCTGTAGTTGTTGCAGTCTCCTCTGTCACCTTTGTTTTTGTACAGTGTGATGATTTTGGCGTCACGCATCTCCTGTGGAGGAGATGGAGGAGGAGAAGCTCATAAAGGTGTGGCAACAGATGGGACTTCCATGCTTGAGAAGTTCAACTGGGATTCCATCCTTGCCAGTTGCCCTTCTGTTCGCTAGACTGTCTATGGCCTTCTTGAGCTCCAGTGATGAGGGTTCTTCATCTAACTCATCCACGACAGAAAGCTGCGGGAGAGCATCAAGTGCGGACTGAGAGATGTCTGACTCATAGGAGTACAGCTCACAGTAGTGTT
This sequence comes from Heterodontus francisci, assembly GCF_036365525.1. Lineage (NCBI taxonomy): Eukaryota > Metazoa > Chordata > Chondrichthyes > Heterodontiformes > Heterodontidae > Heterodontus > Heterodontus francisci. Next base: position 14,052,526 of record NC_090393.1, read on the forward strand.
CAGCCCAGCAGAACATCTGTTTATTTCTATTGGTGAGTAATTCAACATCTGCTGACTTCAGGGGAGCAACGTCACTATCAGTACTCACATTAAAAAAAAGCAATAGTTGGGGCCCACCAGTGGCTAAATGGGTATATTCACTGCCACGTGAAGTATTTCATTGGCTCTCATTGCTTCATCTGTAACCTCCTCCAGTCCTACAACCCCTCTGCAGGCTCTCCGATTCTTTCACCCTAGCCTTTTGTGCATACTTCCCACCCACTTCAGCCACCTGGCCCCATGCTCTGGAATTCTCTCCCTAACCCCCTCTGCCTTTCCACATCCCTCTCTTCCTTTAAAACACCACTTGAAATCCACCTCTTTAACCAAGGTTTTGGTCAGAAGTCTTAATATCTCCTTCTTTGGAGCAGCATCCATTTTGTTCATGGTGCTTCTGTGAATTGCCTTGAAATGTTTTCTAGATTGAAGGCATGGGAATATACATAGCCATTTAGCCCCTTGAGCCTGTTGCACCTTTCAATGAGATCATGATTGATCTGTGACCTGCCTTTGCCCCATATCCCTTAAAAACTATGGTTAACAAAAATGTATCTGAGTTTTCAAATTAACAATTGATCTAGCATCAATTACCATTTGCAGAAGAGAGTTCCAAACTTTTACCACCTTTTGCAGATAGAAGTGTTTCCAAACTTCATTCCTGAAAAGTCTGGCTGTAATTTTTAGACTATGTTCCCCAGTCCTACACTCCCCAACCAACGGAAATAGTTTCTCCCAATCTACCCTATCTGTTTCCCCTTAATATCTTGAAAACTTCAATCAAGACACACCTTAACTTTCTAAATTCCAGGGAATGCAACTCTAATTTGTGTAATCTCGCCCCTTAATTTAACCCTTGGTGATCAGATATCATTCTGGTAAATCTACATTGCACTCCCGCCAAGGTCAATCTATCCTTCCTAAGGTGTGATGCCCAGAACTGCTGACAGTAACTTCAGGTGTTGTATAACCAGGGCTTTGTACAGCTAATGCATGACTTCTACTCCTGCTGTGTATTGTAGTTGTAGTGATAGAAATAGTAGTAGTAATGGTAATGGTGAACTGTAGCGATCAGGAAGGTCCCAGGTTCAATCCCCAGTCTATACTGAATTAGTTGATCTCAGTCAAGCAGCTGTCAGGTGTTGAACTAAGGAGGAAAATATTCTAAACTCCCCTCAGGTACCTGGAACTCGCTGTCTATAGCTCACAGATGAAGAATGGTCACTTGGTTAAAGTACCAGAAGGCTACTAACATTGTGTATCTGTTTAAGGCAGAGGTAGATAGATTCTTGATAAGCAAGGGGGTGGGAGGTTATCGGGGGTAGGTAGAAATGTGGAGTAATCAGTTCAGCCATGAACCTATTGAATGGCAGAGCAGGTTTGTAGGGTCAAGTGGCCTACTCCTGCTCCTAATTCGTATGTTCATATGTCTCCCAGTTTAAGTTGGCACTGCAAAATGGGATGAGGGAAAAATCTGAAAAAATTATGTAAACAGTTGAAATGAATCTGATTCCTGTTAACATCCTTTTGTAATTAACTGTATTTCTTGAATAGTTTTCATTAACTGGGTGCTATAGTGCCACAGGGAGGTATGCTCAGTTCCTAGCAAAGCTAGAGTCTTTCCCATTGGCTAAGTCACTTCATGCACTAATGCAGTGGTTTTTGAACTTTTCTGTGCTGTTGAAATCACCTGAATATACTGGCGCGTTTATTTGCACACCACCAGGGATCTCCTGCCAATACGAACCCCCATCTGGAGACCAGGTAGATATATTGACACACTTATGGGGGCCATGGCCCTGAATTTCACCCCGGGGGATGTTGAGAGGGGTTTGCTGGGAAAACACTGGAGTAACAGAGTTTCCCATGACATTATAAAATATTAGGAGGGGTGACGAAAGTTTCGTAGGACAGGAATGATTATGGAGACAGGGCAAAGCCGTGATGTAATTTAAACACAAAGATAAGAATTTTAATTGTGAAGTACTGGCAGCCTGGAAGGCAATGTAGGTCTGTAAGGATAGGGGAGATGGGTAAGCAGGACTGGTGTGGGTTAAGCTATGAGTGACAGAGTTTTGAATAAGCTGAAGTTTATGGAAGCTGGGATGCCAGCCAAGAAAGCGTTGCAGTAACTCAATCTGAGGTGACTAAGTCATAGATGAGGGTTTTAGCGGTAGATGGGCTGAGGCTGGGTGGAAGTGGACATAGGCAGTCTTTGCAGTGGAGAAGTTATGGAATCAGAAATTTGATTCAGGGTTGAATAAGACATCGAAGTTGAGAACAGTCGAGATAGTGGCTAGGGAGGGGGGTGGAATTGGTGATAAGAGTACAAACTGGTCTCACCATCATTGTTCGTCAGCTCAGGAAGGAAGGAAACTCTATCAAGAATCCTGCTGCAAATTGCTATCCAGTAGCTCCTGTGAGAATGTGCATGAGCATTAGATGAGGACAGGTTTGTGATTTGCCTTGAATGGAGTTATACCCCAGTACGATTTATCACTCAAAGGAATAAAAATGATGGCAGAAAAATTTCCCGACCATGCACATTTGTTGTTGTCGAGTTTATACTCAGCCTCTTGGTCTTTTCCCATTTTGTGCAGCAGTAAGCCCTGATTCTGTAATGGCCAATCAGTCGGTCTCTCCTGATGAGAAAATGAGGACTATCCAATACCAAGGACTGTCAGAAGACTAAGCGTTCGTGCCATATAAACTCAGGATTGCCTGAAAGACCTTAGGGTACACAAACTGACTTTTAAAATAGCCATGGCATCTTTAGGTTTTTGTAGTTTTTGTAGTGAGTCGAAAAGGTGTTTCCTGCTATTGGCAGGAAAAAAGACAGAAGTGCAAGGAGAGAGCCAACTGTGTAACAGCCCCGACAACCAATTTTATCTGCAGCACCTGTGGAAGAGTCTGTCACTTGAGAATTGGCCTTTATAGCCACTCCAGGCGTTGCTTCACAAACCACTGACCACCTCCAGGCGCTTACCCTTTGTCTCTCGAGACAAGGAGGCCGAAGAAGAAGAAGAAGTTGTAAATTAAGTTGTTTTTTGAAGTAGAACAAAGGAGAGTCTGAAGGCACCCAGTCAACGCAGAGGTATCGAGAAAAACAATGCTGGAAATCTGAAACAGGTTCATCAACATCTGCAAAAGAGAAGGAAGGTTCTAATGAAGGGCCAGACACAGAATGTTAATTTATCCCTTCTGTCCTCGAATGCTGACAGAACTGCTGTGTATTTCCAGCACTTTCTGTTTTTATTTCACCCTTGCAGAGTTTGGTTTCACAATGACACAGCACCATCTAATGGTGAATAAAGTTAGATCCAACATTGTTTCCTGCCGTTAAATATCATGAAACCCAATGTACAGGTTACAAGATGACAAAATAATTGCAGATAGGGAGAATCCATCTTACGAAAAAAACTACCACAGCCTCACCATAAGGGTTGTTTCTTATATAATTCCAGGATTTTCACCTACACCACCCTATCTAGAAACCCACTCCTTGCATCAATCACTCTTTCTGTGAAGTGCAACTTTCTGATAACATTCATAAATTTACCTCTCACAATTTAGTTTGAAGTAATATCTTGGATTTACCTTTTCCATACTATGTACTATCTTATAGACTTCTATAAGATTACCTTTCAGATGCTATCTTTCAAGATTGAAAAGCCCAAATTTCTTCAGCCTTTTCTCATTACAGAAACCTCACAACTCTAGGAATCCGCCTTATGGCTCGTCCCTGCAGTCAATCCAGCAATTGATGTCTCTCTTGGTGACAAGAACCAGATAGCGTAATCAAGGTGTGGTCCGACAAGAGCATTGTACAGTTTGATCATGATAGCCTTCGACTAGTACTCTATGGTTTTGTTGTACTCTATGTTTTTGAGCATCGCATTATATTTGCTCCGTTGATTGCTGCTCCACAGTGATTGGACGTGATGTATGTTGAGTTTACTAAGACTCCTAGGTCTCTTTCAACTTAATCCTTGGCTAGGGTTGTCAACTCTGGATGGAGGTATTCCTGGAGGAAGGCAAATGGAATTTTGTCCTTCATTGCTAAAGGGATTGAGTTTAAAAGCAGAGAGGTTATGTTGCAGCTGTATAAGGTACTGGTGAGGCCGCACCTGGAGTACTGTGTGCAGTTTTGGTCTCCTTACTTGAGAATGGATATACTGGCACTGGAGAGGGTGCAGAGGAGGTTCACTAGGTTGATTCCGGAGTTGAGGGGGTTGGTTTATGAGGAGAGACTGAGTAGATTGGGATTATATTCATTGGAGTTCAGAAGAATGAGGGGGGATCTTATAGAAACATATAAAATCATGAAGGGAATAGATAAGATACAAGTAGAGAGGATGTTTCCACTGGCAGGTGAAGCTAGGACAAGAGGGCATAGCCTCAAGATTAGAGGGAGCAGATTTAGGACTGAATTAAGAAGGAACTTCTTCACCCAGAGGGTTGTTAATCTATGGAATTCCTTGCCCAGTGAAGTAGTTGACGCTTCTTCAGTAAACGTCTTTAAAGCTAAGGTAGATATCTTTTTGAACAATAAAGGAATTAAGGGATACGGTGAGAGCGCGGGTAAGTGGATCTGAGTCCACGAAAAGATCAGCCATGATCTTATTGAATGGCGGAGCAGACTCGAGGGGCCGGACAGCCTACTCCTGCTCCTAGTTCTTATGATCTTATGATCTTATGGAGGTTTAATCGCCTGACATCTGACCAAGGGACATCTAGTCATGTGACATCTGAAAACGTTTTTGCATTTACCTTATAAAGGTTGGATCACCGGTAGCTTATCTGTGTTCATAGTCTCACACCAGCAGCTGTTGTCCGAGAAGCTTCAAGAACCAGAGCTCACTCACAAGTTGGTAAAGAAGGGAAACTGAGGGTGAGGAAGAGGGAAAACCTGAGGTGGAAGGAACTTTAATTCCTAACTAAATAACTAATAGTAACTTACTGAAATTGCACTGATAACTAATAGTAATATTGGTAAAACATCAGATTCTCCTCATAGCCAACAGTAATACAATAATTCACTGACAGTCCATATGTAACCGATAGCAAGAGTTGAAATGCCCTAATATGCTTCATGTAACTAATAGTAATCTTATAACCCACTGATAGTCACCCTATAACTACCACCGGATTCCCCTGGCACTGCCCAAGTTGCCATCAGGCACTCCAGTTAATGTCATTTTCAACAGGCCCTATCGCCTTGGACTCTGGTTTGGGTTCAGTTTCTGAAAGGAGGTCCTTTCTGAACTGGGAGCTTCAGTCAGAACCAATAAAAAGAAAGGCATTGCATTTATATAGCCCTTTCACAATCACCGGACATCTCAAAGTGCCTCACTGTCAATGAAGTACTTTTGAAGTGTAGTCAGTGTAGGAATCTGTACTTAAAGTTCAACACATCAGAACTGGCCAGCACAAACTAACCTGAACCAAAGAGAGAGATCGCACAAAGGGCAGTGGGCTTTGTGTTTGGGGTACATCATCCTAAACTCAGTTTCGCACCAACATTTCTCAACCACAACCACTTACTGAGCTCAGACTCAATGAAGCAAGGTATTCATCAAATTCTTGAAATTGAAGTGGCCATTCAGCCCCCAGTGACTGTGCTAGTGCTGGCAACCCCATTTCCTCCAATCCTTTAGCACTGGTGCCCAAGAGAAGCATGTCCCATTCCAGGAGAGTCCCAGACAATCCAGAAGCATTAGCAACCCTATTCTTGGCTATTGCAACACCATTCACAGGGTATTTGTTTGTCCTTTTCAATGTGCAGTACTTTACACTTGTTCACAACATATTATCTGCCATTATCCTGCACACTTACAGATTTTGCCCAAATCATTCTGTAATTTTTAAGCTGCCTTCTCCCAATTTTCCTGATACCGTTTTAAGTAGAGTATTTACATATAAACAGGAATAGGCCTTGAACCTGTTCCAGCATTCAGCTAGATCCTGGCTGATATGTACAAGGCTAAGAAGAGTCGGCATTGGTGAACGGAATAATATCACAATTGTACCTGGGGTCAGAAAGGAATTTCCCAGCCTTATTTTTCCCTGAAATGGCCTAGAGTTTATTTTTGCTTCTCCCAGGAGATTATTTGCATGCTGGGGTATGAGAAACTTTGGGTATCGCAACGTTCAATTGCTCAATGACTCTGTGGGACAGACTCAATGGAACAGCTGGTCTTTTCCTGTCCGACAGTTTATAAGTTCATACATGATGACTACCAGTGTTCAAAACAAGAGCAGGGCAAATATGCAATAGATAATATAGGTGTAAGAAATGCACAAAATACAGAAAATGCACCAACTGGAGACTGGTTAGGGGAACATTGATTGGAGTTAGATGCCAGCTAGAGAAGAGGAAAATCTGACACAAAGGTCTGCATTCCATTATTTAAAGATTGTCACCAGGTCCACAGGATTATAGGGACATAAAATGGAATTTAACTCATTGCATAGAATCTGGTATATTCCAGTGTTTTAAGGATCAATTGTTTTTCACATAATACACATTGGAACATACAAAATTGACCGGTAGGAAAAGAGCAGGTGGTCCACCAAGCCTGCCCCACACCTTGATGGCCGGAGCATCATGACTAAATACTTCTTTCCAACCTCCCCCCCCCCCCCCGCCCCCTTAACCTGACACCCACCCCCACAACCATCTAATCTCCTGAGTGAGGCAATAAATTGGTATTCCAGGACCTTTACTGTTATTTTGAGGGCCATATTCCACAAGTCCACTTGTTGTTCCATGAAAGCTGAAAACTAGTGCATGAAATTGATTGGTTTTGGATGGGGGAGCAGCCTGGAGAAGATTGGCATCATTCACAATGCCAACGTTACACAAACGACACAGGGGCATTTTTCAGATCCAAGGATGAAAACTTGCTGCTTGCAATTCAATAGACAGCGAGTCTGTGATCTCATTGTAATGACAGCACTGAGCAAACACTGGACTCAACTGTACATAAATAAGTGGCTGGGAAACAAATGGCAAAGCATGCCATAATGTGCTATGCCATGCCATGCCAGGTCAGGTTGTGAATTTCCATTTCCTGCTGGTTAAATACAGAGCATTATTTGGTGATGAAAGAAAAAAAACTGCACTCTTTTACTGGCTTATCATTCCAGTATTTTAACATGCAATAACTGCTGTTATATGGGCAAGCACATAACCGTTCTGCACCAGCAATATCCTATAAATAGCAATGAGATGGATGAGTAGCTAATGTTTACTGCAGTATTGGTTGAGGGAGGAATGTTGGCCAGGAGACAAAAAGAACGTGTCCACCTTGACAGGCAAGTTAACATCCAGGAATGTGCCATACCTTCTGCAATGAAGTGACAGCCTTGGCTGTAACCTCAAACTCCAATGAGATGCAAGAGTGTGACCAACTGAGCCAAGCACCAGGAGAACATTGCTTATCCACCATCTTAGGCAAAAATAGAGGAACTCAAAACCATGGGATTGAGAGTGGGACAGAATTCTTAAAGCAAGAAGAGATGTGTAAAAAATATATAATTTTGTGATTTTCAGTGATTTCAAATACAGTGCAAGTAATTTCAGTCCAAAGTAACTTACTGCTGCACCAAGTGCCATCTTTTAATCTCACCAAAAGAATGGAAATGCCACTGGAAAATCATTTGAAGAGACTACAGGGCTGGACGAGTGCCTTACAATTATATCCCCCTCGGCCCTTTTGTTAAAGTAAAGTCAAATTAATTGATTACTGTACTACTGTAACTAAACTCCCCAAAATATTATCTGCCTCCGATCACAAACACAGCAGCATGCAGCATGTAATAAATACATTTTTCAAAACAAAACACTGCTACATTTTGCACACTGTTCCCAAGTTAATTTTCTTCACATGGTATGCTGTGTATACACACGATAGCCAGTTCAGCTAGGCCATGGCTGAAAGTCTTCAAGCCCTTGTCGCTTTTGCTTCTAGTCTGAGGTATTGCACCTATTGTACAGTAAACTAAAGCGGAAGATAAATTCCTTTCATTAGTTGTCTTGCACTTGTTTGTACATTTTGGTGCTCACCAAGGATGTTATTGTCTGATAATAGAATGAGCAGTTCACAGCGTCTAGAACTTGCATGTTGGATGCAAAATAATACTGCCTTTGCTCTGTCCAACAATATCTTTCAGACCACACCTCAGATGAGTGCCATTTACTGCGCTGATGTGGCATGTTTCCATTTCTTGTACCAGTCATTGTCTCTGAGCGACATTAGCAATTTAGTGCCTAATTAGAAACAATTTCCTGCTGTGGGCACAGACCCATTAGGAACTGGGTTGAGTTGCTTATTTCAATTTTAACCTGAACACTCATTTATGGATCAGGTTCAGGCAGCTTTCCCGGCATTAGTTGTACTATAAACAATAAACACTGATAATTTATAGTATGCTCAGAGCGTTGACCGGGCTGGTTGTGACTGGGCGGAGTTTTGTGAGAGAAAGTTAGAATGACTCACTACCAGTGACATAAACTGTAAATTCCATTGAAATACTAACACTGGGGTAATTCTACATAGTAAGACACAGAGAGAGAGGGGGCTCTGTTTCCACTGCTCCACCATCAGTTCCTTAGTGGCTATACCTTCCATCCTCCTCGTGTAGCACTGACTAAGTGTCAGCCATATCTCAGTGGGTATCTCTCTTACCTCTGAGCCAGTAGGTTGTGGATTCAAGTCCCACACCAGAAACTTGTGCATATAATCCAGGCTGACACTCCAGTGCATTACTAAGGGAATGCTGCACTGTCAGAGCTGTGTCTTTTGGATGAGTTGTTAAACTGAGGCTCCTTCTGCTCTCTCAGGTGGATATAAAAGATCCCACAGCACTATTTCTGTTTGTAGGAGCTTGCTGTGTGCAAATTGGCTGTTGTGTTTCCTAAGTACAACAGTGAGCACGCTAAAAAAGTACTTCATTGACTGAAAAGCTCTTTGTGATGACCTGATGTCATGAAGGACACCATATAAATGCAAGCCTGCCTTTCTTTTATTCACAACAGTATTGACAACTATAGATGGGCAGAGAAGTCAATTATAATTGATCTAGCCATTCTGAGGGAGAACGTGGTAAGGTAGAAATTCACAAAGACATAAAGAATCAGCCGGCATTAAATCTGCGTCACTCTGGCTCTGCTAATGCTTTGACTGGGTAATGCACAGCCCAGTAGGGTAGGGAACCATAGAGACCATCCCCACAGCTGTGCAGCGGCAGAAATAAGGGTATTGCAATCAGTCTCAGTCTCTGGGCTAAGACTGAGATAAATCTGCCAGGATTCCTGCTCCTAACAGTTCTCCAATGACAAAAGAAAACATTTCAGGTCTGTGACCTTTCATCAGAACTGGAAGAAGTTAGAGATGTAACAAGTTTATAAGCAAGAACAGAGCCCGAGGAAAAGTGGGGGTGGGTCAGAGGAGAAGAAGGAAAGTAAGAATAAAGGAGAAGTGATCCTTGCTGCAAGGTGTGTGTATGGAGATTAGGGGAACACTGGATCAGGGTATGTTGATGTTCTCCATAGTCAAATAACCTAATAACACTCAGTGCCGAGGATCACCCATGAAAATGAATCACTTGAGTAAACTACCCAAAGGCAGACAGTACCATGGAACTGTGTCACCGATTGAATCAGCTGTCACTGTCATTTTAGTCTCCTGTATTCTGAAGTCTAACATTCCTGGCTTGTGCACAAGCTATGTCTGAGCACATACATCAGAAGTCAAGTCAAATGCATCTGGACAAGGCTTTCAAGTGCAGGAATCACCAAGGTTGAAAAGAAAAGATAAAGTCAATCAAGCAGTAGTGATTCTCTGATGTCAGGGTTTGGTTTTGAAAGCCTGTAGATTGCAAAAAGAGGGGAAGACTGAGGTGGTTACCCGGAGTGTCCATGTTTACCGGAGGTCTTTGGGAGTGTCAATATTTACAAGCAGTCCTTGGGAGTGAATCAGTATTTACAGGTGATCCTCAGGAACGTGTCGGTATTTAGACAGGGCCCCGAGGTGTGGCTGTCAGTATTTACAGGAGGTCCCTAGGAATGTGTCAGAAATTACAGGCGGTCACCAGGTGTGTGTCAGTATTTACGGGGGTTACCGGGTGTGTGTCAGTATTTATAGCGGGTCACCAGGTGGGTGTCAGTATTGACAGGGGATCACCGGGTGTGTGTCAGTCTTTATAGCGGGTCACCAGGTGGGTGTCAGTATTGACAGGGGATCACCGGGTGTGTATCAGTCTTTATAGCGGGTCACCAGGTGGGTGTCAGTATTGACAGAGGATCACCGGGTGTGCGTCAGTATTTATAGGGGGTCACTCAGTGTGTGTCAGTATTTACAGAGGATCACCAGGTGTGCATCAGTATTTGTAGGGGGTCACCGGGTGTGTGTCAGTATTTACAGGGGGTCACCAGGTATGTGTCAGTATTTACAAGGGGTCACCCGGTGTGTGTCAGTATTTACAAGGGGTCACAGCGTGTGTGTCCCTATTTACAGGAGGTCCCCTGGAATGTGTCAGTATTTACAGTTGATCACCGGGTGTGTGTCAGTATTTACAGGGGGTCACCGGGTGTGTGTCAGTATTTACAGGTGATCACCGGGTGTGTGTCAGTATTTACAAGGGGGCACAGGGTGTGTGTCCATACTTACAGGAGATCCCCAGGAATGTGTCAGTATTTACAGGTGATCACCGGGTGTGTGTCAGTATTCACAGGTGATCACCGGGTGTGTGTCAGTATTTACAGGTGATCACCGGGTGTGTGTCAGTATTTACAGGGGATCACCAGATGTGTGTGTCAGTATTTACAGGGGGTCATGGGGTATGTGTCAGTATTTGCAGCGAGGCAATATGGGTGGAGCTCAGGAATAGGAAAGGTGCAGTCACGATGTTGGGGGTTTACTACAGGCCTCCCAACAGCCAGTGGGAGGTAGAGCATCAGATATGTAGACAGATTTTGGAAAGATGTAAAGGTAACAGGGTTGTAGTGGTGGGTGATTTTAACTTCCCCGATATTGACTGGGACTCACTTAGTGCTAGGGGCTTCGATGGGGCAGAATTTGTAAGGAGCATCCAGGAGGGCTTTTTGAAACAATACGTAGATAGTCCAACTAGGGATGGGGCCGTACTGGACCTGGTATTGGGGAATGAGCCTGGCCAGGTGGTCGAAGTTTCAGTAGGGGAGCATTTCGGGAACAGTGACCATAATTCCATAAGGTTTAAGGTACTTGTGGATAAGGATAAGAGTAGTCCTTGGGTGAAGGTGCTAAATTGGGGGAAGGCTAATTATAACAATATTAGGCAGGAACTTAAGAATTTAGATTGGGGGCGGCTGTTTGAGGGTAAATCAACATCTGACATGTGGGAGTCTTTCAAATGTCAGTTGATTAGAATCCAGGACCAGCATGTTCCTGTGAGGAAGAAGGATAAGTTTGGCAAATTTTGGGAACCTTGGATAACGCGGGATATTGTGAACCTCGTCAAAAAGAAAAAGGAAGCATTTGTAAGGGCTGGAAGGCTAGGAACAGACGAAGCACTTGAGAAATATAAAGACAGTAGGAAGGAACTTAAGCAAGGAGTTAGGAGGGCTAAAAGGGGTCATGAAAAGTCGTTGGCAAACAGGATTAAGGAAAACCCCAAGGCTTTTTATACATGTATAAAGAGCAAGAGGGTAACCAGGGAAAGGATTGGCCCACTCAAGGACAGAGAAGGGAATCTATGTGTGGAGTCAGAGGAAATGGGCGAGGTACTAAATGAGTACTTTGCATCAGTATTCACCAAGGAGAAGGACTTGGTGGATGATGAGCCTAGGGAAGGGAGTGTAGATAGTCTCAGTCATCTCATTGTCAAAAAGGAGAAGGTGTTGGGTGTCTTGCAAAGCATTAAGGTAGATAAGTCCCCAGGGCCGGATGAGATCTACCCCAGAATACTGAGGGAGGCAAGGGAAGAAATTGCTGGGGCCTTGACAGAAATCTTTGCATCCTCATGTGTCTGTATTTGCAGGAGTCCACGGGTGTGTGTCAGTAATTACAGGGGTCACCAGGTGTGCGCCAGTATTTACAGAAGGTCCCCAGGAATGTGTCAGTATTTACATGGGGTCACCGGGTATGTGTCTATATTTACTGGAGGTCTCCAAGAATGCGTCAGTATTTACAGGGAGTCCCCAGGCATGTGCCAGTATTTACAGGGGGTCATCTGGTGTCTGTCAGCATTTTCAGGGGGTCCCCAGGAATTTGTCAGTATTTACAGGGGGTCACCGGGTATATGTCAGTAATTACAGGGGGCCACCAGCTGTGTGCCAGTATTTACAGAAGGTCCCCAGGAATGTGTCAGTATTTACAGGGGGTCACTGAGTGTGTGTCCATATTTGCAGGGGGTCACCAGGTGTGTGTCAGTAATTACAGGGGGTCACCGGCTGTGTGCCAGTATTTACAGAAGGTCCCCAGGAATGTGTCAGTATTTACAGAAGGTCCCCAGGAATGTGTCAGTATTTACAGGGGGTCACCGGGTGAGTGTCGGTATTTACTGGAGGTCCCCAAGAATGTGTCAGTATTTACAGGGGGTCACCCGGTGTGTGTCCGTATTTACAGAAGGTCCCCAGGAATGTGTAAGTCTTTACAGGAGGTCACCAGGTGTGTCAGTCTTTACAGGGGCTCACCGGGTTTGTGTCAGTATTTACAGGGGGTCCCCGGGTATGTGACAGTATTTATAGGGGGTCCCAGGTGTGTCAAATTTACAGGTGGGTCCTGGGTGTGGGTCTGTTTTTACAGGGGGTCACTCAGTGTTTGTCAGTATTTACAGGGGGTCGCCGGGTGTGTGTCAGTATTTACAGGGGGTCACCGGGTATGTGTCAGTATTTACAGGGCGTCACCGGGTGTCCGTCAGTATTTACAGGAGGTCCCCAAGTATGTGTCAGTATTTACAGAGGGTCCCTGGGTGTGAGTCCATATTTACAGGAGGTCCCCTGGAATCTGTCAGTATTTACAGGAGGTCACCGGGTGTGTGTCGGTATTTACTGGAGGTCCCCAAGAATGTGTCAGTATTTACAGGGGGTCCCCGGTGTGTGTCGGTATTTACTGGAAGCCCCCAAGGATGTGTCAGTATTTACAGGGGGTCACCGGGTGTGTGTCGGTATTTACTGGAGGTCCCCAACACTGTGTCATTATTTACAGAGGGTCACCGGGTGTGTGTCGGTATTTACTGGAGGTCCCCAACACTGTGTCATTATTTACAGGGGGTCACCGGGTGTGTGTCGGTATTTACTGGAGGTCCCCAACACTGTGTCATTATTTACAGAGGGTCACCGGGTGTGTGTCGGTATTTACTGGAGGTCCCCAACACTGTGTCATTATTTACAGGGGGTCACCGGGTGTGTGTCGGTATTTACTGGAGGTCCCCAACACTGTGTCATTATTTACAGAGGGTCACCGGGTGTGTGTCCGTATTTACAGGAGTCCACGGGTATGTGTCAGTAATTACAGGGGGTCACCAGCTGTGCGACAGTATTTACACAAGGTCCCCAGGAATGTGTCCGTATTTACAGGAGGTCACCGAGTGTGTGTCAGTCTTTACAGGATGTCACCAGGTGTGTATCCGTCTTTACAGGGGCTCACCGGGTGTGTGTCAGTATTTACAGGCGATCATTAGGTGTTTGTCAGTATTTACAGGGGGTCACCGGGTGTTTGTCAGTATTTACAGGGGGTGTCCAGGTGTGTGTCAGTCTTTACAGGGGGTCACCAGGTGTGTGTCAGTATTTGCAGGGGATCACTGGGTGTGTGTCAGTATTTACAGGGGGTGTCCAGGTGTGTGTCAGTCTTTACAGGGGGTCACCAGGTGTGTTTAGTTTAGTTTAGTTTAGAGATACAGCACTGAAACAGGCCCTTCGGCCCACCGAGTCTGTGCCAACCATCAACCACCCATTTATACTGATCCTACACTCATTCCATATTCCTACCACATCCCCACCTGTCCCTATATTTCCCCTACCACCTACTAGGGGCAACTTATAATGGCCAATTTACCTATCAACCTGCAAGTCTTTTGGCATGTGGGAGGAAACCGGAGCACCCGGAGGAAACCCACGCAGACACAGGGAGAACTTGCAAACTCCACACAGGCAGTACCCAGAATTGAACCCGGATCGCTGGAGCTGTGAGGCTGCGGTGCTAACCACCGCGCCACTGTGCCGCCCTGTGTGTCAGTATGTACAGGGGCTCCCTGGGTGTTTATCTTTACAGGGGGTCACCGGGTACGTGTCAGTATTTACAGGGGGTCACCAGGTGTGTTTAGTTTAGTTTAGTTTAGAGATACAGCAGTGGATTCCCCGGGTGTGTGAGTCTTTACAGGGGAGTCCCCGGTTGTGTGTCAGTATTTACAGGGTCTCCCTGGGTGTGGGTCAGTATTTACAGGGGGTCCCCGGGGGTGTTTCAGTAATTACAGGGGGTCCCCAGGTCTGTGTCAGTATTTACAGGGGGTCCTTGCGACTGAAGCAAGCAGTGATCCAGCAAAAGTTCAAATTAGAAATAAAGTACACGATGATGCAGTTTGTGCATACAGTGAGAGTGGTGGATGGAAGAGCTTATAGGATAACATAATAGGAGCATAGGAGGAATATGAAAGAAATATTCAGAGGACCAATGATCATAGAAACACTGACAAGAAAATAGAGCAAAGAGAAAAGGTTCTGACAGAGATAGACACTGGAGGCTAGCAGTGAGAGAGAGAGAGAGAGAGGTCATTCGTCAGGCGTCAAGCCTCTTCTTGTATCATCTCCATGATTGAGAGAGAGAGCCTTTAATTTCATGAATTGTGTTTCGCAACATTTATTTTATAAAGAAACTATCGCTTAAACAAATACCGCAGAACCACAGAAGCATTGAAAAGTAAAATTAATATTTTGCACTTGAACTAATTTCATTTTTGAAATGAAAAGAAATACAGACTCAAGCAGATCCTCACAGCTGTGCTCAAAGCACTTAATTATTCCATGTAATTATTCACATTTTTCACAGCTCACTGTACAATATTCAAATTATTCACAAATTCTCTATGTTTTGTGAAGATGCATTGACTTGGCAGACCCATTACTGAATTCATTGAGAATCCAATCAGCTTGTTTTGTTAAATTGGCCTTCGCTTTAGTAGAGTGAACCTTTGTGGATGATTGGAATAATGCTGGTTCCACAGTAGTTTGCAGTCAATTTGTGTTGAATTGTACACATAACTGTATCTTTCTGGTACAGCTGTAATGCAATTCAATATTTTATTCTTTGCTGCAGATATTACTTTTATAATGCCAAATCCCAACCCACCCCCACTCAATCTTTCTTGAAGGCACTGACTCCTTGCTGGGGTAGGAGGCTGTCGGCACTCTCTAATATCTACCTGAAGTGGCTGTGACTCATGTGTGATGCTTCAATGAAGTTGACAGGCTCTGCCCGGGACAAAGGACAGGAACGGGGTGGTGCTCATGGCTGAACCTGTTCTCGTCCTTACTGTTATGGACAGGTGGAAAGGGGTGTGTGTGGAGTTAGTTCCTCGGTGTTGCTTAGGGTCAAATAAACAGACAAATGATAGTTATCTTTTGTCCAACCTGGGAGAAAATCTATTTATTTTTATACAATTCCCAGAATGGTCGCAATCCCATTTGCACACACATTCACTCACACATACACGAGAATAGACAGATAGAGAGAAAAGTGTAGGAGGTAGTTCAAAGTGAGGTAGGTGCTCGTGGTTTACGGTCAACCTGTTGAATCTTCTAAGGAGGATGTGATGTTCTTGGGACTGGAGTGAGGTTTAGCCAAGTTTGATATAAGAATTGTGAAACAGAGACTGCAGGCTGTTGAGCATAACGGAGTTGTCTTCTTTATTCTGTTTTACTTTCACTTTCCCTTTGTTGTCATGTATGTTCGACAGCTGCCTCAACTGTACACAATGCACATTGCAATTTCAAAACACTACAACACTACCTCGGCCAGTCCCTTTTTAAAGGTGCAGGCCTGGGTATTTGCAGTCTTGAACTTGTTGAGGTGTTGTACATTTCGGGTGGTTAAGACTTCAGACTAGAGGTGGTAGTCTTAGGTTGATTTGCCACACCCTGATTTATTGTCGTAAGATATTCATCCTGTGGGATGGGGAGGGGGCTGGGTGGAGTTGGTTAAGACCTTCTTTGTCTCAAAAGAAACACATTTAATTCAGGAACGTCTCTTGATGGTTTCAGGATGGGTGTAGTTGACATCTCTTAGTCTGGAATGTATCCTTTTGAGACAGTGAGGCAGTTTTTGGATACACAGGCCAGATCATCTGACCTTCAGTGGCCATCTTTGCAGCACATTGTTCACTTTTTGGGCGGCACAGTGGCGCAGTGGTTAGCACTGCAGCCTCACAGCTCCTGAGACCCGGGTTCAATTCTGGGTACTGCCTGTGTGGAGTTTGCAAGTTCTCCCTGTGACCGCGTGGGTTTTCGCCGGGTGCTCCGGTTTCCTCCCACAGCCAAAGACTTGCAGGTTGATAGGTAAATTGGCCATTGTAAATTGCCCCTAGTGTAGGTAGGTGATAGGGAATATGGGATTACTGTAGGGTTAGTATAAATGGGTGGTTGTTGGTCGGCACAGACTTGGTAGGCCGAAGGGCCTGTTTCAGTGCTGTATCTCTTAAAAAAGAAAAGAAAAGTCAATTTCAAATAGTCCACACTGAATAAAGTTCATATCTTAAAAGTTAGGAATATGATATGTCTTTACTGGGCATAACATTACCCAATGTGCACATGTATATAGGGGATTGGCATGGGTTGCCAGGCTGTAATCAGGAGAAGGCAGCCTAGCCTATTTTCCCTTCCCTAACTTACCAACAATTACTTCCATTTATGTAGCACCTTTACCATTGCAAAACTTCCCAAGGAACTTCACTGGAGCGTTATCAAATAAAATTTGGCACCACGCCACTTAAGGAGATATTAGGGCACATGACCACAAGCTTGGTCAGGGAGAAAGATCTTAAGGAGCGAGTTAAAGGAGGAAAGAGAGGCAGAGAGGTTTATGGAGGGAATTCCAAAGTTTAGGGCCTGGGCAGCTGAAGGCACAGCTGCCAATGGTGGAAACACTAAAAATTGTGGCTGCATAAGAGGCCAGAATTGGACGACTGCAGAGATCCCGGAGGGTTGTAGGGCTGGAAGAGATTACAGAGATAGGAAGGGGTGAGGTCATTTGAAAAGAAGGATGAAAATTTTAAAATTGAGCTGTTGCCAGACCTAGAGACAATGTAGGTTGGCAAGCACAGGGGTGATGGGTGAATGGGACTTGGTGTGAGTCAGGATACAGGCAGCAAAGCTTTGCATGAGCTCAGGTTTATGAAGGGTGGAAGATGGGCAGCCATCCAAAAATGCATTGGAATGCCAGCTTTAGAGGTGACAAAGACGTGGATAAGGGTTTCAGCTGCAGATGAGCAGAGGCAGGAGCAGAGATGGGAAATGCTACAGAGGTGGAAGTTGGTGATGGAGCGTTTATGGATTCGGAGGTTCATTTCAGGGTCAAATAGGACATCAAGGTTGCAAATAATTTCGTTCAGCCTTAGAGTGGCCACGGAGAGGGAGTCAGTGGCTAGGGAAAAGAGTTTGTAGGAGGGACTTAAGGTAATAGCTTCAGTCTTCCCAATACTTAAAGCGTAAAATTAAAGCGCATGGGTTTGGGGGTAGTGTATTGCGATGGATAAAAAATTGGTTGGCAGATAGGAAACAAAGAGTAGGGATAAATGGGTCTTTTTTCGAATGGCAGGCAGTGACTAGTGGGGTACTGCAGGGGTCGGTGCTAGGACCCAGTTATTCACAATATATATTAATGATTTAGATGAGGGAACTAAATGTAACATCTCCAAATTTGCAGACAACACAAAATTGCGTGGGAGGGTGAGTTGTGAGGAGGATGCAGAAAGGCTTCAGGGTGATTTGGACAAGTTGAGTGAGTGGGCTAATGCATGGCAGATGCAGTATAATGTGGATAACTGTGAGGTTATCCACTTTGGTAGCAAAAACAGGAAGGCAGATTATTATCTGAACGGCTATAAACTGAGAGAGGGGAATATGCAGTGAGTCCTGGGTGTTCTCATACACCAGTCGCTGAAGGTAAGCATGCAGGTCCAACAGGCGGTAAAAAAGGCAAATGGTATGTTGGCCTTCATAGCGAGAGGATTCGAGTACAGGAGCAGAGATGTCTTGCTGCAATTATACAGGGTCTTGGTGAGGCCACACCTGGAATATTGTGTGCAGTTTTGGTCTCCTTATCTGAGGAAGGATGTTCTTGCTATAGAGGGAGTGCAGCGAAGGTTTACCAGACTGATTCCTGGGATGGCGGGACTGACGTATGAGAGATTGTATCGGTTAGGATTATATTCTCTGGAGTTCAGAAGAGTGAGGGGGAATCTCATAGAAACCTATAAAATTCTAACAGGACTTGACAGAGTAGATGCAGGAAGGATGTTCCCGATGGTGGGGGAGTCCAGAACCAGGGGTCATAGTCTAAGGATACAGGGTAAACCTTTCAGGACTAGGATGAGGAGAAATTTCTTCACCCAGAGAGTGGTGAGCCTGTGGAATTCGTTACCACAGAAAGCAGTTGAGGCCAAAACATTGTATGTTTTCAAGAAGGAGTTAGATATAGCTCTTGGGTCTAAAGGGATCAAAGGGTATGAGGCGAAAGCAGGAACAGGTTACTGAGTTGGATGATCAGCCATGATCATAATAAATGACGGAGCAGGCCCGACAGGCCGAATGGCCTACTCCTGCGCCTATTCTCTAGGTTTCTATGTTAACTGGAGGAAATTTTCACTCATCCAGTACTAGATGTTGGATAATTTAGACAGGTTGAGATAAATGATGGGGGTGTGGTAGAGCTGGGTATCATCGGCGTACATGTGGAAACTGATATGTTTCCAGATGGTCACTGAGGGGCAGCATGTAAATGAAAAATAGGAGTGTCCCAAGGATAGATCCTTGGGGGACATCAGAGGTAACAGTGTGAGAGCAGGAAGAGAATCCACTGCACATGATTCTCTGGCTATCACTAGATAGGAATGCAGCCAGGCGATGGCAGTCCCACTAGCTAGATGACAGAGAAGTGTTGGAAGAAAATGGTTTTGTCAGCCATGTTAAAGGCCACAGACAGGTCAAGAAGGATGGGGAGGGATACTTTACTGTGGTCATAGTCACATAGAATGTCTTTTGTGATTTTGATAAGAGCCATTTCAGTGCTGTGGCAGTGGGGAACACTGATTGTAGGGATTCAAACATGGTGTTGTGGGAAAGACAGGCACAGATTTTGGAGGTGACAACATGTTCAAAGACTTTGGAGGGGTGATAGGATAGTAGTTTGGAAGGACAGATAGGTCAATGGTGGATCCTTTTAGGAAGGGGTGATGATGGCCAATTTGAATAGGAGGGGGGAGTGGAACAGTACCTGAAGAGAGAACCGTCAACAATATTAGCTGACATGGAAGCCAGGAAGGGAAGTTGGGCGAACAGCAGTCATGGTGGAAATAGGGTGGTGGGCGCACGAGGTAGGCCTAATAGACAAGATGAGCTTGGAGAGGGCATCAGGACAGACAGGAGAGAAACTAGAGAAAGATGAGTTCAAGACTAGGGCAGGGGGAAGCCTCAGGGGAAGTTTGGCTTGCTGGGCTAGGGAAAGGGAGGGAAGCAGCAAAAGCAGCTGAATGGATGGTCTCAATCTTAGTTACAAAGAAGTCCATGAGCTTCTTGCACTTGGGGGTTGGTGCAGTCAATTGTCGAACCACAGTGCTACCCGGGTTGAGGTCAGCCTCCATAGAAACAGGTCAATCATCCTAAATACTAATGTTTCCCCAATCCCAGATGTTGTGATGTCACTCTAAATCATTATCCAGATCGCTAATAAAAAGCTCGCAAATGTGAACATGGGTCGTGTGATCTCACCATGCACAATTAACCTGTCAACGTTTACAGCTTGAGCTTAACACACACATATATATACACACACAAATGACCACTTAAATGAGGTTCTACAGTAGGATGTGCAACACTTGACCAATTCAAGTCAGCACTGTGTACCTCAAAAAGGTTTCAATTGCAGACATACAAAATGGCCCATTCACATACGTAAAAGAGCAAAACTGGCTCAGAGGCC
Organism: Heterodontus francisci; assembly: GCF_036365525.1. Classification (NCBI taxonomy): domain Eukaryota; kingdom Metazoa; phylum Chordata; class Chondrichthyes; order Heterodontiformes; family Heterodontidae; genus Heterodontus; species Heterodontus francisci. Next base: position 14,072,739 of record NC_090393.1, read on the forward strand.
ACAGCAGTTCAGGGAAGGTATTGAGGTTCCTGGTTCTGCTTCTAGCCTGGGTTGACTTGTTTCTTTTTTAAGTATTTCTGTGCACATACCTGACAGACTTTGGCTCTGCAAACACTTTAGTCATAGAACCCTTTGGCCCAATGAGTCCGTGCTGACCATCAACCACCCATTTATACTAATCCTACATTAATCCCATACCACATCCCCACCTTCCCTCAATTCTCCTACCACCTACCTACACTAGGGGCAATTTACAATGGCCAATTTATCTATCAATCCGCAAGTCTTGGGCACGTGGGAGGAAACCAGAGCACCCGGAGGAAATCCACGTGGTCACAGTGAGAACTTGCAAACTCCGCACAGGCAGTATCCAGAATCGAACCCGGGTCACTGGAGCTGTGAGGCTGCAGTGCTAACCACTGCACCACTGTGCCGCCCACTTTCTTTGCACTGCCCTCCTTGCTTGCAGTAACTGGATTTTAAAGATGGTTTTAAATAGTTATCAAGCAGCTATTTACAAAAAAAATTGTAAAATTCAAAGCCAAACCTTTGGTACCCCAACGAATCAACACCTTCAAAAAGAGGAATTGAGAAAGAAAATTGAGGGAGAAAATAATCAGAGATTTCAGTGAGGTCGTGGGAACAGCACTAACCTCAGGCAGGCCTAGAAAACTAACTTGAAGATGAGTATGGTGGAATTTAGAAGGCTCCATTTCCCACTCTACCTGGGGCTAAATATCAACAAAGATCACAATTGCACAAAATTGTAGCAATGCAGGGCATACTCAAAGATTCATGTGTACCAAACACCCATTATTTTAAGATCAGCACCCGTTAATCAATACTTGCAGATAAAAATTAGCCACTGAGAACTGGGAGCAATTGAATTTACCCAGGGGAACAAATAGTAATGAAGGATAGAATACCCATAGATCAATGCATGAGAGAAAGCCCTCTATCCAACAGCTGCGGAAAGACCATTCATGTGTTTGGTGTAAGCCCTCTACTTTGTGGGTGAGGAGACAGGGATAAAATTGATAAACCCCAGTCGGCGAATAGCAATTCTACAACAACTAATGCAATACAGTAAAGTCCCTACCAAACAAAAAAGTTAGAGAATCAGATCATAATGTTATCCTCTGGGTCTACTCTGCGGTGGCTGGGAGGTTCCTTTAAGGACTCCTTTAACGAGCGGATGAAAATTCTTTGTCTTTCTGTAGTTTGCTCTTGTTCTTTAAAAGCCCATAAAACAAACTGTGAGAACAATGCTAAAGAGCCCATAGGATTTATAAGAGATGCTTAAAAGCCCACAGAGCGGTGGAAGGGATGCATTGTTTGTGGGGAACACAAGAAAATGCACAGACCTAGCAGTCAGAAGACGTTCACACGCACTCAAAGGCGTGTTTCGAACTAGTTTAATAAGTCTGTGCTCCACAGCAGAGGCTGTATCCGTCCAGCAGTTGTCGATTGTAGCGCCTTTGATCTGCTGCTCGGTTGGTTACATTGTAACAAACTGCATGTTGCAAGTTGAGGGGGTCGGGTTGCTCATCGCTGAGATCGCTGCCTTTCTGCCAGCATGGTTTCGCGGCAACCCTTGCGACTTTATTTCGACGTCCTGTCCCAGCCTTCCAGGGCCGTGCTGATCTTTCTCAAACGCACCGGAATCCCGCACGTTGAGAGACCCGTGGCTCTCCGGAAAGGTGAGGATTGAAACCAGGCCGCTTGCACTTATGCGGGGGGGGGGGTTGTAGTCAATCAGCACCCAAGACTTCACAGCCCCGAGACCTTTAGAAATGAGTTCCGCAAAAAAAGTGATAAGATTTCAATTCAAAGCCATGTAAACAAATGCAGCTGAATTTACACAGCCCAGTTACTTTCTTCTTTGGCCTCCTTGTCTCGAGAGACAATGGGTAAGCGCCTGGAGGTGGTCAGTGGTGTGTGGAGCAGCGCCTGGAGTGGCTATAAAGGCCAATTCTAGAGTGACAGACTCTTCCACAGGTGCTGCAGAAAAATTTGTTTGTCGGGGCTGTTACACAGTTGGCTCTCCCCTTGCGCTTTTGTCTTTTTTCCTGCCAACTGCTAAGTCTCTTCGACTCGCCACACTTTAGCCCCGCTTTTATGGCTGCCCGCCCAGGCATGCGCCAGTTACTTAGGGGGTACAGTAACATAGTGGTTGCATTATTGGGCTCATAACCCAGAAGCCTGGACTAATGATCCAGAGATGTGAGTTCAAATCCCACCACAGCAGCTGGCGAATTTAAATCCAGTTAATTAAATAAGTCTGGAATAAAAGGTTACTGTCAGTAATGGTGGCCGTGAAACTACCAGATTGTTTCAAAAACCCCATCTAGTTCACTTTAGGGAAGACAATCTGCCATCCTTACCCAGAAGGCATTCATTTGTACCAAGCCACTAGAAAAAAATATTTTAAAAATTAGAGGGACCACCAGACATTAGGCACTTCATTTGGATGTGAAAAAGGCAGATCTAGCCCAGTTAACATGCAAATTTACTCACTAACATCAAGGGATTTGTGCCAAAATTGGGAAAGCTATATCAAACAACTTCAGACCTTTCAACCAATGCCCCAGATTCCTCCATCACTGTCTGAGTTGACACCACAGTGGTATACAGTCGGGAGTGGAGTCCTCAACATTGACTCCAGACTGCATGAAGTCTCATGTCAAACATGAGCAAGAAACCTTCCTGCTGTTTTCCATCTACTAACGTCCCTTAGCTGATGAGTCAGTGTACCTCCATGTTAAACACCACTTGGAAGAAATACTGAGGGCTTTTTGTATCGGTGTGTTGGCTCTTTGAAAAAGCTAGCCAATTAGGCCCACTCCTGCTTGTTCCCCATAGCCCTGCAATTTTTTCCATTTTAATTATCCACTTCCCTTTTGAAAGTTTGTTTTGAATCTGCTTCCACCATTCAGGCAGTGCATTCCACATCCTCAGGTCTTACCCACTCTGTTACTTTGGGAGAATGTTCGGGATCAATCTTATCTAAATGATTTAATAATTTACACAGCTTGTTGAGATCCTGTTAACTGCCTTTCTCTCTAACCTGTGGACGAGTAAAATACATTTTTATTTAAAAATGCAGCAACATCTAGGATGTAAAGTGTCACTAAGTTTGCCTGAAATTCAGAAAATGAAACCAGGGTTGGGGAATTAACTAGCTAGGGATATGGGCGAGAGAGGAGAGAGGCAAAGTTCAGTGTAGAGCCACTATCAAGTTATGGTGGAGAGGCACTGCTTGCTTTGGCTTTGATCCATCTGATCCTTTTTTATAACCATATTGATCCCTTGTTAATCTTTATCTGTTTTATTTGAACAGGTGAACAGAGGACCCCAGAATTTACTAAACTCAACCCGATGCAAAAAGTGCCAGTGATTGTGGACAATGGATTTGTTCTGACTGAGAGGTGTTGCCATTTATTTGTTTTTTACTCCTTTCTTTCTTGACTTGTTTAACTTGTTGTGTTAAACACCCATACCTTACAATATGAAGGACATTCCTCATATGTTAGTCTAGACAGTTAGTAGATTATTTAACCATGGGATGATTCACAGCCATGTCCAACCAAGATCTTGCACAATAACCACCCATGCACACTTTCCTGGTATATGGTTAGTATCATGAGGTGAGCACTTGTAAGCGCCATGGGATCTTTTACTACTTCACAGATGCTGTGAAGTAGTTGTTGTTAGAGCAGTGGCAACCATTATGGTTGCCTCACTGTCAGGTGAAACAGCAAGTCCTTGCACTCAGTGCTGGAACTGCAGCAGATGCTGGCATAAACATACTAATAGATTGTAAAGTAGGTGATATCAAACTTTGTTTTTTTGCTTGTAGGTGGATAGAAAGAAGTTTCACAGTTTTGAAATTCTCAAAGAGTAGGTGACAGCACAGTGAGTCTTAATCTCAATTTGAAGATGCAGGCAAAAGCAAGAGGTTGTAGAACAGTATATCTCGGGAAAGAACTTCTAGTTTCTCTCCCACGGTCTTCAAAATGATACCAATTAAAAACTAATTTGTAGAATTCCTTTCTTGCCTTTAGCCTCCAGTCTCTCCTACATATGTTACACTGAGTGTTACACTGCAGTAGTTCAAGGATGTCCCATAATGATATGACACAGCTCTATTAGAGTTAAAATGACAAATCATGAATGCTGAAAGTTGATAATAAAAGTAAAGAGCAGCAGTCATTAGACCTAAAATAAAAACACAGTGCTGGAAATACTCAGCAGGTCTGTCAGTATCTGTGGAGAGAAAAGCAGAGTTAACGTTTCAGGTGTGTGACCTTTCAACATCAAGGCATTAGACTTAATGGGGCACTGATGGTAACTCTTGACTTTTAAATATCAAAGCAAAATTTGAGGGTTCCAATGCTTGGTTCACTTCACAGTGAGATAACAGCAAAAGAATTACTGCACATGAGCACACAGGTTATCCGTAGTAAGACAAAGTAATAGCAGTGGAGGCAGGGTCTTGAATGTTTTTAAGGCAGAGGTAGACAGATTCTTGACCAACATGGGATTCAAAGGGTATCGGGGTAGGGAGGAAAGTGGAGTTTGTCCACAAACTGATCAGCCATGATCTTATAGAATGGCGAAGCAGGCACGAGGGACCAAATAGCCTACTCTTAGTTCGTATGTTTGTATGTACATATGTACGTAAGACAGTTCAAGGCAAGTTCAAATGTAGAAAACACTCAAATATTTTGTTTTACCGGACTTAAGAATTTTGATTGCAGTGTTGCTATTCTGAAGTACCTGGCAACAAAGTATGATGTCCCTCAATTCTGGTACCCTGAAGACCCAATGCAAAGGGCAAAGGTGGATGAGTACATGGCATGGCAACACATCAATGCCAGGTATCACGCAGCTAAAGTCTTCCAGCTGGAGGTGGGTGTTAAAGAACTTTCTAGACAACGTACTTTCCTGAACTGTGATTTCCCTCTTACGCTTATATTAAGGGATTACTATAAACTGTGAAGCCCATATGCTTTCTAAATTTCTTTTGAAAATGCCTCCATTCACTATACTAGATGTCCATTGTGCCAGGCCATTTTAACTCTAATTTTAAAATCGGAAAATCTAAGTGAAGGGTTATGGTCTATAATGCAGTAGAGCAACAAGATTGATAGCAGAGGCGAGCAGATAGGTTTAATTGAGGGGCAATGTGACATGTAACAGTCTGGAGGTTAAGCGTGTGAAACAAAAAGCCATGTTGTGACCGGGCAACAAGAACCCCCAGTGCTCCCCACCTACCAGTAGCCATGCAATCTCCTGGGAAAGGCAAAAAAAAGCCCTGTGTCAAGTCAGGGAAAACATAATTCTAGACATTTGCTCCAGACAAGCATTAACAGTGATAGCACTAATAAATAAATTTGTTCTGCTTTGTCTCAAATCTCAGTCAAATGTTTGGCAGATGACATGCATTGCATGAATTCAAAGTCATTAATGTGGATTTAAATTAGACACATTGGGGATAATTTTAACAATGAATGATGGTGTGAAATGGCAGGAATGACTCGACTGTCCTTAATACAACTTGCCTGCTATTTCCCTTGCACTGACTTCAATCAAAAGGAAATTCAGGCATGGTGCATAATGGTTAGCTAATTCGATATTGCCCAAAATTAAAATTAGCCCCTTTTTTTTGGTTTACTTAACAATTGTGAGCACCTTTCAATTAAATTTTAAAAATTCTTTCACGTTTAGCATTGTACATCTGTTTCATTAAAAATAAAGCTTAAAGTCCTCTTCACAAGCTCGTAACAACTATATATTCATCCAGTGGTATGCAAGGAAACAAGTACTACATCCACCATATCTTTGAAAAGACTTCCCCAAAAATACTCCCCTAATGGTCTGCGTGCTGGATGTTCTGCTCAGTGTGGAACTGAATTTTTAGACGAGTGAAGTACCAAGTTTGAGCTGTGGTCTGTGCCAAGTTAGCTGACCTGAACTAAAGTGGCAGAAAGTGCTGTACAATTGAGCTAGAGATGGAGGGGGGAGTACAGAGACAAGCAGAGAGTTTGTTCAGTTGCTGCTCAAATTACATAGAGGAGGCAGTTATCTACACCTTACGGTCTACCCAAATAAAATGAAAGTAAAATGTATCTGAAAGTAACTGGCAAGAGACTGGTTATACCATTGGTAAGAGGTGTATATACTGGCTGGTGATTTTCTTCAGTGCGGTTTATCAAAAATAATTGATACTGGACAAAGTTCAATCTACGAGGTTCTGTTTCTGAGCACGCATGTAGGTATCCTGCAAGTCCAAAGGATCAGACTCAAGACATGAGAGACTGAGAAAATGGAAGAACAAAAAAGTAAAACACACTAAGGAAAATCAATTTGAATTCAGTAATAATCCACTGATCAAGTAAGGCAAGTGATTGTAACAGAGGAATAGTGTGCAATAAATGCCTTGAATTTCTGTGTGCACCACGCCCGGTTCCTGACATTTTACATTAAGTTATAGAATTATACAGCACAGAAACAGGCCCTTCGGCCCATTGTGTCCGTGCCAGCCATCAAGCACTTATCCTAGTCTCATTTTCCAGCACTTGGACAGTAGCCTTGTATGCTATGGTGTTTCAAGTGCTCATCTAAATACTTCTTAAATGTTGTGAGGGTACCTGCCTCTACCACCCCTTCAGGCAGTGTGTTCCAGAGTCCCAGAGGCAAAAATACCAGTCTGAGCATTAACATATAAGACCAAATAAATTCAAGGAGTAATACCTTAACATAACGAACTAGCTGAGCATGCATTGTCATGCAGCTCACTGATCGACATTGCCATTTAACTTTAATCTTATTGTCTTCTTTCCCCCTTCCTTTTTAGGTCTCCCTACACCTTATATTCTCCCTTTGCCAAGATAATCTGCACCCAGCCCTTTACCAATGCCACAACCAAGGCAGAAGGTGGGACAGGGGCCTATAGTGATGCACACTTAATTTCCCCTCCCCACCACCTGTAATGCTGTGCATCATCAACAACTCCTATGAACTTAAAAGATCTAGAGGGGAGGCGAGAATTTTTTTTCACTCAGTTGTCGGAATCTGGAATGCTCTACCTGAAAAGGTGGTGGAAGTTGATTCCATAAATAATTTTAAAAGGGAGTTGGATAGGTAGCTGCTGATGAGGAACTTACAGGGTTATGAACAAAAAGGAGGTGGGACTAAGCATGACTGTTCTTTCAAAGCATAGGCACAATGGGCCGAGTGGCTGCCTTCTGTGTTGTAAGTTTCTATGATTGTATGCTTCTAGAACATGGGGAACTAAATTGCATTCCATCGCTGCCTGCTAGTGTTTTGGAGCATCATTAATTTATTTCTGCAATATACTTGTGCAGATTTTGATTCCTCGGATGACAGGCCAGCCAGTTGATGAGATCAGGCTGACAAAAGCTCTGACTGAATTAAATGGAACCTTGGACAGGTTGGAATCTATGTTTCTGAAGGACCAACCCTTTCTCTGTGGTGAGGAGATTACACTGGCTGATCTGTTGGCCATCTGTGAACTAATGCAGGTATGGTGTTCAAATGCCTTGCTCAAATCCAATGTCATGCTACTTGGTTGACAATTGATAGGGCACAATGAGATATGCACATTGGCTGGGAAGCAGGTAACATAACCAAACTTATTAAGTTGGAAGATGAAGGGCAAATTTCTACCCTTACCACATGGTGTTAGTATATATTATTCATAGCCCAAGTTGAGAGAGAAGCTTCTACGTTGTGTCTATATCCTAGTATCTGAAGAGAACCATCTACTGTGCAGTTTTCTTTTAAAGTCAACTCTACTATTAAACTGAGAATTCTGAAACAATAAATCCATCCAGACTTTTGATCCTGCAACAGATCAAAATTGGTGCAGTAACAATATTCTGCTGAAGTGACTATAGTATAAGAGATAGTATTCTAAATGTGCTAATGCTCCCATACTATACCAATATTAGCAAGCCACTTTTATGTCATCTGCCCAGAATGTCAGTTGCTTTTTAGGTATTTAGACATGGCTTTTGCCAGACAGAGATCTTCATTTCAATTGCTATGAATTGTTCACTTACTTCTCACGTGTAGGTAGTGGAATTGATCATATTGTAAGCTCCTCAAATGGCCCTAGACTATAATTTGTTTTCCCCACACACTAACTGTTGTCTTTAAATTGGAGTTCAAGACCTGTCTAAATTGGGCATGTAAAAGGAGATGGTAACAGTCACCAGCTCAAGTGCCACTTGACATTTGCTATCAGTTGGGAGAGAGAAACCACTGCTAACATCAGTAGAATTTGCAAAGTTTCAGCTTCATTCCTAAAAACATTTTCCTTAAACACATTGAGTGTTGGCTTGGAATGAGTTAGGTCAGTTTTGGTAGCAGTTCTTGTGTTGTGGCTCTCAAGTGAAGGAAGCCCATTGCCGCAGAGGAGAGTGATGGAATAGAAAGCAAGGTCGTGCTTCCCTACACACCAAGAGCTGAGAGGAATAGTCCAAGTGGCTACAGGTGGGCTGGTGTCCCTGCAGAAACAGGACAGCGTAAGGGATGGTAAAACAAGAGTTGAGACACTTCAGAGAAATACAGTTTATTAGAGTGAGAAGAAAAACAAATATCTCAAAGGCTCTTGGTTGTTCTGTATATGTAAACTTTATTAAGTTAGCCTTCTTTTGGCACTTTACAAGATAGACTTCACCCGTTGTACCCAAAGCTGTCAGCATAAGAAAGTTTAAGAACTACTATAGTGCACATTGAAAATATTCTGGGTACATATGCAAGGAAGCATCACAGAAGAAATTTTAGTCAGTCCCTTTTTTTTGATGGCAGAAATTGAGATTAGGTATGACTTGTTCACGGCTTATCTTGCCAAAATGACTGCAGAATAAAAGGCTGAAAGCAGCAACTCCACTATTTCATTGAACTGAGATCATCCACTCATGAGTGGGTATAAAATCAAACCTGGGTTCCACTACTTGCGCTTAGCAGCATAGTGGCAGTTATCACACTGTGCTGCCTATGAGTAATTCTTAAAATATATTTTTCAATAGGTGGTGTTATTGAAATTGAGGTTTGACTACTTGAAAGTGTCGATAACATAGAAGATATGAATCTGGTCTAAGTAGGATCTGCTCTTAAGTTGTAAATGTAACTAAATAGAGACTGATTTACAGATTTTGCTTCATGTCTTTTCACAGCAATGCAGCTGGGATCAGAAATCACATCTTGTTGCTCTGCTCCTAAATTGCACTGAAAAAGCTTTTACTAAAATAACTGAAAATGTAACATTTGAAACAATTTACTTTTTTTTTTTAAATATTCAGCCAATTGCAGCAGATCGTGACATACTGAAAGATCGTCCAAAATTAATCGCCTGGCGGAACAGAGTTCAGTCGGCATTAGGAAAAACATTTGATGAAGTACATTCTTTCCTTTATCAACTGAGAAATAAAGCCAGACTTTAAAAGCCAAACCACCTGGAATTTCAGTACATTTCGCTGGGAGTCATTATACAGAACTATTAGTCAAGTTAGAGACATGTACAATTTTATAGTTCAATAGCATTAGAAGCTGTGCAAGTACTTAATTTCAACAAACCATCCAGTAGAGGTCAAATGTTACCAAGGTAAAACTATATATGCAAAACTAACTTGCAGAAGGAACTTTGGAACGATATTGGAAGCAATCATAACCTCGCATTATGTAATCATTGTTCTAACAGGGGGCCTCAATAAATAAGATTTTAATTGTAGCCTTATACAATTTCCAATCCAGGCACCAATCTGCGCTAGACTGGCATTTTCCACGGGGATTTATTTTATTCTTTCATGGGATGTGGGCATCGCTGGCAATGGCAGCATTTGTTGCCCATCCCTAAATGCCCTCGAAGGCGGTGGTAAGCTGTTTTCTTGAACCAGTGCAGTTCGTCTGGTGCAGGAGGGAGTTTTGATCCAGCGACAGTGAAGGAGCGGCAATATATTTCTGAGTCAGGATGGTGACTTGGAGGGGAACTTGCAGGTTGTGGATGGTGTTGAGCTTCGAGTGTTGGAGCTGCATTCAGCCTCTAATGTGCTCTTGTAGCCACAATATTTATATGGCTGATGCAGTTAGATTTTTGGTCAATGGTAACCCCCAGGATGTTGATAGTGGGGGATTCAGCGATGGTAATGCCGTTGAATATCAAGGGGAGATGGTTAGATTCTCTCTTGTTGGAGATGGTCATTGCATAGCACTTAGTGGCAAGTAACATTCGCGCCACATTAACAGCCCAAGCCTGAATGTTGTCTTCTTGCATATGGACACGGACTGCTTCAGGAGAAGTTGTGAATGTAACTGAACATCGTACTGTGAACATCCTCACTTCTGATCTTATGATGGAGGAAAGGTTATTGATGAAGCAGCTGAAGATGGTTGGGCCTAGGACTACCCTGAGGAACTCCTACAGTGATGTCCTGGGCTGAGATGATTGGCCTCAAACAACCACAACTATCCTTTGTGCTAGATACGTCTCCAACCAATGGAGCATTTCACCAATTCCCATTGACCCCAGTTTGACTGGGCCTCCTCGATGTCACACTCGGTCAGATGCTGCCTTGATTTCCAGGGCAATCACTCACCTCACCGCGAGTTCAGCTCTTTTGTCCATGTTTGGACCAAAGGCTGTAATGAGGTCAGGAGCCAAGTGCCCCTGGTGGAACCCAAACTGAGCATCAATGAGCAGGTTATTGCTGTTTAAGTGGCATTTGTTATCACTGTCAACAACACCTTCCATCACTGATGATCAAGACGATAATTGGCCAGATTGGTTTTGTCCTGCTTTTTGTGGCTAGGACATACCTGGGCAATTTTCCACATTGTCAGGTAGATGCCAGTGCTTTAGCTGTATTGGAACAGCTTAGCTAGGGGCGTAGCTAGTTCTGCAGCACAAGTCTTTATTACTACAGTTGGGATGTTGTCAGGACCCATAGCCTTTGCAGTATCCAGTGCCTTCAGCCATTTCCTGATATCACCTGGAGTGAATCGGATTGGCTGAAGATTGGCATCTGTGATGCTGGAGACCTCAGGAGGAGGCAGAGTTGGATCATCCACTGGACACTTCTGGCTAAAGATGGCTACAAATATGCTGGGCTCCCCAATCATTGAGGATGGGGATATTTATGGAGCCACTTCCCTGTTAGTTGTTTAATTGTCCACCACCATTCACGACTGGATGTGGCAGGACTGCAGAGCTTTGATCTGATCCACTGGTTGTGGAATTGCTTAGCACTGTCTACGGTAGAATATTCACTCGTATCTTGCGTAATCAGTCTGAGACTCTCTTAATTCCTTGTCTCAGTTAAGTGTTTTTAAATAATGGAGAGTTGAGGTTGGAGAAAATATCACTGCTTGCTCAGTTCATGGTATACAAGACAATTATTTTCTAAATCTCTTACCTACAGCAGGCATAAGCACATTTTTTTTTTAAACTCCGACATCTGTCTGACCCAAACATTTCCATCACCATGCTCAACTCTCCAAACTGCTGAACTCCACAAATGGTAATTAATTGAGGTGAAGTGTACAGTGCCACTGTTATGATCAAACCCCACATAGCCACAGGTTGGAAGAGCCAAGGTTTTAGCACCTCCAACTAGGCAAGGAGGTTCTTAGAGCTTAACAAGCTTTAAACAGTATAGCTTACAACAAAAAACTGGTAAGCTTCCTACATTTGTCTAGCTGAGACAATGGTGTATGAATCCTACAAGCCAAAGCACTGTCTGGAGGCAAATGAGAAACATTATAGGCCAATGACTACTTTTCTTAATTCAAATCCCATTAATGCCGCAGGCTGGCTGGTCAAATCAGCAGTAACCTGGAGACCTGCATGGCTCTGGTATCTGATTACCTCGTTTTTCCACGGAAGGTTCATATTTCCTAGCACCAAGCCTTAGAAGCACTCAACACAATAAGTCTCTTGCCTGCTCACACTCCTCCCTCTGCCACGATCATCATGAGGTAGATAATAGACAACTAGGAATTTGGACTCTGTTCCAGGTACTTTCAGTGACTACCAAAACTCATCACTGCATAGAAACAGCGCATTCAACAGTGGTCCCATCAATTCAAGGTGCAGAGCTATAACAGATACTCTCTGCCACATAATTGAGACAGAAAAAAATGCTGGAAGTGACATTCTCAAAGAACTTTTCAGTAGCTATTAGTCAACGGCTATGAGCTCCTTTGTCAGCTGTATAATGGGCATCTTTTAAAGTAGTGGATAGACACTGAGCAGAACAGCATGTAAGGTTTTAGTTTAGGCAGGCATCAAGATCGGCGCAGGCTTGGAGGGCCGAATGGCCTGTTCCTGTGCTGTACTGTTCTTTATTCTTTTGTAATATGCCAGCCATCTCGATGCTGCAGATACCCAAACCCACCATGACTTAGCAATTTATCAACTGCTGAAACCCAGGCTTTAGCAAAAATAAAGATTGACTCTGACTCCAGGGTAATGAGCAACAGCAGTGCCAAATGATAGTGATCTCTGTTTTACTTCAGAAACACCCTAATCCTCGCCCATACTTAGCATTTGTAAAGCAACCATTAAAATGCCCCCACATGGACTCAACTGGCTGCAGGAAGAATGGCTTGTCAAGTGGCTTAATTTGTTTCCTTCGAAATATAATCTGACCGAAATACTTTTAGTGAGCACCAGTAATAGCTTTAATACCAGGAAACAATTTATTTTAGTCAAAGAAGTTATAATAAAACTGTATAATTCTTATAAATCATTTATTGATTTTTGTACAAAATATTTTGTCAGTCTTGGTTTATAAAACAAGTTTTCATGTAAACCAACTCAACTAGACAGCCGAATGAAATCACTCTTAAAAAAGAACCAACCTGCACATAAAACAGCAACTGAAATATTTTGAAAGTTAATTAATTTCTCAAGATTTGTCAAGTCAAAAAAAAATTTTCTGCAGGGAGGGTAGGGGTGGGAAGAGAAGTTACAGAAACAAGAGGTTACTTTGATCTTAAATATTTAATGCACCTCTAGTTCTATGGACAAGCTTTGCATACAATGTAAACCAAGGTCAGCAGGCCGGGAGTAGACTTCCCATTTTGTGTAACTGTTGAACCAACAATCACAAACAGACTGGCAACACCAAGAGGCGTGCATCCAAATAAGACTACAGAAAGCCTTAACCTGTATTCAACCTCTGCATCACAGGACAGCTATTGTCATGTCAGCTTGTGCAAGGGCATGGCTGTAAACTTCCACCTACCACTCCCAGCTTCACTGCACTGAACCTAGCGTCACCACCGCTCAACTCTGCAATGTAATAATCAAAAGTGCATCAGCAGATCTTCCTCGCACACGTAGTCTGGGGCAGGTTTGTGACGTTAGCTACTGAACTGGCTCATTTTCTTTTATAAGGCCATAATGCTCCTTGTGAGGATAACTGAAGTTGCTTCCAGGTTCCTCAGAGCAGTTAGAGGGAGTTGCAACTGGGAGGTCAATAACCAATTATATATATTTTTTTGAAAAACTGTTCTGCAACTATAACGAGGCTTGATGGCCACACACTAGAAGTGAGACATTACATAAATATTTTCAAAGCAGAGGGCAAACAGCTCATCTGGATTTAATTTCCCCTGTGCTTTTTCAGTGCACTGTTTAACTTAATACAAGGGTCTACCAGTTTAACAACCATTATTTTCAACATTAAATTCATTAAACTGGCATGGAGAGGAAAATATACACCTTAACTAATGTACCAAAACAGCACAGGGCAACTTAAACCTCAAACTCAAACGTTAAGGCTTTCCTTAACTAATTTCTGAATGTTCTTTAACCTCACTTCCTATTCTTCCAGCCTCCCCAAAACCAAACTTCAACTTATCACTATGAAAATACAGCAAGACAACATTAAACACTTCCATCTTACAATGTAGTTTGCCTGAATTTGAACAGTTGCAGATAAGTTCAGCTTTGAGGCTCTAATGGCTACCTTTATCTATAATACAAAATAAAAATCAAATTTAAAGGCTCAATGAAGCATGTTTTGGGCTATACAGGTGCAAGTTTTACTTAAAAAACACAAAAGTTGAAGTGCTGATTTTAAGTCCAATTCTAACCTTTTTGTTTATTTGTCTTGGTTGAAGCTAATCCAAAGAAAAAAATCTCTCCCTTGATAAAGCCTTTGCTGATGTTGAGACATGGAAGTGCAGTCGGTGCAGTACAAACAAAATCAATGGGGAAAAAAAAGTACTCATAAACACAGCAGATGGAATCTCAATGCCACATGATATCTTGAACACTTTTCAATAAACAGTCTTAAAACAAACAGGTAAAGTGTCATTCATACCATATATTACTTTCACATGTTGTTTGCAGCATATACATTTTAATATGCTCCTGTTTGCTACCTTTTCAATATAAATCTACTCGGGCAGAATCAGACAGCACAGCTACTTCCCTTCCTCAAAACCTCAAACTCCATCTAAGCACAAGTCCAACTCTGATGGGAAAGGAAGGTGACGTTCAACACAGAATCACTGCCATTCAATTTCAGAAGCTTCACTACAAGGTTTTTGCATCTAGCATGGTAGAATCAATTAGCACTCATAACAGAAGGAGAACTACAGGAATGAACCCACACAAATGAAGTTACAGATGCACAAGGATGCAAAGAAGAACGATGAAAATCAAAAGCATCAGGAAAGCTGCTGCAGTAAGAGCAACATTTAGGCTTACATAATTCAAAAAGGGACTGTACAACTAGATAATCACATGGTCAGCTAAATAAGCATACAAGTCAAGTCAGGTTTTCAGGGAACAAAGGTAAGAGTTGCAACACAAGGTGCAGTTGTCATTCAGACAGGTTAAAATATTTAGGAATGGAGGATCATAAAAAATTAGAGGGTGTCAAATGGCTATGTGCAAGTTCCATCATGGAATAGTCTTACATCTTTGCAAAATGGCACCAAAATAACACTGTTAATTTTGCATGTCATTTAACATGAGCAAGCTCAGCTAAATACAGATCTGAGAGTAAGAATAACAAACACCTACAACATACTGGAGCCATTTTGGCAGTAGAAACAAGATTACACTGATTCATAGTAGCTGATTTCCTTTGAATGTATATTGCCTTAAATACCCATGCAGGATTTTTTTTTTTTTAATCAAAATTTACCCACTCCTCTGCGCGCACATATCTGTCTTCTTGGAGGTGCCGACTTTTTAAGCGTATGGTTCCATATGGCACAGGTACACCTCCAGTATCTCAGCCAAGAGCCATAACTTCATGTGCCAATCTGGACAGCAAAATGCCAGGCTATTAGACAGCATCACAGCTTACCCTGATCCAAAGTGACCCAAGCTCCACACACATTTTCCAGCAACGGTCAACCATCAGAGGCAGGAACCCCATCTTTCCAACACAAAGACAGCAAGATCAATTGTAGTTATCCTACTACTATCTGGCTACGATCACTTAATTCAGGGCAGACCAAAGATAAAGGAACTTAGATCCTCATGATCTATATGGCTCAGCACAATGGATGGTGGATGTATCACTAAATCACTGAGGTTCCGACATATCCACTTCTACGGAAACTTAAGGATGTACAAGGGCAACTTCTCATTTAAATGCAATATTTGCAGTTCATACAAAAAAAAATGATGGCTTAAAATGGTAGTTATGCAGCTTTAGTCTCAGACCTCGTAAAGGGCAAAAAAAAAAAAAATGTTGGTAAGACAAGTGTTCAGTTCCCATGAAACGTTAAAGTGTCTTTGCCTTTGCCATCCATGGCCAAAGGTTGCTATCAGAAACGAAACCGAGGGATCCAGCCCACATGGTCAGCTGACAGCTTTAAAGTCAAATACAACTATTACCAGCAGCAGTAATTAAAGTGGTCATTTTTCAGTTTTCCCCATGCCACCAAATCTAGTTATTTTCCCCACCTCTCAACTATTTTGGGAGATTTGTGAGGTAGTGCAACATTCAGCAACATGTTTGGGTCTCACTTCATTTTTTTTTAAACATACAAGTTAAACCACACAAACTTTTCACCGGCTCAAGTTTATTTTGTATAAAGGCAATGCTAAGCTCTTTAAGCTGCCTTAGTATTTAAAACAGAATTTTTCCCTTTAAACCATACAATACCTTTATGTAGAAAGCATGTAAAAGGCGTATGGTTTAAAAAGAAAATCTGTATAATGGGATTGCAAATGACTATCTCCTACTATGGTCTTGGGAGCATGGAATGAAAACCAATTGGAAACATTTTTGTCTGAAACGAATGATTGGGAGAATTCGACATGCATTGATAGAATGAACTACATTTATATAAAAGCAAAATGCAAAACATCTTTGTCTAAAATGGACAATTGGTGCCCAGAGTAAATCAAGTGGAAGCAGTTTCTTGGCGGACTCCACATACTGGAGGCAACAGTTATGTTGCATCTGCTCCAGGTTCCCTACTCTTGAGCAACTGTTTTGCTTAAAGAGAGCGTGGGTCGTTTAGCAGACGAAGGACAGTCCTCTTCATGTGGCCTTTTTCTACTAGTTGATGGCTGTAAAGAACAAAAAAACACAAGTTACTTTGATTAATCAATCCCTTTCTATCCTTGCTCCTCACCATGCCTCCCCAAGTATTTCATTGGCTGTAAAGAGCTTTGGGCTGCCCAGAGGTTGTGAATGTCTCTCAAAACAGAGGAGCAAGGGAATAAAAAAAGGAGCCAAAGGATGGGAAGGAGAAGCTATTGAATCAATGCCTTAAACAAAATTAACAACCAAAAAAAATTAAACTCCTAGTTGGTGTGGTTGTAGCCACTAGTGAAGCCTTTGTGGCCACATGCCTCTTTCTGTGCTGTAACAATTCTGTGATTCACAGTCAGCCAAAGCAATATGCATGTCAGTTTTGTTCCTATTTTCCATACTATCACATGTATACATACATGGCAACCTCAAAAGCTGGTAGCCACCAAAGCATTGACAAATACGACACAATCTGAATTCTTTCTTCCACACATAAAAGGCATTTGGATTAATGACAAAAGGCACAAATATAGAGGAATAGTTCAGATGAATTAATAGGTATTGTCACCTTTTAATTTTGGGGGAAGTATGAATTTTAGTAGCGAAACATGCTAAAAATAGATTCTTTACTGTGACAACTGAAAATTCTAAATAGCCAGGGGCCAAGCAACTTCCAGAAGTTACACTACAGCTGGGACTGTTTGGGTTGCTGCTTGTGAGGAGGCAGTGATGAGTACCTTGAGCTTTTGGAGAATGATAAAGGATACACTGAGGGTAACTATGGGCTTACCCCAAGAGGGATTCAAGATTGGCAAAAGAATCAGAGGAGAGAGGGGGAAGTTTTTTTTTAAATACAGTGAGTTATGATGATCTGGAATGTACTAACTGAAAGACTGCTGGAAGCAGATTTGAAAGTTGCTATCAAAAAAGAATTAGATACAGACATGAAAGGAAAAAATTTGCAGGGCTTTGGGGAAAGAACAATGGAGGCATGGTTAATTGGATACTTTCAAAGAACTATTACAGGCACGATGGGCTGACTGGTCCTCCTCCAATCCCTACCCAAGCAAAGTATTCAAGTGTGGTTAGCACCACAGCCTCATAGCTCCAGCGACCCGGGTTCAGTTCTGGGTACTGCCTGTGCGGACTTTGCAAGTTCTCCCTATGATCGCGTGGGTTTCCGCTGGGTGCTCTGGTTTCCTCCCACAGCCAAAGACTTGCATGTTGATAGGTAAATTGGCCATTGTAAATTGCCCCTAGTGTAGGTAGGTGGTAGGAATCTTGAGGGAAGGTGGGGATGTGGTATGGGATTAATGCTGGATTTGTATAAATGGGTGGTTGATGGTCGGCACAGATTCGGTGGGCCGAAGGGCCTGTTTTAGTGTTGTATCATCTGAGTGTGGGGTAAAGAAAGGTAGCATAACAGGAAGGAGGGGAAACAGGGAGAAGGGTCCCCAAGAGATAAAGGGTGATTGAAATAACAGATTTGGATCCAGAGCAGCAGCCAAAATGTGCAACACAAATTCAAACAAAGAACTTGTGCTACACAGACATGGCAGAAATCAGAACAGATGGGTCTTCCTCATACTCCAAGTGCCTTGTAGTGAACTGATCAAAAAATTGTAACTCAACACACATCGTACTTTAATGTTACAATAAAATGTTACAATACCTCATTAACCAACTGTCAGGCCACAGGTGCAAAACTACACCTGACCTTGCAAAATACTCCACAAGCCAAGACCTAAACACAACAGAAGTTGCCCTATTTTTAAAGTGGGTCTCTCTCTCTGTGGTCCCTCGTCTGTCCTGATCCCTGATGGTTTACTGAGTAAAAGCACCTCTCTCGGTCAGTTGATTTGTAGCACTCACAATTAGTGCCCAGCTCACTTTTGTGCTCGAATAGTTTTTTGTTTATTATCCGTTCCTTGAATGTGGACAACGCTGACCAGGCCAGCATTTATTGCCTATCCCTAATTGCCCTCGAGAAGGTGGTGGTGAGATGCTTTCTTGAACCACTGTAATCCATGTGGGGTAGGTGCACCCACAATGCCTTTAGGGAGTTCCAGGATTTTGACCCAGCAACAGTGAAGGAACGGCGATATAGTACCAAGTCAGGACGGTGTGTGGCTTGGAGGGGAACTTGCATCTGCTGCCCTTGTCCTTCAAGGTGGCAGAGGTCACGGGTTTGGAAGGTGCTGTCTAAGGAGTCTTGGTGCATTGCTGTAGTGCATCTTGAAGAATGTACACTGTTGCCACAGTGCATCGGTGGTGGAGGGAGTGAATGTTTGTGGATGGGGTGCTAATCAAGTGGGCTGCTTTGTCCTGGATGCTGTCGAGCTTCTTGAGTGTTGTTGGAGCTGCACCCATCCAGGCAAGTGGAGAGTATTCCATCACACTCCTGACTTGTGCCTTGTAGATGGTGGACAGGCTTTGGGGAGTCAGGAGGTGAGTTACTCACCGCAAGATTCCTAGTCTCTGACCTGCTCTTGTAGGCACGGTATTTATCTGGCTACTCCAGTTCAGTTTCTGGTCAATGGTAGCCCCTAGGATGTTGATAGTGGGGGATTCAGCAATCACAATGCCATTGAATATCAAGGGGAGATGGTTACTGTTGGAGATGGTCATTGCCTGTTCTGATGACCGGTCATCAACCTGAAACATTAACTCTGTTTCTCTCTCCACAGATGCTGCCTGGCTTAGTATTTCCAGTATCTTGTTTTTATTTCATTTCTGTGCTTGCTCTTTTATTTGGAATTTGCAAATTTTGGGGAATTACATTCCATATTCACATCCATTTTTATTTTGGGAAAGCCAAGAACAATTGATCTTCAATTGGTTTACAATTTGGATTAGTGTTGCACATACATTCCTTTCATCACAACAGCGACTGAAAACTGAATATGGTGCTTTAAATATGGTCTAACTAGTGTAATCGAGGCCTTAGCTTTATGGAAGATTGTCTCTAACCATGAAAGCAAAACCCAGCTCAGCTGCATGTATTTCAAACAGCCAATAGTTTATGAACAAGTTGTACACAAACAGCAACGGCAAGTGCTGTTGTGAAGGGAATTGCTGGTGCAAGTGAAGCCAACTCTCACCTGATCACTTGTGCTTGGTGGCAACATTAATTCAGTCTGAGCATACATCAGCTGCTTTGCCTTTCTCTTCATGTCTTCATCCTGGTTTGAAGCAAGATTATTTGAAAACTCTCACCACATAATTCACCAAGACGAGAATTAAAACTAGTGTCATTTGATAGAATTTGGACTAATTCTATTATGTAACTGAATTACTTACATATTCAAGGATGTTTTGAAAGACTGGTCAAAGTCTCAGCTTATTTCCCCTCTGACTGACTTGCCCAACAGGGCTATGGGCAAAGAGCAGGGGAGTGGGACTAATTTAATAGTTCTTTGAAAGAGTTGGAGCAGACACGATGGACTGAAGGGCTGCCTTCACTATGCTTTCAATGTAGAAATTAAAATAAAAATGAGACTTAATAAAAGGGTGCATGATAAATTCTGGACCAATAATACAAAAGGAAATTAGCAGCATACAGAAGGAAGAGCAAATGAGATCGGAAAAGCTAAGAAGGGAATAAAGACAGATAAGCAGGTAACAAAATAAACTAACAGATACTTACAACGCAAGAAGTAAATAGTTAAAGAAGAGTGGGTCAAATGGAGATTGAAAATAAATCCGAGAATGCAAAAACAGAAGAAATACTAAACTGAATAAACTGCATCAGTTTTCACAGAGAGTGAGTGTGACAGTAAGAATAAAAGCAGTATTAGCACAATTAAGATGGGACAATAGGTAAGTATGCAGTTAGTGGAATAAAGTGAAAAAGGATCATAGAATCATACAGAAGACAGCCCTTCAGTCCATCGTGTCCACTCCGACTCTTCGAAAGAACTATTAACTTAGTCCCACGCTCCTGCTCTTTGCCCATAGCCCTGCTGGGCGAGTCAGAGGGGAAATAAGCTGAGGCTCTGACCAGTCTTTCAAAACATCCTTGAATATGGATGCTGTGCCAATAAACTAGAAAATTAACAGTGCAAAGAAATAAATAAATCAGTTAAGTATAGACTAGTCAGCCTTTCATTGGTAGTGGGTAATCATTGAGGGCATAACACTGGACAAAATTACTCAAATATCATTAACAGCCAGAATGAACCTGCAAAAGGCAAGACATTCAGATAAAGAGAGAGATCTCTGAGGAAATAACTGTTTTGATAAATTAAATGCACCGAATGTTGTGTTTATATGAATTTTTAAAAGGACTTCCACTTCAGGTAGACAAGACAGATAAACAGACTGGGGAGATCGCTTGTCAAATGAAACTTCTAGTTAAAAAATATGGTACGCTATATCTTGGAAGGAAGTGAGAGTTCAAATGCAAGCTGATATGGCCGTTATATTAAAAATATACATGTGATCCTAGGTTTTGGTCAACAGGAGCACAGAATAGAAAGCAGAGACAATGCTAAACTGCTATGAATTATTGATTAGACTGCGTTAGAAAACAGTCTCCAGTTTTGGGTGCCTTACTTCAAAGCCAGGTTTTGGGTATGATTAAATACAATAAAGAACTTGGGATCTTTTCACTAGAGCAGAAAAGTTTAAGAAGAGGCCTGAAAATTATCTAAAAAAACATTGACTACAGGTAAAATAGGGAAAAGCTTTTTCTCTGGATGATGAGTCTATAGCTAAAAGATATAAATGTACCAAAGGGAGGGCTTAGAAACTGTTCCTTTTTTAAAAAAGTTACGCAGAGGGTTGTTAGGACATGCTCCACCAGAAAGTCATGGAAACAGAATCTATAACAACTTTTCAAAGGGTAAATGGATAAATATTTGAAAAAAAAAGGTACTTGGGAAAGAGCAGGCAAAGAAATGGGCATGGACAAATATTAGACAGCTGGTACAGGCATGATAAACCAATAGCTTTCTTGTGTGTTGTAAAATTCCATGATTCTAGAAAAAAAAACCTGCAGAGAACCAGGCTTTTTACAAATTGGAAAGAAATGAAAATCAGTTTATTTTCTAATCCCCAAGCCCAAATTTACATAATGTGCATTAGTCCACTCCAGTTGGTTTTTTGGTTCCCAGTTCAACACCTCAGACTACACAACATAAGAAATAGGAGTAGTAGTCCGTATGGCCTCTCAAGCCTACTCTTTCACTAAGATCATGGATGATCTCCTACCCAAACTCCATCTTCCCGCACTATCCCCATATCCCTTATTCTGAGTCTGTGACCTCCCCCAGTTCCAGACTTCCCAGCCAGTGGAAACATCCTTGCAGCACCTACTTAATTAAAATACTCCTTAAGAATTTTATGCTTCAATGAGTTTATGGATGCACCTCCAGCAGTGCAGCATTCCCTTAATTGAGACTGGCACTCCAGTGCAGTACTATCTGCTCAAATCTCTGGAGTGTAATTTGAAGTCACAAGCTACTGACTCAGAGGCGAGAGCACTACCACTGAGCCACGATTGATAAAATTGATAACATTCTCAATTGTAACTGCTGGCTTTGAACAACAGGCTAAGACACCAGCTCGTGCCTATGACTTAAATTAGTTTAAAAGCAATTCCCACCTGCATCCACGGGTGATTAAGAGCATCCTTTGTTGTGAATCTTTTCTCTGGGTCCACATTAAGTAGCTGCTTCACCAGGTCCTTTGCTAAATAGAAAAGGCGGGGATAAAAAGTTATGTATGGGCAAAAGGAAGAGATAGAAATAAACTTGCCTTTAAAGAGGCATGGTAACATCCCAAATAATTCTTCATGGACATCAGAAGGCTTAAGTTTTATTTTTAAAACTGCTCAGCTTCCAACAATCTGGTCATCTATAAAGGCCGATCCCATTATAGGAACATAGCTTTATTTTAGGCGGGAAAACAGCAGTTAATAACTGCAGTTAATAACTGCTGTTTTCCAATTAATTCTCACTCCTGCAAAACTAATAAACTTGTCTCAAGAATGGACTTTTCACTGCTTTCCTACTTTTTGCCTTTAAACAAATTGGTGAGCCCTCCATGTAACAATTTGGCTGAATACTATAAGTTGCATTCCACAATCAGTTTATTTCCATAAGATTTTGTACCAATTTGAACACCCACCACTGCAATGAAATTCTGGCTTTCACAAATAGCAAGGGGGGAAAAAGTAATGCAGTGCTTATAGGAGTGAAACAAATTGGAAAATTAATTGTACCTTAAGTAGTCTCAACAAGAGAGTAAAAGAACTCAGGTAAAATGGGCAACAGTTTTTATGCTTTGAGCACTGATCATGCGCCACTTGTTATAACCCTTAACCTTTATTGCAAATAGGTGAACCTCATACTTGCCTGTTTCAGAGACATTTACCCAGTATTCTGGGATGAACCTGTAATGCCCTTTTATGATTTGATCCCTCAGATCCATATCCTTGATTTGATCACTAAATGGTGGATACCCACCCAAGCTGAAACACAGAATGGTGCAGTTAAACACTATCTATTTTAGTAACTATAGTGGAACCCCATTTATCCACTTTCCCAATTGCTTGTCAGAAACTTTTCCAAGATATAGCTTTGCGCAAGACAATGTCCAGCGTGAGGAGCTTGACATTAAATGGTTATGCAATGAGACAAAAAAAAAACTCTCAACCCAAGAAATGTTACATTATTTTTAAGTATACTGGTCTTCCTGTACCTGGAATAATGTCGCCTCATGTGCAAGACCAAAATTTTTATGGACTCTCGATTATCCGCCAATTTCTATGATCCACCAGGAAGAGGAAGGGTAGTCCTCTCCATTCTGACTGACCAAGGAGTAGCTGCATTTTAAACAGAAGTCAAAAAAACTATAGTGCTTATAGAAGCCCTCTATTTAATGAAACAAAATCTTTCAGAAGCCAGAAAAATCAGCATGGTTGATGTGTGCCCTTTTAAAAAATTATAAAAATTTAATAAGAGTTAGCATTATGTGCATTTTAAACACAGATTCTTTTCTCACTACATGCAGAAAACATTACTTATTTGGACTTACTTGCACAGTACAAATATACAACATACGAGAAATGACTGACAGGAAAAGACCTGCTGGTCCGCACAGCCGTGATGCCTAGTGCATCACAATGCATAGAAACTCTCAATGCCAGTTTCAGATTCACACACAATTCAAAACTACAAACATGCTGCCAGTCTTTTAATGTTTCTTAAATGGCAAGCAAAAAAAACCCACATTATTCCTAAACACCAGTGAAAATTATGAGGACTCATTTCAGCTAACATTTCTCAGATTCTTTGGGAACCACCAAATAGACAGCAATGCTCTTTTCTGGTGCTATACATTCCTATGTTGCTAAAAGGAAACAAGTAACTTGCAATCAACCTACAAAGAAATGTAATAATTTCATCCTTACTGGGTGTATAATAGTGGCTTGCTTGCAATCATGGGCATCAGCCTTTCCAACAGCAGGAACCAAGAAAATCCTGCATGTCATCAAATCATTGCAAATACCCAAACTGAACATAATGCATCATTTTCAAAAGCAGGCACAAGCATTTACAAGGTAACTGTTCAATCTAGAGTAAAAGTGGAAATTATAAATAATTGTGCTTCACTTTACAAGATCACTGTTCAAATAACATGCAAGGCAAGTGACTTACCATATGAAAAGTATAACTCCTAGGCTCCAGCAATCCACTGCTTTGGAGTACCAGCCTGCTCCAGCACCCAACAACACCTCCGGAGCTAGATAAGTGGGTGTTCCACATAATGTTTTCATCAGTGAAGTTTCTCCTACGATCTTTGACAGACCAAAATCTGTAATCTTAAAAGAAAAAAGACGTTGTTCTAAAAATTCAATTCAATTTTGTAATAGAATAAATGTTGCACAAAAAAGATCTGAGAGGCAAAGGAATCCAGTTGAGCAGTGCCATGTTCTCTGGGGACTGGGGAAGTGAGCATTTAATAAACACAGAGTTTGCATATAGCCATCAAGATTTAATAGTAGCTTGCACAAATACACAGCATTAACCTGGTTTCAATATCCATTATATGAAAGATTTATAGGGCAGGTTTTGGAATAGCTCTATTAGTCCACGGAAGCATTTAGTTTCCCCTAACTTCTCAAATACAAACCGCAAATAATGCAGATTAACAATTATAATATCTATTTTGCACTTGGATATCTGAAAGTTAAAAGCTTAAAATCGACAAATGTAATGATATAGCCAAAGATATTGAGGGCTTGGGAGTACCATATACCCCTGCATATAAACCTAGAAATGTATCTAATTTGAGGTCTGTCAGGTTTATTTATTGACAGGACACTTTCTCTGGAGACAGTGCGCCCAGGAAGAGCAAAAACAGCAGCATGCATTTATATAGTGACTTTAACATAGAAAAATACCCAAGGCACTTCATAGGAGCAGTATCACACAATATATGACATTGAGCCACATAAAGACATTGTCGGGCAGGTCAAAGATGTGGATTTTAAGGAGTGTTTTAAAGGAGAGACATAGACAGAGAGGTTTAGGGAGGGTATTCCAGAATTTGGGGTCTAGACAACTAAAGGCACAGCTCCTAATGATGGGACAAGGGAAATCAGGGATGTGCAAGAGATCCGAATGGGAGGAGTACAGGGATCTGAGAGCTGCATGATTGGAGGATGATACAGAGCTAGGGAGGGGTAATGCCATAGAGAGATTTGAACACAAGGATGAGAATGTTAAATTCAAGGTGTAGCCAGACTGGGAGACAATGTAGTTCAGCGAGCAAGTTAGGATCATTGCATTCCCATTGGGTTTTGTTGTGGTTGCTGAGTGGTGTGGTATTTAAAAATCAGATAGCCAGCTGGGTGCATACAGGAGGAGATTTAAAATTCAAGAACCAGAAAGGAATTTGGGAGGGAAAATTGCCATTTGGGCGAGCAACAATTTAGAGGTGGGGCGTCATTTAAAATGCAAGTATATGGCAGGTTAACTATACAACGTTATTAACTATACAGGATTTTACACAGAAGTAAGGCTAAGGCCAGGTAGAATAGTCACATACTCACCATGTAATATACTTTACGTGCAATATAGGACACTGGTAGATGCTCCATGCATCATTTTACCTCCACCCCAAACCTCATTGTAATTTCCAAGATACTCTTGTTGTATTCAGTCTTGATTTTACCAGCAGATGGCATCAAACTGCATCACAATCCTTACCTTAATGAGGCAGTGCTCCTCATTGTTCTCGAGCAGTACATTCTCTGGTTTGAGATCTCGATGTGTGATGTTATTATCATGAAGATACTGCAGGTAGAAAGAAAATTTAATCTCCTCCAATTCTTTGGTTTTATATCAAATTTCTATTTAATATTCATTCATTCCCTCCTCTCCAACTCTACACATTGTTGTCCTAACTGGTTCTTTGCTCCATGTCTGCAAGCCCTTCCTGAATTGCAACCTGTGATACTGCCCTCCAATTTAAAAAAAATATGCTCAAGAGGTGGGCAAAACTGGCAAAGCCACATTTATTGCCTGTTTCTTGAAGCCCTGCAAAGATGACAGTGGGTCTTTTCTCGAGTAGCAATTATTCTTTTTCTTTAACTGTGGGATTTGCCAGGGCACTTCAGAGGGAATTAAAAGGTAAACATGTAATTGGATAAAAAAAAAAAGAAAATGCTGGAAATACTCAGCAGGTCTGGCAGCATCTGTGGAGAAGAAACAGAGTTAACGTTTCAAATAAATAACCTTTCATCACAACTGGGAAAAGTTAGAAATGCAATAGCTGTTAAGGAAGCGAAAGGGGGAGCATAGGGACAGAACAAAAAGGAAGGTGGAAGACAGGAGCGATTAAATGACAATAGAGTTGGTGGTGCAGGACCAAAGGGAGCAGTAATAGGAAAGTAAAGAAACAAAAGATGCGTCTAAAGGAAGTGTGAATGGTAGAATGAACAACTGCAGTTCAAAAGCAAAAGAAAAACCACAGTAAAGATGAGACTTACAAAGAAAAAGGAAACAAAACAGGGACAAAGATTATAGTCTGAAATTGTTGAACTCAATGCGGAGTCCAGAAGGTTGTAAAGTGTCTATCAAAAGACGAGATGCGGTTCCTCGAGCTTACATTGTGCTTCATTGTCCTTAGCCTCCTGCAGCATTCCAGAGAGGTCAGTGTTAGAGCAAGGTAGAGAACTCAAATTGCAGGCAACCAGAAGCTCGGGGACATGCCTGCAGACTGAACGGAGATGTTCCACAAAAGAGTCACCCAATCTGCATTTGATCTCTCCAATGTAGAGCAGACCACATTGTGAGCAGTGAATACAGTACACTAAATTAAAAGAAGTACATGTAAATCGCTGTTTCACTTAGGAGTGTTTGAGGCCATGGACGGTGAGGAGAGAGGAGGTAAAAGGACAAGGGTTGCATCTGCCCCTACACTTGCACGGAAAGGTGCCATGGGAAGGAGATGGGGAGTTGGGGGTGATTGCGGAATGGACTAGGGTGTTGCAGAGGGAATGGTCCCCTTGGAACGCTGAAAGGGGAAGGGCGGGGAAGGCGTGTTTGGTGGTGGCATCATGCTGGAGGCGGCGGAAATGACGGAGGATGATCCATTGAATACAGAGGCTGGTGGGGTGGAACGCAAGGATAAGGGAAACTCTATTGTGGTTCTAGAAGGGAGGGGAAGTGGAAAGAGCAGATGTGCGGGAAATGGGACGACACAATCGAGTGCCCCGTCAACCACAGTGGGAGGGAATCCTCGGTTGAGGAAAAAGGAAGACATATCAGAAGTGCTGGTATAGAACTTTGCATCATCGGAACAGATGCGATGGAGGGGGAGAAACTGAGAATGGAATGGAGTCCTTACAGGAAGTAGGGTGTAAGGGAGCTGTGGGAGTCAGGGAGCTAATTGTGAATATTCTTTGATGGCAAAGTTGAGGAAAAGAAGGGAAGGGAAGAGTCAGAAACGGACCATGCGAAATTGAGAAGGGTAGATATTGGAAACAAGTTGATGAAATTTTCCAGTTCAGGGCAATAGCAGGAAACAGCACTGATACACAGTCATCAATGTACCAGAAGAAGAGGTGAGAAAGGGGGAGGGGGAAAGGGAGAGGGTCTGGAACAAGGAATGTTCTGCATATCCCACAAAAATACTGGCAGGTTCCCATAGCATTTGGAGGAAGTAAGTGGAGTTAAAGTAGTTGTTCAACGTGAGAACACGTTCAGCCAAGCAAAGGAGGGTGGTGGTGAATGGGGACTAGTAGGACCTCCATTCAAGAAAGAATGGACGAGACCTCAGACCTTCCTGGTGGGGGATGAAGGCATAGAAGAATTGGATGTCCATGGTGAAGAGGAGATGGTTAGGGCCAGGAAATTGGAAACTGATAAAGTAACGGCATCAGAAGAGTCACAGATGTAGGTGGAAAGAGACTGGAAAAGGGGAGAAAAATAAATAGAGTTGAGGTAGGAAGAAAACAGTTCAGAGGAGCAGGAACAGGCTGAAAAGTTAGGTCTACCAGGGCAGTTTGGTTTATGGATCTTGGGAAGGAGGTAGAAGCAGGCTGTTCAGGGTTCAGGGGCTATGAGGTTGGAGGCCGTGGAGGGAAGATCTCCAGAGGAGATAAGGTCAGTGACAGACCTGGAGATGATGGCTGGATGTTCATTAGCAGGGTCATGGTCCAGGAGGAGATAGGATGAAGTGTTGGAGATTTAGCATTCAGCCCCCTGCAAAGTGGATGTCAGTTCACCAGACAACAACAGCACCACTCATCAATAGGTTTGATGACAACATAAGAACAGAGTGCAGCAAGTTCAGCTGAAGATATGTTAGGATGAGTGAGGGGAAGAGAATTGACATGGCCAATGTCATGCCGGCAATTCTCAATGGAAAGATCAAGAGAGCAAGAAGCCAGAAAGAGGGGTCTCGGTGGAGGGAGAGTACTCGAAACGGGTAAAAGATTCCACTGTGTGGGGAAGGACTACTGGCTAGGAAGTGGGTGTGGCGGCAGAGGCGAAGGAAGAGCCACTCAGTGCCGTGCCATGCTAAGCTCAAAATTAAATCGAGCTGAGGCATTTGCCAAGAACAGATCGTTCAGTCAGAGAAGGTCAGAGACTATTCTGAATACATGGCAAGGGGGTAAGATTTGAAGAAGGGGTGGGGTTAGAGGGAAGTGAAGGGGGAAGAAAGATCCGGAGGGGCATTGCTACCCAGATGTTGAAGCAAAAATCTATCGATTTCAATCGATCTAGCATCCAGAGTGAAAGTTTTAGATTTCCATGACCGTGAGAAAATGTTTCCCGATTTCACACCTAAATGGCTGAAATCTAATTTTAAGCTTATGACTCCTTGTCCTAGATTTTCCCCCACCAGATCTTTGTATCCACCTTACTAAACCCCTTCATCATTTTAAATACACCAATTAGATTATCCCTCAACCTTCCAAACTGAAGGAAATATGAACCAAGTTTATGCAACCTGAACTAATAATTTAACTAAGCTCCATTATCATTCTGGTGAATCTGCACGCCCTCCAATCCAATATGTCCTTCTTGAAGTGCAGTGCCCAAAACTGAAAGCAGTACTCTAGGTAGAATCTGATCAAGGCCCTCTGTATAAATGAAACACAACTTCCTCCCCCTTTATATTCCAGCCTCCTCAAGACGAGGCCAACATTTCATTCCCCTTTGACTACTTTCTCTACCTGTGCACTAGTATTATTCCAATTTGTCTTGCAGATCCAAAGTGAATGAACTCACTCTTTCTTCCCCTCCCCACCTCTGCACCTAATAAAATTCCATCAAACACTGTTTTGCTCCTTCACTTGCTTTGTGTCCCTTTATAACTTCCTGATTCCATCCATACAACTTACTATACCTCCTAACTTGGTATCATCTGCACACTTAGGGCTGGATTTTATTCACCCAGGAGCAGTGCAGGCGAAAAGAAATGGCGGCCTGTACGTGCGGACCACATGCCACCGCGATGTAGCGCATGGTCCATCTTCTCCCCCCAAAATCACATGGAGGATACAGGCTCTCCGATGCCAGCAATGGCATCAGGTGCCTGTGCACAGGTGCTGGTGCCCTTTCTAAAGGGCAGCCAGCGCCTGCAGGGTCATTTAAATTTTTAAGACATACCATCCCCCCAATGTATCGATTAAAAACCTATTGCCCCTTTCCCAACCCCCAATAACAATTAAATTCAGCATTTGCCCTCTTCCCCTCCCCAAAACACTTATACCTTCCACACTTGATCTTTCCCCCTGCCGTAAACTGAACAAAGTGCAGAGGCCACCCCTTCCCATCATCCCCTACACTACTTATGTAAATCTGACCACGTCCCCTCCCCCACCGCACTAAAAATCATAAGTTCCCCGCTTCCCCACCACGGTAACGCCTGCTTTCCCTGGACAGGAAAGTTAAGGCACGTGAGTGCCTGCCGCCGCTCAAAAGATCGTAACCCAAAGGCAAGATCACTTAATTTTATTTAAATCTATTCATTTAATTAATTTAAATATGGTAACCCGTCGCCCAGCCGCAGGAGTCGGGGGGGGGGGGTGGGGCGAGCCGCCACGGAGCATCGCTGCCGCTGGCAAGATTGGGCCCGGCACTCCCGGAATGATCTTCCACCCTCCCCCCACCACGCCACAGAGCCCGACGTCGACAGCTTAGTAAAATCCCAGCCTTAGAGTTGTATATCCATTCCTTTATGTTATTGACCTACAAGATGAAAAGCTGTGGCTCCAGTTCAGATCCCTGGGGACATCACGTCACATCCCACCACAGTACACTCCATTTATCACTCCTCTCCATCTCCTACTGGCCAGCTAATTACCAACTCACGTGGCAAGGTTAGCGCCAATTCTGAGTGCTTTGTTTTTTTGCCAACAACCTCTTGTGCCGATTCTCATCGTCTTCTGGAAGGCCATATAGACAACATCCATGGACCCCACCCTCCTCCCATCCTATCCACCATGTGATTTCCACAAAAAATTCAACTAAATTAGTCAGACATGACATACCTTTCATTAACGCCTGTTGATCAGCTCATACTTCCAAGTGCTCAGTCATTCTGTCCCTGATGGATTCCAGTAACCTCCCCACAACTGATACTAGTGACAGATCTGTAGTTACCTGCTTTTCCTTCCCTAGATCATGGAGTGGCATTTGTAATTTTCTAATCCAATGGCACAATTCCCAAATTTATGACTAATGCACCCGTGTCTTCGACACCTATTTCTTTCAATACCGTGGGGTGAAAACCATCAAGTCCTGAAGACTTGTCTGCTTCACACCCCATTATTTTACTTGCATCAAATTCACAAAGTTACTTCTTTTACCATTGGCAGTTTGTCCCTTCCACCGTGAAAGCAGATACAAAGTACTCATTAACAAGTCTGCCATTTTCTTGCAGTCTATCTGCACCTTTCATTAATGGAACAACATTTTCCTTTATCACTTGTATTCTCAATGTGCTTAAGAAAACTTGTACTGTTAGTTTAACTGCAAGTCTTTCATATTCTTTTGCATCTTATTACCCCATTTATTGCTTTTAGTGTCTCAGTCCACTGGATTTCTGTTTTTTGCTTTTGGCTCAATGTCTCTTACTTGATTTGTTGATTATGGTTGCTTAACTATACAGTGCAGCTTTTGCCTTTTAGGAGCATGTAGAGGTTATGTAGCGCTCCAAATACTTCCCACTGTTTGTGGCCATCAATGTAGAAAAGTGTGCAGTTATGCACTTAGTTATATTTAAGGCATGCACAGAATAATATCGTTAACTGGTACCCAGGCATACAAGAGAGGAAGAAAGACTGGGGAATAATTACTGACTGTGACTCAAAAGCTTCAACACTGTTTCAGGAAGGCAAGACCATAGCAAATAGCGTTCTGGGCTCTGTTACATAGGTTATACACTGCAAAACTAGGACCCACAATAATAGACTTATATAAATCTTTGATAAGACCTCATTAGGAACATGCCATCCAGCTTTGTTTCCCTCTTCCCACCTCAGGAAGAACACTAATTCTGGAGAAGCCATAAAGTGCAACAAGAATGATCTCTAGCCAGAGAGCATTTAGCTATTCAGACAGACATCATACTTTGGGTTTGTATTTTCTGGAAAGAGAGACTTAGAAGGGATCTGACTAGTATTTATTCAAGACAAGGACAACATAAAAATAGATAGATAAGTAATGCATTTGAGATAACGGCGACAGGTAAAACTAGGGCCGCCAAAGTGAGGTTGGATGTCTGGATGTTTTACTTTTCCCACAGGGTAAGTGACCTGTGAAAAATTATATAGGAGGTAGCCAAGACTGGCCATCCCTAAAGGTAGCAATAAATGGACTTTTGCAGAAGGTGCTCAAAGCACTCAGAGAGCAAGAGAAAATTATTGTACACAATAGATGTTGGAATTCCTGGGACTTTTGACAGGGGACTCTAGAAATAGCTATAAATCTGTTATGTCCCCTCTCCCAGGATGTGGGTGCAGGGGTGATGAAGGGAATTTTGGAATATAGGGATTAAAATCAGTCAAAGATGGTGATAGGGACACATGAGTCTTATGGCCTTTTCTCATCCTCAATACAATCATAAATTACATGAAACTGTCAAACACAGAACAGAAACAAGTGACAGTTTTTAAAAATCAGTAAACAAAATAAACAGTTCTAAAATACCAGATATTTAACTAGAGTTTTATCACCTTTTGAGACTTCTGAGCTTTTTTCCTAGGCCCCTCGGAACTTTTGGCAGCATTTTGACAATGCAAAGTCGTGCTCCCACATGGAGTTCACCAGAGTGACCATTCTTTAGGAGGCTGATGGGATGTGAATAAGTTAAGCCTCAACAACCACAGCACAAACACATTAAAAGTCAGATGTAATGAAGTCATTTTTCAGGTTTAAAATAGGTGCCTGTAAAACCTCAACATCAAATCGTAGTTGGTGGAAGACATACAGGACTACTTTTTGGTTATGGGGGCAAGAGTAACAGAAAAGCTTCCCAGCGGCTTAATGCACTGTCTAGTATAGCACTGAACCATATAAACATGATTCAAATTCCACTTAGTGCAGAGTTAGCTGAGCTCAGCAAGGGAACCACTACAATTAATTACAGTAGCCCTACTCTTGTGATATTCAATCCACAGCCTATGGTTTACTTTCTACCTATGCTTCTAATTCTTAGTCCACCTCTATCTCCTAGAACAGGAGGTTTAGAAAATTCTGTTCTCAGCGCTGTATAAATGGGTAAATGCCAAATTCACACAGGCTTGTCTGAGAAGCCCACTGTAAGCAAAGGCTAGAGGGCATGTAGGGCCTTGGTGAATGATAGGGCAAACACTATATCTCCTTAACCAATGCAATTAAAGGATTGAGAAAACAAACAAGGAGGACTGAGAACAAGGGCAAATTCAGTATCAAATCAGACAGAGAGAGAAGACAGAATGACAGAGAATGACAGAAGGGAAGAGATTTTTTTTTTAAAAACTTAATTGACATTTTTAAAATCTCCAGCAATTCACAACCTGAAGGCAAGTTTCCACACATTAAATTGTTCGCTTTCCAGGCAAAAGAGGTTGATTAGCAGAAAATATCATTGGTAAGAGGGTACATACAATGCTAATTACTAGACTTAACTTTGTAGTGAGTTTAATGCTGCGAGTTTAATGGGCAATTAATATGCAAATGCAATAACTTCATGAAAATCACGGGAAGGTTATGGGTGAGATATTATTTTCACAAAGCTACCGGCAGAGATGCAAACCAGCCAGCAACTTATGGCAATTTACAAGTTATCTCTTATTTGTCACAAGTTGCTGGCCAATTTGCACATTGTTTACATGCTTTTTCCCCTGCAAATTTTAGGCCATTAACTTGTGAAAGGGATTTTAAAATTCATGCTTACTTCAGAGCGCTAACATTTTGTTGCTGCCGTTTATCTTACTAACACTAATGAATATGACCAGGTAAACTACTGGAGGCAAAAGAATTTGGAATACTTCACTAGTATTTAGAAATGCTTCTCTTCTAGCTAGAATGCTTTTGAGGTTCAAGACTAAATTTAGGAATAAAGTTGAACCAGTAGTAGCTAAAAGTTACTAAATACATCAGATGTGTTGCAAGACAGCAATGCATCAAAAGATTTCAATGGAAATAGTTAGTAAAAACTTTAAGTCCTTCATTAGCATCATCTGAACAGGAAGATCTGTTCACATTAGCAGCGCAAGAGAAGAGATAATATACAAGAATGTTCATTTAAACTTGTGTCTCACAAGGCTTTATTGTGTGTGCAATAAAAACAAGAAATGCTGGAATCACTCAGCAGGTCTGGCAGCATCTGTGGAAAGAGAAGCAGAGTTAACGTTTCGGGTCAGTGACTCTTCATCTGCTTCTCTTTCCACAGATGCTGCCAGACCTGCTGAGTGATTCCAGTATTTCTTGTTTTTATTTCAGATTTCCAGCATCCGCAGTATTTTGCTTTTATTTTATTGTGTGTGCAGGTGGGCTTTCCCAATAAGATAAGGACTTCTCTGTCCTATGCATGGTGGGAGTTGGGGGTGGGGGGGGGGGGGGGGGGGGTGCAAGAGAAGAAATGGCAAGAGCTCCCACTTCTGATTGTCATGCAGTGACTCCTGCTGAGAAATGGTTGTGTGTGAAGTGAGGAAAGGAACATTCAGTGCCAGGCTCCTCTTCCTGTCAAATAGCATGTTGGTACCTGCTGATCAACAAATGAACAACGGGTACTTGGGTTGCTAAAGTCTGGGGAACTATAACCCCACATGAATCAACACCTTCTGGAGAATAGGGAGCCAGTTGGTGGAAGAAGAAAGGAATTATAGTTAGGATTATGGGCAACAAATCGGAAGGATCAGCAATCAAGCTCAGCTGCTTATCTGCTCATCAAAAAATAAAAATACAAGCCGTTCTTGTTGTTTAAAAATGTAACAGAAATCACAGCTACATACTTGGACTGCAAGAAGCATCTGATAGAATAGCAGTTTGGTGGTTTGTTCTGTCAGTCCTTTTGAGCGCACCACTCGATCAAAAAGTTCTCCGCCTTCCATCCTTAAAAAAGGATAACATCTTACTCAAATTGATTTTTTGTACCTTAACATGACAAGATAATTTCTCTAACTCATGCTGCAATTATTTCTGATTGCAGTATATGATTTAGGATTGCAAAGAAGAGAAACAATTCAATAGTATGCAACCACATTTTCAATCAGGACACGACTTAAATGGAATTGTGGTTATGGGACTTAACTACCATTGTGTTATGAACGATCACACTGGCAAATTCAAGTGAGCTGTAATTATTAATACACTAATTTTGCAGCAAGCATTGTATAATTCAGTCCCCTTTACATGTAAAATGGAGTTGGGCAAAATAACTTATAAAGCAGTAGCCACAAAAATGCACTGACCACATCTCCAAATGTTTTATGTTAACGCAGTAACCTCAATTCCTTAGTTCAGAATACAGCACACATCAGTATTTTTCTGTTAATATAGGCTAGCCTGTCTCAGGTATACCTGGCCCCTTAATTCAAAAGACAAATTATTTGAATGCCTCCTCTTTCATTAACAGCCAGGTTTCTTCAATTTTTTTAAGCCAGTTAGTCCTGGTGAGAGAAATCCAACCTCGGAGGAAAACAAACTTCAGCAAATGACCATTGATCAACAGTCTCAATAGGGAAAAAGCACACTTTCACAGCTCGGAAAAAGGGTCTGAAATGCTCAAGTGAGTCCATCACCTGGTTTCCTCCACAATGTCCCCACTTAATTTTTTATTTTAAAAAATCAATTCTTTCTGATACGGATTACATCTCAATTTTGACCGCATTTTAAAATTCTCCCACCACTTCGACAAAGATCAATGGTAGTTATCTTACATATCTACAGGGAATTAATCAGTGCCCGAGTAAATACTCCCTTTTAAACATTTTCTAAACTTGTTTAATTGAGATGCCCAGTATGTATACCATCAGAATTTGTTCCAATTCATTCCACTTTGGAACAAAGGAATGTTGGCCTCCAAGTTATTTTACTTCAGCTAGTACAAATAAAAAGAACAGACTAGGAAAATCAATTTTCCAAGGCCAGAGAAGTGAAACACTTACAAATCCAGCACAATGTAGAAAGAGTCTTCAAAATCAAACACCTCCTCAATCTTGATTATGCAAGGCTTTAAGAAAGAGAAAAATGATTAGGCAGACAGTAATATTTCAGTAGAAAAAAAGTGGTTGATTTCTGTGACTTACATGGTCCAATTTCTTTAGAATCTCAATTTCTGTTGCAACATTTGAAGCAGAACATTTTGAAGCAGGATCCTGCAGAAAACAGAGTCGGGTTAGGAACTTGTAATAAAGAAAGATAGTTCAATGCTAACAAATTTGGTTCACGTACAAGGCTTAGCCAGAAATCAAGAAGTATGAAAATTGATTTTAATCCATCACTTATCGAGGCAGCATTTGACCTAGTATGGCATCAAGGAGCCCTAGCCAAACTGAAGTTAAAGGAAATTAGGGGGAAAACCCTCCACTGGTTGGATTCATAACTAGCACAAAGAAGGATGGTTGTGGTTATGGAAGTCAATCATCTCAGTCCCAGGACATTGCTGCAGGAGTTCCTCGGGGTAGTGTCCTAGGCCCAACCATCTTCAGCTGCTTCATAAATGACCTTCCCTCCAACATAAGGTCAGAAGCAGGGATGATTGTACGAAGTTCAGTACTATTCACAATTCCTCAGATACTGAAGCAGTCCATGTCCATATGCAGCAAGACCTGCACAACATTCAAGCTTGGGCTGATAAGTGGCAAGTAACATTTGCACTGCACAAGTGCAAGCCAATGACTATCGCCAACAAGAGAATTTAACCCTCTCCCCTTGACATTCAACAGCATTACCATCCCTGAATCGCCCACTATCAACATCCTGGGGGGGGTCACCATTGACCAGAAACTGAACTGGAACAGCCACATAAATACTATGACTGCAAAAGCAGGTCAGAGGCTGGGAATTCTGTGGCGAGTAATCCACCTCCAGACTCTCCAAAGCCTGTCCACCATCTACAAGACACAAGTTAGGAGCGTGATGGAATACTCCCCTTCTTGAGTGGTGTTGGAGGTGCACTCATCTAGGCAAGTGCTCGACCATCCAGAACAAAGCAGCCTGCTTGATCGGCACCCCATCCACCACCGCGCACTGTGGCAGCAGTGTACACCATCTACAAGATGCACTGCAGCAACTCACCACGCCGCCTTCAACAGCACCTTCCAAACGCACAACCTCTTTCACCTAGCAGGACAAGGGCAGCCAACAAGTAGGAATGCCACCACTTGCAAGTTCCCCTCCAAGCCACACACCATCTTGACTGGGAACTATATCACTGTTCCTTCACTGTCACTGGATCAAAATCCTAATACTCCCTCCCCAACAGTTCTGTGGAAGTACCCGCACCAGATGGTTCAAGAAGGCAGCTCACCACCACCATCTCAAAGGCAATTAGGAATGGGCAAATGCTGGTCTTGCCGGCAACACCCACATCCCATGAAACAAATGAAAGAAAGAAATGGTATGAACTATCAGCTGCTTCACTTCATGCAAATAGTCTGGTATTACAGTTGTGTTATACCGAAGGCTGCACTGGCAGTAAGTCAATAGCCAATACACTCCTGCAGTAAAGTGGCACTGGAGGTACACATGAATTATTTGTTCCATTCAACACTCAAAAGATTCATTCCGCTCAAAAGTATGCAGTGCGCAGTTTCAGGAGCAAACTGGTGATTTTTCAGAAGAATGGCTGGCATGTTTTAAGACGGCATATTCTTCAATCCCAAGGGCTGCATAAATCAGAAAGTTTGGCTTATTGTTTACATCAGAGGGATTCCAAACGAAACTTGGAAGCTCGAAATCTAAAGCAAGTTGCTAGTGAAAGGCTCTTTCATCATTTCCTTGCTGTTGATATTTAATTCAACTAAGTTTTTTTTTTACATACTGATAGGCACATACCTGTTAAAAATTGAGACGGTGTTTAAAAGGGACTATTTACTCAGGCACTGCTTCATTCCCTGTACATGGTAAAATAACCTCTCATTGATTAAATAAAGGGATTTTGCTTTTGCAATCACAAAGCACCTTGCTGCTTTTTTAAAAAATGATTTCAAATGCATCATTATTCAGCTTTCTTCAATTGAAAACCATGGAAACCAGGCTTCCTGGAAGGGCTTTCTTTCTTAAAAGCACTGACTCATGCCCCACATGGAATACTGTTCCAAAAGCTGGCTGGTTAAATATTAGCAAAACCAAACTCACTGAAGTAGCCATTCTACATATGTAAGGCTAGACAGGGAATTTCTGCTGGCATTATTAAAACTAGTCTCGCACTAACTGTATCATCCAATTATTGTCCAAGACGATAGCTACAAACTTGGTACACAAAGTCAGAATCAAATCTGGTATCTCGAGTCCATATGGCTCAGTTGCACATCACAGCGCATTTAGATGCTGAACCTTTGGATGAACCTCACCTGTGTCCAATTACACCTGGATTATTACACTGCCTCAAGAAAAGTATAAATAGTGTCATGCAGGCCCCCACCTGCCAAGAATGAGGCACATATATTTTGCCACACGGACATAAAATTTTAAAATTCTTGCTGTGAAAAAATGAAGGCCTATTACAAGGGGTTGCCAAGCCCCTGACTGGAAAGACATTTGTTTAGTAACAGACAGTGCTTGGAAAGGACAAAGAGGCTACTCCTCGCTCCAATTTAATCCACAATGGACTTTTGATTACCAGACGTTGAAGGTGGAGATGCTAGCATTCCAGGTTAACTGCTAAGATGGCCGAATACACAAACAGACGTGGTCAGACCAGTTTAGTCACATGACTAACTGGCTGTTGGAGTTTTTTGAATTTGAACTTACCACAGAGAATTTGAACTCAAAGCGGTTTGCTCCTGGACTGGAAAAGACCTCTCTCCTATCTGCTCTCATCTCTCTCTCACCAGCTTCGGAAACCACTGAAGACATATGAACCCCAAGACAGAAAAGTCTGCTACAGTGAACAAGGTGGACCTCAATGAAAAGCAAGACCACCTACAATCAAGGACTCTACAGCAAGCTCGAACCACAGTAAAAAAACACCCTCTTCAGAGATTGCCTCAAACCTCTCCATTATTTTTCTTCTGCTTTTTTTTGTTTCTATTTGCATGTGCGCATCACGTATGCATGTTAGCGTGGGGCGCAGCGAGTATTCATAGGCGTTAACCGAATTAGAGTTTAAGTTTAATAAAATTTCACTTTTCTTCTTTAAACCCAAGAAAGCCTGTTTATGCTCATTTCTTTGCCTTATAATTAGAAAGTGGTGAACAAGGATTCACCAAGGGGGAGCTCAAAACACAGTGCTTAAAATTAAAACCCTGTTACAATAAGACCAGGTGAAGACTGAGAAAGACCCCTAGACACCTTTCTCACCCGGTCGTAACAATAGCAAACTTATCAATGGTTTTTCTTCCCTCCATGCATTAGGCATCCTGTAAAATACAACTTGATCCCAAGTCTGCTGCTAGGAAACTACCCTCCCGTAGGAATGATCAAAAGTACAGTCTGGGCTGCCTTCCCCTCTGATTTTCCTGCACTGTAGGGATTTCTTCAAGACAAGTCCATCTCCTTATCTGTATCTCTTTCAGATTGGGCACTCTCCACTTGGGGTAACATGAACACAAGCCCCAACACTCCGCAGAACAGCACTTCCACATCCTAAAGTGCCGTACTACCGGGCTCCCCATGAATGCAGAGCTTGCTAAAATGACAGATTTTGTAGACTTGGCTCAAGAGTTTAAAGTTCAAAGGTTCTAGTTGAGGAAATGTCAGTTACATTAAATGTCACAAGATAAATACTGGCAGAGGATATTTAACCCATCTAAATTCAGCCATCTAGAAAAGCTTGCAGTACCTTTACCTGCCCCTGTATCCCTCCCCACCACCCTCCTCAAACACAGAATCCAAATAGCTCTTAAATAATTGTAAGGTTCCGCCTTCACTACCCCAACAGGCATTGCTAACTGCTATATGACATACTTTGAATTACTGCCCCAGAATTCTACACAGTTTAATATCTTATCTAACTCTGTAAGGTCCCAATCACTTCCTTTCTAGCTTTGCTGATACGAAGATCATTCAGCTTCATTAAAAAAAACACTACAGATACTGTGAAATTCAATTGGTCATACTTACTCCTCGCTCAGATGCAAGTTGTGCAAATTTTGGTTTATGTACAATCTTCACAGCTACCTTCTTACAGTTTGCCTTCTCAAATGCCAGCTTCACTTCTCCACAAACACCCCTGCAGCATAATTTTTGTTAAATTAGGAATTAATCCAAACTACAAATTAAAGAATAAAACAAATTGCACATAAAGGTAAGCTACACGAGGGACCTGGTTTATGCATGCTGTGAAAGTAATTTCTGTTGGCATTATAATTTACTAGACAGTACTGGAGCTCCTTGACTGCATGTTTAGAATGAAGATGATTTATATAAGCGGGCGGTTCTCTACTTTGATACATGAAGCAGTAAACTCAACCAAGGAGTTACAGCATTCATGAATGGTAACCAGACTGATCAGTAACAAAATAGATTAAAGAAAGATAAACTGCTCATCCTTCATTTTATTTGAGCAGTTTAAAGACAAAAATATTGATTGCACTTTGTAGCTTGTAACTTATTCAATAGCATTCTGGTTTTTGCAAAGTTAATCGATTTCAGCCAGTACAATTTGCTAATTGATTCCACACTAGGTTACTTTTGGGGGGCAGTGGGGAGGAATAGGAAGAAACCATCGGAGTTTTGTTCCCAATCACCATCCAGGTAACCTTACTGGAAGTGTGATCAGCTGGGGGTGGAATTAGGCCCAATTGAAATGCTCCTTCTCCAAAGATCCAATAGCCCATCCATGCTGATTTGGATCACACAAAAATAATGACCATTTGGGCAAAGTAGGAGAGGGCTCCCAACACCTAGAAAACCACAGCACAGCAAAAGAAAAAAAACTGCAGATGGTGGAAATCTCAAATGAATACAGAAAATGCTGGAATATATAGCAGATCTTTAAAAAAGATACATTAACTTTTCTCTTCCAACTGGTTAGTTTTTGTATAATGTTTTCTTAAACAATTTCACAGTTGTCACTCAGAATATTACAACATAAACTAAGGAAGGACTTTGAACTACCTGAAAAGAAAAAGGTAACTTGTACTTACGAGCCAAGAGTTTTTGAAATGATGTATTTATCCCGAAACCCTTTTGGTAGGTTCAATTGGTCATCAGTTGTGAGATCAGAGAAGACAAAAACTAGAAAATAGCCACAGAGGACATTAAATCATAAGCATCATCTAAAAAGTTGTTGTTAAAACCACAGTAATATTTTCCCCCTTGAACAGTTCAGGAATAGCAAAGCTTACATTCGGGTTAAGGAGACCACAATACTATTTTTAAATATTGTAGTAAGTGTTACTACATTATTCGTGGATTCTAACACAGTGAAATGTACTTTAAGGCTATTTTTAACTCATGAGGTATGTCATGCATCTAAATGTCCCATTAATATCATTCTCCTCTAGAGTCAGGTTTCTTAAAAATATCCACATATACATCAAACAACAGTACACACAATTTTAACATTTAAAACTGGGGAATTGTTAAACAGAAACCTTTAAAAGTTGTAGCTCAACTGCTGGTAATCAATGCAATTACAAGGGCTGCCCAAAGCATTACTCAGTCTGTAACACAGACTAGGGAGTGGAGCAATCAGTTAAGGAATGCAACATGATGGGGGCCAGGAAGCACAAGGGCCAAGCTGAAGCAGGGTTGGTTTCCAGCATTCTGGCAACAGCAAATTTAGAGACTGAAATGGCAGAAATACTCCCAGGCTTGAACCAGAGAGAAAATGGCAGTGCCTGCTCTGTATAATATACAGGATGCTTGCACTATTGTTATTATACATTACAAGCCATTGTGCACAATATTGCATTGTTTCACCTGTTGTATTTCACAACTTAATTTTATTTTTTATTGTTGTACCAAGTTGCAGCATGCTCTTGCTGTTGCAAAATCCTGATGTGTTGCACACCTACCTACTTCAAAATGTGGCATTCATTGGACTCTGCAGGGAGACACAACCTTAAGCTGTATTGTGGGAGTTTTGTCCAGATTGTTTGTACAGTGACACTGCATATATTTTGAAAGTTCCAGTCTGTTATTTGGTTGAATCTCAAAGGAAGCTCAGACACCTAAAAGAGGCACAAGTGTCTGAAGGGAAATGTTGAAGCGATTTCAAACACAGAAAAGTATGAACTTGAATTCCTATGGCGTTTCAAGTGTTCATCTAAATACTTCTTAAATGTCGAGAGTGTTCCCTGCCTCTACCACGGGCCAAGAGCGGGAAAATAGGATTAGTTTGGACGGGTACTTGATGGTCGGTGCAGGCGCGTTGGGCCGAAGGGCCTGTTTCTGTGCTGTAAAACTCTTATGACTCTATATTGTTTTTCATGACCCAGGATGTCCCAAACTGCTTCACAGCCAATTAAGTATTTTTGAAGTGTAGTTACTGTTGCAATGTAAACAAATGCATTGGGTAACTTGCACAGAGCAATGAGATGAATGACTGGATAACCTGTTTTAGTGATGTTGGTTGAGGGAGAAATGCTGGCTAGGACATAGAGAAAGCTCTTCTTTCCTAAAGTGGGTCCATGGGATCTTTTAATGTCCTC
This sequence comes from Heterodontus francisci, assembly GCF_036365525.1. Classification (NCBI taxonomy): domain Eukaryota; kingdom Metazoa; phylum Chordata; class Chondrichthyes; order Heterodontiformes; family Heterodontidae; genus Heterodontus; species Heterodontus francisci. The sequence goes on from NC_090393.1 coordinate 14,115,042, forward strand.
GAGAGGACAGAAGGGAGTTCAGAAAGAGCTAGTACAAGGCCTCCAGGAGTAATTTTCAAAGAAATATTTTGAACCATTTATTTGGCTCATCTTCTCCATTTTGGTCATTTCAAAGTCGATTTACTGTGCTCAATTGTGGTTTCTTGCGGCTGTTTGAGCCAGTCAGGTGCATGTGTGACAGGTTTTTGTAGATTTGACATGGACCCCACCCCACCCCTCCAAAAAAAAATTAAAATTCAAAAAATGTGGTGTGTGAGTGGGCCCCAGGCTGCTTATTCACAGGAAATATGCTTATTTTAAATTAGGACCCAACTAGAGTTGTACAAAAGATGAGCGAACCATGCGCTCATACTTAAGCAATTGGTCCAGAACAGCAAACCAAAATTAGAGCTCCATGAAGTAATGGATGAAGAGCCCTCATAATACCCTTTTAAAAGAGCCACACATTCGCCCAGGCATGCGCCATGGAGAGGTCACTCCATAGTTTCCTCACAGCGACTGAAACAACACAGAAGGCAGCAGTTACGGGTTATAAGTCCAGCTAAATTGGCGTAGAGATTGGGCGCCACGGGTTGCCTTTGTCGGTGGGAGAGGTCATCGCACCTCACTGGACAGCTACCGCCCGCCTCAAACCAGGCAGCCCCTGGTCAATAAGGTTCTGTCCCGCCACAGTCCACCTGCTTCAATGGGTGCTTGGAGCTCAGGGTCATTGCCCGAAAGGTGGACTGCAACACCGCACCAAACAACATGAAAAAAGGAAAGAAGGTACCAGGCCTTCGCTTTGCAAGCTGGAACGTCAGAACTATGTGTCCTGGCCTGTCGGAAGACCTTACACAAATCAACGATTCTCAGAAGACCGCCATCATTAACAACGAGCTCAGTAGACTCAATGTAGACATTGCAGCACTGCAGGAGACACGCCTCCCCGCGAGTGGATCTCTAGCAGAGCAAGACTACACCTTCTTCTGGCAGGGCAGGGCTCCTGAAGAACCAAGACAGCATGGAGTGGGCTTCGCCATCAGAAACTCCTTGCTCAGCATGATAGAGCCTTCCTCAAATGGCTCGGAACACATACTGTCCATCCGACTGCTCACCACCTCTGGTCCAGTACACCTACTCAGCATCTATGCTCCAACACTCTGCTCCCCACCTGAAGCGAAAGACCAGTTCTACGAGGAACTCCATATCATTAGCAGCATGCCCAACACCAAACACTTGTTCCTGCTGGGGGACTTTAATGCCAGGGTTGGGGCCGACCATGACTCATGGCCCTCCTGCCTTGGGCGCTATGGCGTTGGAAGGATGAATGAGAACGGGCAGAGACTGCTTGAGTTGTGTACCTAACATAACCTCTGCATTACCAACTCGTTCTTTCACACTAAACGCTGTCACCAGGTTTCATGGAGGCACCCAAGATCGCGTCGTTGGCACCAGCTAGACCTCATCGTCACAAGGCGAGCCTCCTTAAACAGTGTTCAAATCACATGCAGCTTCCACAGTGCGGACTGCGACACCGACCACTCCCTGGTGCACAAGGTTAGACGAAGACCAAAGAAGTTGCATTATTCGAAGCAGAAGGGTCACCCGCGCATCCACAGCTGTTACAAAAATTTCTAAATTCACTTGTAACAGCCCTTCAAAACACTCCCACAGGGGATGCTGAGACCAAGTGGGCCCACATCAGAGACGCCATCTATGAGTCAGCTTTGACCACCTATGGCAAACATGCAAAGAGAAATGCAGACTGGTTTCAATCTCATAATGAAGAGCTGGAACCTGTCATAGCCGCTAAGCGCACTGCACTGTTGAACTACAAGAAAGCCCCCAGCGAGTTAACATCCGTGGCACTTAAAGCAGCTAGAAGCACTGCACAAAGAACAGCCAGGCGCTGCGCAAATGACTACTGGCAACACCTATGCAACCATATTCAGCTGGCCTCAGACACTGGAAACATCAGAGGAATGTATGATGGCATCAAGAGAGCTTTTGGGCCAACCATCAAGAAGATCGCCCCCCTCAAATCTAAATCAGGGGACATAATCACTGACCAACGCAAACAAATGGACCGCTGGGTTGAGCACTACCTAGAACTGTACTCCAGGGAGAATGTTGTCACCGAGACTGCCCTCAATGCAGCCTCTACCAGTCATGGATGAGCTGGACATACAGCCAACAAAATTGGAACTCAGTGATGCCATTGATTCTCTAGCCAGCGGAAAAGCCCCAGGGAAGGACAGCATTACCCCTGAAATAATCAAGAGTGCCAAGCCTGCTATACTCTCAGCACTACATGAACTGCTATGCCTGTGCTGGGACGAGGGAGCAGTACCCCAGGACATGCGCGATGCCAATATCATCACCCTCTATAAAAACAAAGGGGACCGCGGTGACTGCAACAACTACCGTGGAATCTCCCTGCTCAGCATAGTGGGGGGGGGGGGGGGGGGTGTCTTTGCTCGAGTTGCTCTAAACAGGCTCCAGAAGCTGGCCGAGCGCGTCTACCCTGAGGCACAGTGTGGCTTTCGTGCAGAGAGATCGACCGTTGACATGCTGTTCTCCCTTCGTCAGATACAGGAGAAATGCCGCGAACAACAGATGCCCCTCTACATTGCTTTCATTGATCTCACCAAAGCCTTTGACCTCGTCAGCAGACGTGCTCTCTTCAGACTACTGGAAAAAATTGGATGTCCACCGAAGCTACTAAGTATCATCACCTCATTCCATGACAATATGAAAGGCACAATTCAACATGGCGGCACCTCATCAGACCCCTTTCCTATCCTGAGTGGCGTGAAACAGGGCTGTGTTCTCGCACCCACACTCTTTGGGATTTTCTTCTCCCTGCTGCTTTCACATGCGTTCAAGTCTTCAGAAGAAGGAATTTTCCTCCACACAAGATCAGGGGGCAGGTTGTTCAACCTTGCCCGTCTAAGAGCGAAGTCCAAAGTACGGAAAGTCCTCATCAGGGAAATCCTCTTTGCTGACGATGCTGCTTTAACATCTCACACTGAAGAGTGCCTGCAGAGTCTCATCGACAGGTTTGTGGCTGCCTGCAATGAATTTGGCCTAACCATCAGCCTCAAGAAAACGAACATCATGGGGCAGGATGTCAGAAATGCTCCATCCATCAATATTGGCGACCACGCTCTGGAAGTGGTTCAAGAGTTCGCCTACCTAGGCTCAACTATCACCAGTAACTTGTCTCTAGATGCAGAAATCAACAAGCGCATGGGAAAGGCTTCCACTGCTATGTCCAGATTGGCCAAGTGTGGGAAAATGGCGCACTGACACGGAACACAAAAGTCCGAGTCTATCAAACCTGTGTCCTCAGTACCTTGCTCTACGGCAGCGAGGCCTGGACAACGTATGTCAGCCAAGAGCAACGTCTCAATTCATTCCATCTTCGCTGCCTCCGGAGAATCCTTGGCATCAGGTGGCAGGACCGTATCTCCAACACAGAAGTCCTCGAGGCAGCCAACATCCCCAGCTTATACACACTACTGAGTCAGCGGCTCTTGATGGCTTGGCCATGTGAGCCGCATGGAAGATGGCAGGATCCCCAAAGACACATTGTACAGCGAGCTCGCCACTGGTATCAGACCCACCGGCCGTCCATGTGTCCGCTTCAACGACGTCTGCAAACGCGACAAAGTCCTGTGACATTGATCACAAGTCGTGGGAGTCAGTTGCCAGCGTTCGCCAGAGCTGGCGGGCAGTCATAAAGGCGGGGCTAAAGTGTGGCGAAACGCAGAGACTTAGCAGTTGGCAGAAAAAAAGACAAAAGCGCAAGGGGAGAGCCAACTGTGTAACAGCCCCAACAATCAAATTTTTCTGCAGCACATGTGGAAGAGCCTGTCACTCTAGAATGGGCCTTTATAGCCACTCCGGGCGCTGCTCCACACACCACTGACCACCTCCAGGCGCTTACCCATTGTCTCTCGAGATAAGGAGGCCAAAGAAGAATAGGTAAAAACAAAAAACTAAAATTAGGCACCAGTCCAAGTCACAAACTAGCCAGTTCTAGAGATTTATTTGGAACAAATTTCCAAGTTTTACGTTCAATCTGCTCTACAAAACAACTGAATGAATTGGATCAACAACCAGGGTTTTCAAAACACATTCTTACCTTTGTGAAATTCATGATTAATTGCTATCTCTGCATTGTTATACAATGGTAATCTTCGATCTTTTCCAATTATCTGACCGTTTAGGAAGGTACCATTTGAACTGTGATCTTCAATAAATACCACAAATGTGCTTCCAGGACCCTTTTCCTAATTAAGACCACATAAAATAAAATTTTAAAAAAGGAGCTGTATGCCTTAATTTAACATTGTAGGAGGCAGAATTGCCTAGAATTTTTCTAAATTTCAACAAATCTTCATTTGAGATTATGAGCAGAGTAGCACTCCTATCCCAATTCCACACATACCATTTTGTACGTGCGTGGGCTAAACTGACTGCAGGTGCATGTTTCACTTCAAGTCAGCCAACATTTACATTGGTTATTCTTGCTGACCTACAGCTGTGGCAGAAGGAAGCATAGAAAGTAAGGCAGCAATTGAATCATTTACCGGGGAAAAGGTGCCGTAGTAATTGTTCTTTAAATTTAATTTGGAATTTAAAAAAAACATTGATTGCTGCCACTTCGAATTGCACTACCTTGCATTACCATAGCAAACTCTCTACTACAAAAACTATAACCATACCTCAAAGAGAGCACTGTTATCAAAAATCACAAATAACATTAATAGCTTCAATTAAAACCATTGGGAAAGTTCAGTCTTTCATTTAAGAGGGGTACAAAAGAGGCATTCGCCAGGGGCACCCATCACCTTAAAATTGCTGGATTTAGAAAGATTATAAACTTGGCCTATAAGGCTTCATCAAGTAAACCATATTCTGAGAAATAAGGGAAGCCACGTATTAAAGAAATCTAAGCCAGTTACTTCCCACTCTAAGACAAGATGCTTCCCAAAATGTCAGATAACATGAGGAAGAGAATTATTTAAAAAAGTTAATGGAATTGGTTTTATAAATTTACACTGATTGCAATAAAAGGATTTCCAATAAATCCATTGCAACTCTTGTTTTAAATATCCCAAGATTTTTTTTTAAAAAGGAGGGGGGGGGGGGGGGGGGTGGTCAGGGGAAAAAAAAACTGGCAAGAAGTTAGCTCTTGCTTGCCCCTCCTCTGGCCCCACAACCCTTCAAGATATCTGCGCTCCTCTAATTCTGGCCTCTTGATTTTAATCACTCCACCATTGGCAGCCACGCCTTCAGTTGCCTAGGCCCTAAGCTCTGGAATACCTTCCAAAAGCCTCTTGCCTTGCTTTCTTTCCTCCTTTAAGACACTCCCTGAAGCCTACCCCTTGCTCATCTGACCCAATGTCTCCTTATGTGGCTCAGTGTCATATTTTGTTTTATAATGCTCCTGTGAAACACGTTGGGATATTTTATTACATTAAGGCACTATATAAAATATAAGTTGTTATTGTAGATTCCCCAGCACTGGCAGCCATCTGGTCAATCTTCATCTATGTCCCTAGGTAGCAAGGGTTGGCAGGTTCTGCAACTGTGTCGGGCATCACAGCTGATCACAATAAGGCTATTTATTTGGTATTCAAAATTATATTTTGTTATTTTATCAATGATATTCAAAAAAGGCAGTCAAATCAATTTTGTTCTAATAAATCAAGTATTAATGTGTATCTCAGTTTCTACTTTCAGAATAAGACATGGAATAACAAAATGGGCAAAGTGTCATTTGAACTGACACCCAGACTAAGCTCAACCAAAAACATAAAAAGAAAAGCTTCAATGTTGCATTATACTTCCAGCTGAAGTGCTGTCATCGCTTACTCTGATTATTCTGCAGTGCTTCTTGCTGTAAGATTTGAAGTGCTCCTTCCTCTTCAATACCGGATGATCGAAACAATAGTGGCACGACTTATCCCTCCCGAACCAGTATTCATTATTTAAGCAATCTGTGACAGAAAAGACATGTGGGTGGATGAATCAATCTCTCGAATGTTCTCAAAATCCCTTCTAAAATATATCCAAGTATGTTTTGATAGCTCTTATTTAAGAGGAATTAAGGTGGTATTTTACAGCAAGCGCAGTACAACCAGTTATCCCCTTCCCTTGAAGATTCTGTGCCACATGGCTGGCTTTAGCACAATGATGGTCAATATGACCACTGGCAGCCTACCTTTCCTTCACCTGTGGTGCTCAGTAGACCTGCTACTCCATGCATCTCTTGGCCTCCATTTATGGAAGTAGGATGTCCCAGGAACTGGCATTCAGTAGCATTCATTCTGCTTTGCTTTCCAATGAGAAAAAGCGAAGGAACACTATTAGGAAACAGGGGTATCCCAGCAACCACAGAATAAGTGAAGGGACCTATTAAAACTATGTTTTAATCGAGTTATTGATCATTTAGGGATTCTTGCCCTTCTGGGGTTCAAGTGCCACTACCTGATAATTGCCCAGGATGACATTTTTAAGCAGCAAATCAGAAGCTCACTATGTGAGGAAGTGGAGATGCAGATCCACAGCCCATCACTGTGATGGTGGAATGGAGCATTTCAGAACAGTTTGTGATGAAAGGACTAAGGATAGATTCATGGAGAAGTCTGAAGAGACTGTGCTGGAGCAGAAAGAGAATTCCTTGCTGGAGATGTGCTGGCTATAATGAACAGGCAAGAGTGAGCCCAAGGAGAGAAACCATGGTAGTCATGTGAAGCTGGGCCCTGGTACAGAAGGATGCTATGCTCAGTGTCACACGCTGGAGCAGTTGTGGATAACAGGAGGGATAATGCACCATAGCCATGGTCAGAGGATTTGGTTTCTGAATTTGACCAGAGTAATCTTGGTATGTGAACAAGGTGGAAGTTGGACAACAGGGCTTTGGATATGGAGTTGAGGGAGAGGTGGACAGAAGACAACTCGTTTAAGGTCCTTGGAAAGGGAGGAGATTTTGAGGATAGGACAGTAGTTGGAGAAGGATGGATGGATGAATCAAGGGTAAACTCTTTTGAAAAAGGGGCAGCAGTTTTGAAAAGAGAGGAACAGTGCCTGAGCGAAGTGTAAAGATATCCCAAGTGGCTGATGCCATCACTAAGCCTCCTATCCACTGCTTAATTGCATCATTGCTCTGTTCCTACTGGCCAGGTCCCTACTTAAATTTAAATCATGCACAATTCCATGCACTGGCTAAAGTCTCAGTGAATTCTATTTTTCTTATAAAAATACATACGACACATACAAGGCTAGCAGTCAAGAGCAAACACGTGATTCCAACACCAAGGCCTTGACATAAAAAAGGCAAATCCAGAAAATATTCAAATTCAGTGTAATATAAAGTGACATACTTTCCAACACCTTACTCTTGGTATTATAGACATGCAATGATAATTTTCCAATCGTTAATCTTTCAAAAATGGATATATTCACATTAATAAGGATACCATCTGTCAGTATTCAGCAGGACAGCCACTAGATGTAAAAAGGAATAAAATAAGCTTCCAATGGCTCAGCTCTTAACTAGTGAATGGCTGAAGCATACAGGAAGGTTCCGGTTTCAATTCATAGTCTATGCTGAACTAGTTGATTTGGGAAGGGGGGGCCGGGTGTGAGAGAGGCCCAAGCAGCTCAGGAAAGGGAAGGGTAAAATCAACCAGGGGGTTCTTTCTACTCCTGATCAATATTCAACTCTTCCTGCTGGAGTAACTGCATGGACACTGTCATGAAGACCCCCACCTGCCAAGAATGAGGCATATGAATTTCATCATATAAACATTAATTTTAAACTGTTGCTGGAGTGAAGAAATGACTTGTTTTACAAGAGATCACCAGAAACTTGGCTGGAAGAACATTTGCACAGTAAGACAGTGCTTGGAGAGACAAAAGAATTGCTCACTGATTCAATTAACAGAGATTGGTCTGGGCAATGGTGATCCACATCTTGTCGGTGTGAGCTTTGAAATCCAAAAACGCAGAAGTTTGTTTAAACAGTTAGTCACATAACTAACCTGCGGCCAACTTGAAGGTTTGAATTGTGCTCATAGGACAGTTTGAATTCAGACTGCCGTTTGCAACTGAAGCTGGAACAAGAAAGCCTCTCTCCTGGCTGGCGCTCTCTCGCTTTCTCACAAGCCTCCGGACCCACTGAAGTCACGTAATCCTCAAGAGAGAAAAAGACTCCTACATCGATACAAGTTAAAGTGTGCACTGGGCCCCAATGAACAGCAAGGCTTACCGGCAACTAAAGACTCAACATCAAACTCAAAGGACAGTAAATATAAACCCTTCCATTGCCTCAAGCATTTCCCCTTTATTCTTTTCTACTTTTTTTGTCTTTATCTGCGTGTGTTTGTCGCGTATGTGGGCTAGCTTGGTCGTGTCATGTACTCGTTAACCGAATTAGAGTTTAAGATTAATCAACTTCCACCTTGCTTGTTTAAATCTAAGAAACCCTGTCTAATTGATTTATTTGCCTCACAATTGGAAAGAGGTGAATAAGAATTCACTGAGGGGGAACTAAAACACTCAGTTTTTAAGAAGTAAACTCTGTTAAGGTTAGACCATGCAAAGGCTGAGAGGGAATCCAGAGACCCCTAGCTCACCTGGTCGTAACACTAATAGAAGGGAGTTCAGACTCTGTAGCTTGCCAATGTCATGCATCAAGGCTCACAGATGAATAAAAGTGAGGTGTTGCAGAGTGAAATGTGCTCATGGAGCCATATATTCGTGCGGACCCAACAAAATCTCCTTCGCTTGGAACAATTTCTCATACATGACCTATTGCTAGGTGGACTAAACTGGTACTATGAGTTAACATTTCTCTGCGTATACTTTTTTTTTAATTATTCGTTCCATGGGATGTGGGCATCGCTGGCCAGGCCAGCATTTATTGCCTATCCCTAATTGCCCATGAGAAGGTGGTGGCGAGCTGCCTTCTTGAACCGCTGCAATCCATGTGGGGTAGGTACACCAACAGTGCTATTAGGGAGTTCCAAGAATTTGACCCAGCAACAGTGAAGGAATGGCAATATAGTTCCAAGTCAGGATGGTGTGTAGCTTGGAGGGGAACTTGCAGGTGTTCCCATGCATCTGCAGCCTTTGTCCTTCTAGGTGGTAGAGGTTACGGGTTAGGAAGGCGCTGCCTGAGTATCCTTGATGCGTTGCTGCAGTGCATCTTGTAGATAGTACACACTGCTGCCACTGTGCTTCGGTGCTGGAGGGGGTGAATGTTTGCGGATGGGGCGCCAATCAAGCAGGTTGCTTTGTCCTGGATGATGTTGAGCTTCTAGAGTGTTGTTGGAGCTAAATCCATCCAGGCAAGTGGAGAGTATTCCGTCACACTCCTGAGTTGTGCCATGTGGTGGACAGGCTTTGGGGAGTCAGGCGGCGAGTTACTCGCCGCAGGATTCCTAGCCTCTGACCAGCTCTTGAAGCCACAGTATTTATAAGGCTACTCGAGTTCAGTTTCTTGTCAATGGTAACGCCCAGGATGTTGATAGTGCAGGATTCAGCAATCATAATGCCAATGAACATCAAGGGGAGATGGTTAGATTCTCTCGTGTTGGAGATAGTCATTGCCTGACACTTGTCAGCCCAACCCTGGATGTTGTCCAGGTCTTGTTGCATTTCTGCAAGGACTGCTTCTGTATCTGAGGGGTCGCGAATGGTGAACATTGTGCAATCAGCGAACATCCCCATTTCTGACCTTATGATTGAAGGAAAGTCATTAATGAAGCAGTCGAAGATGGTTGGGCCTAAGACAGGAACTCCTGCAGTGATGTCCCGGAACTGGGATGACTGACCTCCAACAACCACAACCATCTTCCTTTGCGCTAGGTATGATTCCAACCAGCAGACAGTTTTCCCCGATTCCCATCGACTTCAGTTTTGCTAGGGCTCCTTGATGCCATACTCAGTCCAATGCTACCTTGATGTCAAGGGCAATCACTCACACCTCAGTACTATTGCCAAAATGTTGTCAGGGCCCATAGCCTTTGCAGTATTCAGTGCCTTCAGTCGTTTCTTGATATCACGTGCAGTGAATTGAATTGGCTGAAGACTGGCATCTGTGATGCTGGGGACTTCAGGAGGAGGCAGAGATGGATCATCACTCCGTACTGCTGGCTGAAGATTGTTGCAAATGCTTCAGCCTTATCTTTTGCACTGATGTGCTGGGCTCCCCCATCATTGAGGATGGAGATATTTGTGGAGCCACCTCCTCCTGTTAGTTGTTTAATTGTCCACCACCATTCACAATTAGATGTGGCAGGACTGCAGAACTTAGATCTGATCCATTGGTTATGGGATCGCTTAGCTCGGTCTATTGCATGCTGCTTGTGCAGTTTGGCACACAAGTAGTCCTGAGTTGTAGCTTCACCAAGTTGAAATCTCATTTTGAGGTATGCTTGATGCTGCTACTGATTGAACCAGGGTTGATCCCCCGGCTTGTTGGTGATGGAGTTGGGGATATGCCGGGCCACGAGGTTACAGATTGTGGTCGAGTACAATTCTGCTGCTGCTGATTTTATTTTATTTAGGGATACAGCACTGAAACAGGCCCTTCGGCCCACCTAGTCTGTGCCGACCATCAACCACCCATTTATACTAATCCTACATTAATCCCATTACCTTCTCACATCCCCACCTTCCCTCAATTCCCCTACCACCTACCTATACAAGGGGCAATTTATAATGGCCAATTTGCCTATCAACCTGCAAGTCTTCGGCTGTGGGAGGAAACCAGAGCACCCGGCGAAAACCCACGCGGTCACAGGGAGAACTTGCAAACTCCCCACAGGCAGTACCCAGAATCGAACCCGGGTCGCTGGAGCTGTGAGGCTGCGGTGCTAACCACTGCGCTGCCCACAGGGCCTCATGCATGCCCAGTTTTGCATTGCTAGGTCTGTTCAAAATCTATCCCATTTAGCACGATGGCAATGCCACACAACTAGATAGACAATATCCTCAGTGTGAAGATGGTACTTCGTCTTCACAAGGACTGTGTGGTGGTCACTCCTACCAATGCAGTCCTGGACAGTTACATCTGCGGCAGGCAGATTGGTGAGGATGAGGTCAAGTACGTTTATCCCTCTTGTTGGTTCCCTCACCACCTGTCGCACACCCAGTCTAGCAGCTATGTCCTTTCGGGCCCGGCCAGCTTGGTCAATAGTGGTGCTACTGAGCCACTCTTGGTGATGGATATTGAGGTCCTCCACCTAGAGTACATTCTGTGCCCTTGCCACCCTCAGTGCTTCCTCCAAGTGGTGTTCAACATGGAGCAGTACTGATTCATTAGCTAAGGGGGCGTGGTAGGGGTTATCAGCAGGAGGTTTCCTTGCCTTTGTTTGACCTGATGCCATGAGACTTCATGGGGTCTGAACTCGGTGTTGAGGACTCCCAGGGAAACTCCTTCCCGACTGTATGCCACAGTGCCGCCATCTCTGCTGGGTCTATCCTGCCGCTGAGACAGGACATACCCAGGGATGGTGACAGTCATGTCTGGGACATTGGCTGTAAGGTATGATTCGGTGAGTATGACTATGTCAGGCTGTTGCTTGACTAGTCTGTGGGACAGCTCTCCCAACTTTGGCACAAGCCCCCAGATGTTAGCAAGGGCCAACAGGGCTGGGTATGCCGTTGTCATTTCATGGCCATCATTAGATTCCAGATTTTTTATTAATTGAATTCAAATTCCACCTTCTGCCATGGTGGGATTCAAATCCATGTCCCCAGAGGAATACCCTGGGTCTTTGGTTTACTAGTCCAGTGACAACACCACTACACCACTGCTTTCCCTCCTTCTTAACTGGGCAATGGTCCAAATAGCTAGCATGGTCCTGATTTGACCCCACTCACCAGTTAAAAGCAGAAAGAAGGAACTGTATGATAATTTGTTTTCAGGCTGCCAGTGAACAGCAGATGGCTATCAAATTTCATTAAATGCACAAAAGCACTGAAACAGGAAACCGAGCATCAAGATGCCTGACTGAAAAGCATTTTTCAAAAAATTATTTTTCAGATAATGAATTCACTAAATAATTTCTATTTTTAGACAAGTCACTGCTCTTAAAGAGAAAGTTAATTTTAGGTGCCTCTCACTGTTCAGAGATAAGCTGCTACTTCAGCTTCTAACAAGATCTTGGCATTTGCTTGGTGAATAACATTCATTTGCTCTTTTGCACTCCTGTAGCATTTTGATCAATCTGGCCTACAAGTCCCAGCAAACAGGAACATGTAATTAAAACTTGGTAACAAAAAATTATTTGCCTGTAGAATTCCTACAAGAAAACAAGAGCTGGACGCACCTTAAATGAAGGTTGAGTCAATGATTTGTGGCTCAAAGCAGCCCATGTATAAAATATGGTAATTTATTAGCAGAAACGTTTACACAACGTCAAAAATATTTCCAAAACTATTTATTACTTGGTGGGCTTCCCAATCTAAAACTCTGCTGTTTCAAGCTTAACTTTAACTTTGAGGTTTACCCGACACCATAAAAATATTTCAAATATTAACATTATTGCAGAATGTTATGACCAAGTAAGAAGGGGTCTAAGGGTTCCCTCTCAGCCTTTGCCTGGTTTAACCGTAACAGGGTTAAATTTTAAACCACCACAAGTAGGTAAGGTGGTTAGGAAGGCACATGGAATACTTGCCTATATTAGCTGAGGCATCGAATATAAGAGCAGGGACATTATGATGGAGCTGTATAAAAACGCTAGTTAGGCCACAGCTGGAGTACTGTATACAGTTCTGGGCACCACACTATAGGAAGGACGTGATTGCATTGGAGAGGGTGCAGAGGAGATTCACCAGGATGTTGCCTGGGCTGGTGCATTTCAGCTATGAAGAGAGACTGGAAAGGCTAGGGTTGTATTCCTTAGAGCAGAGACGGCTGAGGGGCGAACTGATTGAGGTATACAAAATTACTAGGGGCATTGATAGGTTAGATAGGAAGAAACTTTTTCTCTTAGCGGAGGGGTCAATAACCAGGGGCATAGACTTAATGTAAGGGGCAGGAGGCTTAGAGAGGATCTGAGGAAAAATCTTTCACCCAGAGGGAGGTTGGAATCTGGAATGCACTGCCTGAAGAGGTGGTAGAGGCAGGAACCCTCAGAACATTTAAGAAGTATTTAGATGAGCACTTGAAACGCCATAGCATACAAGGCTACGAGCCAAGTGCTGGCAAATGGGATGAGAATAGTTAGGTGCTTGATGGCCAGCACAGACACGATGGGCCGAAGGGCCTGTTTCAGTGCTGTATAACTGACTCTATTTTAGTTCACCCTCAGTGAATCCTTGTTCACTGCCTTCCAATTGTAAGGCAAAGAAATCAGACACGCTTTCTTAGATTTAAATAAGAAAGGTGGAAGTTTATTAACCTTAAACTCTAATTTGGTTAACGACTACAAATATGCGACACGACCACACATGCTCGGTTTCCTGTTTCATGCATACGCAATAAACACATGTAGAGACAGAAAAAGTAGAAACAAATAAAAGGGAAAAGTTTGAGGCAATAGATGGATCGTAGTTACAATCCTTTGAGCTTGATGTTATGTCTTTGGTTGCCATTAAGTCTTGCTGTTCGTTGGGGCCCGGTACACGCTTTAACTTGTTTCGATGTAGGAGTCTTTTCTTTCTCAAGGTTTACGTGTCTTCAGTGAGTCCGGAAGCTTGTGAGAAAGTGAGAGCGCGCCAGCCAGGAGACAGGCTGGCTTGTTCCAGCTTAAATTGCAATCTGCAGTCTGTGTCTTCAAACTGTCCTGTGTCTAATTCAAAAAGCCTGAACCAGCCAGTTAGTCATGTGACCACTTGTGGATTCTATCATCTCAGCAGACCCTGGAATGCGAGCTTCCTTACATCTTTAATGTCTGGTGATCAAAATCCATTTGTTTTAACTGAACCAGGGAGTAGTTCTTTGTCTGTCCAAGCACTGTCTCTCAGTACGCAAATCCCCTTCCAGCCATATGTCTGATGCTCGCTTGTAAAACAAGTAATTTCTGCACTCCAGCAACCGTTTAAAATTAATGTTCATGTGACAAAATTAATATGCTTCATTCTTGGCAGATGGGGGTGTTCATGACAGAGATTAGAGCTTGCAATTACTTTACTCAGTGAGACCTAGTCATTACACCACTTTTGTCATTTACCTTCAGGAATTAAGAAAGCATATGGCCCTCTAGAATTATGCTGGCATCCTTCCATCGACGAAAGATGACTATTCCTGATTCATTAACTTTACTGGTTCTTTCAGGTACCGTCTGCCGTGCTGCACATTTACAACATTTAATGTTTTTATTTCAGACTTCCAGCATTATTTTTAACTTAGAAGAGACACTAGTTATCGCTCTAATCCACGATTCATGTTATACCACACACAGTTCAAAAGTTATTTTATAGCCCTGCCCAGAATTCAATCTACACTCAATTTATTCCACAGCCAAACTCAAAGAATTCAAGATTCAGATAACCACATTCTTCATATCTAGCAGCAAAATGCAGAACATTTCCCAATACAGCACATCAATAGCAAACCAACATTTTTCATAAAATATTCTATTCCCCCATCCACTGCCACAACCCACTTCCCCCTCACATTTGTATGCCATTTAATCCACAACTAATTTTCAGTTTGTTGCACCAAGCAACACCGTGAAACATGAAGCCTCAAATTAGTGTGGCTGGTCAAGACCTTTGCCTGTGCAGCACCCATTTTTATAATGAAAAATGCAAAATTGCTGGGTAGAATTACAGTACAAGATTCCAGTCAATGGTACTATCTTAATGTAAACTCTAATGTATGATAGGATCACTCCCACTCCTCCTGGCTCTACATCAGATGAGTATATTTTAAAACTTAAATAAAAGCAAAATACTGCAGATGCTGGAAATCTAAAATAAAACAAAGTGCTGGAAGTATATATTTTTTTATATTTTAGACCTTACTTTGTTGATTGAGGCCTCATAGGTTACCCCAAAAACGGGTGATGAATGGCATCCTAAGATGGCGGGAAGAAAGTGCAAGCCGATTCTGAGCCAGAAATGCAACACCCATCATATTGGTAAAAGTCTAAAAAAAAAGTGTGCAGTGCCAACACGTGGAACAGACAGTAAATTTACTGAATACGAGTTAGGGAGCCTAATTGTTGTTTCAGGGCCCTGTGCAAGAATTGCTGCCCTCAGAACAACCAGACCTACACGTGGTCTAACGGGCAGTCCTTGAAGGGGCACCTATTAAGCCTCAATTAACAAGTTAAGTTTTAAAATATACTTACCTGAATGTAAAGCTAGGAGGAGGAGGGTTCCTACAGTACATTTGGATAGTAGCATTGACTACAATCTTTGTAATTCCACCCAAGCAGTTTTGCATCTATTTTTCAACACATTTATGGGTTTGTAACAGTTAATACTGCATTTGTTTCTTTAAATACATGCAAGATTTACTTTTTGTTTGCCACAACCTATTTCACATCAAAATGATAAAAGGTGAAAATTGAAAATAAATGAAAAATACCCAGTACAAGAATCAGCATTAGAGCAGCCACAGTATAACTGCAACCACCGGCAAAAGTCAAACTTATAATTTATTTCGTTTAGAAACATTTCTAGTACTTTGTGGATGTCCTTAAGGAAGGAATCCTATGCCCTGAATGCTTATTAACAGGAGTGTTGCATAGCTGACTTTTTGCCCCTTTTGAGTCAATACAAGGGTGAATGAGAAACAAGTATAACTGTCAGTAATAACTCAGAAGCCCACCCAGTGCGCGAAAGCCTGGAGAAAAAAAATTCTCCAGGCCAACTTAGTTTTGAGCACTCAAAATATGTACATTTCCCTGACTTCATATTCAATTACTATGAAGAGATTTAAAAAGGCGTTTTCTTATCGATGTACAGTTCTACAACGTCCAAATATCGATATATAAAAATTGTTTACCCAAGTTCCAAAATCCGTTTTCCAGCGCCCAGAGGCGGCCCCAGGGTTTAGGCGGCTCCTCAACTTCTGGGATGGTAGCAAGATCCTGGGAAGAGATGGAATCCAGGATGACAGTGCCACTGCCTGCTGAGGAGAGGCTGCTCGATCCTGTGGCGCTAGAGGATGAGGCAGACTGAGATTGGGACTGGGATTGAGACTGAGACTGGGATGTATCGGTAACGCTCTCTTTCGACATTGTTGGTGGATACCCGACCAAATCGATAATGGGAGAGTTTGAGAAAAAAGTGGGAACTAAAACAACAGCAAAAAACTTCCACCTAACGTGGTAATTTTTATAAATATATAAAAAAGAAACTTTTAACCCCCACTTTAAAAGGTTTGGCACAGACTTTGACTATAAATTACAGGCGATCTCCCGTGAGGATGGTCATTGTTTATTGTCCAACAATAAAGGGTTGGTGCTAAAACTCAACCCATTGTAGCTTGGTGCTGAGTTTGTTCCCCATCTGTAAAAATCACTGACTGGAATCAAACGCCAGCAATCCCAACTGGACAAATTGAAGAGTTCAAATGTGAACGAATTGTGTAAAGCTACAGCAATTACAATTTAAAAAAGAATGTTAGCAGAAGAAATTGGTTTCCTCCAACAGATCAGTTCCGTCTCTGGCACAGCCTCTTCAGGGCAATGATATGGGGGGGGGGGGGGGGTGATGTGCGACCCCCAAGAAATAATCCCTTAACCTTCTATCTTTTTACAATATCTAATCGATATAATCTTATTTCTTTACATATATATAATAAATTTGCACCATAGAGCTATTTAAATCTCCCCTCTCCTGCTCCTCTACCCTTTCGCCTCCCTCCAGTGCCCAGCTCGCGCCTCCCGGGACGAGCGCGCCAATTCTTCACCTTTGACCTTCCTCCAACTGCTGCCCATGCAACAAGCAAAATAATTTGTAATTCTATTATCTCCTTGCACACAAATAACATCACTTATGATCTTTTAATTCTAAACCCGCGTTACTTTTAATAAAAGCTTTATTTTTAATATATTAAAAAAAATTGTCTTCTACCTCAAAGCATTCTGGGGGAGAGCAACGGCTCGAGTTTTTTTCAATGACTTTTTAAAAAGTGATTTGGTTTCACGCTGTTAAACATCTTTCTCCTCTTACTAGGAATTCAGTAGCTGACAAACGGTGAAAAATAACCTGAGAAATTGTTGGTGGAAAAAAAACTTTTTAGAAAATAGGAATGTTTATGTTCGCCATGGCAACAGGCAAGCACGGGCATGTCAACCTGCGGCCAAGTCCCGCCTTCGATGTTTTGATTGGTCAACGTCCCCCGGCATGGATCGTATTTGAGATGCTATTGGTTGTTTCTTATGCCAATCATTAGATTTTACCGGTTGCCTTGTCATCAATGTAGGGTCAGGTATAGGTGAGGAAATTGCGGCGATTTTATTTTGTGTTTTTTTGACAAATATTATATTTCGGGGATTAAGAGATTTCAATGTTTATATTTGAGGGAATGAAAATGTGACGTGACTGTTTTCTGCTCTCAGTCGAAAGGCATGATGCTGAGTGAGACGTCGTCCAAAGAGAGTGAGTTGGAGTTGCCTTCGGTGGAACTGACACAGGAGGCTTCACAAAATGACTTCAACCAACTCGGGGGCATCCGCAGTAAGCCCCCCAGCAGACCCCGCAACTCTTACAGTAGGGGTAGTGTCGAACCCAAAGTAAGTACAATAGCAAACCGACTGGTATGAAGAAAGAACTCGCATTTATATAGCGCCTTTCACGTCCCCAAGCCACTCAGCCAATGAACATCTTTTGGGGCCCAGTCACGGCCACAATATAGGAAACAGCGAGTTTAATGCCCTCCCCGTAAGGGTAGTGGAAGACGGTCCAATAGTAACTTTCAAAAAGGAAGTGAAAAAAAAACTTGAATCTTTTATTTCCCCACTTGACAGTAAATGAAGTGTAGTCAGTGTTGTAGGAAATGCGGCAATTTGTGCGCAACAAGCTTCCAAAAAAGCGATGTAATAATGACCAATCTGTTTTTGTCATGTTGATTGAAAGATAAATATTGAATTGGATAAATATTTGAAGGGGGGAAATTGCAGGATTATGGGGAAGGGACACCAATTGGGTTATTTCTTTCAAAGAGCTGGCACAGGCACAATGGGCTGAATGGCCTCCTTATTGTGCTGTAACATTCAATGAAGTGCACAGACAGCAAGATCCAACAAATAAATTAAATACATGACTAGATAATTTTTTTAGTGATATTGGTTAAGGGATAATGATTAGCTAGAACACTAGAGAAAACGTCCCTGTTTTTCTTCGAATGGTACCGTGAGAGATGGACAGGGCCTTGGTTTAGCAATTTGCTGAAGTACAGCATTGTCATTAGGTCTAGTTTGAATATTTGGAAGAACATCCTATAGAAAATATTGTGCCTAGCTAAAGAGAGTTCTAATGTGCTGGAATATACTTCTGTGATATTCATAGTTCATCACTTACAATTACTCTCACTAGTATCATTTTCCATGGTTGACCTGCAACCACTCTAGTTTTATAAAGCTCTCAAAGTGCTTGCTGAAGTCACAACCCATGTTTGGAAGGGCATTATGTACGATTGTACTGCTGGGTATTTTTCACAGTTCAAACAGACACAGTATGAACCTTTCATCCATGTAGCATTGTGCTTTGTTACAAACTACAGCAATGACTTGAAATATTGCAGCATTCAATTTCCACTAGCATGACTGGGAAAGCAAACTTTCTGCCAGTGGAGTTCTGGAAGGCATGAAAGAATATTATAGGTTGATTTTCCGTCCATTGTGTTATCACTTTCCACCACCACCTCCATTGCAGATTCTGCTAATGGCTCAGCAAGTGTATCCAGTGAGTAACTGAACCATACAGAGCACAAATTTACAGATTATACTTAATCTATGCTGAATTATCTGATTGCAAACAGGATAGCAATAGCAGTGCTTTTTGATGTCCCTGCAGTAGAGAGGAGAAAATCAATCAGAGTTCCTGTGGCTGTGCTACAAACGGAAAGTGTGTGGATGTCTGTTGAGGACAGGGTGATGTAGGAGCAGGAAAAAGCCATTCAGCTCCTCAAACCTGATCTGCCATTCAATGTGAACATGGCTGATCTACCTTCCTTGGTTCCATATTCCTTACTACCATTAGCTAACAAAAATCTCTCAATCTCAGTTTAGGTATTTTCAATTGGCATAGCCTCAATAGCTTTTTGGGGAGAGTTCTCCATTTCCCCTACTCTGTGTGAAGAAGTGCTTCCTGGCATCACCCCTGAATGGGGTGATTTGATTGAAGTTTAAGATTTTAAGGGGAACAAATAGGTTGGAGAGAGAGAAATGATTTCCGCTGGTTGGGGAGGTCTAGGACTAGAGGGCATAGTCTAAAAATTAGAGCCAGAACTTTCAGGAGTGAAATTAGGAAACACTTCTACATACAAAGGGTGGTTGAAGATTTTTTAAATTCTTTCAGGGGATGTGGATGTTACTGGCATCGCCAGCATTTGTTGCCCTTCCTTAAGTGCCCTTGAGAAGGTGGTGGTGAGTTGCCCTCTTGAACCACTGCAGTCCATCTGGTATAGGTACACCCACAGTGTTGTGATGAAGGGAGTTCCAGGTTTTTGACCCAGTGACAGTAAAGGAACAGCAATATAGTTTCAAGTCAAGATGGTGTGTGACTTGGAGGAGACCTTGCAGGTGATGGTGTTCCCATGCGTATGCTGCCCTTGTCCTTCTAGGTTGCAGAGGTCACAGGTTTGGAAGGTTCTGTCGAAGGAGGCTCTCCAAGTTGTTTTGCTGCATCTTGCTGATGGTACTCACTGCTGCCACTGTGCACCGGTGGTGGAGGCATTGCTGATCAAGTGGGCTGCTTTGTCCTGGATGGTGTCGAGCTCTTGAGTGTTGTTGGAGTGGCACATATCCAGAGAAGTGGAGAATATTCCTTCACACTCCTGACTTGTGCCTTGTAGATGTTGAACAGGCTTTGGGGAGTCAGGAGATGAGTTACTTGCTGCAGAATTCCTAGCTTCTGACCTGCTATTGTAGCCACAGTATTTATATGGCTGGTCCAGTTAGATTTCTGGTCAATGGTAGCTCCCCAGGATGTTGATAGTGGGGATTCAGTAATAGTAATGCTGTTGAATGTCAAAGGGAGATGGTTAGATTCTCTCTTGTTGGAGATGGTGATTGCCTGATACCTGTGTGGCACGAATGTTACCTGCCACTTATCAGCCCAAGCCTGAATGTTGTCCAGGTCTTGCTGCATGTGGACACAGACTGCTTCAGTATCTGGGGAGTCGCAAATGGTACTGAACACGATGCAATCATCAGCAACCATCCCCACTTCAGATGTTATGTTGGAGGGATCTCTCTTCCACAAACTACAATTGATGCTTGATCAATTGTTAATTTTAAATCTTAGATTGATAGATTTTTGTTAATCAAAGATATGAAGGGATTTGGGCAAGGTAAGTGTATGGAGCTCGGTTGCAAATCGGCCATAATCTCATTAAATGGTAGAATGGGCCCAAAGGGCTAAAAGGCCTTCTTCTGTTCCTATGCTCCTATGTTAAGTTTATGCCCTTTTGTTCTGGACTTTCCCACCAGAGGAAATAGTTTCTCTCTATCTCCCTATCAATTACTTTTCATCGTGTTAAGCACTTCAATGCAATACAAGCCTAGTCAATGCCATCTGTCCTCCTTTAATCTTTTTAGACCCGGTATCATTCTGGTGAATATATGCTTCCAAGGACAATGTATGCTTCCTGAGGTGTGGTGCCCAGAACTCAACAATATTCCAGATGCAGTCTAACCAGAACTGTACACAACTGTAACATAACTTTCACCCTTTGTCATCCAGCCCCTGTATTCTTCCTTTAATAAAATAACCTGCCAGTGCTTAATGTCAAGTTTCATATGTAAATAATGCCCACGTTCGTTCCAATAATCCTGTATCCTAACAAGGAACCAATGTCTGCAGGAAAGAAGAGGAAGGGAGAAACTTGGCAAGAAAAGAGTCAACCTTCCCCTTAGTGGAAACTGCCATGTGCCCCGATTGATCAAGCTAAGACTAAGAACTTGCTATATAGTTGCTTTTCTCTGTTTTCCAAGTGAAGTATGAAAATACTATAGCATTCAGAATCATTGTCCTTTTTATCAGTTGAGACTGGGCATATAATAGGCTTGTGATTTGCTGGTATATTTCCAGTAACTGAGGCTGGGTAATCAATCTGATCTCACTCCCATTTTAAACTTTCCAGACAATTGCTAGAAAACATGCCAGTCATCAGGTAAAGGAGTATAAGGAAGAAATCTGCATAATTACGCCACATTCCAACATAACATCTGACAAATCATTTGAGTTTTCTGATGATGAGATGCTAAGTGAGGGAAGACTAGATACAGATCTGGATGGTAAGAGAAACTGACAATGCAACTTGATTCATGTGAATCCCAAGATATGCTTCATTTTTTTTAAACTATGTGATGTACAAATGAAGATATTGAAACTTCATCCAAGCTATATATGATATGAAAGTTTGAAGGACTGCCCAAGAGCTAGTCTCAATGCCTTAGTGGGTAATTATACTAAAATAAAAGTAAAATACTGCAGATGCTGGAAATCTGAAATAAAAACCATGTGCTGGAAATACTTCAGTTCTGATGAAAGTTCAAAGACCTGAAATGTTAAATCTGCTTCTCTCTTCACAGATGCTGCCTGACCTGCTAAGTATTCCCAGCACTTTCTGTTTTTATTATGGGTAATTCCACTGCCTGTTGTGGCACTGAACCATACAGAACAATAAGATACCAGGCTAAATCCGCAGTTTGTTTTGAATTAGATAACGTCTGGGTTGGGAATATGAGCACAATTGGCTAGGGAGGGGGGAAATCGATCCAGGTTTTCACTTCTGTTCGCAGTATAGGGACTCCTGCTGTTACGTGTACAAATGTGGATGTGCAAGATCATACTGGGCTCTGCTGTATCATTTCCCCATCCCTTCACAGTTGAATATCCTGATGGCACTCATTGCCCAAGCAAAAAATGAAGCATGGTTACTTGACTGAGGTACGATTAGGACTTTACAACAGGAGGAAGGGAAATATTGGCAAAAAGCTTAAAACCCAGTATGAACTATATACAGTCAAAAGGAGATTTTCATCACTTTCAAAATAGGGTAAACGCACTGTTTGGTATGACCCGCCCTTTACAGAACAGAAGAGTAAAGGTTTCATTCTCAGTTTATGGATAGGTGGGCTGCTTTCAGCTGGCATAACTGGTTGCTTTCAGTTTTCCGAGGGAGGGAAGGGGGGGAAAAAAATCATGGATCCCACTCCTGATCAGTCCAGATGTCTAATGACCATCTAATTATCCATCAGGGAGGGAGGATGGGGTGGTAAGCAGGACCTCTTTGACATACGAGTGATTCCAAAATGTCATCTCTGCCGATGGAAGTTTGAAACCAACTGAATCGTCTGTAGGAGATTTGGTAATCGGATTTTTGAACCAGTACTCGTGGCTACTGTTGATTAACCAGTTAACTGTGTTCAGTGATGGAACCTGGAGGGGTGGATAAGAATTCTTGCATGCAACTCCAGATCACCCTGTAAGTCACTGTCGCAGTACCTAGGATGGTGCAAGCTGGACATGTCCTGGGATGCTTTTCAATGCATTGTACTGGGAAGCTGTGCAGCATTAATTTGTTACTCCAACTGTGCCCTGGCACAAACCTGAAGGGCCCTAAGCCTTGCTACAGCCAATCTGCACCAAAGCTTTCTGGATTTCGGTAAATGGTTCTGCCCTTATGGGGAGCTATGAGCTGGATTTAGTGTTTGAGGCGAGACTACCAGCACTGAGCTGAAAAGGTGGGGGAAGCCCCCTCTGCCTTTTTATGCCCCCCCCCACCGAAGCGATACGCCGGTCTATTTCAATCAAAGTTTCAGGAGCCAGGATCCTTGTTCCTTAAAAGAACGGGATCCCGCCACCTTCAGTTGCCAGCCAATCGGAGGGCCGGCAGCTCAGCAGTATCGGGAATGCCACCAGGAGTGGTGGCCACTGTCGGTACTGCAGAGGCTTCGGACCCAAGGTGAGTGAGGTAGGGTCTCCTGGGCTAATCCAGAAGGCCCCAGTGAGGGGGAGATGGGGGAAGTGGTCATATAATTCAGAGATAGGTGGGTCCCATGGGGTAAACTGGTTTCTGGCAGGGGTCCTCCATGGGAGGAAGGCACCCCCCCCCCCCCACCCGCACCCCAAGCCCGCAGGGAGGGCACCTCGTTTTACAAGGCATTGTCTCTGCATGGCGGAGGCCCCCGCCACTGGTAAGATCCCAGTGCAGGCGGGAAGAGAGTCTTAATTGGCAGTTAATAGGCAATTTAAGGGCTTCAATTGGCCTCTGGGCGGGAAGGCCATTGTTGGACCCTCCGCACCACTCCAACCCCCACCTTGCCACACATAGCGATACTCCGTGCCTCCGACCCCACCTCGGGGGAGGGTCGGGGGGAGCACACAGAATCACAGCCTATGTACATACGAAAATATGATTTAGGAGCAGGAGTAGGCCATTCAGCCCCTTCGAGCCTGCTCTAACCATTTAATAAGATCATGGCTGATCTGATTGTGGCCTCAGCTCAATTCTCCCACCTACCCCCGATACCCTTTGACTCCCTTGTTAGTCAAAAATTTATCTACCTCTGCCTTAAAAATATTCAATGACCCTGCCTCCACCACTTTCTGGAGAAGAGAGTTCCACAAACTCAGAACCCTCAGAGAAAAAAATTTCTCCTCATCCCTGTCTTTAATGGGAAACCCCTTATTTTTAAACTGTCTCCCCTAGTTCTAGTCTCTCCCACAAGGGGATACATCAATTCAGCATCCACCCTGTCAAGTCCCCTCAGGATCTTATATGTTTCAATAAGATCACATCACAGTCTTCTAAACTCCAATAGATACAAACCCAACCTGTCCAGCCTTTCTTCATAAGATAACACCCCCACCCCTCCCCATCCCAGGTATCAGTCGCATGAACCTTCTCTGAACTGCCTCTAACGCAGTTATATCCTTTCTTAAATAAGAAGACCAAACTGTACACAGTACTTCAGATGTGGTCTCACCTATACCCTATACAACTGTAGCAAAACATCTGACTTTTATATTCCATTCCCCTTGCAATAAACGACATTCCATTTGCCTTCCTAATCACCTGCTGTACCTCAATACCATCCTTTTATGATTTTTTAAAAAATTAATTCGTGGGATGTGGGCGTCACTGGCTAGGCCAGCATTTATTGCTCATCCCTAATTGCCCTTGAGAAGGTGATGGTGACCTGCCATCTTAAACCGCTGCAGTCCTTGAGGAGTAGGTATACCCACAGTGCTGTTAGGAAGGGAGTTCCAGGAATTTGACCCAGCAACAATGAAGGGACGGCAATATAGTTCCAAGTCAGAGTGGTGTGTGGCTTCGAGGGAAACTTGCAGGTGGTGGTGTTCCCATGCATCTCCTGCCCTTGTCCTTCTAGGTGGTAGAGGTCACAGGTTTGGAAGGTGTTGTCGAAGGAGACTAGGTGAGTTGCTGCAGTGCATCTTGTAGATGGTACACACTGCTGCCACCATGCATCGGTGGTGAAGGAAGTGAATGTTGAATGTGATGGATGGGGTGCCAATCAAGTGGGCTGCTTTGGCCTGGATGGTGTTGAGCTTCCTGAGTGCTCTTGGAGCTTCACCCTTCCAGGCAAGTGGAGAGCATTCCATCACACTCCTGATCTGTGACTTGTAGATAGTGGACAGGCATTGGGGAGTCAGGAGGTGGGTTACTCGTTACAGAATTCTCAGCCTCTGACCTGCTCTTGTAGCCATAATATTTATGTGGCTGATCCAGTTCAGTTTCAGGTCAACGGTAGCCCCCAGGATATTGATAGTGGGGGATTCAGCGATGCTAATGCCATTGAACACCAAGAGGAGATGGTTAGATTATATCTTGTTGGAGATGGTCATTGCCTGGCACTTGTGTGGCACGAATGTTACTTGCCACTTATCAGCCCAAGCCTGAATGTTGTCCAGGTCTTGCTGCATATGGAAATGGGCTGCTTCAGTATCTGAGGAGTCACAAATGGTGCTGGACATGGTGCAATCTTCAGTGAATATCCCCACTTCTGACCTTATGATGGAGGGAAGGTCATTGATGAAGCAACTGAAGATGGTTGGGCCTAGGATACTACTCCGAAGGACTCCTGCAATGATGTCCTGGGATTGAGATGATTGACCTCCAACAACCACAAACATCTTCCTTTGTGCTAGGTATGACTCCAGCCAGCAGAGAGTTTTCCCCATGATTCTCATTGACTCCAGTTTTACTGGAGCTCCTTGAAGCCATACTCAGTCAATTGCTGCCTTGATGTCAAGGGCAGTCACTCTGTCCTCACCTCTGGAATTCAGCTCTTTTGTCTATATTTGGACAAAGGCTGTAATGAGGTCAGGAGCCGAGTGGCCCTGATGGAACCCAAACTGAGCGTCACTGAGCAGGTTATTGCTGAGCAAGTGCCGCTTGATAGCACGGTCGAAAACCCCTTCCGTCACTTTGCCGATTATCGGGAGTAATCTGTTGGGGTGGGAATTGGCCCATTTGGATTTGTCCTGCTTTTTGTATACAGGTTATAGTTGGGCAATTTTCCACATTGCCGGTAGGTGCCAATGTTGTAGCTGTACTGCAACAGCACTGCTAGTTCTGGAGCACAAGTCAATACTATTATTGGAATGTTGTCAGGGCCCATTGCCTTTGCAATATCCAGTGCTTTCAGCCATTTCTTGATATCATCATATAGAGTGAATCGGATTGGGTGAAGACTGGCATCTGTGATGCTGGGGACCTCAGGAGGAGGTCGAGATGGATCATCCACTTGGCACTTCAGGCTGAAGATGGTTGCAAATGCTTCAGCCTTGTCTTTTGCACTGATGTGCTGGACTCCTCTATCATTGAGGATGGGGATATTTGAGGAGCCTCTTCCTCCTGTAAGTTGTTTAATTGTCCACCACCATGCATAACTGGATGTGGCAGGACAGCAGAGCATAGATCTGATCTGTTGGTTGTGGAATCGCTTAGCCCTGTCTATCACATGCTGCTTCCACTGTTTGGCATGCAAGTAGTCCTGTGTTGTAGCTTCACGAGGCTGACACTTCATTTTTAGGTATGCCTCATGCTGCTCCTGGCATGCCCTCCTGCACTCTTCATTGAACTAGGGTTGGTTCCCCCAGCTTGATGTTAATAGTAGAGTGGGAAATATGTTGGGCCTTGAAGTTACAGATTGTGGTTGAGTATAACTCTGCTGCTGCTGATGGCCCACAGCCGCTCATGGATGCCCAGTTTTGAGTTGCTAGATCTGTTCGAAATCCATCCAATTTAGCACAGTGGTAGTGCCACACAACACGATGATGGGTATCTTCAATGTGAAGACGGGACTTCATCTCCACAAGGACTGTGTGGTAGTCACTCCTACCAATACTGCCATGGACAGAGGCATCTGCGACAGGTAGACTGGTGAGGATGAGGTCAAGTAGGTTTTTACCCCTTGTTGGTTCCCTCACCTGCCGCAGACCCAGTCTAGCAGCTATGTCCTATAGGACTCTGTCAATAGTGGTATTACCGAGCCACTTTTGGTGATGGACATTGAAGTCCCTCACCCTTAGTGTTTCTTCCAATTGGTGTTCAACATGGAGAAGCACTGATTCCTCAGCCGAGGTGGGGGCGGTAGGTATTAATCAGCAGGAGGTTTCCTTGCCCATGTTTGACCTGATGCCATGAGACTTCATGGAGTCCAGAGTCAATGTTGAGGGTTCCCAGGGCAACTCCGTCCCGACTGTATACCACCGTGCCGTCCCCTCTGCGTGGTCTGTCCTGCTGGTGGGAAAAGGATGGTGATTGGTGGTGTTGGGGACATTGTCTATAAGATATGATTACATGAGTATGACTATGTCAGGCTGTTGCTTGACTAGTCTGTGGGACAGCTTTCCCAATTTTGGAACAAGCCCTCAGATGTTAGTAAGGAGGACTTTGCAGGGTCGACAGGGCTGGGTTTGCTGTTGTCGTTTCTGGCGCCTACGTCGTGCTGGGTGGTCCGTCCGGTTTTATTCCTTTTATTAAACTTTGTAGCAGTTTGCTACAACTGAGAGGCTTGCTAGGCCATTTCAGAGGGCAGTTAAGAGTCAACCACATTGCTGTGGATCTGGAGTCACATGTAGGCCAGACCAGGTAAGGACAACAGATTTCCTTCCCTAAAGGGCATTAGTGAACCAGATGGGTTTTTAACAGCAATCAATAAATGGTTTCATGGGCACTATCAGACTATTTTTATAATTCCAGATTTATTAGTTAAATTCAAATATCATCATCTGCCGTAGTGGGATTCAAACCCATGTCCCCAGAGCATTAGCCTAGGCCTCTGGTTACTAGTCTAGTGATATTACCACTATGCCACCACAGCCATCTCCTAATTCATGTACCATGAATTCATTGATTCATGTACCAGGCCACCTACATCCCTCTGTACCTCTGTGCTCTGCAGGCTCTCTCAATTTAAATAATATGCTGCTTTACTATTCTTCCTGGCTAAGTGGATAAGTTCACATTTTCCCACATTAAACTCCATTTGCCAGATCTTTGCCCACTCGCTTAACCTATCTATATCCCTATTGCAGGTCCCTTATGTTCTCGTCACAGCTTACTTTCCTACCTATTTTTGTGTCATTAATAAATTTAGCAACCATACAGCTGGTCCCTTCATCCAAGTCATTGTTATAAATTGTAAATAGCTGAGGTTCTAGCACTGATCCTGTGGTACTGCACTCGTCACGTCTTGCCAACCCAAAAATGACCCATTTATGTCTACTCTCTGTTTCCTGTTAGCTAACCGATCCTCTAACCATGCTAATATGCTACCCCCCCCCCCAATGCCATGAGCTCTTGTTTTGCTGAGTAACCTTTGATGTGGCACCTTGTCAAATGCCTTCTGGAAATCTAAGTATAGTACATCCACAGTTCCCCTTTATCCACTTTGTTTGTTACTTCCTCAAAGAACTCTAATAAATTCGTCAAACATGATTTCCCTTTCATAAAACCATGTCGACTCTACCGGATTACATTGAGATTTTCTACGTGTCCTGCTATAACCTCCTTAATAATAGATTCCAGCATTTTCCGTATGCCAGATGTTAAGCTAACTGGCCTGTAGTTTCCTGTTTTTTGTCTCCCTCCTTTCTTGAACAAAGGAGTCACATTCACTATTTTCCAATCTGATGGGACCTTTTCAGAATCTAGGGAATTTTGGAAAATTAAAATCAGTGCATCTACCATCTCAGCAGCCACTCATTTTAAGACCCTGGATGAAGTCCACCAGGACTATGTGTGGTCATATGGATTTCTCAGTAGCTTGGTACAGAGACTTTTAAACAAGGGAGAAAAGTTTTCAAAATATTAGATACCCAGCTGACCTGCAACAAAATCATAATCCAGTAATTCCTGCTGGAAACTGCATGTCAGATGAGAACATATTGGTTGGTTGGCATCCTTCCTTCGGCACAAAATGATGGACAAGCAGCAAACAATCCATTTAGATGGGGGTGTCTTCCCTTGGTGCACCTTTGCTGATGGCTGTGAAGGTCAATCCTTGAGAGTCAGGTACTGCCACAAGTGCCGCACGTGAAGCTGTCAAGTGACATGTGATTTCTTGTTTTTGACATTGACACTAGTTGCCATTCTGTAGCAACTGATTGTCATGGTAGTGCACGCCAGTCCGCAGGATGTATCAGCATTTCCCACTTTCACCAGCTAGTGTCCCCCAGATGTGATAGTTGACATTGAGGGCCTTCATGTCATACTTGCAAGTATCCTTGAAGCGGAGCTTTGGGCACCCCACTGGTCGTCTGGCCCCAGCTATCTCACCGTACAGAAGGTCAATGGGTATGCAACCGTCTTTCATCCTGCGAACCTGTCCGATCCACCGAAACCGCCTCTGTTTGATTAGTGCCAACAGACTTGGGAGCTCTGTCTTTGAGAGGCCTGCCATATTTGTGATTTTTGTCCTGCCAGGATATACCCATGCTATGCTGCAGACAGTGTAGATGGAAATTATTGACCACCTTTTCCTGGTAGCTGTAAGTCGCCCATGTTTCTCAGCATACAGCAAGGTGCTTAGAGCACAGGCCTTATAGACCATCAGCTTGGTCCTTTTCATGAGTCGGCCAATGATGGTGGTTGCTTTCTCTATATATGTATCGAACTCTGCATCAAGGGACAGATTGACTGTCATCATGGACCCAAGATAGCAGAATTTGCTAACCACTTCCAGTGGGGTGTTATTTAGTGTGATCAGGGACAGAGATGCAACACCTTGTCCCATGAACACGGTTTTCTTAACGCTTAGTCAAGGAGAACAAGTTACGGGCATGAGACACACAGTCCATGAGTCTTTGTAGCTGAGTTTCCATGTAAGCACATTATCATCAGCGTAGAAGAGTTCTCTGATCAGGACGCGATGTGTTTTTGTCTTTGCTTTCAGCCTTGATAGATTGTAGAGCTTAGAATCATGGAAAGTTTAAGGCACAGAAAGAGGCCACTTGGCCCATCGTGTCTGCGCCGGCAGAAAAAATATCCACCCATTTCAATCCCACGTTCCAGCATTTGGTCCATAGCCCTGCAGACGACGGTGCTTGAGGTGCATATCCAGACTCCTTTTGAATGAGTTGAGGGTTTCTGCCTCAACTACCTTTTCAGGCAGGGAGTTCTAGACCCCCACTACCCAATCACTTTAAATCTATGCCCACTAGTCACTGATCTCTCTGCTGAGGTGAATAGGCCTTTCACCTCCACTCTATCCAAGCCCTTCAAAATTTTCTACATTTCAATCAGATCTCCCCTCAGTCTTCTCTGTTCCAAGGAGAACAACCCCAGCCTATCCAATCTTTCCTTATAGCTGCATTTTTTCCAGTCCTGGCAACATCCTCGTAAATTTCCACTGTACCCTCTCTAGTGCAATTACATCTTGCTGTAATGAGGTGACTAGAACTGCACACAGTAGTCAAGTTGTGGCCGAACCAATAATTTATACAATTCCAGCAGAACTTCCCTGCTCTTATATTCGATACCTCGGCTAATAAAGGAAAGGATTCCATATGTCTTCTTAACCACCTTATCGACCTGTCCTGCTACTTTCAGGGATCACTCCAAGGTCTCTCATTTCCTCTACATTTCTCAGTATTTTCCCATTAAACGTGTATTCCTTTGCCTTGTTTGACCTCCCAAACTGCATCACCTCACACTTCTCTGGATTGAATTCCATTTGCCACTTTATTGCCCATCTGACCAGACCATCAATATCTTCCTGCAGCCTACAGGTATCCTCCTCACTATCTACCACACGGCCAATCTTTGTGTCGTCTGCAAACCTCTTGATCATGCCCCCCCCCTAAATTTATGTCCAAATTGTTAATATATGCCACAAAAAAGGAGACCCAGTACTGAGCCCTGCGGAATGCCACTGGAAACAGCCCTCCAGTTGCAAAAACACCAGTCAACAATTATCCTTTGTCTCCTACCACTGAGCTAATTTTGTATCCACCTTGCTGCATTTCCCTGGATACCATGGGATTTTATTTCTTAACCAGTCTGCTATGTGGGACCTTTTCAGAAGCCTTGCTAAAATCCATGTAAACCACATCAACTGCACTACCCTCATCTATCTTCCTTGTTACTTCAAAAAATTCGATCAAGTTGGTCAAACAGGATCTTCCCTTAACAAATCCATGCCGACTATCCTTGATTAACATGTGACTAATTGACAGTTAATCCTGTCTCTCAGAGTAGATTCTAATAATTTGCCCACGACTGTGGTTAGACTGACTTACCTGTAATTATTCGGTCTATCCTTCACTGCCTTTTTAAACAGAGGGACAACGTTAGCAGTTCTCCAATCCTCCAGTACCACACCTGTATCCAGTGAGGACTGGTCAGACCTTCCGCTGTTGCCTCTCTTGCTTCTTTTAACAGCCTGGGGTACATTTCATCCAGCCCTGATGATTTATCAACTTTCAAGGATGCTAATCCCATTAATACTTCCTCTCTCACTATGTTTATCACATCCAATACTTCACACTCCTCCTCCTTAACTACAATATCTGCATCGTCCCCCTCTTTTGTAAAGACAGATGCAAAGTATTCATTAAGAACAATATGAACATCTTCTGCCCCTACATATAGGTTACTTTTTTGGTCTTTTATGGGCCCTAGTCTCTCCTTAGTTATCCTCTTACTCTTAAATGTATTGATAAAACATTTTTGGGTTGACCTTGATTTTGCTTGCCAATATTCTTTCATGCCCTCTCTTTGCTTTCCTAATTTCCTTTTTGATTTCACCTCTCCACTTTCTATACTCCACTCAGCTTTCTGTAGTATTGTGTTCTCGGTGTCAGACATAAGCTTTCCTTTTCTGCCTTATCTTACCCTGTAAGCTCCTTGACATCCATGGGGCTCTAGATTTGGCCATCTCACCCTTTTTCTTTGTGGCAGCATGTTTACTCTGAACTGCTTGAATCACCCCTTTGAATGCCTCCCACTGCTCTGACACTGATTTACCTTTAGTAGCTGTTTTCAGTCCACTTTCGCTAAATCACTCCTCAGTTTAGTAAAATTGGCCTTGCCCCAATTGAGAACTGTTCTATCTCTGTCCTTTTCCATAATTATGTTAAAACTAATTGATCACCTGCCCACCTTCATAGAAAGGTAGAAAATTGGAGCAGGACTAGGCCATTCGGCCCTTCGGGCCTGCTCCGCCATTCAAAAAATATCATGGCTGATTGTCTAATTCAGTACCCTGTTCCTGCTTTCTCCACATATCCCTTGATCCCTTTGGCATTAAGAAATATATCTATCTCCTTCTTGAATATATTTAATGACTTGGCCTCCACTGCCTTCTGCGGTAGAGCATTCTCACAGGCACACCACCCTCTGAGTGAAGAAATTTCTCCTCATCTCGGTTCTAAATGGCATACCCTGTATCCTGAGACTGTGACCCCTGGTTCTGGACTCCCCAGCCATCGGGAACATCCTCCCTGCTTCTAGCCTGTCTAGTCCTGTTAGAATTTCATCTGTTTCTATTAGAAACCTCTCTATCTTCTAAACTCTAGTGAATATAGGCCTAGTCGACCCGATCTCTCCTCATACGCCAATCCTGCCATCCCAGGAATCAGCCTAGTAAATCTTCTTTGCACTCCCTCCATGGCAAGAACATCCTTCCTCAGATAAGGAGACCAAAACTGCGCTCAATACTTCAGATGTAGTCTCACCAAGGCCCTGTAAAACTGCAGTAAGACATCCTTGCTGCTGTACTCAAATCCTCTTGCAATGAAGGCCAACATACTATTTTGCCTTCCTTACTGCTTGCTGCACCTGAATGCTTGCTTTCAGCAACTGGTGTACAAGGACACCCAGGTCTCGTTGCACCGCCCCCTTTCCCAATCTATCACCATTCAGATAATCTGCCTTTCTGTTTTTACAACCAAAGTGGATAACCTCACATTTATCCACGTTATACTGCATCTGCCATGCATTTGTCCACTCTCCCAACTTGTCCAAATCACATTGGAGTCTCTTTGCATCCTCCTTGCAACTCACGGTTCCCCCCCCCCCCCAGCTTCGTCCTAAAACTGTCTAAAAATGTGCCCTGTCTCTTGTTGGACTTGCTACATACTGGCCAAAAAGGTTCTCCTGAATGCACCTCAAGAATTCTGCTCCCTCAATTCCTTTCACACTAAAACTATCCCAGTTAGCATTGGGTTAGTTAAAATCCCCTACTATTACTGCCCTGTTCTTGCACTTCTGAGATTTGCCTACATAGAACATAGAACATAGAAAAATACAGCACAGAACAGGCCCTTCGGCCCACGATGTTGTGCCGATCCTTTGTCCTCTGTCAAGGACAATTTAATCTATACCCCATCATTCTCCTTTATCCATATACCTACATATCTGCTCTTCTATCTCCCTCTGACTGTTTGGGGGTCTATAGTACACTCCCAGCAGTGTGATTACCCCTTTTTTATTCCTTAGCTCAATCCATATGGCTTTATTTGATGAACGTTCCAACATATCAACCCTCCTCACAGCTGTAATAGTTTATTTGACCAAAATTGCCATCCCCCACTCCTTTCTTATCCCCCTCCCTATCACGTCTGAAAACCCTGTAACGTTGAGCTGCCATTTCTGTCCCTTCTTAAGCCATGCTTCTGTAATAGCTATGATAGCATACTGCCATGTGTCTATTTGTGCCCTCAGCTCATCTGCTTTATTTGCTATACTCCTTACATCGAAATAAATACCCTTGAGCACTGCCAAGCTCTTTTTAAAAATTTTCTAACCTTTGTTTCCTCTGTCTTTCAGACTTATCCATTAATTTTCTGCCTTCCATTTTCATTTCTGTTTGTATCCCTACTGAGTCTACCCTCAGGTCCCCATCCCCCTGACAAACTAGTTTAAACCCTCCCCAATAGCACTAGCAAAACGTCCTGCAAGGGACTCAGTCCCGGCTCTGTTCGGGTGCAACCCTTCCAGCCTGTACAGGTCCCATCTCCCCCAGAGCTGGTCCCAATGTCCCAGAAATCTGAAGCCCTCGCTCCTGCACCATCTTTGCAGTCACGCATTCATCTGTCTTATCCTATTTCTGTACTCATGTGGCACTGGGTGTAATCCGGAGATGACTACTTTTGAGGTTCTGCTTGCTAATTTCTTACCTAGCTCCCTAAATTCTGACTGCAGGACCACATCCCTCTTTATACCTATGTCATTGATTCCGATGTGGACCATGACTGCTGGCTGTTCACCCTCCTCCTTCAGGATGCTCTGCAGCCGCTCAGTGACATCCTTGACCCTGGCACCCGGAAGGCAACACACCATTCCTGGATTCACGTGTGCAGCCACAGAAACGTCTGTCTGTTCCCCTGAATATTGAATCACCTATCACTATGGTTCTTCCAGTCTTCCCTGTAACCCCCTGTGCAGCTGAGCTCCCTGTGGTGCCATGGACTTGGCTCTAGCTGCACTCCCCAGATGAAGCATCGCTTTCCTCCGTATTCAGAACTGAATACATGTTGGAGAGTGAGATGCACTGGGGTCTCCTGCACTCCTTCCCTGATTCTTTTTGACTGCTTTGCAGTCACCCATTCCCTCTCTCCCTGCAAATTCTTAAGCTGCGGGGTGACCACATCTATAAACGTGCTATCCACGTAGCTCTCATCCTCATGAATGCACTGCAGTGTCACCAGCAGCTGCTCAAGTTCCAAATCCCAGAGCTCAGGCTTTCTGTTTGACCTAATGTGCAAGTAGACTCCTTCCATATCTGCAATGAAGATGAAGGTCAGGGGCATGAAGAAGAAGAAGATGCCAAACAGAGTGGGGGCTAGAACGCAACCCTGTTGCACTCCATTCTTCACTCCAAAACTGTCGGAAGTGGAGTCATCAAACTGCACAGTGCAGTGCATGTTGTCGTGGAAGGAGAAGAGACTGAGGAGCTTCGGTGGACGGCCAATTTTTCCCAAACTCCTGTTGAGCCCTGCTCTGCTGATGGTGACAAGTGCCTTAATGAGATCTACAAAAGTAAAGTAAAGGGGTATATTCTGTTCCCTACATTTCAGCATATGAAGATCATGTCCACAGTAGATCTGCCGGCACAGAAACTGCGCTGTGCTTCCTTGCAGAACATATTGGCAAAGACAAATAATGCGGATGCTTGAAATCTGAAATAGAAACTAGCCTCCTGAGTGTTTCCAGCATTTTCCATTTAGAGAATTGTATTGGACTGTGTTCTGAAGGCCCAGATTATCAATTAGTCACCAACGTACATTGTCTAAATTCAGTCTTGAATAATGACGACATGAATGAGGTACTGGAATGTTGCAGCACCTGTAGAACTGCATACCATTAGGTCAATACCTTGAAGCAAGGAATAAAGGAAGTATCTATTTGCATTATTGTATGAACCGGACCTGAAGTATGCTGCCTGATTAGAGTAATTAACCAGGCAAATAGCCAATCCTGTTGCTGCCCTGATTATATAAATTTTACCTGTTGAGGTAGTCATTTTATCTTTTTCTGTGTCTTATTCAGCAATTGCATGTATAAATAACTATCGTAGGAGAATTGAAGGTCGGCAGCAACAGGAAGCCAAGGAAAGAAGAGGAAATATCTCTAAATAGCAATCTCTAATTTTCCAATAGTAAATAGCTTTTTCAAATAGTAAAAGCTATTGTAACTGAGCCATACAGATTAAAAATGCTAAGGTTGGATTCCTGATTGGAATTAATTAATCTGAGAAAGTGTAGCAGTTGAGGTCCTACAATTGACCTTGAAACCCCCTGGAAAGGGTGAGGAAGATCAGCCAAGATTTCAATGCCTTATTACTGTCCAGGGACCTCTGCAGGAAAGTGTGCATATGTCAGGGTCAAATGAAAGCAGGTTTGGCCTCTGCTATAGTGCCCTCTCAGTCAAATAGCTAGTCAGATACAGAAGAAATGATCACTTAGGTGAGATTGCAGAAGGCGGTTGGCGCTATAATACCATATGGCAGCAAGGCAAGTTTTTGCTTTATTTGAAGGGTGAAGAGTTTTTGCAATGAGAAAAGGGCACTTTGTGTTGTGACAGATTATACCAGGCTTACAATATTCAATTAAATAAGGCCAAAACACATTGCAGCATTGTAATATAAAACCTGCTAACCTGATATGGTTTTATTTCAGAAAGTGCAAACATCTATGATCGCACAGGGAAGGCCAAATATAAACAGGCATGTGAAACGTATGGTGTGGTACCAATCTCCTACTTCCTACGCAACATGAATGGTACAGAACTACTCATGATGCATTATGGGCTTGGGCCTCAGGTAAAACAAGTTTTTATATTTTATTGTGTATATTTATTTGAAAAAACCTTTGCACTTTGTCCTTAATAGCAGTCTGTTACCACATAATAACCTTAATAAGATTCTTGTGATTCTATTAAATGGTACTTCCTGTTTGCATTATGACACTGCTCAGAGCACTTACATTTGCCACTATATTTGAAATATCTTGTTCCCCTAAAGTGGAAATGGACATTCTCGCATGCTATTCCTCCTCCCAGCAACCCCAATATGTTGTAATCATGACTCGTCCACTTTTTTCTACTGTAACTCTTTCTTTCCCAGGACATTCAAAACCGTGTAAGACCTCCGTCAGTATTCTGCTGTTGTGCAGTCTTCAGGCTTTTAAAATCTAAACTTGGCACCACCTAACTGCTACCTCTTGATTTCTCTCATCTTGACTCTTAATCTCTTCAACATGGCCTTATCATGCATCATAGATCTTGGCTCCTTGCTGATATCTGTAAGGTGCCCTCCAGTTGGCAAGCTATTCAACTACAGGAACACGGCAAAATAGTCAAATCAATCTTGTCCTCGCCCAGCATACAGTTTCAGTATGCATACATGTTAACCTAGAAAACTCGGAAACGCTGACAAACAGCTTCAAAAAAGCTGGCTTAGCCCCTGAAAATATGAAGACTCAAATAACAATGTACAGCTGAAAAATAGCCTTGACTGTAGGCCTATGAGCAAGACGATTACTTCAAGGTGACTGAATACTCTAAGTTCCAATGTTTGCATTGTATTTCATGAAAATAATTATCTACAAAGGGAGTGCAGTGGGCCGTGACATATAACTACAGCTATAACAAATATTTCATTAGTTGTCTAATGCAGGGTTTTTAAAAAAGTACTAAAGTATGTAAAATCATAATTTTTGAAGTGGTAGATAAGAATTTTTGAAGAGGGGAATAACTTCTGGTGATAAATTTATTCACGAGATTGACGTGGGGGAGGGCTGAAGCCGCACATTTCCTATTTCTGGAAATTTTGACTTTTGATCATTTTTGTGCATTGTCCAGAATTTCGAATATTCCTGAGATCCTGCCATTAGGTTCACTGACTTAGCAAAAGTATCAGAAAGCCTAACTGCTGGACACTTCTCCAATGAAAAACTCTTGCATTTACAAACTTAAAAACCTTGAGTTTCTAATTGTTTTTCATTTTTAATTAGTTTTCTTCTAGGAAATTGTACACAGGGATTGTTACACAAACCCATTTACATTCTTGTCATTCCAGGGTCTGAGCTCCCATCATTGATTGTGTAATACTTTAGAACAAGTTTCTCCATACTGAGCAGTAGGTGACCAGAATGGCCTTCTCCAGTGCCTCTATTTGTTATTATTTCTGTTGTGCTTTACTGGTGTCACCAAGGCATCTCTTTCAGCTGCTTAATGCCTTAGAACCTCATAACAACAAAAATATCAATTACATTGTGATTTGCTTGTTGGAGCGAAGAACCAATCGTCAGTGGTGTATAAGATAATAAAAAATAGGAGCAGGCCATTCAGCCCATCGAGCCTACTCTGCCATTCAATAAGATCATGGCTGATCTGATAATGGTCTTAACTTCACTTTCTTGCCTGCCCCTCCCAATAACTCTTGACTCCCTCGTAGATCAAAAATCTGTCTAATGACAAACACCAATTTGCTGACTGATTTGGTTACTTGCTGACTGATTCAAAGCACCTTATAAACATTCTCCCTTGACCCAACCACAAAGATTAATCCCTCTCAACAACACAGAAAACTCTCACCCCAAACTACATTCTTAGCTCAGAGGTTTTATTAAACGACTTATAGTGTGTAAAAAAAAAAGTCAAAATATGTTTTATTTTCCACTATTCATGCCTAAGAATTGTTTATAAATTTTCTGTCTGGGTCATAACACACTGTAGGTATTGTAGTTCCACAGAGCTGCGATTAAAATACAGTTCCCATGACACACCACTTTCTCCCTTTTTTTTAATATATATATACTACTGTAGTTCCACAGAAGCAAAGAGAGCTGCCACAATTCATTTCTCCCTCTCCTGCACACTGTGTTGTCTCTCTCACCTCCCCCGCACCTTCTATCTCTATCTCTATCATTAGCAGCTGACAATCCCAGCACCCGTGTCCAGGTAAACTGTCCAATTCAAACCCCTGCCCTATGCTACAAACACGAATGCAAATCTGCCTGGGGGTAACTCCATGCAAGAATTTTTTACATTAACCAATTTCAAAATGATGTAATTTTATGTTATAGATGTTTATTTATAACTGTTTACACTCACCTTAGTGAGATATAAATGATGGCAGAAAACTGTGCGAAGAAATGATTTGAGCAATTTAGTTGGTTTTATGTAACTTGCTGTTAACGAATGCTGCTTTGAAAAGGATTTGACTGATTTAATTTCTTAGTTTTCTCCTGGTTCCTTGTTCCTCACTGGCATTTTTTATAACTTCTGTATGTATTCACATTTAATCATTGGATATTTGATTGCTAACAACTGCTAAATGTTATTGACAACTTTTTGGCCCTGCAGACATGTGACGCTATGATGCACGCTAGATGCAAGTGAAAGTATTTTGTAATAAATGGCTGACCTGAATGTTTCCAGCATTTTCTGTTAGAATTCATTGATCTGAAACATTATCCCTGTTTCTCTCGCCACAGATGCTGCCTGACTTGCTGAATGTTTGCAGCAATTTCTAATTTTTTTTTTTGTAATAAATGGTGTGCAGGGGTGGACACACTACTTCCTTCTCCCTTTCTCTTCTCCCTCCTCCTCATGACTGAAATTGTCTCTTCCTCTCGTGCTTGAGCCTCATTTATCTTACGACTTTGTTTAATACTGTAATATAAATTTGGTATAAATATGAGAAGGTCCATGCGTGGGTGCACTTGATCATCTTGGGGCAGTAAATACTGGGAATTATATGTGCACTAGACTATTAACATACAGAACAAAAGTGATGAAACTTTTTATTAAATTGCATTTTTCTTCCTAGGACTCTCGGGCTAAGGTTATAAGTGTGTCTCAGTTGGAAGTACTCTTGCCTCTGAGTCACAACGCTGTGGGTTCAAATCCTACTCCAGGGCTTTAGCACAAAATCTGAGGGAGTACTGCACTGTCAGAGGTGCCTTCTTTGGATGAGATGTTAAACTGAGGTCCCCATCTGCCTGCTTGGTTGGATGTAAATGATCCCACGGCACTATTTTGAAGAAGAGCAGGGGATTTATCATCAGTGTCCTGGCCAATATTTATCCTTCAATCAACATCACAGAAAATGATTATCTGGTCATTATCTGTGATGTTGATTGAAGGATAAATATTACTGTTTGTGAGTGTTTACTCTGTGCAAATTGATTGCCACGTTTCCTACATTACAGCAGTGACTATGTTTCAAAAGTACTTCATTTGCTGTAAAGCACTTTGAAATGTTGTGAAAAGCGCTACATAAATGTAAGTCTTTTCCTTTAATATTGCACTACCAGTCTAAGAAAGAAAGACAGCATTTTCTGATTTGAATTTATATAGCATCTTTCATGACCTCAGGACCACCCAAAATGCTTTACAGCCAATTGAGTACTTTTTTGATGTGTTGTCATTGTGTTTATGTAGAAAACACAGCCGCCAATTCACACACAGCAACATGATAATAACCAGATAATCTGGTTTAGTGATGTTGGTTGAAGGATAAATATTGGCCAGCTCACCAGGGGGAACTTGCCTGCTCTTCTTTGAAATAGTGCCTTGGGATTTTTTATGTTCACCTGGGAGAGAAGTTGGTTTAACAGCTCATCCAGAAAAGATAACTCCTTTCTATGTATCACTAACCTCACCTCTCTCCATTGCAGCATTGTGCATTTTCCACTGGTCTCAGCCTGACAATTTTAGACTCCTGTATATGCATCTTTTAAAAAATCTAAAGCAGGGAAATTTCACTTTTTTTTTAACTTTTAGGGCGCCAAGGCAATTTCTGTTTCTCTGATAACCAACACATCAGTCTCAAAGTTGAATCTGAAGGATAACTGGCTGGAGGCAGAAGGTGCCAAAGCTGTTGCGGAAATGCTGAAGGAAAACTGTTACATTACAGGTTTAAGCATCCCTATACCATCTTTATACATTGACTTTAGCGTGCAGAGCAGTCTGATGCTTTTTATCACATAAGTCCACTCTGTGACAGTGTCCAGTAAGAATTGCATTTTTCAGGAGGGAAGAAGAGAGACAGAGAGCATATTGGAAAATTTCTAAAAACTAAATTGGTAAACTCACCTTCAACTTCAATGGACAAGAAAATCACTCGGTGTAAAATGACTGCTGATTAGCTGTGAGCTTGGGCAGGGTTTTCCCCACAGGCTCCAATAGGAGTCACAAGCCTGCATTGTGTGGGGAACGGTCACCTGGCTGTAATTTTCCCCAAATTGGCCAATTAGTGGCCAGAGGGCTCGCCGTCCAGTTAAAGAGGGTGGGTGGGCTCTCGAATCTGGAGGGCCAATCGGAGGCCCTCCACTACTGAAGAAGCAGAAGCTGGCCTTTCAAGGTAAGTAAGGGAGAGGGCACCCCAACATGGAGGCACCCTTTCTCCAACTTTTTTTAATTTAAAATTTAAAAAAAAAAGCCCTCAACATCCAGGCCACTATTGTGGAGGGGAAAATTTGCAGGGAGGCTGCAGCTGAAGCCAGGCAAACAGGGAGGGCATCTAAGCCTGCCTGGAGAGCTGGTCCCCCAGTTTACTGTAGGGAGGCCACCTCCAGGCACCCACTCTGTTCCCAGCGCTTCTGGGCTGACTGGAAAATTCATCTGACAATAAGCCTTAATAGACCATTTAACAAGGTCAGATGGCTACCCGCCACTTGTGGACTGGGAAAATAGCCCCAGCACAGGATGGAGGCAGGGAACCAGCCGGTGGTGCAATATTCAGTACCCGCTTGACCCCATCGGAGCCTCAGAATTCTGCCCCTTGTTTCGCAAGGCTGGTATGGACCACATTCACCCCTAGTTTATAAAGTTATTTAACAGAAATTAGAGAATAATATATCAATATAGCAATCTAATTCTGGGTGCAAATACCCATTATAAATTCAGTTACAAAGATTATGTGGTTTATGATTCACCTGATTAGAGTTCTGCCTTGACTTCGAATTACTTTCCAGTGTTCATCTTAACTGAAATAATCTTCATCCGGACTTTAGAGTTCCCCACCCTCAATGCACTACATATGTGGCACTAAGCTTTGCAGACCATCGTTCCCAAGTTTAGTTTGGGATTTCAGATAAGGTGGTAATTAAGAGTGCAACGATTGGCTTCAGCAGCCCTAGCCTAGGAAATGGAGATGTTAGCCCAGGTTTTGGGTCCTAATTGCTCTCTCATGATTTTTGCTGAATAGTGCACTTGTACAGACATTTGGTAAAAATGTATGATGAAGACAGGATCAGGCCCAAGCCTCCAAAATTAGGAATTAGCAAAATTTTTTGTTTAAAAAAAAAAATAAATTACCTTGAAATCTTGCTGTTATTCTTAATATAGATGGGAAGCTAATGATTGTTAATTCCTGTGCCTTTTTCTTTTCAAAAAAAGAAATTCAGTGACGAGACTCTTTCCTTAATATCGTCTTTTTCTTACTTGTAGACGTTGACTTGTCAGATAACCAACTGGGAGTTGAAGGGGCCAAAGCAATAGCCATGATGGTCTTAGAAAACTTAACACTGTTAAGGATTGTCCTTTCTGGGAATTATTTTGATGATCATGCTGCTAAGTATCTGGCCGAGGCTATAAGCAACTCACACAAGTTGCAGTTCTTGGATCTAAGCCACAACAAGATCGGCAACAGTTTAGGTATGGTTGTACAGTGCACGTTTCACAATTTGTATTTGCATACAAATAAACCATCCTGTGTTCACAAATCAATAGATTGTAAGCAAAATTATGAAGATAGGCAAAAGGTACTGGGACCTTATACTGTGGAGAAGCAAAGACTTTGGGTGATCTGATCAAAGGTTGTGTTCAAGTTGACAATTTGTTCCAATTAAGTAGACTAGGGAGAACCAGAGGTCACAATTTCAAGTTATATAAGGCCAGATCTAGGTTGGGTGTCAGGAGAAGGTTCTTTTCCCAGAGAATGGTGAACTTCTGGAATAGGTTGCCAGCTGTGCAGTAACACTGATTTGCTGAATTCCTTCAAGCAAAAGTTGGACCTGTTTCTGTCTCGGATGAAGATCACCTCTTAAAAGTAGTATTGCATAGAATTATTAGGGCCAGAGGGGTTTCTTGAACTATTTTTGATTTTGTAGGAGATTGGGAGAGGGATTTTCCAAATTTATTTTCCCCCAGATTGGCCTGAGTTTTTATCTGGCTTTTCGCCTCACCCAGGAGCTATTATGGTTTTGGATTAGGGTGGGAGGAGAGTGAAAATAAGAGCAGCAAAGAGACAACAACTTATTTTAAATAGCGCCTTTAATGTAATAAAACGTCTCAAGGTGCTTCACTGGAGCATTATAAAGCAAAATATAGCACTGAGCCACATAAGGAGATATTAGGTCAGATGACCAACCGCATGGTCAAAGAGGTAGGTTTTAAGGAGTGGCCTAAAGGAAGAAAGGTAGAGGGGTGCAGAGAGGTAGAGGGAGGGTATTCCAGAGCTTTGGGCCGAGCCAACTGAAGGCATGGCCACCAATGGTGGAGTGACTAAAATCAGGGATGCACATGAGGCCAGAATTAGAGGAGTGCTGATATCTCAGAGGGTTGAGGAGATGACAGAGATAGGGAGGGGCAAGGCC
This sequence comes from Heterodontus francisci, assembly GCF_036365525.1. Classification (NCBI taxonomy): domain Eukaryota; kingdom Metazoa; phylum Chordata; class Chondrichthyes; order Heterodontiformes; family Heterodontidae; genus Heterodontus; species Heterodontus francisci. The sequence goes on from NC_090393.1 coordinate 14,157,750, forward strand.
ATGAAGGAATTCGAAAACAAGGATGCTAATTTTCAAATCAAGACGTTGTTTGACCAGACGCCAATCTAGGTCAGCGAGGACAAGGGTGATAGGTGAATGGGACTTGGTGCAAGTTAAGACACGGGCAGCAGAGTTTTGGATGACCTCACGTTTATGGAGGTTAGTCTATGGGGGACCAGCCAGGGTGCGTTGGAATAGTCAAGTCTAGAGGTAACGAAGGCATGAATGAGGATGTCAGCAACAGATGAGCTGAGACAGGGGCGATGTTACAGAGGTGGAAATAGGCAGTCAGAGTGATGACATGAATGTAAGGTCGGAAGCTCATCTTGGGGTCGAATGTGATACCGTTGTGAACAGACTCACTTAATCTTAGAGTGTTGCCAGGGAAAGGGATGGAATCGGTAGCTAGGGAACGGAGTTTGAAGCGGGGCCTGAGAACAATTGCTTCAATCTTCCCAATATTTAATTGGAGGAAATTTCTGCTTAGCAGTACAAGAATAGATTGGCAGCTCCCATCAAATGGAATTTAAAGGTCCTCTAAAAGCACATTAACATTAAAAGGGTTGTCAGAGGAGCGATAGGGGCCGATTAGGGACCAAGATGGAAATCTATTAATTGATGGAGGCAGAAGGCAAGGCTGAGTACTTTGCTTTGGTATTCCCTGTGGAACCGGATTTTGCCAAGGCTAGGGTAAACAAAGAGGTTGTCAGGATACTAGATGTGTTAAAAATAGATAAAGAGGAAGTACTGGAGAGGCTGACAATATTTAAACTGGATAAATGGTCCAGTCCAGATGGGATGCATCCTGGACTGCAGAGGGAAGAGTGTTGACCAACAGGGGTGTTGCCAGAGGACTGAAAGATTGCAAATGTTTCACCCTTGTTCAAAGGAATTACAGGTCAGTCAGTTTAACATTAGTGGTGGGAAAGTTTTTAGAAACAACAATCCTGGAGAAAATTGACAGCCACTTGGACAAGCATGGACCAATAAAGGACCATCTGCATGGATTTGTTGAAGGCAAATTGCATTCGACGAACTTAATTTGAGTTTTTTGATGAGGTAACAGAGAGGCTGGTTCAGGGCCGAGCAGTTGCTGTGTATACGGATTTTCAAAGACATTTGATACAGTACCACATAAAAGGCTTGCTAGCAAAATTGAAGCCCATCGGGTAAAAGGGGCAGTAGCAGCATTGATACAAAATTGGTTAAGGGGTAGGGAACAGAGTTGTGTTGAATTGCTATTTTTTTTGGACTGAAGTGGCATTCCCCAGAGCTTAGTACTAGGATTACTGCTGTTTTTGATAATTAATAACTTGGACTTGGTATGGTACAAGTCACAATCTTGAAATTTGCAGATGACACAAAACTTGAAATTGTAGTAAACCGTGAGGAAGATAATAATAGACTTCAATAGGCAAAGACAGGCTGGTGGAATGGCAGACTCATGGCAGATGAAATTCAGCACAGAAAAGTGTGAGGCAGTGCATTTTGGTCAGCAGAATGAGAAGAGACAATACAATAAATGGTAGAATGTTGAAGGGGTGTCAGAGCAGAGAGACCTGGAGGTGTTTGTTCACAAGCCTTTGAAGGTGGCAGGACAGATTAACAACATAGTTAATAAAACTTGTGGGATCCTGAGCTAAGAGGAGATTTGATAGAGATGTTTAAAATCATGAAGGGTGTAGATGGAGAAACTGTTTCCAATGGCTAAAGGGTCAATAACCAGAAGGCACAGATTTAAGGTGACTGGCAAAAGAATCAGGGCCAACGTAGAATGGTTACAGTACAAAAGGAGACCATTCAACCTGTCGTGTCTTTGCTGGCTCTCTGCAAGAGCAACTCATCTAGTCCCACTCACCTGCCTTTTCCCCATAGCCTTGCAAATTTTTTCTCCTCTGATAATTATCCAATTCTCTTTTAAAAGCCTTGATTGTACACAAGTGGCGAGGATTTGCAGTGCATTGCCTGATGGCATGGTGGAAACAGATTCAGTAGGAGCTTTCAAAAGGGAATTGGATAAATATTTGAAGGAGAAAAATTTGTAGGAACAAGGGGAAAGAGCGGGGCAGTAAGACTAACTGGATGTCTCTCCAAAAGCGCTGGCGAATATTCAATGGGCCGAATGCCCTCCTTCTGTGTTGTACTATTCTATAATATTGTGATACACAATTGTGTGCCACAGGTCAGCTGAACCAGAGGGTCTTGTCCTGCTCATCATTTTTTTTGTATATTTGTAAACGTTGACCACACAAATATCTCACTGGTAAATGTGTGACTTTCTGGGCTGGATTTAATCGCAACTGTGGGGCTCCCGACGCCGGGCTGAAAAGGTGAAGGGAACCCAGCCACAGCCTTTCTGCGCACCTCCCCCCCTCCCCCACCACCACCCCCTGGCGCGATTCAACGGCGCTCAGGCACTCAAGTACCTAGCCCCAGGATCCCAGTCCCTGTAAAGACAGGGATTTCACCTCCAAGAGCTGCCGGCCAATCAGAGGGCTAGCATCTCAGTAGTAACAGCAGTGCCCCCGGAAGCAGTGACCACTGCCATACTACTGGAGGCCTGGGAGCAGGCCCAGTGCTGGAAACCCAGAGAGAGAAGGTAAACGAAGCAGGGTCATTGGGGCAATTTTAGCAGGCTTGGTGATGGGGGGTGGGAGTGAAGGGTGGGCGATGAGAGGAGTGGTACTACGGGAGGTGAGTAGTTTTGTGGCGGGAGCCCTCCTGGGCGACCTCTGTGTGCGTGCGTGCGTGGTCCCCCTGCCGCTGGCTTAATTCCAGCAGCGGCGGGAAGAGGCCCTTAAATGGCTAATAATAGGCCACTTGAGGGCCTGAATTGGTCTCTGGGCAGGAAGGCTGTATTCGGCCTTTCCCACTCCTGATTTAATCGCAGTACAACGGGAAGGCAATGGGCCCTCTACACCCTGAAGATTCCTAGCCTGTCTCCAGGGACAGGGGTGGGATGGGGGGGAATTAAATCCAGCCCAGAGCGTTTGCATAATTTTCCCATCTTCTCCAATTTTCTCACTTCCTTGAGTGCTGCCTGCCCTCTGGTACTTAGCAAGTTTCACACAGTTTAATACGTTTTATTAAGATGTTTAGGCTTCAGTAACCTATTTGTTACTTTCTAAAGGCGAAGACCTTGGAAATTCTCTAGCAGAAAATTCTGGGCTCGAGGAACTGGACCTAAGCTGGAATTGTCTACGTGGCAAGGGATGTATAGCAATAGCAGAAGGCCTCAGCGTGAGTACTGAAAGGCTATGGGGATTCCTGTGGCTGTTTGCAGTGGAGTAAAGAACCAAATTATAGTTATACGCCATGATATTACATGCACGTCATGGTATTTTGCGGTATTAAATTAAACTTAACAGGGCGGGGGAGGGGGTGGTGCTACATTATTAAACATGGCCTCCATAACTAATTGGAAAAGATTTGAGCTGTTCAGCAAAAGTTCTGAAGCTACGACACCATTTTGAATGTCAAAACAACAAAAATAAAGGTAATACCCAGCCTATCTCTTTTGCTTAATGCAGTCAAGACATGCTGCAATTCCTTTCATTAACCCTCAATACTAACATGAGGTTTACACTGTCAAGTAGCCCTTTTTAGCTCTTAAACTGTTCATATTACAGCATCATGGAGCACCAATATGCTGTGTCACACAGTGATTAGATGTGAACTTGCATCTGTAATTTCCTGTAAGTTCTTGCTCTTAAACATGTTGCAGCAGAGGGAGACAGATCAACACTGCTGTACAAAGAAAGGGGGAAAATCAAAGGCACAGCCACCCATCTTAGCCACTAGTTAAACAACAGCATTGACAAAGGCCTGAGTGCAGTTCTCCTCGGACTTTCTGCCATTGTACTTACACAAATTTTCCCAAAGTGCAGCGGAAACCCCAATGGCGAGTGTAAACAGAGTTTCCACCACGCTCCCACTGTTGTTACTGCAGTGTAGCAACAGAAAATTCAAGGAAATTCAAAGCCCCAAGGTCTTCAGCCTATCCACACAGTCAGTGAAGGGTGATAACGTATAGAATCGGCAGCTGATTTTGCACATCTCCCAATTTATATTACCATTGACTTCAAATGAAAATAAAAATTGAGCTAAAAGTTGAGAAATGTAAAACAAGCTGCTGACTCACATCACTTAATTTACCCTGTCACACAGTGTCAAAATTACCTTTATTGTTCCCAAAATGGATGTAAAGTTGGCTGTGCGATTGTTTGGTGTGGCAGTCCTTGCTGAACTGAGGCCCAAGCCAAATTTAGCTTCAAAACCCATTTAAGTGCCACTGGTGAGTTGTGGGTCCAAGAATGATATTTTTATGCAGTTAAGATAAAATTAAAAATGGACTGTAAATGCTGTGTATTTCAAAGAACAAAGAAAATTACAGCACAGGAACAGGCCCTTCGGCCCTCCAAGCCTGCGCCGATCCAGATCCTCTATCTATTTCTTGCAATTTTCAGTCTTCATTTAAATTTTTTAATGTTTTTCTTTCATGGAATGCTTTATGGTTTCTAGATGTGAAAACAGGTAAACCTTTACAACACCAGCCTTTTAAAGGGCTTCAACTTCCTATTGCTGGTCTCAATATTATTCATAAACTGCAGTTTTGAAGATGCAAAAATAGAATTGATTCTTAAAACCTGCATTTAAATTGTCAACACTCTGGGCTGGATAAAATCCAGTGGAGTGGTGGGGGGGGCACACAAAATGATATGGGGTGGCATCGGGCAGCATTTCCCATGTTGTCCTGCCCCCATGCCATTTTATCCACGGTGGGCACCGTGGCAGATGGGAAGTCCGCTGGGAGGCCAATTGAACCATTTAAATGGCCCCCACTTATCTTAGCCCCAGACGTTATATGGATCCAAGCCAAACAGTGAAGAATGAAACTGGACGCAGATCCTTTCTTTGACCAGTTTATTCAGAGTGCAGTATTACACATCTCTGCCTTCTGTTCACCCAACCCCTCGTGTCCAGCAGGCTCGCTTTATATTCGCTTCATATCCTTAATTGAACAATGCACTTCAGCTGTTTACTTTTAACATAATTAACCATTTACCTTTAACTACATAATTAAACATTAACACTGGAGCTTCCTCCATCTTCACTGCAGTGGCCTCTGCTCCTAGTGGCGCTGCTGGTCATGCTGAGCCGCCAGCCTTCTGATTGGTCAGCAGCTCTTGGGACAGCAGGCAGTTAATAGCTTGCCTGCTGATGCATTTGGTCGGGCGTCCAATAGAGGGCTGAAGCAGGATCATCCACTGCTTTCCAGCCTGTCGCCAGAGCCCCCGTCTCCAATATAAAATTCATCCTTCCATGCATGGTGTTTTACTTTGGGCTATGAGATGAACATGCCTTTTAAATCTGATGTCTGGTTCTGGAAACTGAAGTTTTCAAGATTTACAAATCCTGCCGTTAGAAAACCGGTTGAGTATATTCTATATTCTTTCCCACAGGATAATGTTTATCTGAAAGTACTGAACTTGTCCTATAATGGATTTGGTAATGAGGGAGCAAAAGCCCTTGGTGTCGCTCTTAAAGTTAATAATGTACTTGAACAGCTGAATATCAGGTATATCAACACCTACATTCTTTTCTCGCAGATTGAATACCATTTTCTGATTGTTTAAGGTGTTTTTGTATATGGTGGTTTCATTGCATGCTATCATGTTGATTGGAATAGAATCACAGAATCGTTACAGTGCAGAAGGAGGCCATTTGGCCCATCCTATCTGCACCGGCTCTCCGAAAGAGCAATAGTTTTATTCAAATAAAAACTGTAATTTGCACAGAGTGAATTCCATTAACTCAGGGCTGCTGGAAAACGCACTCTGCAATAACGGACAGCCTCTGGGCCTGGGGAAAAAGGTAGGTCTCGGAAGGAAGTCAGTTCACTGGACTGTATAGGAACTAAATGTTGGAAAGAGAATGAATGATACTAGCAGTCTGCAGGGCCAATGAGTGGGAGGCAGTGGGGGGGGGGGGGGGCATATTTCTTCCATTTGCATGACATTAAAACTAGGAAGTTTACTAATATTTTTTTAAAAGAAATGTTCCTCCCTGCATTTTTTTTTTGGTCCACTATTCTGAAGACTCTAATTCATGCTGGGCTTCATGAGCCTTCTGTTACCTCATCCTTCATGCGGGAGCCCAGAAAATGAGTGTCAGCAGGTCTGTCAGCCATTGGAACATCATAGCTAAGACTGATCTCACTCAGCATCTATATGCAAGCACTGTCAGGCAGAGGCATTGGATAGCAATTGAGAATGGAAACCTGATAGATTTTTCATTTTCCCCACCTCCCAACAGCTCCCCCCCACCCCAGGATGTTGTCCTGATTTTGATGCATATGGACACGGACTGATTCAGTATCTGAAGAGTCGTGAATAGCGCTGAACATTGTGTAATCATCAGCAAATGTCCCCACTTCCAACCTTATGATTGAAGGAAGGTCATTGATGAAGCAGCTGAAGATGGTTGAGCCTAGGACACTACCCTGAGGAACTTCTGCAGTGATGTCCTGGAACTGAAATGATTGACCTCCAAAAACCACAACCATCTTCCTATGTGCCAGGTATGACTCCGACCAGTGGGGCGTTTTCCCCCTGATTCCCATTGACTCCAGTTTTGCTAGGGCTCCTTGATGCCACATTTCGTCAAATGCTGCCTTGATGTCAAGGGCTCTCACCTCACCTCTGGAGTTCAGCTCTTTTTTATGTCCATGTTTGGACCAAGGTCGTAATGAGGTCAGGAGCTGAGTGGCCCTGGTGGAACCCAAACTGAGCATCACTGAGAAAGTTATTGCTGAGTAAGTGCCACTTGATAGCACTGTCGACGACAGCTTCCATCACTTTGCTGACTTAGAGTAGACTGATGGCACAGTAATCGGCTGGGTTGGTTTGTCCTGCTTTTTGTGTACAGGACATAGCTGGGCAATTTTCCACATTGTCGGTAGATGCCAGTGTTGTAGCTGTACTGGAACAGCTTGGTGAGGGGCACACCAGTCTTCAGTGCTGCTGCCGGAATGTTGTCAGGGCCCATAGCCTTTGCAGTATTCAGTGCCTTCCGCCATTTCTTGATATCACGTGGAATGAACCGAATTGGCTGAAGAATGGCATCTGTGATGCTGAGTACCTCAGGAAGAGGCTAAGATGGATCATCCACTTGCCACTTCTAGGTGAAGATGGTTACAAATGTTTCAGCCTTGTCTTTTGCACTGTTGCACTGGGCTGCTCCATCATTGAGGATCGGGATATTTGTGGAGCCTCCTCCTCCAGTTAGTTGTTTGATTGTCCACCACCATTCACAACTGGATGTGGCAGGGCTGCAGAGCTTAGATCTGATCTGTTGGTTTTGGGATTGCTTAGCTCTGTCTGTTGCATGCCGCTTCTGCTGTTGTAGCTTCACCAGGTTGACCCCTCATTTTTAGGTATGCCTGGTGCTGCTCCTGGCATGCTCTCCTGCACTCTTCGTTGAACCAGGGTTGATCCCCATGGCTTGATGGTAATGGTAGACTAAGGGAAATGCCGGGCCATGAGGTTACAGATTGTGGTTGAGTACAATTCTGCTGTTGCTGTTGGCCCACAGCGCCTCATGGATGCCCAGTTTTGCTAGATCTGTTCGAAATCTATTCCATTTAGCACAATGGTATCGCCACGCAACACAATGGAGGGTATCCTCAATGTGAAGTTGAGATTTTGTCTCCAAAAGGACTGTGCGGTGGTCATTCCTACCAATACTCTCATGGACAGATGCATCTGCAACACGCAGATTGGTGATGATAAGATATAGTAGGTTTTTCCCTCTTGTTGGCTCCCTCACCAGCTGCCGCATACCCAGTCTAGCAGCTATGTCCTTTAGGACTCAGCCTGCTCAGTCAGTAGTGGTGCTACCAAGCCACTTTTGGTGATGGACATTGAAGTTCCCCCACCCACAGTACATTCTGTGCCCTTGCCACCCTTGCGTCTTCCAAGTGTTCAACATGGAGGAATACTGCTTGGTCAGCTGAGAGAGGGCTGTAGTTGGTAATCAGCAGGAGGTTGCCAAGCCCATGTTTTTGACCTGATGCCATGAGACTTCATGGGACCCAGAGTCAATGTTGAGGACTGTCAGGGCAACTCATTCCCGACTGTATACCACTGTGTTGCCACCTCTGGTGGATCTGTCCTGTCGGTGGGATAGGACATACCCAGGGTGGGTGATGGTTGTGTCTGGGACGTTGTCTGTAAGGTATGAATCTGTGTGTACAACTATATCAGACTGTTGCTTCACTCGTCTGTGGGACAGTTCTCTCAATTTTAGAAACATAGCAACATAGAAAATAGGAGCAGGAGTAGGCCATTCGGCCCTTTGAGCCTGCTCCGCCATTCATTATGATCATGGCTGATCATCCAACTCAGTAGCCTGTTAATGGTTTTGCCCCATACCCTTTGATCCCTTTAGACCCAAGAGCTATATCTAACACCACCTTGAAAACATACAATGTTTTGGCCTCAACTGCTTTCTGTGGTAGTGAATTCCACAGGCTCACCACTCTCTTTTGGCACAAATCCCCAAATGCTAGTAAGGAGGTCTTTGCAGGGTCGACAGGGCCTGTTGTGTCGTTTTCGGTGCCTCGGTCAATGTCAGGTGGTCAGTTCAGTTTCATTCCTTTTAGAATTTTCTCTAGCGGTTTGGTCGTGGCTTGCTAGGCCATTTCAGAGGGCATTTAAGAGTTAACCATATTGCTGTGGGTCTGGAGTCACATATAGACCAGACCAGGTATGTTTTCCTTCCCTAAAGGATATTAGTGAACCAGATGGGTTTTTATGACAATCACTGATAGTTTCATGGTTGCCATTACTAATGGCTAGCTTTTTTTAAATTACAGATTTATTAATTGAATTTAATTAATGGTGGTGGGATTTGAACCTGTTTCCCAGAGCATTAGTCTGGGCCTCTGGATTGCTAGTCGAGCAACATTACTACTACACCACCATCGCCCCTCCTGCTGTGAAATATTAAAATACTGAATTTTAAAATTTAATTTGCAGAAGAACAAAGGAGGAAACTAGGAGCGCTTCATTCCTTATTATTCAAATGAAATAACCCTGGATGCCATAAAACAGTTGCAGTTGGGGCGGCACAGTGGCGCAGTGGTTAGCACTGCAGCCTCACAGCTCCAAGGACCCGGGTTCGATTCTGGGTACTGCCTGTGCAGAGTTTGCAAGTTCTCCCTGTGACTGCGTGGGTTTTTGCCGGGTGCTCCGGTTTCCTCCCACAGCCAAAGACTTGCAGGTGATAGGTAAATTGGCCATTGTAAATTGCCCCTAGTGTAGGTAGGTGGTCAGGAATGTGGGATTACTGTAGGGTTAGTATAAATGGGTGGTTGTTGGTCGGCACAGACTCGGTGAGCCGAAGGGCCTGTTTCAGTGCTGTATCTCTAAATAAAATCAATAAATAAAAATCAGGGAGGGGGATTGTGATATACTCGAACAAATTAGCATTGAAAGGGAGGAGACATTAGCAGTTTTAGCTTGCTTAAAAGTGGATAAATCCCCAGGCCAAGATGAGATGTATCCCAGGCTGCTATGTGAGGCAAGGGAGGCAGGGGCTCTGATGCAAATTTTCAAATCCTCTCTGGCCACTGGAGAGGTGCCAGAGGACTGGAGGACAGCGAATATGGTACCATTATTCAAGAAGTGTAGCAGGGATAGACCAGGTAATTTATAGGCCGGTGAGTCTAACATCAGTGGTAGGGAAACTCTTGGAAAAAGCTCTGAGGGACAGGATTAATCTCCACTTGGAGAGGCTGGGATTAATCCAGGATAGTCAGAATGGCTTTGTCAGGGGGAGATCATGTCCAACAAACTTGATTGAATTTTTCGAGGAGGTGAGTAGATGTGTAGAGGGTGAAGCAGTGGTGTAGTCTACGTGGACTTCAATAAGGCTTTTGATAAGGTCCCACATGGGAGATTGGTTAAGAAGGTAAGAGCCCGTGGGATCCAGAGCAATTTGGCAAATTAGATCCAAAATTGGCTGAGTGGCAGGAGGTAGAGGGTGATGGTCGAGGGTTGTTTTTGCGATTGGAAGCCTGTGACCAGTGGTGTACCGCAGAGATCAGTGCTGGGACCCTTGCAGTTTGTAATGTGCCTTAATGATTTAGACTTGAATATCGGAGGTATGATCAGTAAGTTCACAGATGACACTAAAATTGGTGGTGTCATAAATAGTGAGGAGGAAAGCCTTAAATTACAGGATGATATAGATGGACTGGTAAGATGGGCAGATCAATGGCAAATGGAATTTAATCCTGAGAAGTGTGAGGTGATGCATTTTGGGAGGACTAACAAGGCAAGGGAATATACAGTGGGTGGTAGGACCCTAGGAAGTACAGAGGGTCAGAGGGACCTCGATATACTTGTCCACAGATCACTGAAGGCAGCAGCACAGGTAGATAAGGTGGTTAGGAAGGCATATGGGATACTTGCCTTTATTAGCCGAGGCATAGAATATAAGAGCAGAGAGGTTACGATGGAACTGGATAAAATGCTAGTTAGGCCACAGCTGGAGTACTGTGTACAGTTCTGGTCGCCACACTATAGGAAGAATGTGATTGCACTGGAGAGGGTGCAGAGGAGATTCACCAGGATGTTGCCTGGGCTGGAGCATTTCAGATATGAAGAGAGACTGGATAGGCTAGAGTTGTTTTTCCTTGGAGCAGAAAAGGCTGAGGGGGAACCTGATTGAGGTATACAAAATTATGAGTACAGGAGGAGGGATGTCTTACTGCAATTATACAGGGCCTTGGTGAGGCCACACCTGGAATATTGTGTGCAGTTTTGGTCTCCTTATCTGAGGAAGGATGTTCTTGTTATAGAGGGAGTGCAGCGAAGGTTTACCAGACTGATTCCTGGGATTGCAGGACTGACATATGAGGAGAGATTGAGTCGGTTAGGATTATATTCGCTGGAGTTCAGCAGAGTGAGGGGGGATCTCAGAAACCTATAAAATTCTAACAGCACTTGACAGGGTAGATGCAGGAAGAATGTTCCCAATGGTGGGGGAGTCCAGAACCAGGGGTCATAGTCTAATACGGGGGAATACGGGGTAAACCTTTCAGAACTGAGATGAGGAGAAATTTCTTCCCCCAGAGAGTGGTGAGCTTGGGGAATTTGCTACCACAGAAAGCAGTTGAAGCCAAAACATTGTATGTTTTCAAGAAGGAGTTAGATATAGCTCTTGGGGCGAAAGGGGTCAAAGGATATGGGGGGAAAGCAGGAACAGGTTACTGAGTTGGATGATCAGCCATGATCATAATGAATGGGGGAGCAGGCTCGAAGGGCCAAATGACCTACTCCTGCTCCTATTTTCTATGTTTTTTTGAGGGGCATAGATGGGGTAAATAGAAAGAAACTTTTTCCCTTAGTGGAGGTGTCAATAACCAGGGGGCATAGATTTATGGTAAGGGGCAGGAGGTTTAGAGCAGATTTGAGGGGAAAAAAATTTCACCCAGAGGGTGGTTGGAATCTGGAACACACTGCCTGAAGGGGTGGTAGAGGCAGGAACCCTCACAACATTTAAGAAGTATTTAGATGAGCACTTGAAATGCCACAGCATACAAGGCTACGGGCCAAGTGCTGGAAAATGGGATTAGAATAGATAGGTGCTTGATGGCCGGCATGGATACAATGGGCCGAAGGGCCTGTTTCTGTGCTGTATAACTCTATGACTGTATGACTATTGATGATTACTGGAAAATGCCGAGAAGTTTTTTTAATCTAGATTATTGTACATGCATAATTGTGACTAGACTAAAGACAATGTTTTTGTAAGAAAATGTATTTACTTTTATATAGCATCTTATCACCTCTTTTGAAGTGCTACACATACAGTGAATTTCTTTGGAAAGCAGTAACTATTATATGGGCAAGTGGGGCAGTAATTTTGCCCGTAGCATAAATCCACAAACAGGACAGAGATGAATGACTAGTTAAACTGTTTTGATGATGTTGGTTTAAGGAGAATATTGTCTTACACACCAGGAGAAGTCATTCCTATTCATTCCAATGGGATTTTTAGCAAACCCCAAAACAACAGGCAGGTGCCATCTCAAAGAAGCGCCCTTCTGGAAATGCACCATTCCCTCAAAACTGTACTGAACTGTCAGCCTGTATTTTGTACTCAAACCCCAGAGTGGGGTTTGAACTCATAACTGTGTAACTCAGGCAACAATGCTCCCAAGTGAGATAATTTGTAAAAGGTAAAATAAGAAACCATAATCAACATGCTTAATTCTAGTTTGGTCCAATAAAATATACCATATTGTATAGATATCCAACCACTGATCAATATGTGAATTTGAGATTCTAAAGTTTTGTGATTTTTATTTTGTTTTGTTCTTACAGTAATAATCATATTTCTCCAGAAGGAGCAGTGTGGTTATCCATAGGACTGAGAAGCAATACTGGTCTAATTGTGCTTAATGTAAGTATAGTACCAAACAGGTATACACTTATCAAATGGCTTATTGTAAATGAGCTATTCCAACCATTGCATCAAATAATTAATTATAGTTTCAACAAATCTCTGCCTATAAATGACAGATAAAGGGAGGGAGTGGGCATCAAAGCTGTCCGGTCCTGTACTGGAGACCTGACTGCAAATTTTGGACAGAAGGAGGGACATTCTGTTTCCCCCTAAGTGGGATAAGAAACTCTCCAGACATCTGTTGAGTAGGCAGCGGAAGGCCTTTGCTTGACACTTCTTGTCCCAAGAACATTGCTGCAATGCAGGAGAAAAAAATCAATAATTTGAAATGGTTCTTAAACTAGGAATACTACTGAAATACTTTCTCATCAGAGCTGCATCCCTCAAAGCCACATTAGTTACAAAACTCAAAGCACTCCCCTCTCCCACTACCCTGCATCATACTGCAATCAGTGCACCCCACTTCACTAAACACTCTTTTCTCCTCATCCACTCATACTCAGCACGATTATGAACTTCAGTTACTCATAACTCACATCTTACACAGTCAGCTAATCCACCATGTCAGCAACATTCTCCAAATATTCCACAAGTCTCTGACTAGCACACTTCTACTTTCTTGCACACAGCAGCAGGCAACTGGCTGACATCAGAGGAGGAAGAGCGCATCTGCACTCCTTTCCCCTTTGTAGACAGCATCCTGCCAAAAATAGTAAGAGGCAGAGTGGAGGCCGTGACTACAGGCAATGCTGAAGGATAAACCGTGCAGGGTTTTTTTTTATACCAAATCCTCTTTGTCTCTTGTCGTAACTCCCACACCCCATAAACTCTGCATGATGAACTGCAGATGCTTTCAATACCCACACCTTTCTCTTTGTTCTCCTTTTACATCACAAGCTGACCCTGATCCTTTTCTTTCACTTTGACTCCCGAGAATATCAATGCCCTACAGCCAGTTGAAGAGGAGTGCAGTGTTGCAAAAGATACACCGTCACTTGATTGACTCTTGCAAGTACCAGCTCAGATACTGACACTATGTGGATTTCAGAGGGTCGGTTAGAGAAGGAATCTATATGTGAAGTAATTTAAGCCTGTCTCAATAGGTGCCAGGGTGCAGAGCAGCGGCCAAACAAAGTAGGTAAAACAACAACTTTAATTTATGTAGCACCTTTAACAACGTAAAATGTCCAAAGGCACTTTACAGGAGCGTTATCAAACAAAATTTGGCACTGAGCCACTTAAAGAGATATTCAAGCAGATGACCAAAAGTTTGGTTGAAGAGATAGGTGTTAAGGAGCATCTTAAAGAATGAGAGGAGTAGAGAGGCAGAAAGGTTTAGGGAAGAAATTTTCAGTGATTAGAGCCTCAGCAGCTGAAGGCACAGTTGCCAATGGTGGAGTCATTAAAATCGGGGATGCGCAAGATGCCAAAATTGGAGTTTCAATATCCAAGGGTTGTTAGAGATAGGGAGGGGCGAGGCCATGGAGGGATTTGAAAACAATGGTAGGGAATTAATGTGTTGGGTAGAGAAAAGGGGGTAACTATTGCAGCAGCTGAGCTTTTTCTTAATCGTCCCCTTGGTTTCTGGTGTCATAGTTGCAATGTTAGAGGCTCACTGCAAATATATATTATAAATGTGCAGATACAATATTGTTAATACTCTATACTTAATTTGCATGGTGCTTTTCCTCTCAATGTCTTGGTGCTTTACTGACGTGCAGTAACTGGTATCATTGGCGGCAGAAAGATCTTACCCGATTTGTGGAATTTTTTTGCATTAATTTCAGGATAACAAAACTATTTTTTAAAAAAATTCCTGGCTTAAAAAAAACTTCTATTAATACACTTCCAGCAGCGAATAACATTATATCATAATTGACTATGGCACCACCCCAAATATTTCAGTTTTCAGTACAAACAGCAGTAAGATAGATGATCGATAACTAGTGCCTGCTATTCATTTGACGTTCCCTGCACATTTGACTTCCGCAAGACTTTGCACCGGAAGGGGAGATGAAAATGATATGGCACCCTCTACAGGGCACCAGGATGTGTGTGAACAGGAAATGCAACAGCAAATCTCCTTAACCAGTAAGAATTTGAACAGCAAAGTCTGAACAAGGAAGTGTAAGTTGGACTATTTAATCAATGCCAAATCAGGTATAGAAAGCAAAATAAAAAGAGGGAAAGAAAGATGAGATTAAGCAAGAGAGAACAGAAAAGTTTTTCAAAAAGTAATTTAATTTTTTATAAATCTCTAACAATTTAATGCTGAGAAAATGATAGAGTCATAGAGTGATACAGCACTGAAACAGGCCCTTCGGCCCACCAAGTCTGTGCCAACCAACAACCACCCATTTATACTAATTCTACATTAATCCCATATTCCCTACCAAATCCCCACCATTCTCCAACCACCTACCTACAGTAGGAGCAATTTACAATGGCCAATTTACCTATCAACCTGCAAGTCTTTGGCTGTGGGAGGAAACCGGAGCACCCGGCGGAAACCCACATGGTCATAGGGAGAACTTGCAAACTCGGCACAAGGCAGTACCTAGAACCGAACCCAGGTTGCTGGAGCTGTGAGGCTGCGGTGCTAACCACTGCGCCGCCCAACGATACTGTGCACTTGTAATAATTTTCAATACCAGAGACGTTTGGCAGTAATTACGATTTATCACGGTTAAAAAGGAGGCTTAGACAAAAATGGACAAACCTTAACTTACTATGACAAATTTAAGTTCGCATCTACAGTGCAAGTGCAAGAACCTTACACCATTCATGGTATTTGCATAGTGAATCACAGCGAGATGTCTTTTTCGGGTTTAACTATGCATCTGCCCTCCTGAGGTTGCGGTGTGATTTGCGCATAAATAAGAGTGAGTGCCTCACAATTATTTTGACAGTTAATTCTGGTCCACTCTGTTTCAGTGATGTTGATTGAGGGACAAATGTTCGCCAGGACACTGGAAGAATTCCCCTGCTCTTCGAGTAAGGCCGTGGGATCTTCTATGTCTATTTTAGCAGGCAGAATGGGCCTCCGCTTATTTTATTACGGTCAAGTGAGGACGGGTCGAAGGGCTTCCCTCTTTTCCCTCTCCTTGTTTGACAGGTTTAATTCTTTCTTAGAGTGGATGTACTGGCCAATTCAGTAGGTGTTTGGTTCTTGCTCTGATCATAACAAGAACCAATCGGACAGGTTTTCTTAAGTTAACGAAGAACGAGGTTAACTTTATTGTACCTAAACAGAACTATTAAAATAATAAACAATGCGCCACCTTTCATTCACACACGCACACTAGATGTTTACACACACACAATGAGGTTACAGAATGGGGAACGGTAGATTGGTTGAATTAGAGTCCATAAAAATAAAAAGGAATACAGTCTGTGAAGTTTGGTGATTCGCTGGCTTCTAGCTGAATTCAGTGGTCCTGAGGCTCTTAGTTTGAAGGGGTAGATGACTGGTTCAGTGGGTTTCTTGGAGATAGTGATGAGGATGATTTCCTCCCACGGTATTTCTGGTTGTAGCTGGAGTATGCAAAGGTGTTCAGTCAACAAGCAGGAGTTGAAAGCTTTCAAACTGGAATGGAGAGAGAGAGAGTGACCCTTACTTAGGGTCTGCTCATGTCAGAGTTCAGTAGCTTCTCTGCTGTTGAGAAAACCACCAGGTTAAAACCACAGATGGGAGGGGCTTATCACATGACAGTCACTCGGTGATTCAATGATAGCAGTGAGCAATATTTCTCTACTTGCTGAAAAAAAAACATGTAGTTCCTTTAAACTTCCAGAGTCTTGGTTCTTGCTGGGAAATACACAGACATTTTGTCTCCCTCCTCACAGTCCTTTACAATGTACGTTACAATGTAGCAGACTATGTGATCATAAGCTGCCAGCAGTTATCCCTTTTTAAAATGTTCATTTAAAATTTCTTCAAAAAAATATAAATTCAGATCTCCAGTCAGTGAACCAAAGAAAATTATAATTTAACAAAACACATTGGCTTAACAAATAGCTCATCTTAAAAAGCAGTGTCTTTGATAGTGCAGCACTTCTTCAGTACTGTACTAAAGTATCAGCATGGAATATGTACTCAACAGCTTGAACTCACACTTTCTGACCAAGATGAGAATGCTATCAAATAACTAGGCTAATATATTGACCTGAAGGTTCTAGTCTGTGCTCAGTTAGTTGATCTCAGCAGTCACATCGATATTACCCAAGATTAGGAACAAAAAAAAAATTAGCCAGTATTCCCATTCCCAATTTCTATCCAGTACCCTTGGTATCTACACTCCAAAAGTGGATTTTTAAAAAAATTTAATTTCTGGGATATGGGCAGCGCTAGTAAGGCCAGCATTTATTGTGCATTCCCATTTTTCTTTAAAGGTGGTGGTGGGCCGCCTTCTTGAACTGCTGCAATCCATGTGGTGAAGGCACTCCCACAATGCTCTTGGGTCGGGAGTTCCAGGATATTGTCCCAGCAATCACTGGAGGCAATGGTGTTCCATGCAGCTGCACGTCTTGTCCCTCTAGGTGATGGAGGTCATGGGTTTGGAAGGTGCTGTTGAAGAAACCTTGGCGAATTACTGCAGTGCATTTTGAGGATAGTACACACTGTAGTCATGGTGCACTGGTGGTTGAGGGAGTGAATGTCTAAGGTGGTGGATGGGCTGCTGATTAAGTAGACTGCTTTGTCATGGATGGTCTCAAGCTTCTTGAGCTTTGGCACAGAAGCAGCCATCTAGATTGTCGGGTCAATGTCAGTGTCATAGCTGTGCTGGAACAGCTTGGGTGGAGGCGCAGCTAGTTCTGGAGCACAGTCTTTAACGCTACAACTGGTATGTTGTTGGGGCCTGAAGGTTTGCTGTGTCCAGTGTACTCCGCCGTTTCTTGATATCAGACAAGAGTGAATCGAATTGACTGAAGACTAGCATCTGATATGATGGCGTCCTCGGGAGGAGGTCGAGGAAGATCATCTTTGCCTGAAGATGTATGCGTATGCTGGTTGAAAACATGATGAACCTTGTATTTGATACACCCCTTCTCTTTCCCCCCCCCCCCCCCCCCCCAACAGGAAAACTAACTTGTAGTCATTTGGTATTACAGAACTTGAGTATTGCTGAAAATAGAGACATTATGTTGATGCTTTTCATCCTGCACTCATCAGGACAATCTGCAAGAATACCAATGTAAGGGAAAGCAACAATTTATACTATCTGAGAAGAGAGTGCTGATTGGTTGGCAAGTGAACTCTGATTGGTAAAAAATAACTTACTAACTTATCATCAGGTACAGCTTACACATCAGGAATTGCTACTTGAGTAGGGTACTGAGGGCTGCGGGTGCCTATGGAAATGTACCCCAGTAAGAGTCAGCTCTTCAAGGGAGAAGGGGTTCAAATTGAAAATAATGTGGTTTAATCATTTTAAATGCTACTTCAAGTAATTAAGCTTTTATGATCTGTGTTTACAGATGGCCCGCAATCCTATGCAGAGTGCTGGATGTTATGGGATATTGAAAGCCATAAAAGAAAACCCCAAAAGTGCCTTAGAATCATTGGATTTCTCAGTAAGTATTATTCTGCTCCTTAAATAGTTACTACATTTCAACTGTGACTACACTTCAAAAATACTTAATCGATGGTAAAATGCTTTGAGACATCGAGCTGGATTTTAGGGCCCACCAAGGTAGGATCAGAGGCGGGCGCACAGTGTATCATGACAGGTGGGTGGAGGGCCCACCAATGTTAGCTACCATTTTTTCCCTTCAGAGGCTGCAAGCCAGGACACCGTAGAACATTGCTGAAGAGCAAGACCTTACAGTCCCCTCTACTTCTGGTAAAACTGGTAACTTCTCACTTGCACACAGCAGCTCAGAGAGAGCCAACCAACAGGGCAGAGATAGTGTAGATAAGGAATTGACACCTGGTGAGATAGAACACAAGGATGCCAGACGATATAGATGCATTCTGTCAGCTACTTTGTGGATTCCTTATGTGAAAAGCAGTAGCAAAGAGATTGAAGAATACATAGAAACCTTAAGAAAGAAAAAGCGTATAGAGCAGCACACACCCAAATCAAGAGGTCTGGTGCCAGCACGAAATTGGGCTTGCACCTCATGCAAATATTCCAGAACAGCTGCCAGCACCTGTCATACCACCACAGGCAACTTGCCCTTCAGGAAGATTGAATTTTGGGTCACTTGCCTCACCAACAGTGGCCTCTAGTAAGTCACAGGGAGGAAGGGGAACAACAGCAGGTGGTGGGTGGGTGTGAGGGGGAAGTGTAGCAATCGTGGCCAGCAGTGGCAATCAGGATTGCTGTGAAGCTCAGAGGAGCAGTCCTGTCTTACCCTACTCTTCCACTCTTCTTAGCACCTTTATTCCTCCTTTTCAATCAACTAAATCCTTCTTAAAAGAATCTACGGACTCTGATTGAACAGTTTGCGACAGAGGATTCCACATTGTATTGACTGTCTGTGTGAAGAGGTTTTTTTTCTAACTTCCCTCTTTAAATTTTTGCTCCTGTTTCCTCTCATATCCTCAAGCTGTCCCGAAGAGCTGTACAATGTTGAAGTCCTTTAAGATTTATTCACTGTTATAATATTGGAAACCTGACAGCCAATATGTGCACAGCAAGGTCCCACAAATAACAATGAGATAAATGAGCAAATAATCTATTTTAGTGATGTTGGTAGAGGGATAAATGATGGCCAGGACACCAAGGCCATTCAGCTCATCATGTCTGTGCCGGCTGAAAAAACTAGCCGCCCATTCTAATCCCACCTTCCAGCACCTGGTCCGTAGCCTTGCAGGTTACAGTACTTCTGGTGCAGGTCCAGGTACCTTTTAAATGATTTGAGGGTTTCTGTCTCCACCACCGATCCGGGCAGCGAATTCCAGACACCCACCAGCCTCTGGGTGAAAAGTTTTTCTTCTAATCCTTCTACCAATCACCTTAAATCTGTGCCACCTGTTAATTGACCTCTCCACTAGGGGAAGCAGGTCCTTCCTGTTTACTCTGTCTAGGCTTTTCTTTGAATAGTTTCATGAGATCTTTTACATCCACCTGAGAGGACAGGCGGAGCCTCTGTTCAACATCTTACTTGATGCATGCCTGACAGTGCAGCACTGAGGTATCAGCCTGGAGTATGCACTATAAACCTGAAACCATCTGAATCGGAGGCAAGAGATGGGGTGTCAGCTTTGTTTCAGTGGTAGCACTCTCCCAACCTAATTGATTGTAGATTCAAGCCCCAGTGTAGAGCTTGAGCACTTAATTTAGCACATACAATTAAAAGTTTGCATTCATGGCATCATCTTTTTCAAAGGCCTCATACTGATAGAGTGATCAGAGTGGTGTCACATCTTAAAAATGCCACATGTACATAAGGCAAAAATTCTGATAGAATCACTTATGCTAAGTAACCAATCAGCCAACCCAAGTACTCATGATATAAATGTGAATTAATCAAACTGCTTTTGATTTGCTCAGTTGGTATAAATGAAGAAAGAGTCGAAAACTGAGCAGTCAATCTGCTCAACGTTTTTCAAAGCTACTAATTCCATTCTTACAGTAGCAGAAACCAAACAATCAAAGTGGAGACAGAATTGCATCAGATAGGGCCTTAAGAACTCTGGGCTGATTGAATCAGGCCAGCTAATTGGTAACCTTTGCCCCATAATGACACCTTGGGGTGTGCCACCCTGATGCCATGATTTCAGCCTTTAAAAGGCAGGCTGCTATAAGGGTATGGTAAACATGAGTCTTTTTATGTTATTTAGTATTTATGAAGCCATGAGCTCTTTCACTATTGAGATCAGTGTTTTGCTTAAGCTGTCTTTGTGTATTCCCATATCACTGAGCTTTGAACCTTTATGATTCTGTTCAGGATATCAGAATTAATAATGATTTTGAGGACTTGTTCAATGATGTAAAACAACAAACTCCAAATCTTCAAGTGAAACATGAGAAGAATGCAGATCAGTTCAAAAAACCAAGATCTAAGGTAAAAAGTTACTTTTTTTTGCCTGATGGAAAATTAATATTCTCAGTTAATGTGGATCACTTAACCTGCAATACCTGTTGTTTTATTATATATTATAAATTCTTTGGATCATCTGAATTAAAGTATCTTGAAGAACTGTAATAAACTCTATTTGTCAATCTACTGATTTTACTCGATCATCTTCCACTTCTGTATAGAGGCTTTACAACTGTTGCTAAGAATCAGCTTGCACATGTGTTTTATCAGTCTCCAGCCCTCTTTCCCAGTAACATGATGGTTAAGTTCCACTGAAAGCATCAGTACTCCTCACCAATGTGTCATCAAAGTGCAATTTCATTCAAAACAGAATGACTACTTCCCTCTCCTGCCATTGAGCACCAATCCCTCAGGATGGATCATTAGTTCTAGTTTCTTAGTTCCCTGTATGCTGGTAATAAAATTCACGAGAGACAAGTGTAAATAGAAGGTAAAGGTACCTCTGCTCTGAGGACAGTCTTAATATACTGCGATTCAAATGAGTTTTCTTAAATTAGTTCTTTCTCCTTTTGTAGGATGGAATAGCCACCTGAATAGGCAAAATCAGCAGAAGATTCATTTACATGTATTTTGAAGAGTTAATTGTATATGCCCAAAGTTGCAGGATGGAGATATGGAGGCAATCTAATTACTAGCAAAAATACAACAAGCATGGCTTCTTGAGGGAAAGCAGGTGATCTGCTCCCTGACCCTTGACTGTTCTATAATTTTTCCCCTAGGAGGTGCAGGAGAACTACTCAAACTAATTCTCATTTCATATGGAGGGGTTTCTCATCTCCATTTGGTGAGCATCCTCTGTGGCTCAACTGTGTGCAAGAGCTTCTTAGAACTACTGAAGAAGGCCATTCATCCCAATGTATCTATTACTACAACAATCCGAAACGAAACCCACAGCTCTGCTTTCTTCCCATAGCCCTGTACAGGATATGCAACTTTCATCCTTATTTTGCTGCTTTTCACTTCACTTGTTATATTCAGTCACATAAAATATCTTTTTAGGTTTTTAATTGTCCCAGAAATCTGTCACTAATCCGCTCTACACAAACCTAAATTAATGGTTTATGAAGTTCATGATGTTTTTAATGTAAATATTTAAGAATTTGCAGTAATGCCCACAGCTACCTTTTTGAAAATTCATTTTAGTGCTCCCAAATGTCTCATTAAGCTGAGCTCATGACAGCTTAGATTTATAGACAAGGAAGGTCCTACCTTTGATTGCTAATTTGTTCTGAGTTAGCAAACACCATTGAGAGTGTAGGCTTGGTTAGAGAGGAGAAAATCCATCAGGACTCCTGCTCTTGCTCCTGGTTGCCATCCAGTGACACTGCCCCACCCCGCTCACAACTCCCAGTAGAAGTAGAGGGGTGTGGATGGCAGGTAAGGACAAAGTCAAGTTTGGCTGTAATAACCAGCAGTTATTCTGCCAAAACCTTTTATCCAAGCTGGCATGTGAGTGACAGGTGGCCCGTAGTACAGAAAAGAATCAGCACCTCCAGTAGAGGAAGAGAGGAGAAAACACTGGCAATGGGAAAAGGAAAAATCTAAGATTGAGTTTTATTGGCCAAACACAGTTAGGTGCAGAGGAAATGTACCACATTTCCACTGATGCTGACTGATGTAGTTCTTTTTCATTTATCACAGGCTGATCCCCTTACTAAACTGAAGGAATACATGAAGCAGTACCACGTGGAGTTGGAGCATTTCTTAGACAACTTCGATGTAACTGAGACTAGATCTATCAAGCTATACGAGTTCCAGCAGGGTCTGAAGGTTAATATGTCACTGCATTCTTTGTAATGAAAATACAGTGAAAGTTGTATAAACGGACAATCCCAAAAAATAGACAATTATCAAGAGACCCAAATAACCTGCATGGTAAAATATACAAAAGGCACTCTGAAACCACAGACACTTGCAAATTCTGAACTATGGACGGCCCTCATTGCACCAAAGCCTTTTACAACTTAAAATATGGGACACACAAGTCAGTGCAAGGAGACAGCGGGTTTTGCGAAAAAAGTGTCTTTTGTGGAATGGGGAACTCTTTGCCCAGCACCCATAGCAACAGAGAAACCCCTCTATCACTGTCATTGAATGCTTGCACAGCTCTGGGTAAAGAACTTTCCATTGTACTGAAGAATTTCACCATATATACAATGACCACTTTTAAAATTAGGAGACCTGCAAAAAAAAAAAAAGGGCAGCTGATGCTAGTCAGTAGGATGTCTGTAATTTACAGGTTTCACTGTACAATCTGTCTGATATCTCAATTATACTGTAGCCCTGCTTTTGCAGACTGCACTACTGTGTAAATGAGCTAGTGTGCATGTTCCTGGAGATGTGCAGTCCCACCCCATGAGGTGCTCTCCTTTTATGTCTCCAGGTGCAAATGTAAATGGCTACTGCTGGTACGTTCATCTGAGCCAGGGTAATGAATAAACTGAATGTCACCTTTAATAATACTTTCACTATGAGTTAAAATAGATCAGAACTGATTTTCATAGTACAAATAATGGAAACCCTTCATATTTGTGACAAAATGGTTATGGAAACTACACAACCCATGGAAATCTTGTGCCTATTGTTTTAAAACAAAAAGTGGTGCATTTTCAAACTCAGGTGTTGCACATCATTTGAACCACCAGAGGGTGCAATGTATACAAAACTTATTTATTCACTGGAAGTGGGCATCACTGGCAAGGACAGTGTTTATTATCCTTAACAAGGTTGTGATGAACTGCTTTGGTGAAGCTACCCCCACAGTGCTGCAGGAAGCTCCAGGATTTTGACCCAGCGCCAGTGGAGGAACAGCGATATACTTCCAAGTCAGATTAGTGTGTAATTTGGAGGGGAACTTGCAGCTAGTGGTATTCCTATGCATCTGCTACCCTTGTCCTTCTAGGTGGTAGGAATTGCAGGTTTGGGAGGTGCTGTGAAAGAAGCCTTGGTGAGTTGCTACAGTGCATCTTGTAGGTGGTACACACTGCAGCCACAGTGCCCCGATGGTGGAGGAAGTGAATGTTGAAGGTGGTGGATGGAGTGCCAATCAAATGAGCTGCTTTGTTTTGCTCGGTGCTGAGTTTCACTAGTCTTATTGGAGCTGCAGTCATCCAGGCAAGCAAGAGAGTATTCTATCACACTTCTGTTTTGTGCCTTGTAAATGATGAAACGGCTATGGGGAGTCAGGAGGTGAGTCTCTCGCCACAGAATACCCAGCTTCTGACTTGCTATTGTAGCCACAGTATTTATGTGGCTGGTCCAGTTAAGTTTCTGATTAGAGGTGACCCCCCCCCCCACCATGCCGCGCCTCAGGATGTTGATGTTGGGAGATTCGATGATGATCATGTCATTGAACATCAAGGGGAGACTTTCCCTTGTTGGAGGTGGTCATTGCCTGGCACGAATGTTACTTGCCACTGATCAGCTAAAGCCTGAATGTTGTCCAGGTCGTGCTGCATGCGATCATGGACTGCTTCATTATTTGAAGATTTGTGAATGGTATTGAACACTTTGCAATGATCAGTGAACGTTTCCACTTCTGACCTTATGATGGAAGGAAGGTCACTGATGAAGCAGCTGAAGATGCTTTGGACTAAGACACTACCCAGAGGAAACCCTGCGGTGATGTTTTGGTGCTGAGATGATTGGCCTTCAACAATCACAACCAGCTTTCTTTGTGCTAGGTATGACTCCAGTCAATGAAGACATTTCTCCCTGATTCCAATTGGCATCCATTTTACTAGGGCTCCTTGATGCTACACTCGGTCAAATGCTGCCTTGATCTCACCTCACTTCACCTCACCTCTGGAATTCAGCTCTTTTGTCTATATTTGGATCAAGGCTGTAGTGAAGTCTGGAGCTGAGAACCCAAATTGAGCATCAGTGGTGAATAATGCCACTTGATAGCACTATCGATAACACCTTCCATTACTTTGCTGATGATTGAGAGTAGTGTGGGGGCAATAATTGGCCAGATTGGATTTGTGGACAGGATATACCTGGACAATTTTCCACTGTGGGGTAGATGCCTTGCTGTAACTGTATGGTAACGGCTTGGCTAGAGGCACAACTACTTCAAGAGCACAAGTCTTCAGTGCTGCAGCTGGGATCTTGCCGAGGCTCTGAGCCCTTGTTGTATCCAGTCTGCTCAGCCATTTCTTGGTATCACTTGGAGTGAATCAAATTGACTGAAGACTGACATTTGTAATGATGGGCATTTCAGGAGTGTGATGGAATACTCTCCACTTGCCTGGATGGGTGCAGCTCCAACAACACTCAAGAAGCTCAACACCATCCAGGACAAAGCAGTCGCTTGATTGGCACCCCATCTACAAACATTCACTCCCTCCACCACCGACGCACAGTGGCAGCAGTGTGTACCATCTACAAGATGCACTGCAGCAATGCACCAAGGCTCCTTAGACAGCACCTTTCAAAACGCGACCTCTACCAACTAGGACAAGGGCAGCAAATACATGGGAACACCACCACCTGCAAGTTCCCCTGCAAGTCACACACCATCTTGACTTGGAACTATATCGCCGTTCCTTCACTGTCGCTGGGTCAAAATCCTGGAACTCCCTTCCTAACAGCACTGTGCGTGTACCTACCCCAAATGGACTGCAGTGGTTCAAGAAGGCAGCTCACCACCACCTTCTCAAGGGTAATTAGGGATGGGCAATAAATGCTGGCCTGGCCAGCGATGCCCACATCCCATGAATGAATTAAAAAAAAAAGGTGGAAGCCTAGATGGATCATCCACTTGGCACCTCTGGCTGAAAGTGATTGTAAAGGCTTCAGCCTTGTCTTTTGCACTCTTTGAGCAGACTTTTGAGCAGACCAGCCCTTAAGCAAAGATATAAGGAAAAAGCGTGCTCTTTGTCTCCATTATTTTCCATTCCCTTTAGTGTCTCAGTTATGTTTTAATAGTTATGTTGAATTCTTTTCTCATGTTACAATCCAACTTCTCACAGCAATTATTTTCCCCAATTTGAGATTTGCTCCCTACTTCTGCTCATAACTGTGCATCAAGCAAGAGGTGTGTAGGGGATTTTTTTTCTGAGGGGCACAAAAAAGAAAATGTTCATTTCACCACCCTCCACTTTCCACCCATAAGATTGTTCTTGTATAGATTGGGTAGCAATTGTTTTCAAAAACACTTTTAAACATTCAGGTCATGATAATTTCACACCTAGCAAAATCATAACTTCCCACTTTAAGCGTGATTAATAGTTTTAAGTGTTGGGTGGGTATCTGTTTTGACAAAGTTTACTTGCAGCTGGCTGTGCCAGACAAGTGCGTTGGGAGCTACTGCCACTAGCACAGGGCTCTTGTGCAATATAATTCCACCGCAGAGTAGAATCAAATCTGATTGTTTTACTGCAACGAGTGATGTGTAAGCAAGGATAATGTTTGCTTGGATATAAGGTGACAACTCCTGTCTCTTTCAGAATGCTAAAGTCCCTTTAAATGAAGTTGAACATCAAAAGTTGATAGATTTACTGGACAAAGAAAAGGATGGTGAGATTGATTTCAGGTAAAAGACTCAGATTATCTACAGAACAAAATTCCGTGTTCATTCACCATCATGTAAGAAGCTGAGAGCTGATTGGCAATAGGGCAAAATAATAGTTATAACCAAAGGTCAGTTCCTCAGTAATTTTGCTTTCAAGCTGAAAATTAATTCCTGTTAAAATCTGATTTCTCAGTATTATTCCACATGATTCTTCTTTGGCCTCCTTGTCTCGAGAGACAATGGGTAAGTGCCTAGAGGTGGTCAGTGGTGTCAGTCGCTGTGAGGCAACTATGGAGTGACCTCTCCATGGCGCATGCCTGGGCGAATGTATGGAGGTTGAGAGTTGCCCAAGCGTCAAAACCCCCCTCTCGGCCTTTCTGGTGGGGTCCAAAGGAGTGCAGAGCACGACGTTTGGCACCGGTATGGCTGCAGGAACTTCCGGAAACATGCCAAAGGTGACACATGACCGCCTACGGGGTTCCACTCCGGATTTTCTGTTAGGGTTTACTCCCTTAGCCGTGGTCTCTCCCGAGACGCCCACAAGGCAGCTGTTCATTTGACAAATAAAACAAGTTAGGGTTATACCCTCATAACCAAAAAATACTTGCTGCAGTCAGGTGGGAGTTGAACAGTGCAAACCACCCTCACCAGGTGGCCGTAACCAATTGGGGGCTTGTCTGGGATCTGAACTGCCAGACAAACGGGAAATTTGGAAAACGGGAGGGAAAATTGACCTCTAAATTGTGGAAGGGTAAACAAACAGGTTTTCTTGTACTCTTCTGTTTTCCTCTACAGTGCTAGGAACAAAAGAAATGGCCACATTTAATGCTAAGGAGTTTGTGCAGCAGGGAGAGATATCCCATGATACAAACATACGAACACGAATTATGAGAAGTAGGCCATTCGACCCCTCTAGCCTGCTCCGCCTTTCAAGAAGATCATGGCTGATGTGTGTGTGTCTGGAATTCCACACTCCCATCTACCCACGATAACCTTTGATTCCCTTGCCTAACAAGAATCTATCTACCCCCACCTTAAAATTATTCAATGACCCTGCCTCCACCACCTTCTGAGGTAGAGTGCTCCAAAGTCGCACAACCCTCAGAGAAAAAATTTCTCCTCATCTCTGTCTTAAAAGGGCAATCCAAATTTTAAAATGGTGCCCCCTCGTTATGGACTCACCCACAAGAGGAAACATCCTTTCCACATCCACCTTGTCAAGACCATTCTTGATCTTATGTACTTCAATCAAGTCTCCACTCACTCTTCTAAACTCCAGTGAAAACAAGCCCAGTCTGTCCAACTTTTACTCAAAAGACAACCCGCTCATTCCAGGTATCAATCTAGTAAACCTCCTCTGAACCACCTCCAACGCATTCATATCTTTATTCATTCCACATGATGCCATCACAGTAACCTCTCAAAAGTCTTTAATCAATATAATTTCAGTATTAGTTTTTTTAAAAAAAACAATCCGAGCTGTTTTCATTCTTTTGCAGCCATAGTACAGAAAAATAGCAGCATACGGCTAGATAGTGGAACCTCCATTATCTATCATAATGAAGAACACCCACTCTGGTCAATAATGGAGGTTCCACTGTCCAGCCATAAGCTCTAGATAATCAAGAGGCCTACTAAATTAACTTCAATATACTTCTATGTTGTAAATCGTATGATTTTTGAAAAGGATGATGATCCCACCTTTAATGGGGAGCTGAAAGCTTCCCAATCACTCTGTGAGTTTATCCAGTGAAGAGCTGACTCATACAAACCAGGAATGTCCCAGGCTTGATCCCCAGTCCAGATGAGTTAGCTGATCTCAGCTGGATTGCAATCGGGGATTTGCTATTGACTTTGGACCCCTGATTAAAGGAGCAGAAAATTGTCCAGGTTTCCCTAATCATTATGCATTAACATCTGCTAGAAAGGCAACTGTGTGAAAAGGAGCAGGCTACTATGTGATCCCCTATGTTTGAATAGCCTGCCAGCAATCACTGCCTCAGAAAATACTTGAAAAATGACTATTGGGCAAGATTCTAGATTGGGCAAACTGGTAAAGAAAAAGTTAACTAAACCCCATCAGTCCCATCCAGAATTGTCGTCTGTCTTATTGAACTGCACAGCGTTATCAACATTTGCAATTTCATGAACAATTTATTGATTTAACAATATTATTTTAATGGCCAAATTACACAGAGATAGAAGGAAGAGAGATAACAAGAAAGATGTTTATTTTTATTTTCCCCACCTATCGCCATGAATGGTGTATGAAAATACAACAATGTAAAATCAATAAACTGCTAATGCAACATTGATATTCTATTTTCTCTCAAACTCTTTGAAAAATACTTTTATTAAAGTTGTTACTGTTTTAAAGAGGCAATTGTGAACTGGAGATGCAACAACTGAATTGAAGTCAAGGCACAATGTTATCAGTCTTGTGGAATAATATATACAAGAGCTTCATTTGTGTGATATCTTCAGTAATGTTAACAATTTTACTTTTTATTTCAGTGAATTGAAGAAATTGCTACTAAGCAACTAATCTCAATGCAAGCAAAGCCTGTCTTAATTAGATGCCAGAAAGAATGGCTTCATAACCTGAGGAATCTTAAGAATTCACCTACAGGGACATGAAACCAACTGCATGTTTTATTGTAGTATTAACCCTGCAGTAGTCACTTTCTCAGTCCTAGAGCTGGCACAACATGTATCTTAACGAGGACTTTTATTTTTCTTTTAGACAGTAAAAAGAAAAAAAACTATACTTCAGCAGTATAGTGTTTAAATTTACTGAAGTATGTACTTTTCCCCTAAAGGAAAAGTTTTATCTTGCAGCTGCTCCACTGACCTTGTATTTAAAGGCATCACCTTACATAATACTAAACCATGCAGATCAAAAGGTGCACATTCTGATTTACCCACCTTCGCCAGCCCACGCTTTTTGCAGTGTTAGCTTCTCTCAGCTGAAGCAACATTTGGGGCATGATAATTGACCTCAGCGCTCCTGGGCTGAGGATTCTGATCCTGAACCTGACTGAGCTATTGACTTCTGCTGGGAAATGCACTTGTGTGGCAGTTACAGAGGCAAGAACAAGATCGGACTTGACTGGATTCTCCCTATGGTTATATAGCCTGCTGACACACGTTATCCAGCCTCACCCATGAAGACTTGGAAAA
The DNA here is from genome assembly GCF_036365525.1 of Heterodontus francisci. Classification (NCBI taxonomy): domain Eukaryota; kingdom Metazoa; phylum Chordata; class Chondrichthyes; order Heterodontiformes; family Heterodontidae; genus Heterodontus; species Heterodontus francisci. The sequence continues at coordinate 14,186,968 of NC_090393.1, forward strand.
GGTGCATGATAGCTCCTGCCACCTGTAGGACTGTATTCCACTAAGAGTGGCTTCAAAAAAGAGTTAAAAGATATAATTTACCCTCCCCAATTGGAATGGTTGTGACTTAGAATGCTTTTTCTATCATTATGTTAGACTGTGTCTGTAAGATATGCTTCAGATGAGTTATTACAGCCAGTAAAGTCTTAAAAATGCAATTGTATGAGCAGCAGTTGAATTGGAGTCAAGACAAAATGTTACCACTCCTGGGAATTATTTATCCAAGAGCCTTATTTGTGTAATATCTTCAATAATGTTAACAATTTTACTTTTTTATTTCAGTGAATTAAACAAATTGCGACTAAGCAACTAATATCATTGCAAGTAGGCCTGTCTTAATTAAATACAAAACAAGAATTGCTTCATAACCATAGGAGTCTTTGGAGGTAGAAATTTGTACCTGTTTCACAGGGATCAACTTCCTACGGATGCCAGAAAGACACACGACCTCATGTTTGGTCAGGCTATTTTTTTCAAGCATTCCTAGCAACCACCTAAAACAGGCATTTAGGGCCCTTGCATTTGGAGCTCATATATAGCTAGCCTGCTATAATTTTCTCTTTAATTTTTAGTAGTTTTAATTTGGACATTTTTAGGGTAAATTTTGTGAGGCAAAGTTCAAAGGGGATACCGTTTGGAGAATGGAACAGAGGTCAGCGCATTCAGTACAGGGAAGTCCCAATGTCCTGGCAATGAATTTTAATGACTGGAAAATCAGGACCACCTTAAATCAAGCGCACTGACTTCTGCACCCAATCTACATTCCTGTTGAACTCTTCTCTGTGCGTAAGTGGTTACTCACTAAATTTATCCTTTCATGACTTACATTTTAGATTGAAATATTAACTTGATAAAAGGACTATGGAAAATATAAAGGAACCCTTACATTTAAATTATTTTAGTTATATCAAAAACATAAGTGTGGACATAATCAAGTTTTTTTTTTTGTCTTTTGTTTGGGACTTAATCCAGTGTTGCTGTCACCAGTGAAAAATCCTGGCTTGAAACTGAATCCTACTTTGCAGATATGTTTGCCAAGCCTTGGTGATGCACATCTGATACCTCACTCCTTCAAAAACTAATTTTGTGTACTCTGGGTTACTTCAAACACTGACCTTTTGATGTATTTGCTTTCTGTAACCTAATGTTATAGTACTTTGGTACTATTGCTTGTTACAACCAAGGCAGGAGGAGTGCACTATCTTTTCTAGTTCCACTTCTCCACAGGTCGTGACATATATTTAAATGTCTACCCAGTTACCAATACAGTCAATCATCTACTCTTTATCCCTGAATAAAATACACCAACCCGGTTTCTTTATTAAACAACAAAATTATTAGTTTATTATAAAACAAGACTTATCTCGGCACAGCGGTTAACACCGCAGCCTCACAGCTCCAGCGACCCGGGTTCAATTCTGGGTACTGCCTGTGCGGAGTTTGCAAGTTCTCCCTGTAACCACGTGGGTTTTCACCGGATGTTCCGGTTTCCTCCCACAGCCAAAGACTTGCAGGCTGATGGGTAAATTGGCCATTATAAATTGCCCCTAGTATAGGTAGGTGGTAGGGGAATTGAGGGAAAGTGGAGATGTGGTAGGATAATGGGATTAATATAAATGGGTGGTTGATGGTCGGCACAGACTCGGTGGGCCAAAGGGCCTGTTTCAGTGCTGTATCTCTAAATAAATAAATAATCCAGTAGCAAAGCATTAACACACATATTGAAATGTGAAAGTTCCCTTTTTACTTTAGCCCCTCACACACATGCACACAACACACACCGTTTAACTGAAAAGGAGATTTTCTCTGCAGAGCTCTTTTATAAAAAAAAAAGGGGGGAAAAAAAGAATACTTTGGCCAAATGCTTATTAAGTCTTGAAGAAAATGGATGAGATCTGTTGTGTCCCAAAATGGCATACAATCTGGCAGCCGAGTACACATAGACAGGTCACTGGGATCTTTTCTGGAGCAGTTCTTTTCAGGCAGCATCGAGAATTAATCTTCCAGGAGCTCCTCAGGAGACGTGCAGCATTTCACAGAGACAAGAGGAAGGAGGCAATCTGGGTGTTTGTTTCTTGGCGCGTTGATCTCCAACTGCTTTCAAACACAGTCCACACCCCAACTGAACTAAAACAATATCTCAGCAGTGAAACCAAACAGCAAGTCATAACCTCCTGACCCTCATAAATCATGACATGTTACTTCTCTGTAAACATCACCCCCAAGACACCAAGATTTCTGTTGTTTATTAAACTTAAGGCATGTGACTTCCAGTAAAGGTTGTTTTCAAACAAGACCTCAAGTGTCCTTCTGGCGACCTCTTTTTTTAAAAAAAAGTTCAACATCTATGGAATTACTTCAGTTCTCCAATTAATCCGTCTCCACAATTCTAACACACGGATCCTCATTTATTTTTAAATAGAAACACCTTCATAACACGCTGTATACCTTTTACAACAGTGCCTGAGAAACCTTATAAAAAAAAATGTTAATGAGGAAAATTGGAGTGTTTCATATATTTTACCCCAAAATTACTCACTCGAATGCAGTAATGTCATTTCATAAATCAGGAGACAAACTCTTAAACAAGTGATTTGACATAAAAATCATGAGTTGCTTTTATTTCAAACATAAAGCAATTTAGATTAACAGTTGGTTTATAAACCTCATGAGTGGCTTATTTAATCTAACAGGTCATATGAAGTGACACCGAGCCCAGCAATTTACCTACAGTTATAAAAGCAGACCCAGATTGTGGTGCTCAAAGATTCTGATCTCCACACGCCCCTTTTCCCCATTTTCTTCCTGCTTCCATTCCAAATTATGACTGATTTATCGAGTTCTATGCTTTTATATTTGTTAGCTCTGTAGTTTTGGTCATCGGAGAGTGAACTCTGCATTAGTTCTCTAGGTTAACATTGCTGAATCTGTCGCCTTTATTCTAACAGCTGATTTGTAGACTCAGATTTTCGTGAGCCCATGAGTTTATTGCTGGGATACAGTAATAGATTTTGTATTGTAATCTCAGGAAGCCAAGGTGTCACTCTCCTAACATGAGAACTGAAAAAGCACCAAATATAAAAGCACATTTAGTTGTAAATGGAGACTTGATGATAGCATCAAGACTCAGAACAAACTAGATCTCCAGTGCTATTGGGTCTCCAGACTTTGGATCACTTATATGAAAATAACAAAGGCACTCAATCCTTGTCAATATAAACCATCCTAGTAACAGAAAGCCATATAAACAGATAGAAATAACATTGGCATGACCATGCTTTAGCATTTAATCACCTGAGCACTAAAATAATTATTTTCCTTGTGTTTAAATGAATATTTTGGTAGGAAAATCGTTCAGTAGTTTACCATTTAAATTATAGAAGTGGATTCAACTTAAATGAACTTCATCATAAAAAAAATTATACATCAATCTATATTGCAAAATATGTTCTATTACATATGCTCTTAATGTCATATTGTGCATACTTTATACAAAATTTGGGTGTCAGAAAATTTATAAACTATTCATTAATTGTAATGCTACAATTGTTTTATACAATTAGCGTGTGCTGTGCCTTTAACAATGATGGGCTACTTACCTCTTTAAAAGTGATGAGTGCTGTTTTGTTGGAAGCGGTCAGTGACTGAGTGCATTTTAAAAATAAAGTCAGCAGCAGCTTCAGGGCCTTGCAAACTGCTCTCTATAACTAAGTTGCCAGTCAGCAGACAGAGTGACTCTCCTGGTCAGCAACCTGGGCCTGACTCATCTCCCCAAGCAACAATCGCAAGGAAACCCTGAAAAAATGCAGAGTGGAAACTACCAACTTGTTTTCATTTCAGTTCTAACCCGGTGTAAAGGTACAGAGATTACGATGGAGTCAGTCAAATGGATCAAGGATTTAACAATTGCTAACAGCTTTAACAGGTACTCTGAATTTTCAATTTAAAGTGGTGCCTCCAGAAGTTAAATAAATATTTTCCAAGAAGTCTCCTATCTGAAAGCAATTATTCATATTTGGCTGAGTAGAAAACATGTTCCCCAAGGATGTAGCAGCTTGCAAAACATCCCAAGACCCTCAGAGCCCTTTCAAGATTACGAGGGAGGCTTAATTTCGCTGAGAAATCACATCGCGTGATAAAATCATAAAGGTTGGCACATCTGGGAGCAAAAGGGTTGTCTTATATGGAGAGATTAAGTAGAATGAGCCGATGGAGTTTAGAAGAATGAGAGATGATTTTGTTGAAATGCTAAAATTCTTAGAGGGCTTGACAGGGTAGATGCTGAGAGGCTGTTTCCCCTGTCTGGAGAGTCTAGAACTAGGGATTATAATCTCAGGATAAGAGGTCGACCATTTAGGACTGAGGTGGGAAATTTCTTCCCTCCGAGGATTTTGAATCTTTGGAATTCTCTACTGCAGAGAACTGTGGCTGCTTAGTCATTAAGAATATTCAAGACAGAATTGGATAGATTTTTGAGTACCAAGGGAATCATGGGTGATAGGGTGGGAAAGTGGAGTTGATGTAGAAGATCAGCCATGATCTTACTGAATAGTGGAGCAAGCTCGAAGAGCAGTGTGGCCTGCTCCTATTTCGTACATTTTTGATGAGTTATTGGTGTAAAAATCAGGTTACAGCATTGGCATTAGTGGATTCTGGGGGAAGACCCATTTCCTCTGGGTTTCTGCCCTGTAATTGCAGCTGTCGCTCACAACTCAGTCTGAGGCCTTCTATGTCTGCGCTCTTCAATATTGCTGGGAGTTTATTACTTCCCTTATCCTCGCCATCTCTTGTGGCCTTTCTGTACCCCTCATCACTTCCTTGTTTCAGTTTCTATTTGTGTCCCTTTCCTCTCCTTATTTCCCTTAACCATCCCTGGAAAAAAGGTCACAAGTTCACCTAATTCCAAGCATAACCAGAATTACTAGATGAAAAAAAACAGGCTGATCTAGTTTGCATTCTTCCATTCTGATAGTCACATGATTCAATGATAATGGAGTTGTTGACTAATCACAATCTCTATCAATGGGCTGGATTTTACATCAGGCGAATGGGAGCTGGCCACTGACGTAAAGTTTGGTGGCGAACCCGCTTCCACCTAGCATGGGGATCCGTCCCGTATTTTACAGGTCCCCAGGCTTTAATTGTTTTGAGGCGGAACTTCCACCCGCTTGAGGGAGGAAGACCCGCCTCATTGAGTGGCCAGCCAATCATCGGGCCAGCAGCTCTTAGTCCCAGCAGCGCCACTGGGAGTGCTGGCCACTGCTGGGACTGCAGTCCAGCCAAGGACATGGAGCCAGGACTGCAGATAAGTTTGGGTTGCCTCGCCGGGGGTAATCAGTCATGCCCCGGCGAGGCAAGGGTGGTTGTTTGGGGGGGCGTCTTGGGTCCTGGGGATGGTTAGGGAAGCAGGGGCATCCCTTAATCGGGCACCCTAGGAGCGCTGAACTTTCACCGGGCGGCCTTTCCCTTGTCATGGGTAAAATCCCCATAGAAGCAGGCGAAGGCCCTTAAGTGGCCATTAAGTGGGGCAGAGGTGGAAGTTGGTCAGGAAAGCCTCCCGCTCCATTTTATGCCGTGTCCCCCTCCACCATCTAGCTAGCTGGGGTGGCGTAAAATTCTGGCCAATGAGTCTACAACAGAACCAGACATGAGGTGAGAAAAAACCCCAATGGTGGAGAGCTTTGAAACCATAGAAATAAAATAAACAGCAATGGCATTGCAACCAGGGCAACCTAGAAAAAAATAAGAGGTATATGTATAGCCAAAATCAGCTGATATGGGCGGGAAAAATGTACCCAACATCGCCCTCATCCTGATGACTACCTTCGTGTGCGGCTGCATTAAGCTGTGTGTAGACCTCCAGTACGCAAACTCCAAGTGTCACTACGTGCTGAGGTTCTATCTGTCCCCGGTGTTGCGAAGGATGGGCCTGGTCACATTGCCGTGGAACGCTCCATCCAGTTGGACTGTGCTGTACCACCTATCCTTCGTGGAAAAGTTTCTGCGGAAAAACACCTTTGACCACCAATCCATCAGGCAGTGGTCTGCACGGAATGTCCTCAAGGCCCTATGGGAAAAGGAGATGGTGGATCCTGTTGGATGGTTCCCCGAGCAGACCGCCAAAGTCGTTTGGCGGAATGCCTCATCACCAGAACTTTCAAACAAGCACCAAGGTGTAGCTTGGCTGGTGGTGAGAAGAGCCCTCCCCATCAGATCCTTCCTGCACGCCTGGAGTCTCGCACCCTCCGCACAATGCCCTCGAGGTGGCTGTGGTGGGGAAGAGACTGTTGCCCACCTCCTTCTGGAATGTGTCTTTGCAAAGCAGGTGTGGAAAGAGATGCAGTGGTTTTTGTCGAGGTTCATCCCAAGCAGCTCTGTAACACAGGAGTCTCTGCTCTAGGGGCTGTTCCCAGGGATGCACACCGAGATAAACATCAACTGCTGCTGGAGGACTATCAATTCGGTGAAAGACGCCCTTTGGTCTGCCCGAAACTTGCTGGTCTTCTAGCGCAAAGAGTTGTCCACCACCGAATGTTGCAGACTGGCACATTCCAAGGTCCAGGACTATGTGCCGAGGGACGCACTAAAGCTTGGGGCAGCCGCAGCAAAGGCTCAATGGGGAAAGACCACTGTGTAAGGTCCCCCCACCAAGCTGAACTGAGGGGCTGGATCCATGGAAAACCCCTTGAACTGTATCCGGAAAATTTTTGTTTGCTGTAAAATGTATATGGCATGAAAAATGAAATGGAAGGGTTATGACGCAACTCACTCCTGTATTGAAGTAAACTGACCTCCTTTGCACTGTTTGTATTTTTTGACTTGATGCTGTTTGGAACTGTTTTGTAATGTATTTTTTACAGATTTTTATGAATAAAGTATATTTTGGAAATTTAAAAAAAAGGAATATGCAGCAAGACCTGGGTGTTCTCGTACACAGTTGCTGAAGGTAAGCATGCAGGTGCAACAGACAGTTAAAAAAGGCAAATGGTATGTTGGCCTTCATAGCGAGAGGATTCGAGTACAGAAGCAGGGATGTCTTGCTGCAATTATACAGGGCCTTGGTGAGGCCACACCTGGAATATTGTGCGCAGTTTTGGTCTCCTTATCTGAGGAAGGATGTTCTTGTTACAGAGGAAGTGCAGCAAAGGTTTACCAGACTGATTCCTGGGATGGCGGGACTGACGTATGAGGAGAGATTGAGTCGGTTAGGATTATATTCGCTGGAGTTCAGAAGAGTGAGGGGGGATCTCATAGAAACCTATAAAATTCTAACAGGACTTGACAGGGTTGATGCAGGAAGGATGTTCCCGATGGTGAGGGAGTCCAGAACCAGGGGTCATAGTCTAAGGATATGGGGTAAACCTTTCAGGACTGAGATGAGGAGAAATTTCTTCACCCAGAGAGTGGTGAGCCTGTGGAATTCGCTACCACAGAAAGCAGTTGAGGCCACAGCCCCATTAACAAACAATCTTGGGGGATCCATGCAATATCAACCAGGAGGCTATGTGGGCATGTGTCAATAAGATAACTAACAAATTTTAAGACAGCTGCACAGTTTATCGACTTCAGCATGGCAGCAAGGAAACAGAGCAGCATTATAGAGCCACCAAGTCTCTTCACATTGTTGGGTTTCCCAAAGCACATGCCACAGCACTTGGCAACACGTACCTTTGTGATCTTTTACACTTAACCCTCCCAACGTGCTTAACAGAAAGGGGGGCATCCAGACTGCGTACAACCGGATGCAAACAATCCTTCACGTGGCTGCCAGAAGTTGCCAATTCCTTAGCAATTCCCGGGCACTTCAAGGAATATAGTCATGTAAATGGATGGCTTGTGGGTACCCCTTGCTGCTATGGACGATGACCCTCTAAGTGGTGCAGGAACAGCAGCTACAATGAGGCATATGCCTCTGTCTGAATGGACTATCAGCATCTTAAAGGGGCATTTCCGCTGCCTTGATAAAGCTGTAGGTGCATTGCAATATCCAGATCTTGTGCCCGGCGCAACTGTGCTGTCCATGAAGAACTGGGCATGGAGATTCCTCACAAGGTGGCTCTAGCTGCTTTGGAGGTAGGGTAGCAGCATGGAGTATAACCTCAGGAGGACTTGCATTTGGAGGACTCCTTGGTGGCAGCTACAAGAGGCATCAGATCGTGACTTATGAATTATGTGTTCTTATCTGTTTAACACAGTCTACCTTTGTCATGTAATAAGCCATTTATTACAGCTATCTGTCACTCAACTCAACGTCATACAGTCTCCTATTTAGCTCCTGTTCTGCAAGTCTGTAGCTATAATCTTTAGCCATTCCTGGCTTTTTAAAGGTTGTACTAATTTTCAAAACCTCTGCCCCACCACTCTTCCACCGCGCCCCCCCCCCCCCCCCACCCTCCTCCACCCCCCAACCCCCAGCATACTAATGCTATGGCTAATATTTGTCCCTCAACCAATATTTATTTATTTCAATTATCTTTGTCACTTAAGGTGTCAACTGTAGCTCAGTTGGTAACACTCTTGCCTCAGCATCAGAAGGTTATGGGTTAAAGTTCCACTCAGCGCAAAAATCTAGCATAACACTCCAATGCCATACTGAGGAACTGCTGTGTTTTATTTTTATTTATTTATTTAGAGATACAGCACTGAAAGAGGCCCTTCGGCCCACCGAGTCTGTGCCGACCAACAACCACCCATTTATACTAACCCTACAGTAATCCCATATTCCCTATCACCTCCCTACACTAGGGGAAATTTACAACGGCCAATTTACCTATCACCTGCAAGTCTTTGGATGTGGGAGGAAACCGGAGCACCCGGCGAAAACCCACGCAGACACAGGGAGAACTTGCAAACTCTGCACAGGCAGTACCCAGAATTGAACCCAGGTCTCTGGAGCTGTGAGGCTGTGGTGCTAGCCACTGCGCCACTGTTTGTTGAGGGGTTAACTTGCCCTCTCAGGTGGAAGGAAAAGATCCCATGGAATTATTTTGAAGAAAAGCAGGGGAGTTCTCCCCAGTGTCCAGACCAATATTTATCTCTCAATCAACAGCACAATTATCTGATCATTATCACACTGCTGTTTGTGGGACCTTGCTGTGTGCAAATTGGCTGCTGCATTTCCTGCATTACAACAATGACTACACTTCAAAAGTAATTCATTGCCTGTAAAGAACTTTGGGATGTCCTGAGGTTGCGAAAGACACTATATACATGCAAATCTTTTTTTCTTTTAACCAACAAACACTGGCCATTCATCTCCTTATTTGCGAGGCACAGAAGGATCACATTTGTCCATCAAGTCTATGCCAGCTCTTTGTAGAGCAATCCAGTTAGTCCCATTCCACCACTCTATCCCCTTAGTCCTGCAAGTTTATTTCCCTCAAGTGTCCATAAAATTTCCTTTTGAAATCATTAATCATCTCCGCTTCCACCACCCTCGTGGGCAGCGAGTTCCAGGTCATTACCACTCGCTGCGTAAAAAGGTTCTTCCTCACATCCCCCCTTGCATCTCTTACCCAAAACCTTAAATCTGTGTACACTAGTCCTTGTACCAGCACCTAATGGAAACAGCTTTTCTTTGACTACCCATTCTAAACCTATCATAATCTTGTGCACATCTTTCAAATCTCCCCTCAATCTCCTTTACTCCAAGGAGAACAATCCCAGCTTCTCCAACCTAACCTTGTAGCTAAAATCCCCCATCCCTGGAATCATTCTGGTAAATCTTCTCTGCACCCTCTCAAGGACCTTCACATCCTTCCTAAAGTGTAGTGACTAAAATTGGACGCAATATCCTCTAGTTGTGGCCTAAACAGAGTTTTATAAAGGTGCAGCGTAACTTCCCTGTTTTTGCACTCAATGCCTCTATTTATGAAGCTCAAGATCCCGTATGCTTTGCTAACCACTCTCTATACGTCCTGCCACCTTCAAGGATCTGTTCACATGGACCTCAAGGGGTCTTTCTGTCCCTGCACATACTTTAGTATATGGTGCCTCTCCCCATTCCTTCTGCCAAAATGCATCACTTCACACTTCTCTATTAAATTCCTTCTGCCACTTGCCTGCTCATTCTGCTAGCCAATCTATGCCCAGTTGCATCCTCACTATTTGCCACACTTCTGAGTTTGGTATCATTGGCAAATTTTGAAATTTTACTCTGTATTCTAATAGTCAAGTGTTATGACCAGGTGAGAAAAGTGTCTAGGGGGTCCCTTTCAGCCTTCACCTGGTCTTACTGTAACAGGGTTTAATTTTAAACACACCATGTTTTGAGCTCCCCCTTGGTGAATCCTTGTTCACCGCTTTCCAATTATAAGGCAAAGAAATGAGCACTCTAATTTGGTTAACACCTACGGATAAACGCCGCACCCCACACTTTCTCAATTCTGTGAAAAAGGTGAGAGCAGGCAGGAGAAAGGTCTTTGCAGTCCAGGAGCAAACAGCTTTCTGAGTTCAAATTCTCTGTGGCAACTTCAAATTCAAAAAACTCCAACAGCCAGTTAGACATGCGACTAAACTGGTCTGACCACGTCTGTTTGTGTATTCGGCCATCTTAGCAGTTAACCTGGAATGCTAGCCTCTCCACCATCAACGTCTGGTAATTAAAAGTCCATTGTGGATAAAATTGGAGAAGAGAGTGGCCCCTTTGTCTGTTCCAAGCACTGTCTGTTACTATGGAAATGTCTTTCCAGTCAGGGGCTTGTAATAGGCCGTCTTTACTTCCCAGCAACAATTTTAAAATTTAATGCCCAAGTGGCAAAATATCTGTGTTCCATTCTTGGCAGGTGGGGGCCTGCAGGGCACCAAGTCATTTATATATCAAAAAAAATCAGTGGTACTAGCACAGAACCTTGGGGAACACCACGGGCTACCATCCTCCAGTCTGAAAAATAACTATTTACCACGACTCACTGTTTTCTGTCCTTAAACCAATTTTTGAGCACAAACAGACTTTCTTAGGTTTAAAGAAGAAAAGTGAAATCTATTAAACTTAAACTAAAAACTCTAATTCGGTTAACGCCTACAGATACACGCCATGCCCCGCACTAGCATGCATACGTGATACGCACATGCAAATAGAGACAGAAAAGAGCAGAAGAAAAATAAAGTGGAGAGGTTTGAGGCAATATCTGAAGTGTTTCATGTTACTGAGCTTTGAGCTCACTCTAGAGGCCTTTAGTAGGTCATTCTTGCTTATAGGTCATTCTTGCTTTTCGCTGGGGCCCAGTATTCTTCTTAAACCTTGTTCACTATCGGAGACTTTTCTCTCTTGGGGTTCCTGCGTCTTCAATGGATTCCACAGCTGGTGAGAACAAGATGAGAGCAGACAAGAGAGAAATGTTCTCAATCCAGGAACCAAGAACTTTCTGTCTTCAAAACAGTTTCTCCAATTTAAAAACTCTCAGTTCAAAACTCTGCAACACCCAGTTAGTCACGTCCTTTCTGTGTATTGGGAACAGGGACTGGTTCCTTTCTTCCAACACTGTCTGCTAGTATGCAAAACTGTCTTTCCGGCTAGCGGCCTAGCAATTCCTTGCATTAGGCCCTCTTTTCTTCCCAGCAACAATTTGAAGTTTAATGTCCATGTGGCGAAATTAATGTGCCTCATTCTTGGCAGGTGGGGGCCTGCAGGGCACCAAGTCATTTATATATCAAAAAAAATCAGTGGTACTAGCGCAGAACCTTGGGGAACACCACGGGCTACCATCCTCCAGTCTGAAAAATAACTATTTACCATGACTCACTGTTTTCTGTCCTTAAACCAATTTTTTTATCCAAGCTGACACTGTCCCACCTATTCCATGAGCCACAGTTTTGTTAACCAGTCTTTTATGTGGTACCTTGTCAAACACTTTCTTAAAATCCATGTGGACAATGTCCATTGCATTCCCTTCATCAACCTTCTCTATTATTTCACCAAAAGTTAGATTGGTCAAACCTTCTGCCTTTTACAAATCTGTGCTGGCTGTCCTTAATTAACTCAAACCTATACAAGTGCCTGAATTTTTTCCCCCTGGTTTTTATTACTAAAACCTTACCCATCACTGATGTTAAACTACCCGGCTTGTAGTTACTAGGAATGTCCTTACACCCTTTTTTGAATAAGGGTGTCAAATTTGCCAGTCTGCAATCCTCTGGCATCTAGTATCTAGAGAAGATTGGAAGATTATGGCAAGCCCTTCCACTATCTCCATTTCCACTTCCTTTAGCAACCTGGAATGCAAGCCATCCAGACTAGGCAGTTTATCCACTCTAAGCATAGCCAGTCTTTCCAGTAAATCCTGCCGATCAATTTTTACCCCCATCCATTACCTCTACTGTCTCCAATACTTCTACTGATATTTTATCAGCATCCTCATTCCTAGTAAACCCGGAAAAGAACAAGCGGCAAGGAGGATGACTCGAATCATGGATGGTGAGGCACGCCCTTCCAAAAAAAAAGACAAAAGATATATTATTTTCACCAAGAGTGGGGGAACGATTTTTTTGCTTCCATGCATTAAAGACAAGTGTGTCTGTTTTATCTGCAGTGTGGGAGTTGCAGTTGGGAAAAAAGCAATGTGCAAAAGCACTTTGCAATGGTACACTAGGATTTTGGGGGGGAAAAAATTCCTGCAGCAAGTAATCTCAATACAATAAAAGTAAGTGAAATAAAGGTGGCATTGCAGAGACAGCAATCGTTTCTAACTAAACAAGTGAAGAAAGATAACATGGCAACAGAGGCATCTTTTCAAGTTGCTCACTTTCTAACCAAAAACAAGGCAGCGCTTTCAGGCCCAATGACTGTTACAGCCGAGTCGTTATTCAAGGTTTCAAAAACAAGCCAGAAATTATGCCTGCCATATCCGACATGAAGTTAGTGGTGAACATCGTGGCAAGAAGGGTATCTTCATTATCTGCAAATATTTCAGAACAGTTAGCAAGGGATTTAAGTACTTGTCAGTGGTTCTCCATTCAGTGTGATGAGTCAGATGGCTCCAGTGACACTGCCCAGCTGGCTGTGTTCATTTGAATGGTGTTTGAAGAGTTCACCATTAAAGAGGAATTCTTGATATTGTTGCCTTTGAAAGCTACAATGAGATTAAGAATTATTTTGTAAAAAAGAATGTGCTAATCAACAAGCTAGTGCCAATAACAACCAATGGAGCCCCTTCAATGACTGGGCATCATGCGGGTTCCATTGCAAGTGGAAAGCAGACCCTGATTTCCCTCGTTTTCTGAAGTACCCCATCAACAGGCAATTCGTGGCTAAGCAATGGGATTTGATCACCTTATGACTCCTGTTGTGAAAATAATCAATTCAATATGTGCAAGGGCCTTACAACACCATCAGTTCAAGTTACTTCTCGATGAGCTATCATCCGAGTACGACAAATTATCATCGGATTATTGCTGCACACTGAAATCAGTGGCTTAGCAGAGGGAAAGTGCTGTGTTAATTTCTTTACCTTGTGTCATAAATTAAAACTTTTATGGAGTCAAGGAACGAAAGTACCACGCAAATTTCAGACAGTGTGTGACTGCTTGGCTTGGCATTTCTAACAGATGAGACAGAGAAATTAAACAGCCTGAACTGTGAACTGCAGGGAAAACAAAAAAACTGCTCCAGTTTCCTCCCACATGCCAAAGACTTGCGGGTTGATAGGTAAATTGGCCATTGTAAAACAAATTGCCCCTAGTGTAGGTAGGTGGTAGGAGAATTGAGGGAAGGTGGGGATGTGAGAGGGAAAAAATGGGATTAATGTAGGATTAGTATAAATGGGTGGTTGATGGTCGGCACAGACTCGGTGGGCCGAAGGGCCTGTTTCGGTGTTGTATCTCTCTATGACTCTATGACTCTAATTGCTGACAAAAGAAGTGCAGTGAAAGTTTTCCAATCAAAACTGGAATTTTGGGCGCAACAATTCCAGAAAAAAACACTTTCCATCTGTGCTCGAAGCTGCTGCTAAACTTCTAGACGCCAGCAAGTACACTTACAGTGACCTCTTGACCAGATTTGGCCAAGAATTCAATGACAGATTTTGTGCCTTAAGCAGCTGGAGCCGTGTGTGACGTTAATTTCAAACCCTTTTATGGGAGTGGATGTAAGAGACATTTCTGAACGGGTGAGTTCACTGTTTAACATGGATTGTGCCAATTTGGAAATGGAGATTATTAATCTTCAAAATGACATTCAACTGAAATCAAGATACTCCATAACTGATTTCTGGAGTCTTGTGGATACAGAGAGGTACAGCAATATCTGCACAGCAGCAATGGAAGTGGCTTCATTGTTTGGTTCCACATATCTTTGTGAGTCTGCCTTTTCTGACATGAACTTCATCAAATCGAAATTTCGAACCCGACTGACTGATCACTTTTACCCATAGACACTTGGTCCACTTGGACCACCTCATTCCCTTGCACCAGATGCAGCAATGCCTCCTTCCTAGTTGAACCAAGGAACATACTGGTCAAGGAAGTTCTCCTGAATACATTTCAGAAGCCCCTCTCCCTCATTACCTTTTACTCTCTAACATTATCCCAACTGAGATTTGGGTAAAGTCCTCCACTATCACCACTTTATAGTTCTTGCAAATCTCTGTGATTTGTCCCTTTTTCTCTCACTGCAGAATACTCCCAGTAGCATGATCATTCCCTTTTTGCTTCTCAACTCTAACTAAATGGATTCTGTCTGTGCCCCCTCAAGGGCATCCTCTCTTTCCAACACTACAAGGTCATCCCACCTCCTTTTCTTCCTTCCCTATCTTTTCTGAACACTTTGTATCCCTGAATATTAACAGCCCAGTCCTCACGATTAGCACATTTATTAGCACAATTGACTATAAAGCAATAGTGACTACACTTCAAAGATAATTAATTGACTGTAAAGCATGTTGAGCCACGATGAGGGCATGAAAGGCATTATACAATGGCAATTTTTTTACATTTATCAGACAGGAATAACAACAATAAAATGTTGGTTGCTTACATTTTCATCTGCATTTTATTTTTATTTAGAGATACAGCACTGAAACAGGCCCTTCGGCCCACCAAGTCTGTGCCGACCAACAACCACCCATTTCTACTAACCCTACAGTAATCCCATATTCCCTATCACCTACCTACACTAGGGGCAATTTACAATAGCCAATTTTACCTATCACCTGCAAGTCTTTGGCAGTAGGAGGAAACCAGAGCACCCGGCGAAAACCCACACAGTCACAGGAAGAACTTGCAAACTCTGCACAGGCAGTACCCAGAATTGAACCAGGGTCCCTAAAGCTGTGAGGCTGTGGTGCTAACCACTGCGCCAATTGGTGGGCAATAGAATCTAAGGAGCTGCAGATGTGAGGAGGTTGCACAGTAGCATCACTTAGTGACAGTAGGCATGCAATTACACTGTGACGTGCAAATGTTGACAGCTTTCTCCTATGATAAAATTTCCCATTATTAAATGTTGACAATAAAAACTGCGACTCAAAAATTGGAATATAGAAAGTAACTATCATATGGACAGCAAGTGTCATATACAAAAATTTGAATACAATACAGAGAGATAGATAACTGCTACAGTTAAAGGTAGTGGGCACACATAGTTTAATTGATAACAGGCATATAAAAACCATATGACCATGACATTTTCAAGTGTTGTGAACTTGACAAAACAACAGAGCTTGCTTGAGAGTCTCAAATCAATTTACAAATGCCTTGTGTCTATAAATAGGTCTGTGCAGCTTCACGGTCAAAACTCAATAACCCCCAAAAATGGGTATAGGGATATCAATGCGCTTCTCATGAACACAGCACGCAAACTTCATGCCGCCTGCTCATTTACGTGATTGCAGTGTGCAGCCAGTGCTAAGCACGCTGTTTAGCAGCTGCATGCCTGATCAGGAAGTGCAAAATTGTGAAAGTCTAGCATGAGTTCAATCTAGTCTGCACTGCTTTAAGGGGAAGTGCATTCTTGCTGGAGCAGGTTCTGGAACATAAGAACATATGAACATAAGAAATAGGAGCAGGAGTAGGCCATTCAGCCCCTCAAGCCTGCCCCGCTGTTCAATAAGATCATGGCTGATCTGTCCCAGGCCTCAACTCCTCTTTCGGGCCTGCTCTGCCTAACCCTCAACTCCCCGAGATTTCAAAAATCTATCTACCTCCTTCTTAAATACATTTAGTGACCTAGCCTCCACAACTCTCTGAGGTAGAGAATTCCAGAGATTCACCACCCTCTGAGAGAAGAAATTCCTTCGCATCTCAGTTTTAAATGTATGCCCCCTTATTCTGTAACTATGTCCCCCTAGTTCGAGATTCCCCCACTAGTGGAAACATCTTCTCAACATCTACCCTGTCGAACCCCCGTAAAATCTTATATGTTTCTATAAGATCACCTCTCATTCTTCTAAACTCCAAAGAATAAAGGCCTAACCTGTTTAGCCACTCGTGATAAAGACAGCCCCTTCATCCCAGGAATCAGCCTAGTGAACCTTTTCTGAACTGCCTCCAACGCTAGTATATCCTTCTTTAAATACGGGGACCAAAACTGTATGCAGTACTCCAGATGTGTCCTCACCAACACCCTGTACAGTTGTAACAAGACTTCCCTATTTTTAAACTCTAACCCCCTAGCAATAAAGGCCAAAATTCCATTTGCCTTCCTAATTATTGGTGCACCTGCATGCTAACCTTTTGTGTTTCATGTACAAGAACACCCAGATCCCTCTGTACTGCAGTATTTTGCAGTCTTTCTCCATCTAAACAATAATCTGCTTTTTTTATTTTTCCTACCAAAGTGGATTACCTCACACTTTCCCACATTGAACACCATCTGTCAAGTTTTTGCCCACTCACCTAACCTTTCTATATCCCTTTGCAGATTCTTTGTGTCCTCATCAGAACATGCCCTGCCACCTATTTTTGTATCATCAGCAAATTTGGATATATTACACTCTGCCCCCTCCTCCAAGTCATTAGTATAGATAGTAAATAATTGAGGCCCTTATGTTCTTATGTTCTTTGCAATGCCAATGGAACCAGATAGCCACGGTAGTCAATGGCAGCAGTCAAGCCCCGAGGACCTGGAAGTAGTGCCGCAAAAGGTTCGATGCCGCAGAGTGAAGGCATCTTGACTGCTTTCAGGATACCAGGCATTGATCTGCCTGATTTTCTGCCTACGGTCACACACCAGCTGCATGTTGAGGGAGTGGAATCCCTCTCAATTGTAGTATATCATAGAATTGACATGCATCATCAGCAAAGCCTGTAGCATGGGGAAGCCTGCAATCCTCACAAAGTCACATGCTCACTTCATTGGCTTCTCTCTGGCAAGAGAGAATAAAATGTAGTCACCTCTCTCGGTATACAGAGCCACAGTGGCCTCCCTTACACAACAGTGTTTGGCAAACTGGAAGATGTTGCAAATATTGCCTATTCCGGCCTGGAAGGAGCCGGAAGCATAAAAGTTCATGGCTGCAGTCAACCTCAGAGCCACTGGCAATGCCATCCTTTCCCTGCTCTGAATTTGCAGTTGTGGCTACAGCAGGTGGCAGATTCCAGTGAGGCCATTCTCACTAAAGCAGAGATGTCTGACACACTGTTCCTGACTGAGGCTCCAGTAGGTGAATTGCTCCCTGAACACCCTGGGCCAATATGATCTCCTGCTGGGACCCCTGCTGCTCCTCCTCTTTCTTCCAGAAAGTTGTCCTGTTCTGTACTGCCTCTGCTCAATCTCCCTGTCATGCCAAGGGGAATGCATACTGTAACACCCATGTCTGGGAGCAAGTAGTTGATGCAGGATCCTTGAAGTCAGAAGAATTCCTTCAGCACATGCCACATCACTCCCTTTAGACTTTAGCAACTTGACAGAACTCTATAAACCACCAAACACGTCTGCAATCGCAGCAGCAGCCAGTAGCAATCAATCCGCAACTAACCTGTAGGTAGTTGATGATCCTTTTAAATAGCGCTGGTCGGGGTTTCCTTCATGCAGTGTGTGTTTAAGAGACAATGTTACCTGGAGAGGTTGAGCTCCAAAATGGCAGCCCTGGCATTTGGAAGTCATAAAACAGATATGGACAACATAAAAACCTTGGAGGTGCATCAGAGCAGCAGTGTGAGATAATAAATATTTTCACAAGCCGGTTGATTTTATAAACTTGAAAATGATAAGAAGGTTATGATTGCCTGCTCTGTGATTTCCCTGATATGGCAGTTATGGACTCGATAGTGTTTTTACCAGGTGGGTCATTGCAAGAGGACTAAAAGGCTGATTAATTCTTAAGTTATTTAATGCTCTATATCAGGTGGAATTGAAAGATCCCATGGCACTATTTTAAAGAAGAGCAGGGCATTTCTACCTGGTGCTCTGGACAATATTTATCCCACAACCAACATCGTCAGAACAGGTTATCAGAGGCAGCGTGTTTTGTGCAAATTGGCTGCTGCATTTCCGACATTACAACACTTCAAAAGTAGTTAATTGGCCATAAAGCAATTTGGGGTGTTCTTAGGTCATGAATGCCCTTACATAAATACAAGTAGTATTTAGTTCAAGCCTTGCCTATGGATAGAATGTATGACAGAGTGGGTTTCTACCATGAGCTGTATATTGTGCATCTCTATATTTGTTTTTATGGTACACAAGAAAATCAATGTGTGCCTGACATTGAGTTCTAACAACTTTCAACATAAGTCTGAACCTCATTTTCAAAAAAGCTTGTTCTTACACAATAGTTCTGCTTCAGTACTCCGTTTAAATCCCTGATCTCATTAACTCAGTCAGCCCTTTCTCAGCAGACACCATTCCTGGTAAATGATAATACGATTCTGTCACAGAATCCTGCATGAGTAATGTTCCACTATAGAGGATTTTCTGCATTATGAGCCTCCTGTGGCATTGAAGCTTCAAAGGGGAGAGTTATTGATGGGAAACTCAGCTGTACTTCTAAGGGAAAGGCACAGCCACATTTGAGTATTTTATTCCCAAGTAGACGTCTTTGGCCTGTCTTCTGAACCATGTGGAGAAATCCAATTTATAATGTTACCACTTCTCACCACAGGGAAGCTGACAGTAAGGTTTTTCTGCTGCTTGGTTCCTTATGGGCAAGTTTCATAGTAAAAATGGTCCCAGTTTGGAAACTTCATTTGAAGTATTCAACTTCAACAGTATTTTACAGCTGCTCTCTGGATGATGTTTCTGCTCCTTAAGGCCACATCACTTTGTGGCCTAGTTACGGATGAAAATTCGCTGCAACGATAAATCTGACTGGCAGATAGCGTAAGGGACTAGAATTTGTGAACACTTGGTTTTGAAGACACCCAATCCTCTCCTGGGTTTCCTTCTGGTTAAGCTTTATCTGTGGTATCTGCCAATACCCAGCCAAGGGAGCAGGTAGATGGCCTGATGTGAGACCTAACTTAATCTTCAGTTGATTGTGATGGGCTGATTTCTGCTGTTTTGTGCTTCACTCTCTGTGGGCAAGTGCATGCTCTCTGCTCATAGTTTTCCTCTGATAAGACAATGGAGAATAAGTACTAACCATGTGGGGAAGCTCAGGTACAAACCCACAACCTACCTATCTTTAGTACAGTGTATTGAACTATCAACATGCATTGACCGTCTCAAGGAACAAAGAACAGTACAGCACAGGAACAGGCCATTCAGCCCTCCAAGCCTGCGCCGATCTTGATGACTGTCTAAACTAAAACCTTCTGCACTTCCGGGGCCCATATCCCTCTATTCCCATCCTATTCATGTATTCATGCCTCTTAAACGTCGCTATCGTACCTGCTTCCACCACCTCCCCCGGCAACAAGTTCCAGGCACTCACCACCCTCTGTGTAAAGAACCTGCCTCGCACATCCCCTCTAAACTTTGACCCTCGCACCTTAAACCTATGTCCCCTAGTAACTGACTCTTCTACCCTGGGAAAAAGCTTCTGACCATCCACTCTGTCCATGCCACTCATAACTTTGTAACCCTCTATCATGTCGCCCCTCCACCTCCGTCGTTCCAGTGAAAACAATCCGAGTTTATCCAACCTCTCCTCATAGCTAATGCCCTCCAGACCAGGCAACATCCTGGTAAACCTCTTCTCTACCCTCTCCAAAGCCTCCACATCCTTCTGGTAGTGTGGCGACCAGAATTGCATGCAATATTCTAAGTGTGGCCTAACTAAGGTTCTGTACAGCAGCAGCATGACTTGCCAATTTTTATACTCTATGCCCCGACTGATGAAGGCAAGCATGCCTTATGCCTTCTTGACTACCTTATCCACCTGCGTTGCCACTTTCAGTGACATGTGGACCTGTACGCCCAGATCTCTCTGCCTGTCAATACTCCTAAGGGTTCTGCCATTTACTGTATACTTCCCACCTGTATTAGATCTTCCAAAATGCATTACCTCACATTTATCCGGATTAAACTCCATCTGCCATTTCTCCGCCCAAGTCTCCAACCGATCTATATCCTGCTGTATCCTCTGACAATCCTCATCACTATCCGCAACTCCACCAACCTTTGTGTCGTCCGCAAACTTACTAATCAGACCCGCTACATTTTCCTCCAAATCATTTATATATACTACAAACAGCAAAGGACCCAACACTGATGCCTGCGGAACACCACTAGTCACAGCCCTCCATTCAGAAAAGCACCCTTCCACTGCTACCCTCTGTCTTCTATGACCGAGCCAGTTCTGTATCCATCTTGCCAGCTCACCTCTGATCCCATATGACTTCACCTTTTGTACCAGTCTGCCATGAGGGACCTTGTCAAAGGCTTTACTGAAGTCCATATAGACAACATTCAGTGCCCTTCTTTCATCAACCATCTTCGTCACTTCCTCAAAAAACTCAATCAAGTTAGTGAGACATGACCTCTCCTTCACAAAACCATGCTGCCTCTCGCTAATAAGTTCATTTCTTTCCAAATGGGAGTAAATCCTGTCCCGAAGAATCCTCTCTAATAATTTCCCTACCACTGACGTAAGGCTCACCGGCCTATAATTTCCTGGATTATCCTTGCAACCCTTCTTAAACAAAGGAGCAACATTGGCTATTCTCCAGTCCTCTGGGACCTCACCTGTAGCCAATGAGGATACAAAGATTTCTGTCAAGGCCCCAGCAATTTCTTCCCTTGTCTCCCTCAGTATTCTGGGGTAGATCCCATCAGGCCCTGGGGACTTATCTACCTTAATGCTTTGCAAGATGCCCAACACCTCCTCCTTTTTGATAACGACATGACCCAGACTATCTACACTCCCTTCCCTAGACTCATCATCCACCACGTCCTTCTCTTTGGTGAATACTGATGCAAAGTACTCATTTAGTCTCCAAGATAATTATAAAATAGCATATCTGGTCAAACAATTTAACAGCAATTTCAGATGTTGCTGTATGGTTTGAAGAAAGAGTAGCTTGAGTCAAATCAGCTATTAACGCCCAAGCTATTTTGTATTCTTATCACCTCAACAACTAACCAGAGGGGCTGACAGATTCATAAACCTGATTCATAGTCTTAAGCAGATGCTGCATCAACATGTGACCAGTTTTCTCTTCCAAGAATACAGCTACCCTGAGATGGACCTTCATATGTTTTATAACTGATTGTTCATCCATGTCACTTTAGCTTTGCACCTCACTGATCCTTGCTGGAAAACAGTTGCACCGAATATTGAGAGAGTTGAGTTATGAAATGGCCTCTTATAGTTAACTGACTTATCCCTGTTTCCCAGATTTTTCTGTTTCAGAAAATCGATTGCTTATTCAAAAAGAAAGGGCTGATTAATATGGTTAGTGCCAACGGATTCTGAGCCTTTAATTGTTAGTTCAGTGCATGGCTCGCATGCTGTCTCTTATTACACCTGTATTACCACAAGCAGAACTGGAACTCAATACATTGGGAGATAAGCCAACTTAAACTGCCTTGATTGCTTTCATGATTTTTTTATTTTTAATAAAATAAAATATTAATGGCATCAGGTTACTACTGTATAATATATAGCAGTGTTGCTCACTAAAGGTTCAACAAGTCCATAGCCCAACTAATGTCTTGCTAGAGGGTAACTATCTAGCATGCTCTGCATCATGGAGTGATTAAATGAGGTCAGTGCCTACCCTTCCTTCTACACTGTGTTCCTGGTGTCAGACACGCCACTGAGCAGCTGCCAAAGGCAGGCAAGGTACTTCAGCACACGAAAAGAAAGATATGTTAGGACTATGAGTTTTGTTTTAATAGAGCCCATTCATTCACTGCATGGAAGTTACCTCCAAATAGCTTTCCCTTACCTTATTTTGCTAGTGGCAAAAAAGAGTGGAACAGGCTGAATTCCACTCCAGTCAACACCCAGGAAAGGAGACCTAGACACGTGGATTGGAGAAGAAAAGGGAAAGAGAGATCACCACCCCAGCCACGTTAATGTGCAGGCATTGTCTTTGTGCTGGACATGCTGTGAGATTAAAGCTGATATCACTCCAGTTCAAATTACATGGTAAAATAGCACTTCGGTTTTAATGAGATGGGTTGTAATAAACCTGTCAGCTGTTGCAGTTCATCACGAGTCTTGGCAATGTTACTAAAAATCAATATGTCAGTGAGAGAAAAATTAGCAGCAACAATAAAGGGTAGAAAATCCAACTGCAAAATTTGAATGAACATAACTGATTTATAAAGTATACAAAATGTTTAGGTGTGTTGAAGTTTTAACAATAACTTGTATTCATATAGCATTTTAAAACATCCCAAGGCCCTTCTCAGGGGCATTAAGAAATAAAACACTGAGGCATTTAAGGAGATATTAGGGCAGATCACCAAAAGCTTGCTCAAAGGGGTAGGTTTTAAGGAGTGCCTTAAAGGAGGTAAGTGGGGGTAGAGAGGCAGAGGGGTTTTGTAGGGGGGATTCCAGAGCTTAGGGCCTGGGCAGCTGCAGGTGTGGCCACCAATGGTGGAGTGATTAAAATTGGGGATGCTCAAGAGGCCAGAATTAGAGGACCGCAGATATGTTGGAGCGTTTTGGCTGGCAGAGATTACAAAGATAGGCAGGGGCGTAAGAGCAGGGATTTATAAACAAGGATGAGAATTTTAAAATTGTGGCGTTGGTTAACTGGGAGCCAATTTAGATCAGTGCACACTCAGTAGGGTGTATGTCATGCGTAAACTGCTCAATGCTTGTTTTCATGGTTCATAATGTTTTCTGGACTGATGTTTTGTGAGAATAAAAACATCTCTTTACAAGTTCTCTCCTCTCCTTGGTCTCCAGCCTTCCATAAATGCATTTCTGATGCAGGGAACTGTGGGTCACAATGGGTGGGAAAAGCCTCTGATTCCTCAGACCCACGGATTCTTCACACCCTCTGACTCCTCACGTCCTCTAATGCCTCACACTATCTGATTCCTCACACCCTCAATTTGGAAACATGCCTAGTTTCCCCTCAGCACTTTCCCACAGCGGGGCGAATTTTACAGAACCCCGCCTCCTCCACTGATGTCGGGGGCCGTGGCGGGAGTTGGGGGGGCCAGAAAATGCCTCCAGCAGAAGCCCACCACAGGCCTTGATGCCAGGAAGGCCCGGCCTGAAATTGCCGACATTAACATATGTGAATAAATTTAAATCAATGAATTAATGAAACTTACGCTCCCACGATCCGTTCTGGATGATATTGGTGCTGGTGGCCGGCACGCCCATGTCTTCGGAACGCCATCCGGGGATCTGAGGCGGAACACTAGTGGGAAGGGAGTAGCAGGTAAGTTTTTTTTCCGAGGCTGGCGCGGGTGGAGGAAGTGGGGGTTAAACAGTCATCACATTGGTGCAGGGGATGGTAGGAAGGGGTAAAGAATAAAGTTGATGCACTTTGGGGGGGGCGAGGGGTGAAGGTCAGGTGGGCAGGGTAAGTGTTATGGGAAGGAGAGGGCAAGTAATTAATTTTATGGTTTTTGGATCAGGGTGGGTGGTCTGCCTATTTAAATGAGCTGCCACACTGAATATCGCGCGGCTCTGCGACATGCGGCCCTCGCAGGCAGACTGCCATTGTTTACGTCCACCACCAGAAGTATAAATTTCAGCCCAGCAATGTGGAGAAATCCAGGGCACTACACCCTATGCATGACTACTATCTATTTACTTCAAGTACGGGTACTCAGGCTGGGAGCTGTCGGAGTCGCCACATTTCTGCCCATCACCCTTCAATATTTGTACTGACATGTTGGCTGGAATTTTTTGCATGGCAGAAAGGAGCCGTCCACCGACCAAAAAGTCAGTGGTGATCCTGCCTCCGTCGGGCCTGGGGATCCAGTCTGAATTTTGTAGTCCCCAGGCCTTTAATTGTTCTTAGGCAGGACTTACACCTCATTGAGGCAGGAATTCCCGCCTACTGAGGCTGCCTGCCAATCAGTGGCCAGCAGCTCTTAGCCCCAGCAGCACCACTGGGAGTGGTGGCCACTGCTGGGACTACCCCCAGCTTCAAGATGAAGAGGTAGGTTTTTTGGGCCTTCGCCGGGGATGATCGGTCCAGTCCCAACGAGGTGGGGAGCGTGTTGGGCGCAGGGGCATCGGGGGCAGCCCTCTGTTGGGCACAGGGTGCCTGATCAGGAGGATCGTTCCCCCCCCCCCCCACCTCCCCGCAGGCCATCAGAAAGCCACTTGCTTTCGTCAGACAGCTTTTCTCAAGCCTGGGCGCCCCCCCCCACCCCCCCCCACCCCTGCCTGCCAATTGTAAAATCCCCGTGGTGGTGGGCAAGGGCCCTTAAGTGGCTGTCAATTAACCACTTAAGGGCCTTGATTGACCTGGGGCAGGCGGGCCGTTTCCCACCACCCTGTGTAAAATGGCGGCAGAGGTGGGAGCATGTTGGGAAGGGCCCCCCGAGTCTCCCACTCCATTTTACGCCCCCACCCCCCACCCCGCCACCAGCCAGCTCTTTTGGGGGGGGGGGGAGGGGGCATAAAATTCCAGCTGTTGTTTCTATTTTTTTTTAACTGATAGCAGGATAACTCCCTAGGGTTTGTCCATATTTCAGGATTGCTTGGATTTACGGGAGCATGTCAATGTTTGTAGTGAGTGTGTGGAGCTGTTTCAATATTTGCTGCAATCTCTGGGAATGTGTCAAAATTTGTAGAGAGCCCCAACAGTATGTCAATATTTGTAGAGGTCCCGCCCGGTAGTTTGTCAATATTGTATAGTTGCCTGTCTATATGTGACTCCAGGCCAGCATTTATTGTCCATCCCTAATTGACTTTGATAAGGTGGTGGTGAGCCAGAGGGCAGTTCAGAGTCAACCATATGGAGTCACATATAGGCCAGACCAGGTAAGGACAGCAGATTTCCTTCCATAGGGGACTTAGTGAACCAGGTGGATTTTTATGACAATCCAGTCGTTTCATGGTCACTTTCACTAACGCCAGTTTGTTTGCCAGATTTATTTAATTAATTGAATTCTTAAATTCCGCAGCTGCCGTGATTGAATTTGAACTCATGTCTCCCATTAATCCGGGCCTCCGGATTACTTGTCCAATTACATAACCGCTATGCTGGAAATGCTGATTTGAATGCTCTATATTAAAATATAGCAGGATTTGTTTTTCTTTTGATCTGTAATCTTATTTCTCTCCTTGGTGATTATGGAGATTTCGCCTTCCTCAGTCACAGTTGGATTGGAATTGAAATCATTTAAAGGCACTAATCACACTGAAGCCGTCAGCAGAATGGCTTCTGTGTTTTTGTAGAAATGTTTTTAATTCTGATGTACAGCAATGATTCCCCATGCCTGCAAGTGAATTGCTACAGTCTGTTGTTCTCTCCGCACCCTGTCCATCTTTCTATCTCGCGTTTTTATAGCTGAGACAAGCTGAAATGAAATGACCTTGGACTGGAGGAAACAGTGCAGCTCACATCCAACTTCACAGCGAGTGACTCACTAACCTGGAGCCGCAACAGAGAGACACATACCCATAGCAACCATCAGCAGGAGCTGGTCAGATTCAAATGGAAAGTTCTTTCTTTGGCCTCCTTGTCTCGAGAGACAATGGATACGTGCCTGGAGGTGGTCAGTGGTGTGTGAAGCAGTGCCTGGAGTGACTATAAAGGCCAATTCTAAAGTGACAGGTTCTTCCACAGGTGCTGCAGAAAAATTTGTTTGTCGGGGCTGTTACACAGTTGGCTCTCCCTTTGTGCCTCTGTCTTTTTTCCTGCCAACTGCTAAGTCTCTTCGACTCGCCACACTTTAGCCCCGCCTTTATGGCTGCCCGCCAGCTCTGGCGAACGCTGGCAACTGACTCCCACGACTTGTGATCAATGTCACAGGATTTCATGTCGCGTTTGCAGACGTCTTTAAAGCGGAGACATGGACGGCCGGTGGGTCTGATACCAGTGGCGAGCTCGCTGTATAATGTGTCTTTGGGGATCCAGCCATCTTCCATGCAGCTCACATGGCCAAGCCATCTCAAGCGCCGCTGACTCAGTAGTGTGTATAAGCTGGGGATGTTGGCCGCCTCGAGGACTTCTGTGTTGGAGATACGGTCCTGCCACCTGATGCCAAGGATTCTCCGGAGGCAGCGAAGATGGAATTAATTGAGACGTCGCTCTTGGCTGACATACGTTGTCCAGGCCTCGCTGCCAAAGAGCAAGGTACTGAGGACACAGGCTTGATAGACTCGGACTTTTGTGTTCCATGTCAGTGCGCCATTTTCCCACACTCTCTTGGCCAGTCTGGACATAGCAGTAGAAGCCTTTCCCATGCGCTTGTTGATTTCTGCATCTAGAGACAGGTTACTGGTGATAGTTGAGCCTAGGTAGGTGAACTCTTGAACCACTTCCAGAGCGTGGTCGCCAATATTGATGGATGGAGCATTTCTGACGTCCTGCCCCATGATGTTCGTTTTCTTGAGGCTGATGGTTAGGCCAAATTCATTGCAGGCAGCCGCAAACCTGTCGATGAGACTCTGCAGGCACTCTTCAGTGTGAGATGTTAAAGCAGCATCGTCAGCAAAGAGGAGTTCCCTGATGAGGACTTTCCGTACTTTGGACTTCGCTCTTAGACGGGCAAGGTTGAACAACCTGCCCCCTGATCTTGTGTGGAGGAAAATTCCTTCTTCAGAGGACTTGAACGCATGTGAAAGCAGCAGGGAGAAGAAATTCCCAAAAAGTGTGGGTGCGAGAACACAGCCCTGTTTCACGCCACTCAGGATAGGAAAGGGCTCTGATGAGGAGCCACCATGTTGAATTGTGCCTTTCATATTGTCATGGAATGAGGTGATGATACTTAGTAGCTTCGGTGGACATCCAATCTTTTCTAGTAGTCTGAAGAGACCACGTCTGCTGATGAGGTCAAAGGCTTTGGTGAGATCAATGAAAGCAATGTAGAGGGGCATCTGTTGTTCGCGGCATTTCTCCTGTATCTGACGAAGGGAGAACAGCATGTCAACGGTCAATCTCTCTGCACGAAAGCCACACTGTGCCTCAGGGTAGACTCACACGGCCAGCTTCTGGAGCCTGTTTAGAGCGACTCGAGCAAAGACTTTCCCCACTATGCTGAGCAGGGAGATTCCACGGTCGTTGTTGCAGTCACCGCGGTCACCTTTGTTTTTATAGAGGGTGATGATATTGGCATCGCGCATGTCCTGAGGTACTGCTCCCTCATCCCAGCACAGGCATAGCAGTTCATGTAGTGCTGAGAGTATAGCAGGCTTGGCACTCTTGATTATTTCAGGGGTAATGCTGTCCTTCCCAGGGGATTTTCCGCTGGCTAGGGAATCAATGGCATCACTGAGTTCCAATTTTGTTGGCTGTATGTCCAGCTCATCCATGACCGGTAGAGGCTGGGCTGCGTTGACGGCGGTCTCAGTGACAACATTCTCCCTGGAGTACAGTTCTAGGTAGTGCTCAACCCAGCGGTCCATTTGTTTGCGTTGGTCAGTGATTATGTCCCCTGATTTAGATTTGAGGGGGACGATCTTCTTGATGGTTGGCCCAAGGGCTCTCTTAATGCCATCATACATTCTTCTGATGTTACCGGTGTCTGAGGCCAGCTGAATATGACTGCATAGGTGTTGCCAGTAGTCGTTTGCGCAGCGCCTGGCTGTTCTTTGTGCAGTGCTTCTGGCTGCTTTAAGAGCTACGGATGTTAACTCGCTGGGGGCTTTCTTGTAGTTCAACAGTGCAATGCGCTTAGCGGCTATGACAGGTTCCAGCTCTTCATTGTGAGGTTGAAACCAGTCTGCATTTCTCTTCGCACTTTTGCCGTAGGTGGTCAAAGCTGACTCATAGATGGTGTCTCTGATGTGGGCCCACTTGGTCTCAGCATCCCCTGTGGGAGTGTTTTGAAGGGCTGTTACAAGTGAATTTAGAAATTTTTGTAACTGCTGTGGATGAGAAGTTTTGCTTGTGTTGATGCGCGGGTGGCCCTTCTGCTTGGAATGATGCAACTTCTTTGGTCTGAGTCTAACCTTGCTGCTTATGCAAATAGAAATGGAAATGCTTATGCAAATGAAAGTAGTATGGCTGTAATGAGGCATCTGTCACTGAACAGAAGTGTTGCTTGCAAGTGATGCTCATGCTGACAATAGCAGTGTTTTTTTTTGTTAAAAACCACACTTACAGAGCTCCAAAAGCAAATTCTCCTGGGAATTTATTGAACTGGTTCTGATGCATGGTGATTGATCTGGATTGTTAACTCTGTTTCTCTCTCCACAGTTGCTGTCTGACCTGCTGAGTGTTTTTCTAGTATTTTCTGCTTTTTGCATGTTTTGCTTTTTGTATTTGTCCTTTGAGAGAGTTTGTCTACCAATTTGACTCCATTACCTTGAAGTACACCTCTATCTTTCACCGGCACAACTGAAACTTTTTCTCGCTCCTCACTTGAAGATGTTGGTTCCCACTGGGATACAGCTTCATAGATACCAGCAATCATCCACCATTTCCCCAAGTGGTCATTCTGCAAATGCGCCCTGACGACTGTTTGTATTTACATGGCACCTTTAACATGGCAAAATATTTCATCGTTGGAGGATATAACCCAAAAAAGAAAAAGATTTGCATTTATATAGCACCTTGCATGATCGCGGGACATCTCAAAGCACTTTACAGCCAATGAAGCACTTTTTGAAGTGCAGTCACTGTTGTAATGTAGGAAGCGCGGCATCCAGTCTACGCACAGCAAGCTCCCATAACCAGCAATGTGATAATGATCACATAATTTGTTTTTGTGACGTTAATTGAGGGATAAATATTGGCCAGGACACCGGGGAGAACTCCCCTGCACTTCTTCGAAATAATACCATGGGAACTTTTATATCCACATGAGAGGGGCTTCAGTTTAACATCTCAACCAAAAGACATTACAGCATTCAAATGTTATCCTTAATTGTTGTCACAAGTCCTTGAGGTAGGCATGATCCCAGAACCAGAGACAAGAATATGACCAACTGAGCCACAATCCAAGTACAGCTAATGTGTGAAGTAAGGTAGGTGGTGAAAGAAACTATCAAAAAAGTTTTTCAGGAGACCATTAAAGGTGGAGTGAGCTGGAGTGGTTTTGGGAAGGAGTTTCAATGTGTAAGGACAAGGTGGCTGAAAGTTCTGTCACGGATGGCAGGTAGACTGGAGGATGGGTGGCAGTGTTGGATGGGCAGAGAGTGGGGGAAGGGACTTTGGACTGAAGAAGTTCACAAAGGTACGGAGCCCATGAAGACATTTGAAAAGATTGCCCATTTTTAAATGAATGCACAGGACGACAAAGAGCCAATGGAGCCATCAAGGATTAAGGTGACGAGTGAAAGGAAAATTGCACAGAAATGAAAAGGAATTGCATTTATATAGCACCTTTCATGGCCTCAGGACGTCCCATAGTGTTTTTCAGCCAATTAAATACTTTTGAAGGGTAGTCATTGTGGTAATGTAAGAAATGCAGCAGACAATTTGCACATAGCAAGCTCCCACAAACAGCAATGTGATCATCTGATTCTTTTTTCCAGCTGTTGAGGGATAAATATTGGCCAGGACATTGGAGATAATTCTCCTGCTTTTATTCAAAATAGTGCCATCAGACCTTTTGCATCCGCCTGAGAGGGCAGACTGGGCCTCGGTTTAATATCTCATCCAAAATCTTCAACATTGCAGCATTCCCTCAGTAGTGCACTGGAGTGTTAACTTAAATTTTTATGCGCAAGTCTCTGCCATGGGACTTGAATCTACAATCTTCAGACTTAGAGGCGAACTTATTACTCACTGCGCCAAGGCTGATGCTTACAAGCAAAAATCAATGGCTAACAAGGCAGGTTAAGATTCAAGCAGTGAAATTCATCTAACAGTCCATTCAACTAGAGGGGGTATTATAGCCAGGTATCATCCTGTCTGCACCCACATATATTTTCAAGCAGAGATCACTGGATAGCACTCAGAGTAAGAATTTGGTTGATTTTCCCATACACTCGTCTAGGATGCTGAACCTCTCCTCTGCCACTCAGCTGAGACAAGCTGAGCCAGCACGGACTCTGGAATTAAAGCATTCCTGCTCTATAGGGTTGAGTGGCACATCAGCCAAGACACAACAGAGGAGCTTTTACAAGTCCAAGATTAATTAGGTTTCTGTGCCTTGTGGAATGATGGATGGAAGTTCCAAAGATGAATGGGGCAGGGGAGGCATTAATTGTGCAATAGCTGTCTCCCAACTTAATGTTTTATGACAGTATTATCTGCTTACACAGACTGTTTCATCTGTGAATCCAAGATAGAACATCCTAGCTGTGAAATAAACCTACGGGAATTAAATCCTGTAGTAAGCTGGAGTAAGGTGTGATTCTTGCATTGCACCATTCTCTGGATTGCTGGTTGCTTGGCATTTCAACAATGATGGAGGGAGGGGGGGGAGGCGCGGTGGTGGGTGTGAGGAATGGAGGGAACACATTTCCTATTCATCTCAGTTTTATGTGCCACAAGCTGAGGTCTCCTCCCCCACGGCCGCACTATTTTGTTGTAACATCTGGCGTGTGACATCCAATGCCCAACTGATGTATGCTGGATGAAAAATTGTAATTGTTTATATGTCTAAAAAAAAATTAAAATGAATAAATGGCAGAGTGAATAAAACTGTATTTGAACCTGGAGGATCAGACAGTAAGCATAAACCACTCGGGATTCATTGGGTTATATATCAGCTGAAGGCCTCAATTAAATTACAGCCATTTTGCTCCCTTCCGATGATTCATAATTCTAAATGTAAAATGGATTAAGAGATGACGACAGTTGGCTTTGTTTCAGAACGCAAACAGTTTTAACCCAATGAAAAGGCTTCTCGTTTTGAATCACTGACAGGCCTCGGACTCAGACAGTATAACAAGCCTGACAACATATGCTAGCCAATTAATAAGCAACCAGTGCCTCTGTTTCACTGCAGGCGTTACTCCAAGCAACTGACTCCCTGTCCATACTCAGCTTTCTCATTGCTGAATTCATTTTGAATTAACCTTCTGACTGCAGAATTTTTACTTTTCCATCACTTCTTGTGAATGCTTTCCTTTCCTTTTTGTCTTTTTCAATCCCCCCACCCACCCAGCTAGCCCCACCCCACCCCCACCCACCCCCCTCCAGGTTTTATCTCCCCTGCTCCCCTGTATGTGATGAATCACACTGGAGCAGACTTCCAAAGCAGCTAACAGCTAAAAGCTCAGTCAAAGAGGTAGGTTTTAAGGAGTGTCTTAAAGGAGGAAAGTGAGTTGGAGAGGTGCAAGTTAGGAATTCCAGAGCTTGGGACTGAAGTTGCAGCCACCAATTAAAATCAGGGATGCTCATGAGGCCAGAATTAAAGGAGTGCAGATATCTTGGAGGGTTGTGGGGCTGGAGGAAGTTACAGAGATAGAGAGGGGGCAAGGCCATGAAGGGATTTTAAGGCAAGAAGGAGAATTTTACAGTGCAGCAGTCCCTCAGCACTAGCAGTGGAGTGTCAGCCGAGATTATGTACTCAAGTCTTTGGAGAGGGATATGAACTCACAACCACCTGACTCAAGAGACTGCTCAACACTCTACAGGGCTCTTATCGATTGAGTCATCTGGGAGTTTGTGCACAGGTTTAAATGGCATTAGTAGTATTTGAACGGCAGGGCAGGAACATTAATTTAACAGGAACTGTGTCTTCGGTAAATTATATATAACGTATAAATAAAAATATGTGCTTTTAAACGCACCTTTTTAAAAAATTTTCAAGAGCACAGTGAATGGATCATTACTTAGTAAACTGATTTCTTTTCAGTAGGTCTGAAAGTTTTAATGCATGTCGAGCGATATTGCTACTGAAATATTGATAGTAGAGGAGCAGCTGTCGAGTGTGTCCTGAATATGAGACTACAAGAATTGTATAGAGGGGGTGGGGAGCTGACAAAGGTAAACTGCAAGAGAAGAAAAGAATATTTGTAACATTTTATTTTGCCTAGTTGTCTTCCCTCTCACCCCATTACCCCTCTAAAGGAAATGGATTTGCTTATCCAGTTACTCATGTAATTCTGAACAGGACATTCTCGATCTATTCACTGCTCTCACCATATATTCCCACGTGTGCACTTTCCAGCAGGGATCACTTTCTACCGATCAAATGTGGGAACCCTTTTCCAATTTCCCTTTCCCACCATTGCTTCTCTGGCTAAGAACAGCTACCCAGCACAGAGTGGAGCAGTCCAACCCAGGACGTTCCTAGTCTAACACAAGAGGTAAAATGCTACGGCTACTGGAAATCTGAAATATAAACAGAAACTGCTGCAAATACTCAGAGGGTTGGGCAGCATCTGTGAAGAGACAAACAGAGTTAACATTTCAGGTTGGTGACCCTTGCCTATGTGGCTCAGTACCAGAATAGGCAGCGCGCGCACCATATGAGCCATCAGGGGTTCCCCCCCCCCCGGTGAGAATTAAAAGCATCGAGGTCCAACAATAGCTTTGTGTTAATGGGGTCCTTTCACATGCTGCAAGAATGCTGCCTCCGAATAGGATTATCTCACCTTTATTTTTATTGCTGATGATTGAGAAAAGGGTAAAGATTAGAAATGAATGGTCAGCTAAGTCAATCTGCCACAGACATGTGAGCAATGATGATGACTCAAAGATACATGGAGCATCAAGTATTTACCGCTTGGTTGACAGAGAATCAGTCTGTGCATCGCCTTTGGGCCTAACTAACTGCATAATGGCTATACATCTTCACATTCTGCTTCACTCTTTAATAAGTGACCGTTTAATCCCATAAGCTCCAAGTACACCCAGGAGCCAAATGAGTGGAAAGGCAATTTTAACCCCTTCCGTTCCAGAATGCAGCACATTCTTGTTAAGACTGTTTTAAAAGCGAATCCTATCCTGGTCAGTTTTTTGTGTTAGGAGAGCAGTGTTTCAAAGTGACACATGTAAGATAAACTGTGGCGTTTACATAATACAATCACATACTTAGTTTACAGTGTCACATTGTGCATAGGGTCTACAAACAAAGAATTGGGCACTGCTTCAAGCAAATTCTGAGGGAAATGCATTTCCTAATGAGTAGCTGAGTCCCACAGACCCAAAAGATTCCAGGATCAATAGTTTCTTTGCTGGATAAGAGTATAAAATGATATGGCGACAAAGGCAAGTGGATAGAGTTATGATGCAAATCAGCCATGATCTCACTGAATGGGGGAAGAGGCTCGAGGGGCTGAATGGCCTCCTCTTGTTCCTATGTTGATTCCCAGTTTGTATTAAGTCACTTCCCTCACCTGGGGTGCTGATGAGGGATTGCAATTTGGCTTCAGTATCCTGTGCCTGAAGGAAAAGGTAAACCAGGATTGCCAATCCTGATGGCTAGCCAATGACCCTTATGCAAATGCATGGATAATGGAGGAGAATGGGATCAGACTCAGCTATGATGCCCCCTGCAGTTGAATAACTTGCCAGCACTGAGCCTTGTGCTTGACGAATGGTTAGATGGATGAGGTACCAGAGGCTAGCACCCACAGAACCACATCCTGGAAGAGTCGACAAGGTTCCAGGCTCGGTCTGTGCTAAGTCAGGTGATCCCAGGCACATTGCAGTTGGGGGTGGGTTGGGGAAAGGGACTTGTTCACTCACAGAATGTGGGCATCACTGGCAAGGCCAGCAATTATTGCCCCTTCCTATACAACTGTGTGGTCAGCTAGGCCAATTCGGAGAACAATTAATAAGAATCAACCACATTGCTGTGGGTCTGCAGATGGTGTAAGGATAGCAGATTTTCTTCCCTGAAGGGGTTTAATGAACCAGATAAGCTTTTGTTTCAAACTGGTAGTTTCATGGTCCCCTTTAATGATACTAGCTTTTTATTCCAGATTTATTTGATTATCAGAATTTAAATTCCTCAGCTGCAATGGTGGGATTTGAAATGTCTTCAGATCATTAGAACAGGCCTCTGGATTACTTGCCAGTAACACAACCAATGTTCTCCCAGAGGGAGAACTCACCTGCTGTTCTTCAAGATAGTATCATGGGATCTTTTACAGCCACCTGAGAGCAGACTTGCTTTAAAGTCTTGCCTGAGAGACAACACCTCCAATAACACAGCATTCCCTCAGTGCTGCACTGAGATGTCAGCCTAGATCTTGCGCTCAAGTCCCTGGAGTGGGACTTGAACCCATAACTGTCTTACTCAGAGCGGAGAGTACAACCCACTGAGCCACAACTAACACGCATGGGACAAGAATCAGGATCAGTCCCAATTGTACTGGTCAGTATTCACTGGCTCACACATGGACAATGGCTGGTGGGGCAAATTGCTCACAAAACAGGTGAATCAGTGGCTTCAGGAGAAAAGGGGAAGACAAGTGGAAATTTAACAAACAGCCAATAAACATCAACGTACAAAAGATACCAGTCTGCTGCTTCAGAACATTTATTCACCAAATTAGAAATATGTCCCCAAAATAAATACAACACTGACAAAAAATTGCAACAGAAATATGGGTTGCAATCCAAAGATTAGCATAATTTTTACAACCTGTGGGACAAATCATTTCTTCTAAAAAATTCTATTCTACAAAAATATAAATACATGTTTGCCAGCACTTATCATTTAAGGAAGTACAGAAGCAAGGAGATAATTACAAAGATTTCACCCATTTTTTTGGAGAGTTAAGTTGTTAGGAAAGTTGGGAGTTACTAAACATTCAGTTCTACAATTCAGTTCAAATAAAATTCGGGACTCAAAAGTCTTTGTGATGAGTCTAGTCAGGTTCATAGGAAATGCTTTGGAAGTTATATGGCCATGTCATGGAATATCTCACTGGACTGTCTGTCTTTACCATCCATACTTGGTGCCCTCTCTCCAGTCTAAGATCTCAATAGCTTCTTATCTCACTTTCACAGTTTGCCTCTATTTTTCTTTTCGCTCTTTGTCCGTGTAATCTTTAATTCCCATATAGTTTATTTTTTCAATTTAGTTTCCCTCTGAAGATTTGCTTTGAACTCTGCTTGCTCATTGTCTATACCATACCTCGTCCCAATTCCCTTGCCCCCCACCACTGCCTTCCGAGAACCTCCTCTATCATTTTTAATTTTACAAGCTTCGGAGTAGCCTATTCTAAAGTCTGATGTTTCTGGGTCTGAGCGTAGCATTTGAAACACATGTCCAGACACTCTCAGAAGCCTAAAGATTGGAGTGCTTGAATTTAGAGGAGAAATCTTTGCTTTGTGCCTGATTGAATTTGAGTTGTAGCCCATTTTATGTCACTAGCACCAGGTTGGATTCTACAACTGACAGGTGCAGTGCCAGGTTCTTAGAATGCAAGAAAACATTTATTCCCCCCACCTACCCCCAGACACTTTATACAGTCACAGTTAAGAAGTAATCTTCACACTTATAAGTTGCTTATGACTTATAGAGTGAACTGCCAATGGGGGAAATGAAGGAGGTCTTGATTCAACTATTCACCTAGGAGAAGGGCTAAAGGCCACAGTGCTGATAACCACCAAGGTACAAAACAGTAACAAACTAGAGATAATACAAAAAAGTAATGGTTGGTTCAAACCAAGCTACAACTTGGAGATTGTATGTGGAAGGGAGAGTTGACATAGATATGGTGGATCAAATGGTTTCCTTCTGTGCTGTATGTTTCCAGGGTTTTTACCCTAATATCAATTGGCTCACCCCTTTCTATCCAACAGGGGGCTGTCCGATGATGAGAGGCTGCGGTAATTGAGGTAATGTGCTATTTTGAGGTGCTGGGAAAGAATGAGCTTGAGTAGTTGTTAGTATGATGAGTCAATACAGTGAGGATTCAGAGGAGTGTTGGATGGATTTCTGAAACTTAAGAGAAGCCGGAAGTTCAGCAGAGCAATGATCATAATATAATTTATAAACAAGGGATGATAAGACTGCTACAGTGGGGAGAGAGGTATATTGAACACAAGAACACAAGAGACAAGAGCAGGAGTAGACCATATGGCCCATCGAGCCAGCCCCACCATTCAATATGATCATGGCTGATCTTAGGCTTCAATTCCACTTTCCCATCTGCTCGCCATATCCTTTGATTCCCTGAGAGACCAAAAATCTGTCTATCCCAGCCTTAAATGTATTCAATGATGATGCATCCACAACCCCTTTGGGGTAGAGAATTCCAAAGATTCACAACCCTTTGAATGAAGTAATTTCTCCTCATCTCAGTCCTAAATGATTGGCCCCTTATCCTGAGACTGTGCACCCATGTTTTAGCTTCCCTGACTAGCAGAAACAATTTCTTATGGTCTACCCTATCCAGCCCCTTCAGAATCTTGTATGTTTCAATGAGAGTGCCTCTCATTCTTCTAAACTCCAGAGAATATAGGCACAATTTATTCAGACTCTCATCGTAGGACAGCCCCCTTTGGATAGAAAGGGGTGAGCCAATTGATATTAGGGCAAAAACCCTGGAAACATACAGCACAGAAGGAAACCATTTGATCCACCATATCTATGTCAACTCTCTGCAAGAGCATTTCCCTCAGTATCTCTTAGTCCCAGGAAGATAACATATGGTCACTCTCAATGCAGGCAAGAAAGTGGCAGTGCCTGCGTGGTAAACTGAGTTTTCTTTTAGCTCATTCTCAGGAAGTGGGCATCACTGGCAAGGCCAGCATTTATTGTCCATCCCAATTGCCCTTGGTAAGCTAGTCTTGAGTCATCTTCTTGAATATAACTGAGTGGCTTGCCAGGCCATTTTAGAGTCAACCATATTGATGTGGGTCTGGAAACACATGTTGGCTAGACTGGGTCAGGACAGCAAATTTCCTTCCCTAAAGGACATTAGTAAATCAAATGGGTTTCTACAACAATTCACTATTCCTCATATAAGCTTCTTAGTCCAGATTTATATTTAATTAATTGAATTTAAATTCCCAACTGCTATGGTGAGATTTGAATTGATAACACCAGATCATTAAACCAGACTTCTGGATTATTAGCCTAGTAACATACCCACTATGCTACCATACCATTTAGCAGATCTGGTCATCAATAAAGAAATTAAAATGGCAAATATCATTGCCATACTATTAAAGAATAAGAGCATTTTAAAAGGCCAGCAATTCAATGGTTCAATAGAGTTAAGCTTGAAACTTGGTAAAACTCTTCTAACCTTTACATACAACTATTTTTTATTCATTCATGGGATGTGGGCATCGCTGGCTAGGTCAGCATTTATTGCCCATCACTAACTGCCCTTGAGAAGATGGCAGTGAGCTGCCTTCTTGAACCGTTGCGTTCTTGTTCATTAAACAGGTCACTTCAAATCAAGCATTCACATAGCATTTACATCTAAATTCCCTTCTACAACGATAAGGGTAGATTTTAATCTTGTGCGATAAAGTGATTCCAATTGCAAATCAGCAGCCTATTTTACATGTCCCGATTTTGATTTTGATTTTTATATTGTTTGACTGACAGTCAAGAATCATCCAACTGGGTTGTGATGAAACCATAGGTATAATAGGCTTAATTAGGTAGAATTTAGATATAATTAATACATTATACCTTTTAGAATTAAAGATAGAATAAATGGTCAGTTTTCAAGACTCATTGAAATTCCCTTTTAAGAGCAAAGTTAAAAATTCATAAATATCCCTGTTACAACAGAATGTGAACCAGAAACACCTTTTAAGTTAAAAAAAAAATCCATTCCAAGGTCTTCCAAAGTCTCTGCTACAATGGAATTAGAAGATGAAACACACTGAGACATCCTATGTGAGGTCAGTACTGATAACTATAAAGTTAATTAGTTGATAGTGTTAGTGATATAGACAGACTGACTCAAGAGGATGGTACAAGGTACCATAAAAAGACAATTACAGATGATAAATTACAAAATGAAATGGTGCTTACAAAAACAGATGCCAAGGAAACCCAATTACAAACATTTTGACCAGATAAAAGCTCACAACTTTGAGAGAAGGGAATTTCTAGCAAATATATTAAGTGGGAATGGTAGCTAATGATATTACCATATATGGACATCGAAAGCAGGAAAAATACACACAGAAAGGTAAAACCTACATTCTAAAAGATGAGATGATAGATTAGAAGCAGTATAAACATGAGAGTTTTGAATCAAAAAAACAGAAGTATTGAATTCCTCATCAATGCTTCTCAGCCTATGGCTGACTGCATGACAAGAGAATTCTGCTCTTAACTGAGAACGTTTTGCCTTGTTAAGCAGGAAGGCTTACTCAGGGAATTTAAGGTAAAGGTTTACTTTGAATTTTGATGGATATTCTAAAATAGTTTGCTATAACATTGTTGAGGTTGAACTTTTAGATTCTATTTTAGAAATAAGCTTATGCTTTACATCTCTTAGTAATTTTTTTTTATTCATTCATGGGAAGTGGGCGTCACTGGCTATGCCAGCATTTATTGCCCATCCCTAATTGCCCTTGCGAAGAAGGTGGTGAGCTGCCTTCTTGAACCGCTGCAGTCCATGTGAGGTAGGTACACCCACAGCGCTGTTAGGAAGGGAGTTCCAGGATTTTGACCCAGCGACAGTGAAGGAACGGCGATATAGTTCCAAGTCAGGATGCTGTATGACTTGACGGGAACTTGCAGGTGGTGATGTTCCCATGAAACTGCTGCTCTTGTCCTTCGAGGTGGTAGAGGTCGCGGGTTTGGAAGGTGCTGTCCAAGGAGCCTTGGTGCGTTGCTTCAAGAGGACATAAATAGGCTGGTGGAATGGGCGGACACGTGGCAGATGAAATTTAATGCAGAGAAATATGAAGGGATACATTTTGGTAGGAAGAATGAGGAGAGGCAATATAAAATAAAGGGTACAATTCTAAAGGGGGTGCAGGAGCAGAGGGACCTGGAGGGGTATATGTGCAAAAATCACTGAAGATGGCTGGACAGGTTGAGAAAGTGGTTAATAAGGCATACGGGATCCTGTGCTTTATAAATAGAGGCACTGAGTATAAAAACAACTAAGTTATGGGGAACCTTCACGAAACACTGGTTTGGCCTCAACTGGAGTATTGTGTCGAATTCTGGGTACCAAATCTTAGGAAGGATGTGAAGACATTAGAGAGGGTGCAGAAAAGTTCCAGGAGAATGGTTCCAAGGATGAGGGGTTTCAGTTACGAGCTAGACTGGGGAAGCTGAGGCTGTTCTCCTTAAGAGCAGAGCAGCTGAGAGGAGATTTGAAAGAGGCGTTCAAGATCATGAGGGGTCTAGGCAGAGTAGATAGGGAGCAACTGGCCCCATTGGCGGAAGCGTTGAGAACCAGAGGACACTGATTTAAGGTGAATGGCAAAAGAACGGGCGGCACAGTGGCGCAGTGGTTAGCACCGCAGCCTCACAGCTCCAGCGACCCAGGTTCAATTCTGGGTACTGCCTGTGTGGAGTTTGCAAGTTCTCCCTGCGTCTGCGTGGGTTTTCTCCGGGTGCTCCGGTTTCCTCCCACAAGCCAAGAGACTTGCAGGTTGGTAGGTAAATTGGCCATTATAAATTGCCACTAGTATAGGTAGCTGGTAGGGAAATACAGGGACAGGTGGGGATGTGGAAGGAATATGGGACTAGTGTAGGATTAGTATAAAATGGGTGGTTGATGGTCGGCACAGACTCGGTGGGCAGAAGGGCCTGTTTCAGTGCTGTATCTCTATAAAAAAAAAAGAACCAAAGGTGACATGAGGAATAACTTTTTTTTAAACGTAGCGAGTGTTTAGGATCTGGAATGCAATGCCCGAGAGTGTGGTGGAGGCAGATTCAATCATGGCTTTCAAAAGGGACTTGGATAATTATCTGAAGAGGAAAAATTGTAGGGCTACAGGGAAAAGGCAGGGGAGTGGGACTAGCTGAGTTGCTCTTGCAGAGGGCAAGCATGGACATGACGGGCTAAATGGCCTCTTTCTGTGTTGTATCTATTCTATGATTCTACAGAGAGTGGTTTTCCAAGGTGGGTTCAATCTCTGAAGATATGCATTGGTCAGTGTGCACACAGCACTGTCACACAGCTGAGACTGTGCTGATTTTGCACACCAATGTTCTCCAATTGAGGGAAAGAACTATTAGTTGCCTGGGCTGGATTTCAATCCATGTCCTTAGAGCTGAAAGGTCAATGGTACAACCCTTTGGAATCTCAATGTTGGCATCAACCCTGCCCTCCGTACTTTGTGCAGTTTCAAACTGTTATGCTCAAGTTAATTCTTAAATGCAGAGGTTGCCCCCCTCCGATTCCCCTACCTATTGGCACTGAAGAAGAGGAGGTGGAGGTTGGCACAGGTGGTCTGGGCACTGACAGCCCAGACAATTTCTCTCATTTGATTTCAGCCATCTCTTTCTTGTAATAAAGAAAAGCTCAGCTGTTGCGATCATACAAAAATCTTTGATATTGTAGTATACTTAGCCACTTAAAGTGTATTGCATGTTCAATTCTTTAATAAATAGATAAAAGTTAATAAATTGTCTCATGTAGCATTCTGTATACAACTACAAGAACCACCCCACCACCAACCCCCCCCTATCTCTGTCTCCTTAAGTGAGGAGATACTTATTGAAGAGAGTTTCCCAGACCCTTATAATATCTGGGATATTTATGACCTAGCTATAATTATTTTTTAAAATAGGCTATCGGAAAGATAGTAATATTCTCTGTTAGTTTTCTTTCTTTGAGGGAAGACTAGTTCAGTTCTTCAGACCCAAACAAGTGTCT
Source organism: Heterodontus francisci (assembly GCF_036365525.1). NCBI lineage: Eukaryota > Metazoa > Chordata > Chondrichthyes > Heterodontiformes > Heterodontidae > Heterodontus > Heterodontus francisci. The sequence goes on from NC_090393.1 coordinate 14,228,133, forward strand.
GTAGGAATCTGTCTAGTTCGAATTTAATTAAGGGAGACTCATAGGGATGTACGCTTGATTTAGTTTAGTCCCTATATGGGGTCAAAGTCATGAATCACTTCAAGGTAATGAAGAGGCTTTTCGATTTTCAACTGGAGGGTGAAGGTGCTGCTTTGTGAAGATGCTAGCCAGCCAATGGTGGGAGCATGGGGGCAGAGTAATTAGAGACAGGAGATCCTGAGATGAAACCTCCAGGCCTACATTCAATCAGAGCTGGCAACCGTAACACAAGACCTTCTGCCTTACAAACAAGAAAAACCCAGACATGCAACTCTTACGCAGCTGGCTTGTGATCTCAGTCAGTCAGTCATGAGGATTTACAGATTGGAGAATGAATCAACTAGAGATGGTGACTTCCTGTGCATGATACTTTCCAATCTTTTCATTCCGGTATCCCTTTGTGCATCATCCATAGAGAAACGAAGTTGGGGGGTGAGGAGGGGAAGTAACTTATAAACTGGAGAGAACAATGTAACTGTTTTAATTACATTTTGAGTTGGAGTTGACAGATTTATGATTGAACACACACTTGTACTAGAAGGACATCTTGCTTCTTTTAGCGTTATTCTGTTTGTAAATGGCGAGAAGTTAGCAGCAAACATTAGGAGCTTTCTGGAAGCTAGTATATTGGTATCCTGTGCCAGGTTATAAAGAAGAATTTATGTGTTCCCTTGTCGCAATGCCTCAAAAGTGCCCACAAACAGTGAATTGCATTTGAAGTATAGTGAATGTTGGTATGGTTGGACAGGTTGGGCCTGTATCCATTAGAGTTTAGAAGAATGAGAGGTGATCCTATTGAAACATATAAGATCCTCAGGGGATTTGACAGGGTGGATGCTGAGAGGATGTTTCCCCTTGTGGGAGAGACTTGAACTAGGGGACACAGTTTAAAAACAAGGCATCTCCCATTTAAGACAGAGATAAGGAGAATTTTTCTTCTCTAAGTGTCTATGAAATTCTCTTCCCCTAAGAGCAGTGGAGGCAAGGTCACTGAATGTTTTTAATGCAGAGGTAGATAGATTCTTGATAGACAAGGAAGGCAAAGGGTATTGGGGGTAGACAGGAAAGGAGAGTTGAGACCACAATCAGATCAGCCATGAACTTATCAAATGGCGGAGCAGGATTGAAAGGCCGAATGGCCTCCTCTTGCTCCTAATTTGTATATTTGTATATTCATATGTAGGCAAACACAGCAGACATGTAGCAAGCAACAAAATAAGATGCATAGCCAATGAATGGTGTTAGTTGAAGGGGAATTATCAGCTGGGACAGCAAGACCTGGAACTTCTAAAAGGGTTCTCCTCATTTTCTGCTGAAACTTTGGCATAAGATTGGCAAAACACCTGGTAGAGAAATGGCATAAACAACTAAAAACAGGCTGCCTGGGTGGCAATCTGGTGGAGCGGTTCACCCACTCCAGTTAGAATCCACCCTGCTTTTATCTCATCAAAAGCAATGGGATGAAAACCCAGACATGCTCCACAATGGGTGCATAACCCTCTTTGCTTTCAGGCAACCACGATGAAAATGATGCCCCACCCCACCCCCCCTGCATCCCCATCCACCATTTCTCCGGGGCTTCTGGTGGGAGATCGGCAGAACCCTGCAGAAATCCAACCAACAACACCACCCCCACCCCACTCCCACTACCTCTTTAGGTTCAGATGAATAGGTGGTCAATGCATTGGTTTAACATCTCATCAAAAAAGACAGCACCTCCAACATTGCAACATTGATTGTACAAGCAAGTCTATGAATAGGACTCAAAACACATGCCAGCCTGGCCTGGACTCAACAGTCCTATTAGCTGACTTGAGCAACCCAGGAGTATATATCACCAGAACTTTCAAACAAGCACCAAGATGTAGCTTGGCTGGTGGCGAGAAGGGCCCTCCCCGTCAGATCCTTCATGCACACCTAAAGTCTCGCCCCCTCTGCACAATGCCCCCGCGGTGGCTGTGGTGGGGAAGAGACGGTTGCCCACCTCCTCCTGGAATGTGTCTTCGCAAAGCAGGTGTGGAAAGAGATGCAGTGGTTTTTGTCGAGGTTCATCCCAAGCAGCTCTGTAACACAGGAGTCTCTGCTCTACGGGCTGTTCCCAGGGACGCACACCGAGACAAAAATCAACTGCTGCTGGAGGACTATCAATTCGGTGAAAGACGCCCTTTGGTCTGCCCGAAACTTGCTGGTCTTCCAGCGCAAAGAGTTGTCCACCACCGAATGTTGCAAACTGGCACATTCCAAGGTCCAGGACTACGTGCTGAGGGACGCACTAAAGCTTGGGGCAGCCGCAGCAAAGGCTCAATGGGGAAAGACCACAGTGTAAGGTCACCCCTCCAAGCTGAACTGAGAGGCTGGATCCATGGGAAACCCCTCGAACTGTATCGGGAAAATTTTGTGTGCTGTAAATGTAAAAATGTATATGGCATGACAATGAAATGGAAGGGTTGTGAGGCAACTCATGATTGTATTGAAGGAAACTGATCATCTTTGCACTGTTTGTATTTTTTGACTTGATGCTGTTTTAAACTGTTTGGGAATGTAATTTTTACAGATTTTTATGAATAAAGTATATTTTGGAAATAAAAAAATAAAAAACTCAGGAGTATATATATGAGATACTTTGCATGACTTCAGCCTGATCTCTTCAAGGGGAAAACAGCAAAGCACCTCTGGTTTGTCTCTTAAAGCACAACAATCACCCGCAGCTTAGTTGGCGCCATGGGCAAAAGGACCATAATGCATCCCTTCAATCAGGGATTGGCATAGGATGTGTGAACCTTTACAAAGGAATGAACAAAAAGCTTGAAGGGAAAATGTAAGTTGAAGAAGTACCATATATTCAGCTTAAAGGAGTTGTGAGTGAAGCAGTATTTTTGACGAATGTGTAAAGGAGTCAAGGATAATATGAGGTTAATGTGAAGCAGCTCAGTGTGGAGCACATCCAATTCTGGGTGAGAAGGGCGATTTAAAGGTGCACTGAAGCCTGTCATGGGTTTTTGCTCATTCTTCAGGCATTGCTGTAATCTGCTTCTAATGTGATTAAGTGTTTAGTTTTATTCAGTTAAAAGGGATTGTACTGAGTTGCATGTGTAGAAGTATATCCACCTGTAAATACGTAAGACAGGAGTGGTTTTAGAGTGCACGTTAGTTTAAATCTGACTTGCAAATTGTACTGAATGACTCCTGACCCTGTCTGCAGCAAGCTGGATAAAGAGCGTGGCTGATGTAACAGGAGGCAGTCTGTGAGGGTCGAGCAAGTGGTGCTGGCAATGGAGATTGATTGCTTCCATGTCCAATAAATGTAGCAGTGGTGACTATAGGGTAGAAATTTTCATACCAGCGCAGAAGCCATAAGGCTAGCTCAGGGTGACTGAAGCATTCTTTAATTTGCTAACATGCAAGCCTGGGGCGACATTGCGAGATCAGCTACTTAGCATATGACCAGCATGGATTAGGCTTGGTATAAGCAGCTGGTTTGCTGCGGGGTAAGGTGGGATATTTGGCATATAACTCCTAAAGTTGCTGCTATTTACAAGGAAGCCTTAAAGGCATGTCCTTTTGGAGAATGATCACTTCAATGTCAAAATTGTGAGACAAGGCAGAAGATGAGGGGTTTTAATAGAGTAGACAGGGACAAACTGTTTCCATTGGCAAGAGGCTCAAAACTAGAGGACACAGATTTAAGGTAACTGATTTTAAAAAAACAGGGGGTTGGGGAGAAGATGAGGAGACATTTATTTGCACAGCAAGTTGTTGTTATCTGGAATTTGCTGGGTGGTGGAAGCAGTTTCAATAGTAACTTTCAAAAGAGAACTGGAAAAATACTTGAAAAGGAAAAAAAATTGAAGGGCTACAGGGAAAGAGTGGGAGAATGGGACTAATTAGATAGCTCTTGCAAAGAGCTGGCATAGCACAATGGGCCGAATGTCCTCCTTCTGTGCTGTATCATTCTATGTAATAGGACAGCACGTTTTGAAGATACACCTCCAGGTGGGTGCAGCAAAGGAAGCTTATCCTCTTTTGGGACAGAAGATTTTATTTATAGTACAACTTAAGAGAATGTTACCTTGAGCAATAAAATCACAAATATGACGATTGCACCAGATTCGTTGGCTCCTTGTCCTGTAAGGATCCGGCCCCTTTCAAAAATGTGACCTACTTTCCTTGTCTCTTTCACCTCAGAAATCTTATTACCTATTCGCCCAGTCAATGAGCTGCTCATTTAGCTCCAAGGGTAAGTGCCAGGCAGTCTACCCCACTTCCCTACGACCCTGCCCCAACCCCTCCCTCCCTTTCTGGAAACAAAACACTATTTAGCATAGTTCGAGAGCTGGGATGTTTACGGAGAAGGGTGGTTGAGGCCAGAACTTTAGGCTCATTGAACAAACAGAATGTTGTAATAGGAAGATGGAAGATTTAGCGGGTAGATTTTGAACTCTCCAACCAGTCATGCAAACATACAAAATTAATGAAAAGACCAGCTGGCTCATCAGCCGCCCATTTTGTTGATAACAAAGGCATGTGTGTTTTTATAACGGACAGCCATTCTTTCGGGCCAGTTTTATGCCAGGGAGGTAGGTTGACAATCTGTCCCTTGATATTCTTGAAGGGTAGGTTCAAAACAGCCAAAGGGCCTTCATTACCTGATTTCTTTTTGTTACAATTTTAAATCTAATATTAAGAGTCTACTTTTTTTTATTTGTTCTTGGGACGTGAGCATCGCTGGCAAGGCTAATTGCCCTTGAGAAGATGGTGGTGAGCTGCCTTTTTGAACAGCTGCAGTCCATCTGGGGTAGGTACACCCACAGTGCTGTTAGGAAGGGAGTTCCAGGATTTTGACCTACCAACAGTGAACAATCGGCGATATAGTTCCAGGCCAGGATGGTGTGTGGCTTGTTGGGGAACTTGCAGGTGATGATATTCCCATGCATCCCATACCCTTGTCCTTCTAGGTGATAGAGGTTGTGGGTTTGGGACGTTGCTGCAGTGCATCTTGTAGATGGTACACACTGCTGCCACTGTGCGTCAGTGGTGGAGGGAGTGAATGTTTAGGTGATGGATGAGGTGCCAATGAAGTGGCCTGCTTTGTCCACGTTGAGCTTCTTGAATGTTGAGGGTCCTGCTACTCATGGACCTCCATGTTATTGCTCATAGTGTGTTGAAAGATACTGCTGGAGCTTGTGTTTTTTTATATCTTTTTTTCTGTGGGATGTGGGCATCCTTGAGCTGAGTGGCTTGCTAGGCCATTTCAGAGGACATTTTAAGAGTCAACCACATTGCTGTGGGTCTGAAGTCACATGTAGGCCAGACCAGGTAAGGACAGCAGATTTCCTTCCCTAAAGGACATCAGTGAATCAGATGGGTTTTTACAACAATTGGCAATGGTTTGGTTTCATGGTTATTGGCAATGGTTTCATGGTTACCATTAGACTAGCTTCTAATTCCAGATTTATTAATTGAATTCAAATTTCACCATCTGCCATGGTGGGATTCGAACCCTTGTCCCCAGAGCATTAGCCTGGGCTCTGGATTACTAGCCTAGTCACATTACCACTACACCACCGCCTACCCTGTAAGAGATGAGAGAGATTTGGTGAGAGCCACTGAAGCAATTGGATAAAGGTGGAGCATTTTTTTTGATTGGTTCCAAATTGGAGCCAATTGATAAGTGGCAAGATATTTTTGATTGGTTCCTGAGAAATTTGAGCCAATCACAAAAGCAGACTAGAATTTTGTTCTGAGTTACAGACACATTTAAAATGCAACACACATTATACAAAAAGCTTTGGAAAGGTTAGCAAACCTACAGCAGTTCTACTCCTGCTACGTCAGAGGATATGCTGTTTTATAAGAGGAACACTATCTAATGCAAAACACAATTTTAGCACTCTTGTGCTAAAATGTAGTTGTGTGTTCCTTTAAGGCTACAAAGTACAAAGTAAACACTGGGTGAGTTCTTGCAGAGGTCAATTAAGTAATGGGTGATCCTGGAGCGCTCTTTTGCATCTCTTTGAATTATGATACAAACATAATCCCTGAAGCTACATAGGCTCATATGACAAATATTGGACAATTTTCATACAGTATACACGGACCCATTAAATCTGTGTTTACTGAATAGTTCTCACAGCAAGTGGTGATATTACAAGCACGTATCTCCTTTTAATATACATCTAATGGGATAGAGTTGTTTCTACAAAGTGTTTTCTTTGCTTTCTCAATCTTTCCCCTACTATACCGGATAACAGGACGGGGGAAAGAGAGAGAAGTTGACTCAATTGAATCAAATGGGGAAAAATAATTCAGTGCTGTAGGGAAGATTTGGGCCCTGAAGTGACACTTTTGGGATGCTTGTGTATGAGTGTTTATCTGATAATCTTTGCTCTGCTATTTTAGTGGAGGTGCTATCCTATATACTTCAAATGAATTAACGTCTCTTTTTCCTTTAATTTGGCAGACAAACTAACGCTAGCAGATGTTGTAAAAGCTCATGGGTGAAACAAGAAAGATGCAGCACATGTCTACAACCTGTGTGCCAGCAACCTGGTGAAAATGCTGTGGTGCAGGTCTAACTGGCTGCCCTTGGAATAACATCGATGATTGGAAGCGGGGAATCCTCCATCGAAGAGTGTCTGGCCAAGCTCGCTACTATCTACTCACTTCTTCTCCAGTGACTTCCGCCACGCCCATGGTGTCCTGGGGGTCAGGCTGTACGGTTTGGACCGTTTCCACCAAGCTGCCGCTAGGAAGGACGACATACCGGGCGACGACATTCCGCGGTTTCGGCTCCTTCAGGTTCTCCTTGCTGTGCCAGATCCCGTAACCGAAATAGATAACAAAACCTTTCAATGGACGAAAGAGTGTTAGAAGCTTCCAAAGTCACCACATTTACCAAGACTGATAGTTCTCAACAACAACATTTTGCATTTATAGAGCGCCTTTAATGTAGTAAAACATTCCACTACATTTCACAGAAATGGTATCAGACAAAATTTGACCCCAAGCCACATAAGGCGATATTAGGGCAGCACCTAAGATTTGTCCAGTGTTGCCGGATTCTCTCCCCTCATAGCACTAGTATGTGGTATTGATTGTATGATAGCAATCTGATTTGTAATTTATTGTCATATGCTTAAATCTCTGTAAGCTTACACTTATCCTGGCAGAATATTTGTGATAACCTCTCCATCATACAATACACCTTTTCCACCCCATCCCTCCCCTTGCCCACCCTCCCCTTCTCCCCAGCTACTCCCGTCCTCTCCAGGAGGTGATAATTCTGGGTATGGTACACAGTCCCACAAATATAAGCAGGCCAAGTGTCTATTCTCCCCGTGTGAGCCTAGCCGGTGGACTGTTGTTAGGCAAGTTGATAGGATATAGGTGCATCCAGGCCAAGCATGATCCGGTCTTTGTACACCTTTTCCAAGCATGCACTTTCTAGGGGTTAATGATCAGAAGTAAGAGCTCAGAATGTTCCCATCCCCCTCCCTAGACCAATGGCACTGAGGCAAATTATAACTCCCTAGTTGCTGAGATCAGTTAACTCGACACAAAGGCACCTGAGCATTCATCAACTGTGTTATGGTATGGAGCTGTTTGCTATTCTTAGTTACTGTGGTTCCACACTTTACATTAAAAAAACAACTTTACTTCTATGGTTTTTTTACAAAGCAGGCCGATCCCTATTGTCACAGGACCAAGCGATGGGTAAAAATTGGGCAAAAATATGCTTTTCAATCTTAAGAACATGAGAAATTTGACAGCAAACTGCCTAGAAACTGTACTCCATCTGGACTCTATCATGTTTCCAGTGGAAGAAGAGTCAGTAACGAGAGGACACAGATTTAAGGTGACTGGCAAAGGAACCAGAGGCAATATGAGGAAAAATTTATTTTACACAGTGAGTTGTAATCTGGAACTCACTGCCTGAAAGGGCGATGGAAGCAGATTCAATAGTAACATTCAAAGGAGAATTGGATAAATACTTGAAAAAGATACAGCGCTAGGGGGAAAAGAGCAGGGGGGTAAAGGGACTAATTGGATAGCTCTTTCAAAGAGCCAGCACAGGCACGATGGGCCAAATGGCCTCTTTCTATGCTGTTTCATTCTATGATTCTATGAATTTCCTCCCACACCACTGGAAGTGCATATTGCGAAATTGCACATCACTGATCTATGATTTCCCACCTGTTCATTTTAATTTAATTCTGTCCTTACTTCCCCTGAAAGAAGGAAATTGAGAGTTTGTCATTGGAATATACAAGATGGTCAATAGTATAAAACAACAACAGTTTGCATTTATATAGCACCTTTAACATAGTAAAATGTCTCAAGACACTTCACAGGAGCAATTATCAAACAAGATTTGACACCAAGCCCCATACAGAGAGATTAGGACAGGTGACCAAAGGCTGGGTCAAAGTGGTCAAAGAAGTAGGTTTTAAGGAGCATTTTAAAGGAAATGAAGAACTTGGTGGTGCAGTGGGTTTGACACTGGCCTTTCACTTTCTCGGTTCAAATACAACACCAGCCTGACAGATGAAAATCTCTTCAGTCAGTTGGTGGTAAGAATGGGTATTCAGTTCTTAATGGCTTTGGGTTTACAGCAAAAAACTGCTTTAATTTGGAAGATTTGGCAAGGACACCCAGTCAAGTGAGGGAAATGGAAATTAGCAAAAAATGCCATGCTGCTTCTATATGGTGTGCTCTTCTGGGGCTGAGGCACCGGGCTGGTGCAGAGTAGAGGCAGATGTGCTAAAGTGCAATTATCATGGGTGATTTTAATCTGCATATAGACTGGACAAATCAAATTGGCAAGAGTAACATGGAAGACGAATTTGTAGAGTGCATCAGGGATTGTTTCTGAGAGCACTATGTTGCAAAACCAACCCAGGAGCAGACTATTTTAGATTTGATATTGTGTAATGAGGTAGGATTAATAAGCGATTTTGTAGTTAAGGATCCTTTGGGGGGAAGCGATCATAACATGGTAGAATCTCAAATTCAGTTTGAGGGTGAGCAACTGGGGTCTCAAACCAGTGTCTTCAACTTAAATGAGGGCAATTACAGAGGTATAAAGAAAGAGTTGTTTAAAGCGGGCTGGGAAAATAGACTACAGGAAAAGTCAGTAGATGAGCAGTGGCAGACTTTTAAGCAGATATTTCATAACACTCAGCAAACATTTATTCCAGTCAGAAGGAAGGACTCGATGAGAACAATGAACCACCCGTGGATAACAAAGGATGTTAAGGAGAGTATCAAATCAAAAACAAAGGCGTACAAAGCGGCAAAAGAGAGTGGTAGGCCAGAGGATTGGGAATATTTTAGAAACCAGCAGCGGATGATTAGAAACTAATAAAGAAGGAGAAAATTGATTATGAGAGTAAATTGGCAAGAAATATAAAAACAAACAGTAAGAGCTTTTACGGGCATATTAAAAGGAAGACAGTAGCTAAAGTAAGTGTGGGAACCTTAGAGGATGAGACTGGGGAATTAATAACAGGGGACAGGGAAATGGCAGATAATTTAAACCAATATTTTGCATCGGTCTTCACGGTTAAGGACACTATAAACATCTTAACAATAATAGAGGAGCAAACTGTAAATGGGAGGGAGGAACTTGTAACAATCTCTATCACGAGTGTAAAGGTCCTGGACAAACTAATGGGACTAAAGGCAGACAAGTCACCAGGACCTGATGGTCTGCATCCAAGGGTTTCAAAAGAAGTGGCTGAAGAGATAGTGGAGGCATTGGTCATAATATACCAAAACTCACTGGATTCCAGTAGGGTACCAGCGGATTGGAAAACCGCTAGTGTGACGCCCTGTTCAAGAAAGGAGAGAGACAGAAAGCAGGAAACTATAGATCAGTTAGCTTAACATCTATCACTGGGAAAATGCTAGAGTCCATTATTAAGGAAGAAATAGCAGGACATTTAGAAAAACATAATGCAATCAAACAGAGTCAACATGGTTTTATGAAAGGGAAATCATGTTTGACAAATTTGTTAGAGTTCTTTGAGGAAATAACAAGCAGAGTGGATAAAGGGGAACCAGTAGATGTAGTGTATTTTGGAGGCTTGCTACCCCACCCGAACCCAACGGGACCCGACGACATGTGTCGGGTTCGGGTCGGGTCGGGCCCATCTTCAGGGTACGACATTTGGGCTTGGGTCAGGTCGGGCCGGACACACACAATAAGTGCTCTGCTGGTAAGTATTGAAATTTTAAAAACTTACCTGAGCTAGGAGTCCGGGACGAAACTGAGTCTGCGCAGTGAGCAAGTGACATCATCGCGCATGTACTGCAGCTTCGTGGAGATTCCGAGTCCAAAGGTAAGTAAAGGGATGGTCGTGTCGGGTCAAGTCGAGTTAGGGCGGGTTCGGATCGTGTCGGGTTCGGGGCAAAATCGGAGGGGCTCGGGCTGGGTCGGGCTCGGGTCCGCAGTGGTTCGGTCGGGTTCGGGTCGGGTTCTTTTTTCCCGACCTGAGCAGGCCTCTAGTGTATTTGGATTTTCAGAAGGCATTCGATAAGGTGCAATATAAAAGGTTATTGCACAAAATAAGAGCTCAGGGTATTAGGGGTAATGTGTTGGCATGAATTGAGGGTTGGCTAACACACAGAAGGCAGAGAGTTGGGATTAATGAGTCTTTTTCAGGTTGGAAAGCCGTAACTAGTGGGGTACCACAAGTATCGGTCCTAGGGCCTCAATTATTTCTTATCTATATTAATGACTTGGGGGAAGGGACAGAGTGTAGTGTATCCAAATTTGCTGACGATACAAAAATAGGTGGGAAGGCATGTTGTGATGAGAACACAAAGAATCTGCAAAGGGCTATAGATAGGTTAAGTGAGTGGGCAAAAACTTGGCAGATGGAGTTCAATGTGGGAAAGTGTGGGGTAATCCACTTTGGTAGGAAGAATAAAAAGGCAGATTATTATTTAGATGGAGAAAGACTACAAAACACTGCAGTACAGAGGGATGAGTGTTCTTGTGCATGAAACACAAAAGGTTAGCATGCAGGTGCAGCAAGTAATTAGGAAGGCAAATGGAATTTTGGCCTTTAGTGCTAGAGGGTTAGAGTTTAAAAATAGGGAAGTCTTGTTACAACTGTACAGGGTGTTGGTGAAGCCACACCTAGAGTACTGCATACAGTTTTGGTCTCCTTATTTAAGGAAGGATATACTAGCATTGGAGGCAGTTCAGAAAAGGTTCACTAGGCTGATTCCTGGCATGAAGGGGTTGTCTTATCAAGAACGGCTAAACAGGTTAGGCCTTTATTCATTGGAGTTTAGAAGAATGAGAGGTGATCTCATTGAAACATATAAGATTCTAAGGGGGCTTGACAGGGTAAATGTTGAGAATATGTTTCCACTGGTGGGGGATTCTCGAACTAGGGGACGTAGTTACAGAATAAGGGGGCACACATTTAAAACTGAGATGCGAAGGAATTTCTTCTCTCAGAGGATGGCAAATCTCTGGAATTCTCTACCTCAGACAGTTGTGGAGGCTAGGTCACTAAATGTATTTAAGGAGGAGATAGATAGATTTTTGAAATCTCGGGGAGTCGAGGGTTAGGCGGAGCAGGCCCGAAAGAGGAGTTGTGGCCTGGGACCGATCAGCCATGATCTTATTGAATGGTGGGACAGGCTTGAGGGGCTGAATGGCCTACTGCTGCTCCTATTTCTTATGTTCTTATGTTCTTTGTGCTGACAGTGGGGATCTGGAATGGAAATTCTTCCATTCCCCAGTTTGATGATCATCAAAAGTAGGTAAATCTGGAACACTCCTTCGAACTAACCTATGACAGGAGGACAAGATGCACAGGATCAAACTAATAAAGAGAAATGTTAGGACCGATGCCAGGAAAATCTTCACACAAATTATGATCAATGCAAGAGATAGAATTCTGAGTTTAATACAATGAGCTTAAACCCTGAAACCATTTAAGAACCAGCTGGATACTGGATTGAATGAACTATAGGGTCTTTTTGCACGGAAGATCTAAAAATGAGCCAAATAACCTTCTGTACTTAACATGTGAGTAATAAAGTTAAAAATCCCGGTGAGGGGAGAATACCTAGAGCTACAGAGAATCATACAGCACAGAGGGGACCACACTTTAGGAAGGATGTGAAGGCATTAAAGTGGATGCAGAAAAGATTTAGGAGAATGGCTCTAGGGATGACAGACTTCAGTTACGTGGATAGATTGGAGAAACTGGGGCTGTTCTCCTTAGAGCAGAGAAGGTTGAGAGGAGATTTGACAGAGATATTTGAAATCATGAGGGGTGTGAACAGAGTGGATCGGGAGAAACTGTACCAGAGGACACTGATTTAAGATGAATGGCAAAAGAACCGTGAGGAAAAACTGTTTTACGCCAGAAGTGGTTAGGATCTGGAATGCACTGCCAGAGAGTGTGGTGGAGACAGATTCAATCCTGCTTTTCGAAAGGATATTCGACAATTATCTGAAGGGAAAAAATTTGCAGGGCTACGGGGGAAATGCGAGGAGTGGGACTAGCTGAGGGCTCTTGCAGAGAGCCGGCACGGACATGACTGGCTGAATGGCCTCTTCCTATGCCATTCTATAATTCTAGAATTCTATTAGAGGGAGGCCATTTGGTCCATCATGTCTATGCTGGCTCTCTGAAAGCTATCAATTGGCCCCATTCGTCTGCTCTTTCCCCAGAGCCCTGCAATTTTTTTTCCCTTTTTATATTTATCTAATTCCCTTTTGAAAGTTACTACTGAATCTGCTTCCACTGTTCTTTCAGGCAGCACATTCCAGATCACAACAACTAATACTGTAAAGAAATTTCATGCAATTTTACATGAGGTGACAGCTCTTATATTGCTACTGCATTTCTCATGATGGATTACCAGTAACTTTGTGATAATCCCTTGCCAACATGGAGAGTTGGATAGGAGATAGGGCTGTGGAAACTATAGCCCAGATTCCCCAACCAATGACCACCAATACCAGGTCAACACGCCATCATGGAAACCTGGTATTGGCGAATACTTGACATGTAGAAATAAGTTTTAAAAGAAAAGTTGTCATACCTACAGCCATCCAAACTGCAAATCTCACCCAAGTCAGTAAACTCAGCTTTAACATCAGGTGCACATTCAGTAAAATACTGATAGCAGGAACCAAGGGCACCAGAGGAACCTGCAGAAAGAAAATTAGTAAGGATCTGATCAGTGATACAACTCATCTTCAATTTTATCAAAAAATTATAGTATCATCCCCAATCATTTACCAACTGATTGGTAAAACCACAAGCCAGATAAACCAGATGGTTGTAGTCCTCAATCCCAGTTTGCACTTTAGCTGATCTCAGTTTTGGAGGCGGTAATGTCATTACAATTGGCCTCAGTGCCCTTGAGGGGGATCAGCTGTGGCTCAGTGCGTAACACTCTCACCTCTGAGTCAGAAAGCTGAGAGATGAAGTCCCAATCTGGAGACTGGAGCACAAAACCCAGACTCAGCATTGATATGGACTTTGCACAATCGGAGGTGGCATTTTTCAGATGAGATGTTAAAACCGAGGTTTTGTCTGCCCTCTTGGGTAGATGTTAGAAATCCCTTGCAATATTTCAAAGTAAGCAGGGGAGATCCCCCAGAGTCCTGGCCAATATTTATCCATTAACCGTCATCATTAATACAGATTCAATACAGGTCATTGTCACATTTCTGTTTGTGGGACCTTGCTGTGTTTTTTAAAATTCATTCATGGGGATGTGAGCATCACTGGCAAGGCCAGCATTTACTGCCCAACCCTAACAGCCCTTGTGAAAGTGATGGTGAGCCGTTACCTTGAACTGCTGCCGTCCATGTAATGTAGGTAGACACACAGTGCTGTCAGAGAGGGAGTCCAGGTTTTTGACCCAGCGACAGAGAATAAATGGTGAGATAGTACACAATTTGGCTGCTGTATTTCCTACAGTGCAACTGCACCTATACTTCTAAAGTACTTAATTGGCTGTAAAGCCCTATAGGATGTCCTAAGGTTGTGGAAGGTGCTGCACAAATGCAAGTCTTTCTTTTACTTTCTGGGCTAGGAAGGTGGAAAATGGCCAATAGTGTCTGGGTGCAATCCAATGTCTCTAGGAGGAAAGTGCTGGTGGGTGAACATCAGGTGACAGCAGGTTTGTGCTTAGCTGTGTGCATAGTCCTTGTATAGTCAAATAACCTGCCCACAGTCATCCAGTCATTGGCTGCAGCCTGGAGAATAGCTACTCATGTCAGATGGCAGAGTGTGACTGTCGCACATGTAACCTAACCCCAGCATTCAGGGAAGGAAAGGAGAAAACTGGTAAGGAGAGGGGTGGGGAAATAAGTTACTCCTACATAACTGAATTTTACAAAAGGGGATGGGCCACTTCTTGTTAAGGATCTAAAAGATTTTAACACTTGTGAAACAGGTGCACTCAAACATGGGGCATGGCAGTTGAGGACAATGAAGATTGATGCTGACTGCATTAACCCAAAGTGATGTGGCATTCATGGAACAGACACTGGTTTTGCTATTGCAATTTGTTTTAGCTCACAAAGACAATCTTAACAAACATTGCAAATTGAAAAAAGAAAAAAGGAAAATATTCAACAATAAACAGCTAAGGCATTAATTTAAAAAAATATTTGTTTTAACAGAAGAAAAATTTTACACTTGTCATAATGATATAGAACTGAAAAATATTTCCATCTCAACATTCTGTGTAGGGCGCATTGATGGCACAATTAAGCATTCTTGAACCCTGGTTTAACACACTTCAGGATTGGAAAGCAATGGCACAGTTAGGCACAGGAGCTATCTCGTGTTTCCTCGAGCTGTTTTGGGTTAGGCCACACTTCCTGTGCGATTGGGGGCCCAATGAGGTTGTACTTACATTGCTGGTCTGGCATCAATCAATTCCTTCCCCATCAGGGGTGTGAGAGATGGCATGTGTGGGCCTTCAAAAAGATGCTAAGGCTGCCTGGCAGTTTAGCAGTTCTAAGAAGAGAATGTATATCATGTGATGCAATGGACAGCTGTCCCACATGTGCTTCATCCACATGTTAGTAGGGTGTTGTCATTGTGGGGCGTGCATCTTCTTGCTGCCAGCAGTGAGCTGTAACACTCTTTGCATCTCAAGCAAGACCAACACACTTCGGTGATGCACAGAATGCATGACATTAACTTGGGGACAGAATTAAATCTTTTACTCATGCCTGCCCTTTACAATCTCTCAACAAGACTTTTAATGTAGCGACTTTATTGTACAAATATGGGCCTGAATTTTATGTAGTCAGCAGGGGTTCTGCCGCTGGGGCCGAAAGGGGGGGGGAGCGAACCCACTGCTGGGTCAGTGGGATCTGGGGCCACATCTCGTCCGTGGCAGCCAATTAGGTGGCTGCCGCTGGGGCTACCATCCCTATTAAGGATGGCAGCCCGCCCCCAAGAGCTGCCGGCCAATCAGAAGGCCAGCAGTTCAGCAGCGCCACCTAACGGTGGCCACTGCTAGGGCTACACCTGCAAGATGAGGGTGTATTGATGCGGCTGTCAGACAGGCCGAGGCAAGGGACAGGGGGTAGTCGCTGAGGGCAGGTGGCGTCATTGCTGCGGGGGTGGGCATTGCTGCCGGGAGCTCCTCTGTGGGCCAAAGTGTGCCTGAAAAGCACGGATTCCACCCTCACCCCCAGCCCAAGCAACCCACAGGGAGGCCACCAGGATTTACCTAACGGCCTTCCCACGCGGCAGAGTGTCTCCCAAGTACCGGTAAAATGCCAGTGGAGGCAGGAAAAGTCACTTTATTGGCCAGTTAAGTGGCTCAATTGGGCTCTGGGTGGGCGGGGCTGTCGGACACCTTTCCCACCACTGGCAAGCTGGTATGTCGGCAGGAAGACAAAGAGCACAACACCTTCCGTACCATTTTGCCAGCTTTCCTGCCCCCTAGCCCGTCCCCAAATGGCTGGTAAAATCCAGCCCATTTTTTCTGCTAATCGGAATACATATTTTATACCTGTACACACGTCTTGTCCACAAAACTAGCCCTCCTGTTTTCACATTTTTGTTGCACTTTTGTGTCAACTTGCCAGTATAAATTCGTCTCTTTGCATGTCTATTGGAAATTGCCTCTGTAAACTTATTACCCTCAAATCATTGGTGACACAAGAGCACATTGCTTTTGCATCTCCCAGCTCCTCAGCTCACATTGCAGAAAAACTCTGCTCCAACCAACTCCTCTGTTTCCCAAATTGCCTCAGGTTTTACAAATTAACTGCAA
The DNA here is from genome assembly GCF_036365525.1 of Heterodontus francisci. NCBI lineage: Eukaryota > Metazoa > Chordata > Chondrichthyes > Heterodontiformes > Heterodontidae > Heterodontus > Heterodontus francisci. The sequence goes on from NC_090393.1 coordinate 14,244,450, forward strand.
ATAAAAATTTTTTTTAAAAAGCACTGTGTAAAAATGCATGACATTAACTTGGGGACAGAATTTAATCTTTTACTTATGCTTACCCTCAAACACCTCTTTAGCTAAAGATGGCTATTAATCTTGGTCCCCAGGATGCAGCACCATAGGTCAGACTGCCCTAATTTACCACATCACTGGAATATATTTGCTATTCAAAGAATACTGCAGATGAGGAAAAGATTGGAAGGCTTTAGTGCAGTGCTTCATTCAGTCGATTTGGTGCAACTGTGGCAAGAAAGAAAAATCAAACATGATGGTTGAGGAAGGTTTGTAGGGGTCAGCAAAAGTATTTTGCAGGCTTGTAAATCTTGGCTGAGATCTCAGCCAGCCCACCACCAGAATAAAGGTAGTGACACTACCACTGGCATTTTGACAGATCACTGCCAGGGGGATGCCTCAGATGGCACTCTTGACAGTGAAGGAAATTAGATGGCAAAGTAGATGGTTGGCTTCCTGCCCTCTCCACACTGTCTAGCCAGGCTTCTAATGTTGGGAAGACAGTACAGAGCTGTTCCAAGTAAAAAGAACTTCCCAGCATCATAGCATGACACAGCACAGAAGGAGGCCATTTGGCCCATCATGCCCATGCTGGTTCTGTGAAAGAGCTATCCAATTAGTCCCGCTCCCTTGCTCTTTCCATACAGCCCTGCAAATGTTTCCTTTTCAAGTATATATCCAATTCCCTTCTGAAAGTTGACTATTGAATCTGCTTCCACTGTCACTTTCAGACAGTGCATTCCACATCATAACAACTCACTGCGTTAAAAAAAAAATTATCTTCATCTCCCCACTACTTCCTTTACTAATTACTTTAAAATTTGTGCCCTCTGGTTACTGCCACTGAAAACATTTTCTCCCTATCTACTCTTTCAAAAGTCCTCAAAATTTTGAATAGCTGTATTAGATCTCCCTTTAACCTCCTCTGCTCTAAGAGGAACATCATGCTTTCATCTTGTCTCATCATGCCATCGAAGCTTCTCAAAGCACTTTGCAACATGATTTATTTTCGGAGTGCAGTGATTATTGTTATGTAGGTGTACAGAAACAGTTCTCTCGTAACTTTAGCACCTGATGTTCTGGATCGGCTCCATTCACATTGTGTGGTGTTTTTAGCATTCTTTTGGGCCTCCTTATCTCGAGAGACAATGGATACGCGCCTGGAGGTGGTCAGTGGTTTGTGAAGCAGCGCCTGGAGTGGCTATAAAGGCCAATTCTGGAGTGACAGGCTCTTCCACAGGTGCTGCAGAGAAATTTGTTTGTTGGGGCTGTTGCACAGTTGGCTCTCCCCTTGCGCCTCTGTCTTTTTTCCTGCCAACTACTAAGTCTCTTCGACTCGCCACAAGTTAGCCCTGTCTTTATGGCTGCCCGCCAGCTCTGGCGAATGCTGGCAACTGACTCCCACGACTTGTGATCATTAATGTACAGATAACCCGTGCAAGAACAATTATTGCAAATCATAACTCAGGTCCTTACTTTATGCCATGCTGTACTATACCTGACCTGGGAGTGCTCAATGATGACCCAGTGTGTCTGAAACGAAAAAGCATTTAATTCCTGAGTGCTAACATGCAATCTCCTCAAGGACCCACCTGAAAGGTATTCAATTTATGGTGCTGTTCGTGTATCCAGATGAGAAACAAGCTGAGGAGCAACCCAGTCGCAAAGAATACGATGAATAAAATGTAAGCCCATTGAGGAAGATGGAGATGACTGAGACCGAATACCAATATGCAGCCCAAGCACACTGAACAGAGAAAAAAAGCGACAACTGCCACAGTCACTATCTCTCCGGGTACAAAATCACGAAGGAAATGTAAATAAGGATCAAAGCAGGACCTCAGCTGGCCAGGCTTTCTTCGTTCTTTGGCCTCTTTTTGCCTCTCCACCAATTGGAGTTTATCCGAAAATGACTCGTATTCTTTCAAGCCACCACTGTCCTGTGCTTGAGGGCTTTGATTGGGTGGGGGTGGCTCCGGGGGGTTTGCTTTATCTGTCTGATAGCGTAGCACAATAATACTGGCAGCAACGAATGTATAGGCCAGGAGCGTACCGATGGACAGAAACTGCACCAGGGATTCCAGATCAAACACCATCGCCAAGATGGCCATCAGGATTCCAAATATAATGATGCCAATCACGGGGACCTTAGTGACCGGGTTCACCTGTGCAAATACCTTGAAGAGCAGGCCATCTTCAGACATAGCATATGCAATCCGAGGGAGGGAAAACAGGCTGCAGAGGAGAACTGTGTTCATTGCTTGAATAGAAGTGAAAAAAAGATAATAATAATCAAAAGACATATCAAGACTGATACACATCTAATCACTTCCTTCCTCCTCTTATCCCATTTTATTCTTATGCTGCCTTGAAGGTGGTGACTCACGCTGTGCCACAGACACCATCCAAGCCTCTGATAACTCATTCAAGATCTTGATGAGAATAAATACTGTACAAGGCATTACAGCAAGTTGTCTTTACCCTACATACAATCAAAAGCACCTTCCATCAGGCAGTCACTGGGTAATAGCAGAAATGGGAGCCACGACTGATTTTCCCTTCTCCCTGGCTGACCTTAGCCAACATCACAGTTAGCAGTTACACATTAGCCGTTACATTGGCTGTGAACAACTAGCTCAGCAAGAGACCAGGGAACAAAGCTGAGGCCCTCTGCTAAGTATGACTCAGTACCACCCTGGGCAGTACATCTATCAACTGAACCATTGAGGGAGCTAAAATATTTCATTTGCCAAGACGTCAGCCCCAAATATCAGTAAAACTTCCCTGTTGCACAATTGCTTCACTTTGTAATTACAGTAACACCACCGCCAATTGCAGTGCAGGCTGCACCTACACATGGCGTAACTAAGACCTGACAATTGGGGTCTGTCTATGAGATGCATTTCCCAGCAGGTAAATATGACATTGGCAACTAATTCTGCACCTGTCACAGTACGTTTCATTTGCTACATTTTTAAAACACTGCAGAAGAAAGTTAAAATTCTGCACTTACCAGAGACAGGGCTGCAAACAGGGTAAATTGCAGAAAACTAGGCCACTCAGTGAAGGAGAGCACAGCATTAAAATTATAAATTAAACAGAAATGTTGAATAGGTTTACCAGAATTATACCTGAACTGCAAGAGTTAAATTAGGAGAAATTACTCAAAGTAGGGTTGTATTCCCTCGAATTTATAAGGCTAATAAGTCATTTGATCAAAGTGTTCAAGATATTTAGTGGAACAGATAGGGCAGTTAGAGAGAAACTATTTCTGCTGGCTGGAGTGCCTAGGACGAGGGAACATAGTCAAAAAAGTAGAGCCAGCCTTTCGGGAGTGAAACATTTCTACACACAAAAGGTGGTTTGGAAGTCTGGAACTCTCTTCCACAAACAGCAAATGATTGGAGATCAATTGTTAATTTTAAATCTGAGATTGATAGGCTTTTGTTAACCAGAGGTATTAAGGGATATGATGCAAAGGCGGCATATGGAGTTAGGTCATAGATCAGCCATGATCCCATTGAATGGCGGAACAGACTCAAAGGATTTTTAGAAAATTCTTTCATGGGACATGAGCGTCGCTGGCAAGGTCAGTATTTGTTGCCCATCCCTAATTGCCCTTGAACAGTGGTGGTGTGCTGCCTTCTTGAGTCGCTGAAGTCCATGTGGTGTAGGTACACCCACAGAGCTGTTCGGAAGGGAGTTCCAGGTTTTTGACCCAGTGACAGTCAAGGTACGGTGATAAAGATCTAAGTCAGGATGATTTGTGACCTGGAGGGGAACTTGCAGGTGGTGGTGTTCCCATGTATCTGCTGTTCTTGTCCTTCTAGGTGGTAGAGGTCATGGGTTTGAAAGGTGCTGTCGAAGGAGCCTTGGCGAGTTGCTGCAGTGCATCTTGTAGATGGTACACACTGCTGTCACTGTGCACCAGTGGTGGAGGGAGTGAATGTTTAAAGTTGTAGATGGTGTGCCGATCAAGTGGGCTGCTTTGTCCTGGTTGGTGTCGAACTTCTTGTTAGGGCTGCACTCATCTAGGCAAGTCGAGAATATTCCATTACACAGCTGGCTTGTGCCTTGTAGATGGTGGACAGGCTTTGGGAAGTCAGGAGGCGAGTTACTCGCCACAGAATTTCCAGCCTCTTTTGGCCACGGTATTTAAATGGCTGGTTCAGTTCAGTTTCTGGTCAATGGTCACCCCCAGGATGTTAATGGCAGGGGATCCAGCAATGCTAATGCCATTGACTGTCAAGGGGAGATGGTTAGATTCTCTTTTGTTGGAGATGGTCATTGCCTGGCACTTATGTGGCACGAATTAAAGGGCCTACTCCTGTTTCTATGTTCCTTTGAGTGAATTCAGTGGTGCAAGTAAAACCGGCTTCTGGATCTCTAACTTCCATTCACTTAACAAAAAAATTTATCACTTTCATTTATGTTATCTTTTTGCCTACTTTTCATCTGCTGAAAGCTTGTATCTTGCCAGGTATGATTCTGCAGATATATGCAGCTATCTAAGTAGTCTTTCTTTGTACATAAATCTGGACCATGATTGTTGACAGGCTACTTAACACTTAAGAGCATCAGAGCATCTCGTCCTCTCCTGGGGTCCACACATAGTCATTTTTTTGATCAGGAGTTACAATAGAGATCTGCTGACTTTATCCTTAGTCCAGGTATACTGAGGCCTCAGAGAAGGTGCAGAGCAGATTTACTAGAATGGTACAAGAGATTAGGGACTTCAGTTATGTGGAGACACCAGAGGCTGGGATTGTTCTCCTTACTGCAAAGGTTAAGAGGAGATTAAATATAGATGTTCATATTTATGAGGGGTTTTGATGGAGTAGAAAGGGAGAAACTGTTTCTAGTGGCAGGAGAGTCAGTAACCAGAGGGCACAGATTTCAGTTCATTGGGAAAAGAACCACGGGGAGATGAGGAGAATTTTTTTCATGCATCACGTTTTATGATCTGGAATACACTGCTTGAATGTGTGGTTGAAGCAGATTCAATACTAACTTGCAAAAGGACATTGGATAAATGCTTGATAAGGGGAGATTTTCAGGGCTGTGGAAAAGAGCAAGAGAGTGAGACTAATTGGATATCTCTTTGAAAGAGCTCGCATAAGCATGTTGGGCCAAATGGCCTCCTTCTCCACTGCATGACTCTATAAATTCCCATGATCTATTACTGCCCTGGCTGTGATCAGATAACTCAGCATAGAAGGGGGAATTTCTCAGTGTGTAAGGTTCAATGGCTGCACCACTGAGCTACTGGGATATAGATATCCAAAGCCAACAATTGTTTTCATAACTAACTTCTCGAATACGTTACAGTGTTTCTCAATTTCAATGACACAGCAATGACTACCTGTATCACTGTTTTAACAGATCATATAATCTAGTCATTCAGAATACTAACATTAGACAACAAAAGTGCAAATAACAAATTAATATACAATGACTTTATGTATGTTGAGCCAGTGTTGTACCTTAAACCTCAGTTGTAACAACAATAACTTGCATTTGTTTAGCCACTTCACTGTAGTAAAATGTCCCAAGGTGCTTCATGGGAGCATAATCAGACAAAAGTTTAACACTGAGCCAAACAAGGAGACATTAGGACAGGTGGCCAAACGGCTTGGTCAGATCTTAAGGAGGGTAAAGGGGGGGGGTGGGGGATGGGGGAGAGAGAGAAGGAGAGGCTGAGAGGTTTAGAGAGGTCAACAGTCTTCCATGACTTTGTGAATGTTAGCTGGCAAAATCTTTCATCTTTTACTTAGGGGGAGGTAAGAGGACGAAGTCGATTAGTAACAGGGTTTGATAGACGAGAGCTGTTGGGACTATCAAGACTGGGCTATTCATTGAAGCAACACAAGGTCATTTGCCTAATTATTATTAGCATCTTGAGCTCCTCAGTGTGTCTATAAATGTCCGCAGGAACAAAATTGCCATGTTCTTACAATGAGTAATTAAAGTAGGTGTTTGCTAGCACAATAATTCTTTTGGTATCAATCTTCTGCAGTTGACCGTAGTTCTACTACATGATGATCTATTGTGAAAATTCTCTTGCCTATCACTAATTTATCAATTGTTTGACGATTCTTGTTTTTCTCAATGTTCTTCATTCATTCCTCCTAATTTCCAAGTACCACCATTTTATATGCTCATCCTCCTTCCACAACCTTACTAGGACCCCTTGAAATTCCGAGGTTTTGGGAGAATGGAAAAGAAGATTTCCAGCTGGGTATGCTAGGAATTTGGGATGGAACCCAGTTCTGCCAGGATTGTGCTTCAACTAAAGTACACCTTTAAATTCTATGCAGCATGGCAGAATCTTCTGTCCACACTCCCCAACCACTCCCCCATCACCAAAATGTCAAGTTGACGTGTCTGAGGGCATTCTCAGACTACCTTGGACATTCAACCCTTATAATATCCATGGGGAATTCATGACTGAGGGCTTTATGAAGGCCCGAAACCTTTACTAGGAAAGGTACTCAGTCCAGAAGGGATTACTACCTTCCTCAATGGGCAAAATATCTCAGGCCCTTTCAAAACCTTCTCTTTGCTGTCAGGGTGTCATGGTGCCATTCCAACATATAAAGGATATAGAAGCACTGGAGAAGGTGCAAAAAAGATTTACTAAAATGATGCCAGGGCTGAGAGGTTATACCCATTAGGAAAGAATGAACAGACTGGGGCTCTTTTCTTTGGAAAATAGATTGCTGAGGGGAGACCTGATAGAGGTCTTCAAGATTGTCAAAGGGTTCAACAGGTCAGACAGAGAGAAGATGTTTTCACTTATGGGTGAGACCAAATCTAGGGGCCATGGATATAAGACAGTCACTAATAAATCTAATAGGGAATTTGGGTGAAAATTCTTTACACAGACAGTGTCTGTCTTCACTGTAGAAAACACAAACAACATTCCAGAAATACTTGTAGATCAAGAGGTGAAAGGGAGGGAGGAACTCAAAACAATTACATTCACCAGGGAAAGGGTACTGAGAAAACTATTAGAACTAAAGGCTGACAAGTCCCCAGGACCTGATGGCCTGCATCCTAGGGTCTTAGAAGAAGTGGCTGAGGAGAAATAGATGTAATTTTCCAAAATTTCCTAAATTCCGGAAAGGTCTTATCAGATTGGAAAATAGTGAATATAACTCCTCTATTCAAGAAAGGAGGGAGACAGAAAGCAGCTAACTATAGGACAGTTAGCCTAACTTCTGTCATAGGGAAAACGCTAGAATCTATTATTAAGGAGGTTACAGCAGGGCACTTAGAAAATTTTAATGCAATCAGGCTGAGTCAACATGGCTTTGTGAAAGGGAAATCATGTTTGACTCATTTATTAAAGTTCCTTGAGGAAGTAAGAAGTAATATGAAACAAAGGGTAACCTAAAGATGTGATGCACTTGGATTTCGAAAAGATGTTTGATAAGGTGTCACATTAAGATTACTACACAAAATAAGAGCTCATGGTGTAGGCGGTAACATATTGACATGGATAGAGGATAGTTTCCTGTTAGCTAGCCAGAGAGTAGGCATAAATGGGTCATTTTTTGGTTGGCAAGATGTAACGAATGGTGTGCCACAGGGATCAGTGCTGGGACCGCAACTATTTACAATCTGGATGAAGGGACAGAATGTATGGTTGCTAAATTTATTGATGACATTAGATAGGTAGGAGAGTAAGTTGTGAGGAGGACATAAGGAGTCTGCAAAGGGATATGGATAGGTTAAGTGAGTGGCCAAAAATTTGGCAGATGGATATAATGTGGGAAAATGTGAACTTGTCTACTTTGGTAAGAAGAATAGAAAAGTAGTATATTATTTAAATGGAGATAGATTGCAGAACTCTGCGGTACAGAGGGATCTGGGTGTCCTGGTACATGAATCACAAACAGTTAGTATGCAGGTACAGCAAGTGATTAGGAAGGCAAATGGAATGTTGTCATTTATTGCAAGGGGAATGGAATATAAAAGTAAGGAAGTTTTGCTACAGTTGTACAGGAAGTTGGTGAGACCACATCTGGAGGACTGTGTACGGTTTTGATCTCCTTACTTAAGAAAGGATATGATTGCACTGGAAACAGTTCAGATAAGGTTCACTTGACTGATTCCTGGGATGAGGGGGTTATCTTAGGAGGAAAGGTTGGACAGGTTGGGCCTGTATTCATCGGAGTTTAGAAGAATGAGAGGTGATCTTATTGAAACATATAAGATCTTAAGGGGTCTTGACAGGGTGGATGCTGAGAGGATGTTTCCCTTTATGAGAGAGAGTAGAACCAGGGGTCTCCCATTTAAAATGGAGATGCGGAGAATTTTTTTCTCTCAGAGGGGCGTTTGGCTGTGGAATTCTCTTCCCCAGAGAGCAGTGGAGATAGGTTATTGAATATTTTTAAGGCCAAGTTAGATAGATTATTGATTGACAAGGGAATCAAAGGGTATAGGGGGTAGACAGAAAGGTGGTGTTGAGGCCACAATCAGATCAGCCATGATCTTACCCAATGGCGGAGCAGGCTCGAGGGCCGAATGGCCTACTCCTGCTCCTAATTTGGATGTTCGTATGGTTGGAAAGTGGAACTCACTACCCCAGGGAGTAGTTGGGGTGAATATAATAAATGCATTTTAAGGGGAAACTAGATAAACATACAAGTGAGAAAGGAATAGAAGGATATGTTGATGGGGTTAGATGAAGAGGAATGGGAGAAGGTTCATGTGGGGCATAAACATGGCATGGACCTGTTGGGCCAAATGATCTGTTTCATTGCTGGAAATACTTGGTAATACTTTGTAACATGCTGACTTGCAATTTGGGGCAGGCACTACTGGCATACTCACTACCAACGTTCCCTGTAAAATTCTGTTGTTTTGCACAACTAGTTTTTTCAATGCGCAGTACCTATAGTTTTGTCTTTGTACGGCTGTGTCGGTGCAGTATTTAACATGGAGCAAGGCCTGCATGGTACCTTCCAGGCTGCTGCATGCCCGCCCATGGCAACACCTTGGAAGGAACATTGCCCACTACCTCCTTTGATTTATAATCTACTGTTTTGGATAAGCAGTTCAACATTTCATTGGTTTTGTTAATTGCTGCACTTCATCCGTTTAGCATGGAGTCTCCTAAGTCTCCTAGGTCTCTTTTAGCATCATCATTAGTTATCTCAACACCATCCATGAAGTACATGTCATCTATTTTTCAGTTCGTACATGTACACTTCTTTGAATTAAATTTTATCTGTCAATCTCATGGCCATTTACATCTCTTGTCCAACTCATTTTCAATCTTGGTGGCATCTAACACTTTTATAAACACTGCCATGATGGACCAAATAGCCTTCTTCTGTGCTGCATTATTGTATGATAAACTCTTGGCCTTTCATCGTGGTTTCTTAACCAGAAAGTACAGATATCTAATCTTCCTGAGAGTAACACTAAGGCACATAGAATCATAGAAAGAGGCCAATTGTCCCATCGTGTCTGTGCCAGCTGAAAAACGTTCCACCCATTCTAATCCCTCCTTCCAGCATTTGGTCCGTAGCCCTGCAGATTACGGCACTTGAGGTGCATATCCAGACTTCTTTTGAATGAGTTGAGGGTTTCTGCCTCAACTACCCTTTCAGGCAGTGAGTTCTAGACCCCACCACCCTCTGGGTGAAAGAACATTTCTTCATCTCTCCTCTAATCTTTCTACCAATCACTTTAAATCTATGCCCCCTAGTCACTGACTTCTCTGCTAAGGTTAATAGGCCCTTCACCTCCACTCTATCCAGACCCCTCAAAATTTTGTACATTTCAATCAGATCTCCCCTCAGCCTTCTTTGTTCCAAGGAGAAAAACCCCAGCCTATCCAATTTTTTCTCATAGCTGCATTTTTCCAGTCCTGGCAACATCCTCATAAACCTCCATTGCAAGATATTTCCCCCATGCAGGTCGTTCACATTGCACTCACTGTAACAATAGATGGGAAGGGAAGGGATGAAAAATCTTGTTTATTATTGTATGACTTGGACTACAAATATATTTGACAGAAAATAAATGAGAAGGACAAGTGGCCATCGACCATGCTTCTAGCGCCAGCTGTGAATCAAACATTTGGACACTGCTCCACTAAGCTAAACACATAGCTTTGAAAAATAATTTTAAAAATGCTCCATTCATGTTTCCAAATACCTACAACAAAGAGATCCAATAGCCACGATGAATCCAGCCCAGGCATAGCCTCTCCTGTAAAAGGCATCTGAGAGTGCCGAGTTTGGGTTTAAGCTGTGCCAGGGAACCATCAGGGTGACTGCTGCAGAAACCAAGGTGTATGCTAAAGTAGCCAGGCCCAAGGAAACTACTGTCGCTATAGGGATAGCCTTTTGAGGGTTCCGAGCCTCTTCTCCAGATGCTGCAATGACATCAAATCCTACAAATGCATAAAAACAGGTTGCTGAACCAGCTATGATGCCTGAAAATCCAAAGGGGGCAAAGCCACCCTCTTCAGCACTGAAGTTCTTTGGATCAGCTAGGATGAACCCCAATATCAGAATGAAGAGTATCACTCCGATGCTGATGGCTCCAAACATGTGATTCAGCCAAGAGGCAACTTTGGCCCCGCAAGTGATGAATGCTGTGGCAACGAGCAATATCGCGGGGGCTAGCATATCGGGGTTGTGGGCAAGCAAGGGCATGTTCCACGTGCCAATGTGAGTTTCAGTGAAATTTTGAATTTTGTAGTTGAAAATAGAATCCAGATAGCCACTCCAAGCTCTGGCCACAGCAGCTCCTCCAATCATGTATTCCAGAATGACATTCCAGCCAATCATAAAGGCCCAGATTTCACCAACTGAGACATAGGTGAACATGTAGGCGGAGCCAGTCTTTGGCACACGGGAACCAAACTCAGCGTAGCAAAAGGCGGCCAGCAGAGAAGCAAAACCTGCGAAGATGTAAGAAAGGATGACAGCAGGACCGGCAACATCCTTGGCGACTGTGCCCGTCAGGACGTAAAGGCCAGAGCCAACCATGCCACCAAAGCCCAGCATGATCAGGTCCAGAGTTGATAGGCACCTATTCAGGGCAGTCTCCATCATATCTGCCTCTAGGGTCTTCACTCTATTCAGCTTCTGGCAGAATCGAGCCAGGGAGTTAAAGCTGGGCAACCTGCTCACCATTATTGCCCCTTTATTGTGTCAAAAATGTTCAGTGTTAAAAGTTAGGGCTTGTTAGCAGAGGAGATGGAGGCTTGATTTATCTGTATTTATTCTAATCTCCGATGCAGCAGAGAAAATCTCATTTCCGAAAGAGTACAGTTTGATGGTAATTACAGATCTGTGAATCAAAAGAAGAAAAACAAAAATGTTATTCGCTGTGGTTTTCTGACTGTTGACCTAGGTTAAGGGCTACTCTCAAGAACGCTACAACATACTTCAGCGACAGCATGTGACGATCTGAGTAGGTGCCATATGATGCTTTGCACAGTGACCTCCGAATTTTGAAATGTACCACCCTCAGAAGTTGCCAATTGGAGGGCAGGTCTCTCCCCATGGACACAGCTTGTTACTCTCATCAGTATCCCTTTAAAATAAATTGATCGGATACAATGAATCATGATGCACCAGCTCTTTGAACCAGTATGTATGAGAATAATTAATGGCAGAAATAGTACTTTCAACACAAAGTACTTGCACAGTCTGTATATCATAGTGAATACACTCCTCCTGAATAGTTTCCAACCTACAGTGAAATAGCTCTTCTGTGGTCCTCACCACAAACACTGTGCTCTTGCCATCAACTTCATCCCCCTCCCTGGATCCTATCTCAGACTGCTCGCAACCTCAATGTCCTGTTTACAGAATCATTGAATGGCTACAGCACAGAAGGAAGCCATTTGGCCCATCAAATCCATGCCAGCTCTCTGCAAGAGCAATTTATCTAGTTTCACTCCCTTTCTCCCTTACCCTGCAAATTTTTTCCCTTCAGGTGCTTATCCAATTCCTTTTTGAGAGCCATGATTGAATCTGCCTCCACCCCTACTCCCAGGCAGTGCATTCCAGATCCTAACCACTCGCTGCATAAAAAAGCTTTTCCTCATGTTGCCTTTGGTTCTTTTGCCAATCACCTTAAATCTGTGTCAGCTGGTTCGCGACCCTTCTGCCAATGGGAACAGTTTCACTTTATCTACTGTCTAGACCCTACATGATTTTGAACATCTCTATCAAATCGCTCTTAACTTGCTCTTCTCCAAGGAGAATAGCCCCAGCTTCCCCAGTCCATCTAACTGAAATCCCTCGTCCCCGGAACCATTCTTGTAAATCTTTTCCACATCCTTGTAGGTACTAAAGGGTTAGCCTTTTCTATGTTTTATCTGTTGGATGAATCTATAAATTATGGTCTGATAAAACTCACATGAGATGCTATGTTTTAAATTAGAATGATTTTAAGTGATGTTGCGGTTATGTTCGGGATTTTATATATGTATATATATCAATGTATTAGATCAGAATTAAGTTATGGACTTTGTGTTTAGAATCATGTTGTTAAATGTGCAATGTATATTTGTATACTGTAGTGGGGAGATGGTGGTAGACAGTGTTTATTGTAACAAGAGCAGAAGTAGCATTGCCACGAGACCAGATGCACATTTTGCATTTCAACTAAGACAGACTCAGTCACAATAAGGGATAGACTTGTAGGCCTCATGAAGGATGATAATGCAAATTCAAGACTGGAATATTGATAGGGACAGCAAATATTCCCCATTGTGTGATAACGACTTGGGCCATCAAGCTGTCTGCAGAGACAACGTACAGAAGCTAGGGTCATATCTGCTGTAATCTGATCACTATAAATTAATCAAGGGGGGATAAGGTACAGAAGGTGAGGTCATACCTGACCAAAGGGTTAAGGTGGACTATAACCTAATTTGGATAGAAGAAACCCCCGGAGGGGGGCCATAAATGGCAGGTGCTGGGACAGCTCAGGCGCACTGATTCAAGAAGAAACCAACCTACAGTCAACAGAACACCTCAAGAAAGAAGATGGTGCCACAGCAGCTCGGAAGGCAAGGACTGAGGATACCCTATATCCTACTGTATAACTACTGCCAGTGGTTAAGTATTGCTTGCATATTCTTGCTGTTCTTAATAAACTCTCTATCTTGATTAAGAAACCAGAGCTTGTACTTTGTGGGTCAAAAGTTAGTCAACATCCCACCTAAACATACAAAAATCATACACCCTCTCTATGCCTTCACATACTTCCTAAAGTGTTGTGTCTAGAATTGGACACAATACTCCAGTTGAAGCTGAACCAATGTTTTATCAAGGTTCATTTAACTGCCTTGCCTATGTTTGATCCCCAAACTGAGCCTTCAACCCCATATCCTGTCCAGCACAATGATCGCCTGCTTCCATTTCAATACATTGCCCAACCTCTGGCCAGCCTCAGCCCATCAGCCACTGGAAGACTCACTCACACCCTCCGCTCTGATGATATTCACTCCTGCAACATGCACAGTTCCATGCCAGCAACATCCTGTTCAATATTCAGCTCTGTTGACTTTTGTATTTGAATAGAGAAGGAGCCATGCATCGTTTTTATGGCAATAAGGTACAGGCAACACTGGTGCCTCTCTGCACAGCTTACGTTACCATAAATACTATAAATAGGGAGTTCAATCATTTCAAAGCATGACGCACCCCCCCCCCCCCCCCCCCCTTTTCATTTTCAGTTTTTATTTCTTTTTTCTTTTTATTTTATTTTAGTTTGTTTCGTCATTCATTTTTCTTAACATATGATTGCCCACTGTTTTTTCATGTTTGTGCTTTGGGCCAGGGCTGTTCATTTTTATGTCCATTAACACCCTCTCTGCATTAACGCTTTATCTTTCAACACACCATTAACATACCGTTTGCCTTTGCTCCATGATCTTCTGGTCAGTTATTCTCTGTGACCCTCTCCTATCAACACCTTTTCATTTGTTATCTCTTGCCCCACCCCTGGTTTAATTGCTTTAAACCTATTACATTTCGAACCCTTGCCAGTTCTGATGAAGGGTCACTGACCTGAAATGTTATCTCTACTTCTTTTTCCACCGATGCTGCCAGACAAACTGAGTATTTCCAGCATTTCTTGTTTTTATTTCAGATTTCCAGTATCTGCAGTATTTTGCTTTTATTTTACGTTACCATAAGTTTACAAGTAAAAGAGGGCATTTTCAGGAAGACAATGCCAGTTTTAAAATAGTATTTTTCTCATTAGCTCACCTTAAAAATTATATGCTTTTTATTTCTTTCTCTGTGGCTGTTTAAACTTTATACATTAGTCATCGGACTAATTTGGATTGTGAATAAGCTGATTTACATTTATGAAGTCATCAACCAAATTTGCTTTATCAGTGTTGTAGAGATTACAGCCCTTTCATCCACCAGGGCTCTATATCTCTTCAAACTGGGATTATTTCAGCCATACCAAAATAAAACATAGCAAGACATGGAAACCATTCAAACATAGCTGCCAAAGTTGTCCTATTGGCTCTGAGGTACTGGCCTGGATGGGAGTTCTGTGCAAGTGAGGATGAGCTGTTGTAAGGTCAAAAAACCTGAAAGGACAGGTTTCCCAAATGTTCTCCAGAATTTAACTGCAAAGCTCCTTTAGATCTTTTTCTGTGGGGTTGGGTGGCCTGATGGTAGTCAAGGAGGTCTCGACTTTGTGACGGTGGGGGATGATGGTGGTTGGGGGGAGGTCAGGGAGAAGACAGATCGCGGTTGCAGGGAGTGGGGGAGGTTTACTGGGTAGCTTGTTGGGCCTGGAGGAAGCACTGCTGTTCCTCCTGACCCACAAGCAGTGCTACAAAGACACTTACCTCATTGATTCAGCCACTCCAGCCTCCATTGAGCTGCTGGGTTGCCTGCAGCCTGTGGTTAAAAGTGGAATGAGGGGTACAAACCTATCAACACCCTTGGGGTTACCATTGACCAGAAACTGAACTGGAGCAGCCATATAAATACTGTGGCTACAAGAGCAGGTCAGATACTGGGAATTCTGAGTTGAATAGCTCACCTCCTGACTCCCCACAGCATGTCCACCATCTACAAGGCACAAGTCAAGAGTGTTGAACCACTGCAGTCTGTGTGGTCTGAGTACACCCACAGTGCTGTTATGGATGGAGTTCCAGGATTTTGACCCAGTGACTG
Source organism: Heterodontus francisci (assembly GCF_036365525.1). Taxonomy (NCBI): domain Eukaryota; kingdom Metazoa; phylum Chordata; class Chondrichthyes; order Heterodontiformes; family Heterodontidae; genus Heterodontus; species Heterodontus francisci. Next base: position 14,259,665 of record NC_090393.1, read on the forward strand.
TGAAGGAATGGCAATATAGTTCCAAGTCAGGATGGCGTGCGGCTTGAGGGGAATTTGCAGGTGGTGGCGTTCCTATGCATCTGCTGCCCTTGTCCTTCTAGGTGGCGGTGGGAAGGTGTTGAAGGAGCCTTGGTGAGTTGTTGCAATGCATCTTGTAGATGGTACTTACTGCTGCCCCTGTGCATCGGTGGTGGAGGGAGTGAATGTTTGAGGTGATGGATGGGGTGCTGACCAGTCAGACTGTTTTGTCCTGGATGGTGCCAAGCTTCTTGAGTGTTGTTGGAGCTACACTCATCTAGGCAAGTGGAGAATATTCCATCACACTCCTTTGGCCCCTCTAATTTAAACTTGAGAAACTATGATGAACGATCAAAGATACCGCCAAGGCGTTGCACTCAATTGTGCATACAAGGATACCCGATTTTCAGTGTGCTATCTGATCCAGCAGGTTTATTTCGGGCTGTTTGTGAACAGTGGTGCTGTATTATCAAAGGCTGAGTTTGGCGATGCTGCAACTGCAGAGGGTGCACTTCCCATACATGTAGTTGCAGTGCTTGGGATGTCAAAGCCAGCAATGTCCTCGGCAGCTGCCTCCACCAAAGATGGATTAATTGTGGTACACAGACTGTGCGGCACAGTGGCGCAGTGGTTAGCACCGCAGCCTCACAGCTCCAGGGACCCGGGTTCGATTCCGGGTACTGCCTGTGTGGAGTTTGCAAGTTCTCCCTGTGTCTGCGTGGGTTTTCTCCGGGTGCTCCGGTTTCCTCCCACAAGCCAAAAGACTTGCAGGTTGATAGGTAAATTGGCCATTATAAATTGTCACTAGTATAGGTAGGAGGTAGGGAAATATAGGGACAGGTGGGGATGTTTGGTAGGAATATGGGATTAGTGTAGGATTAGTATAAATGGGTGGTTGATGTTCGGCACAGACTCGGTGGGCCGAAGGGCCTGTTTCAGTGCTGTATCTCTAATCTAATCTAAGTACCTTGTGCTGAAAGTACTTATTTCTCCCATTAATTATTCTCATAATTGGGGAATCTAGAACCAGGGGTCACAAATTCAAAATGACGGAGAAGCCACTTAGGACCGAGATGAGAAGAAATTTCTTTAGTCAGACAGTTGTGAATCTTTTGAATTCTCTACCCAGAAGGCTATGGAAGCTCAGTCATTGAGTATGGTACAAGCAGAGATTGACAGATTTCTAAATACCAATGACATAAAGGGATTATGGGGATAGTGTGGGAAAAAGGAAATTAAGTGGATGATCAGCCATGATTGTATTGAATGGTGGAGCAGGCTCAATGGGCTGAATGGCCTCCTCCTGCTCCTGTGTTCCTATACATACCCTTTATAACATGGGTGGGATGTGGGGCGGGGTGGGGGGGGAGTAGGGTAGGTGGGGCCTCCAATGCAAAAAGGTTGAGAACCCCTGGTTTAGGAACAGAAAAAAAGGGTTAGGGTTCCTGCTACTATTTATCATGTAACAACCCCTACCAGAAACATGTGTGAAGAGATGGCCACTATGATGATCTCCACAATCAGATTCACTGCGTGTCAGCAGTTATTAAGGCTACTGTCTGTGGAAAATATATCTGGAGAGCAGGGGAAGAGGAGAAAATTGGAGAAAAAATTAACAAGTTAAGTGTAATAAGTAGAATATGTAATAGGGCGGCACAGTGGTTAACACCGCAGCCTCACAGCTCCAGCGACCCGGGTTCAATTCTGGGTACTGCCTGTGCGGAGTTTGCAAGTTCTCCCTGTGACTGCATGGGTTTCCGGCAGGTGCTCCGGTTTCCTCCCACAGCCAAAGACTTACAGGATGATAGGTAAATTGGCCATTATAAATTGCCCCTAGTAAGAGAATTGTGGGGATGTGGTAGGAAATATAGGATTAATGTAGGATTAGTATAAATGGGTAGTTGATGGTCAGCACAGACTTGGTGGACCAAAGGGCCTGTTTCAGTGCTGTATCACTCTATGACTCCAATTATATAGAATGAATTTCAGAACTAAAATGGAGATGGTGATTTCAAATGTCAATTTAATGCTTTTGTTTAGTTTAGTTTAGAGATACAGCACTGAAACAGACCCTTCGGCCCACCGAGTCTGTGCCGACCATCAACCGCCCATATACACTAATCCTACACTAATCCCATATTCCTACCACATCCCCACCTGTCCCTATATTTCCCTACCACCTACCTATACTAGGGGCAATTTATAATGGCCAATTTACCTATCAACCTGCAAGTCTTTTGGCTTGTGGGAGGAAACCGGAGCACCCGGAGAAAACCCACGCAGACACAGGGAGAACTTGCAAACTCCACACAGGCAGTACCCAGAATTGAACCCGGGTCGCTGGAGCTGTGAGGCTACGGTGCTAACCACTGCACCACTAATAACTGGCTTCTATATAAATCATCTTTAGTCTTTTTCATTGCACAAAACACTCTGCCTGCAGACTAAGATAGAGAATTTGATTTACCCTGATGGTCTGATCAGTGGGTAAATTAATCATCATTCGGAGCCATACTAACTATGAAGTTTATAGGTTTAGCCCCTGACCTGTGAGGAATTAGTTGAACTCCACTTGGGTAGAGGTAAGTGCTACAATTGGTCAAGAGTCCCTAGGCTTGGGCCAGGGGTAGGAAATCAGAGAATAACGGAATTGTTACAGAGCAGAAGGAGGCCATTCGGCCCATTGTGTCTGCGGCAGCTCTCCGAATGAGTATTTCACCTAGTGTCACATCCTGCCTTCTCCCCGTCCTGCACATTCTTCCTTTTCATATAACTGTCTAATTCCCTTTTGAATGCTTCAGTTGAATCTGCCTCCACCACGTCCTCAGGCAGTGCATTCCAGACTTTAACCACTCGCTGCATGAAAACATTTTTCCTCACATCACTTTTGCTTCTTTTACCAAATACTTTAAACCTGTGCCCTCTCATTCTCGATCCTTTGACGAGTGGGAACAGTTTCTCCTAATCTACTCTGTCCAGAGCCCTCATGATTTTGAATACCTCCATCTACCTCTCCCCTCAGCCTTCTCTTCTCCAAGGAAACAGTCCCAACTTCTCCAATCTATCTTCATAACTGAAGTTCCTCATCCCTGGAATCATTCCCGTGAATCTTTTCTGCACCCTCTCTAACACCTTCACATCCTTCCTAAAGTGTGGCGCCCAGAACAGGACACAATACTCCAGTTGAGGCCGAACTAGTGTCTTATACAAGTTCAACATATCCCCCTTGCTCTTGTACTCTATGGCCCTATTAATAAAGACCAGGATAATGTATGCTTTATTAACCGCTCTCTCAACCTGTCCTGCCACCTTCTAAGACATATACACACACACACATATATATATATATATATATATATATATGCCCACTTTTGATAAATATCCAATGGCCTCTGTTGCAAGATGCCCAAGTCAGCACCTTCAGGGAAAAGATGGGAGGTTTGAGCACAGGAGGAGTTGAGAGATTTTACTGCATGCTGTTTGAACATGCTGTGCCACAGAATAACATATTAATTCTTCTGTTTCTAACTTTCTGTTATTAATGTGGCTTTAACACTGAGGAAAGGTGACAGTGACAGCACTAGGGATTTCTGTGTCAGTAAAAGCCCCACTACTGCCCAACATGTAGACGCAAATTCAGTATTGATGTATTGGAAGGCATGTTTATATTACAGATATAAACTTTCACAATATATATATATAATTCCACAATCCTGCACTCATAAGGCATGCAAATCAGAAAATTGAGGCTACAATGTTCTAACCCTTGCTCCAATCTTTGCTTCCTTCAAGGTCACTTCCCAAAGGATGAGGGATCAGAGATTAGCCCTCTTATACCATGTTAGTGTTGGCTGGTACAAAGTCGCCATTTTTGTCTGGCATGTTATGTACCTCATTTACACAATGGTTTGTGCTACCCCTTTATCACAAGACTCTTTAAAAAAGACACTTGTTTTTCCCTCCCTCCCTACAGGCGCTGACACTTGATGGACTATGATTCCACACATGCAAACCACCTTCCAGTACCTTGCTGTGGTGAACAGTTCTTCACCTGTGAACTTAGATACTTACTAGCAGGCTAGTCTATCATAAGGTCATCACAGCAGAGCCTGCTCCTGTCCTTAACTAATATCCACATACATGCACTTTGTACATCTTGGCTCCAAACAGCGAGCGGCTGGCCATTCTCCAGCAGCTCCTACTGCTGCTGGAAATATCCAGGCCGGTCACTCTAGGCAATGACTTCAACTGCATCATTGATGTGGCTGGACAATTCAGCAGGGCTGACTGCAAACTGGACACCATGTAACGGTAAAAGACGCCAAGCTGCATGATGTCTTCAGCAACCCTGTAGGCGGAGCACCGTGTAGATACACTTGGTCGAGGCCGGGCTGTCCGTCCATTCCAGGATAGACTTCCTGTATGTGTCCAGAGCATTCACAATCAATATCCACCGGCATCAAGCCAGTGTTCTTCTCCGAGCACTGCCTCCAACTGGCCGACTGTCACTTTCAGGAAGACTAGAGGGTTGGTGGGGGGCTTGGAAACTGAACAAGAAACTGTTGACCCCAGAAAACATTGAGGAACTCAACAGGGATTGCAAAAGTTGGAGAACCATGAAACCCCTCTTTGATCCCTGATGCACTGGTGGGAAGCGATCAAGATGAATATCAAGAGGTTCTTCATCCTCAAAGGTGTTCAGAAGGTGAGAGAGACAGAGGGAAATGTCCCGACTCCAGAAAAGCATGCAGAATCTGCTCCTGCTGCAGTCGATGGGGGTCAAGGTCAAGGAGGATCTCCAAGAGGTGAACATAGGAGCAGGAGTAGGCCATTCAGCCCCTCGAGCCTGCTCTGCCATTCAATACGATCATGTCTGATCATCCACTTCAATGTCTTTTTCCTACACTATCCTCATATGCCTTTAGGTCATTTGCATTTAGAAATCTGTCAATCTCTGTTTCAAACATACTCAATGACTGAGCTTCCACAGCCCTCTGGGGTAGAGAATTCCAAAGATTCACAACCCTCTGAGTAAAGAAATTTCTCCTCATCTCGGTCCTAAGTGGCTTCCCCCTTATTTTGAAATTGTGTTCCCTGGTTCTAGACTCCCCAACCAGGGGAAACATCTTACCTGCATCTACCCTGCCTATCCCTGTAAGTATTTTGTAGGTTTCAATGCGATCACCTCTCATTCTTCGTAACTCTAGAGAATACAGGCCCAGTTTCCCCAATCTCTCTTCATAGGACAGTCCCGCCATCCCAGTAACAAGTCTAGTAGTGAATCTTTGTTGCACTCCTCTATGGCAATAATATCCGTCCCAAGGTAAGGGGATCAAAACTGCACACAGTACTCCAGGTGCAGTCTAACCAAGGTTCTACACAATTGAAGCAAGACTTCACTACTCCTGTACTCAAATCCTCTTGCAATAAAGACTATCATACCAACAGCCTTCCTAATTGCTTGCTGCACCTGCATGTTAGCTTTCAGTGACTTATTGACAAGGACACCCAGGTCCCTTTGTACACCTACACTTTCTAATCTCTTACCATTTAAGAAATACTCTACATGTCTATTCCTCCTACCAAAGTGGATAAACTCACAGTTTTACACATTATATTCCATCTGCCACATTCTTGCTCACTCTCTAAGTCTTTCCAAATCCTCTTGAAGCCACTTTGCAGCTTCCTCACAATACACATTCCCACCTAATTTTGTGTAATCCACAAACTTGGAAATATTACATTTGGTCCCCACATCCAAATCATTGATATATATAGTGAACAGCTGGGGTCCAAACACTGATCCCTGCGGTACCCCACTAGTCACAGCCTGCTAGCGCAAGAATGACCCGTTTATTCTTACTCTCAGTTTTCTGCCTGTTAACCGATCCTTAATCCATGCCAGTGTATTACCTCCCATCCCATGTGCTTTAATTTTGCTAAGCAACCTCCTGTGGGGACTTTATCAAAGGTCTTTTGAAAATCCAAGTATACCACATCCACCGACTCCCCTTCAATTCTGTTAGTAACATCCTCAATAAACTCCAACAGGTTCGTCAAACATGATTTCCTATTCATAAATCCACATTGACTATGCCCAATCAGATCATTATCCAAGTGTCCATTTATCACATCTCTTAGAATAGATTCTAGCATTTTCCCAATGACTGAAGTGACTAACAGCTCTGGAATGCCCTGTTTTTTCTCTCCCTCCCTTCTTAAATAGTGGGGTGACATTTGCAACTTCCAATTTGCAGGAACTGCTCCAGAATCTATAGCATTTTGGAAGATGATCACCAATGCATCGACTATCTCTGTAGCTTCCTCTTTCAACACTCAGGGATGAAGAATATCAGGTCCTGGGGACGTACCAACCTTCAGCCCCATTAATTTCTCCAATACAACCTTCTTACTAATACTAATTTCCTTCAATTCCTCATTCCTCCTAATCCCTTGGATGTTTAATTCTGGGAGATTTCTTGCATCTTTCTCCGTGAAGACAGACACAAAGTAATCATTTAGCTACTCTGCCATTTCTCTATTCCCCATTATAAATTCTCCTGACTGTGCCTGTAATGGACCCATATTTGTCTTAGCCAAACATTTCCTTTTTACATTGCTTTAGAGGTTTTTACAGTCCATTTTTATATTTTTTGCTAGCTTACATTCATATTCTATTCTCCCTTTCTTGATTAGTCTCTTCACCCTCCTTTGCTGTATTCTAAAATCCTCCCAATCCTCAGGTTTACTACTATTTCTGGCAACTTTATAGGCCTTTTCTTTTAATCTTATAAAATCCTTAACTTCCTTTGTTATCCACAGTTGACTGACTTTACTTGAAGGAATGTATAGTTGCAGTAAACGATGTAATATTTCTTTAAAGATTATCTTTTGCCTATGTACTGTCATACCTTTTAATGTATTTTCCCAATCCATTTCAACCAATTTGCCCCTCATACCTTCATAAGTTCCTTTGTTCAAATTTAACACCCTGGCTTCAGATTGAATTACCTCACTTTCAAACATAAAGTAAAATTCTATCATATTATGGTAAAGAGCCAGCAGGCCTCGCTCTTTGCCGTCTAGAGTCCGCTCCATGGAACAGGATGAGACGTGCTCGGGTTTCTTCTTTCAAAAGGTAGAGAGAGAGCTCTAATCAGCAGCCTGAAGGAAGAGGACGGCTCGGTAACATCATTGCAGTCTGACATACTAAGGATCAGCAAATCCTTCTATGCTGGGCTGCAAGATGTGAAGCCCAGAGACAATATGGCCTCACAGTCCTTCCTGTCCTCTATCATGGAGGTCTTAGATGACAGTACATGGGACAATCTGGACAAACCGCTGACTCTGGACGAGCTGACAAAGGCCTTCAGGTCTCTTCAGGTCTTCTGAGATGAGTAAAACGCCCGGAAGCGACAGCTTACCAGCTGAGTTGTATTCAACTCTGTGGGACTGGATCGGCCCAGACCTGCTGGAAGTGTACGAGAGTACGCTTCTGGCCAGCAGCATGTCAGAATCCATGAGGAAAAGCATCATTGCCCTCATCTACAAGCGGAAAGGGGAGACGGAGGAAATCAGAAATTAGCGGCCCATCTCACTGCTTAATGCGGACTACAAAATTCTGTCCAAAGCCATCACTAATCAGGTCAAGTCTGCTCTGGAATTGGTGATTGACACCCATCAGACCTGTACTGTATCCAGTAGGAAGATCTGATAGCCCTGCACTACTCAGGGATATGATCGCCCATGTGCAGGACAGGGGGGTGGACACCTGCCTGATCAACTTGGACCAGGAGAAGGCAGATTATCGCACACCTACATGATGGACATGCTCTCCAAATCAGGTTTCGGAAGGGAATCCGCAATTAGATCTAGCTGCTCCACACAAACATTAAGAGTGCAGTTTCAATCAATGGGTGGGAATCAGAAGGTTTTCTGATCAAATCTGGAGTCAGGCAGAGCTGTCTTGGCTCCCCAACCTGTAAGTGTGCTGCACCGAACTTTTTGCTGAGTCCATCAGGAAGGATATGGTCATAAGAGTGCTGACAATCCCAAGCAGCAGAGGCACTCAGCTCATAGCCTCCCCGAACATGGATTATGTCACTGTCTTCAGCTCGGACCTGCTGTCAGTTTGCTGACTGATGGGCATCTGCGACCAGCTCAAACTTGCCTCGGGAGCCAAAGTAAATCATGGAAAGAGTGAGGCCATGTTCTTTGGGAACTGGGCCAACCGATCCTTTGTTTACTTCACCATCAGGTTAGACTAGCTGAAGATGCTGGGGATATGGTTCGGAAGGGCGGGGGCATGGAAAGAGTGTGTAGCCATGGTGAAACAAAAACTAGGCATGTGGGAGCAACGCTCCCTCTCCATTGCGGGTAAGAACTTAGTAATTAGGTGCGAGGCGCTCTTGGTGTTGCTATACGTGGCGCAGGTCTGACCCATAACCCACTCCTGCGCCCTGATGGTCACCCAAGCCATCTTCTGCTTTATCTGGAGATCAAAAATGGACCATGTCCACAGGAATACAATGTACAAACCTCCAAATAAAGACCGGAAAAAATGTACCCAATGTTGCCCTCTTCCTGATGGCCACCTTTGTGTGCAGCTGCATAAAGCTGTGTGTAGTCCCATGGTACACAAACACCAAGTCTCACTAAATGCTGAGGGTCTATATGTCCCTGGTGTTGCGAAGGATGGGTCTGGCCACATTCCCGTGGAACGCTCCATTCAGTTGGACTGTGCCATACCACCTGTCCCTCATGGAAAAGTTTGTAAAGAAAAACACCTTTCACCACAAGTCCATCAGGCAGTGGTCCGCATTTAACATCCTGGAGGCCCTGCAGGAAAAGGAGATGGTGGATCCTGCCGGATGGTTCCCCGAGCAGACTGTCAAACTCATTTGGCAGAATGCCTCATTGCCAGAACTTTCAAACAGTCACCAAGATGAAGCTTGACTGGTGGTGAGAAGGGCATCCCCCGGTCAGGTCCTTCCTGCACACCCAGAGTCTCACCGCCTCTGCATGCTGTCCTCGAGGTGGCTGCGATGGAAAATAGACTATCAACGATCTCCTACTGGAATGCGCCTTTGAAAAGCAGGTCTGGAAAGAGATGTAGTGGTTTCTGTCGAGGTTCATCCTGAGCTGCTCCGTAACGCAGGACTCAGTGCTCTATGGGCTGTTCCCAGGAACGCACACCGTGATAAACATCAACTGCTGCTGGAGGACCATCAATTCCGTGAAACAGACTCTTTGGTCTGCCCAAAACTTGCTGGTCTTCCATTGCAAAGAGATGTTGACGACAGAGTGTCATTCCAAGGTCCAGGACTACACAGAGTCATTTATGGCCTATAATGGATGCCCATCGAGTCCATGCCAGCTCTTGGCGGAGCAATCCAATCAGTTTCACTCCCCCGCTTGATCCCATAGCCCTGCAAATTTATTTGCTGAGGGATGCATTAAAGTTTGAGGCGCCACAAAATCTCAATGGGGAAAGACCACTAATTAAAGCCGTCCTACCATAATATACTGAGGAGTTGAAAACTGTTTAAAACCCCTTGGGCTGTATGCACCAGAGAATGTTTAATATGAAATGTAAAACTATACTGTAAATATCTATTTAGAGATACAGCACTGAAACAGGCCCTTCAGCCCACCAAATCTGTGCCAACCAACAACCACCCATTTATACTAACCCTACAGTAATCCCATATTCCCTACCACCTACCTACACTAGGAGCAATTTACAATGGCCAACTTACAAGTCTTTGGCTATGGGAGGAAACCGGAGCACCGAGCAAAAACCCACGTGGTCAGAGGGAGAACTTGCAAACTCCACACAGGCAGTACCCAGAATTGAACCCAGGTCCCTGGAGCTATGAGGCTGTGGTGCTAACCACTGCGCTGCCCCAACCTGTAATGGCAAGTGTAGTGAGTTGTAAATGCAATTTTTTCTTTTCTTACGTGGCCATATATTGTGTCATAACACTATTGTGCAACATATGTAGTAGCTGTTAAAGAGTGAAGTGAGATAATAGTTACTCTTTTGGGGAGTAGCTACCAGGTTTGCCTGCAGTCATGTGTGAAAGAGTGGCAAGCAGCATAAGCCTGCTGCATGTTGTGAGGTAATCCTGTGGCACGCAAACAACAGCCACAGGCTGCCAATTCAAATGTAGATGGCAAGTCCCATGGCAATCTTTCTGGGGCTGATTTTCTGATTTACTTTTCTGTTCCGCACATGACATTTTGGACGTGTAAGAGGACAGTGGCCCTTTCAGCCAGCTCTTCCTGTACTGCCGTTCTTGGAGAAAGGGGCGCCCTCTGCCCCCAAAGAGGCCAAGCTTCCATTTCTGCGCCTGTTCCAGAATCTTTCCAAGGGTGATATCTATCTTCAGAGCCTGCCATTTGATTTCCTCCCTTCTTCCATCCACAAGCAGGTTTCAACAGTTGCACAGAGGACAAAAAATTATCACTTACCTAATGACAAACTGCTTCCCTAATTGAATCAGGGCACAGGCACAGCCAACTGCCCACCATGTCCTGTCTCCCTGTCAGCTGGGTCAGGAATCAAAACCTGGAATCACTCTGGATCTGAATAGTTTGGTTACACAATGGATAGAAAGAAAATAATACTCTTGAGTTTTAAAATAAAAACTTTTTAAAAACTTTCCAAATATTTGATAGGATTCCAACTGCGGGGAGGGGGCACAGTGGTGCAGCAACTAGCACCGCAGCCTCACAGCTCCAGCAACCCAGGTTCAGTTCTGGGTCCTGTCTGTGCGGAGTTTGCAAGTTCTCCCTGTGACCATATGGGTTTCTGCCGGGTGCTCCGGTTTCCTCCCACAGCCAAAGACTTGCAGGTTGATAGGTAAATTGGCCATTGTAAATTGCCCCTAGTGTAGGTAGGTGATAGGAGAATGGTGGGATGTGGTAGGGAATATGGGATTAATGTAGGATTAGCACAAATGGGTGGTTGTTGGTCGGCACAGACTCGGTGAGCCGAAGGGCCTGTTTCAGTGCTTGTATCTCTCTACGACTATAACTGCAACAGTTACACCTTCCTAAGAAAAAAAAAATTCTTAAGGCTGCCCTCCCAACCCAAACTCTGATATCTAGTTTATAGCTGGTGGAGACATAACAAACAAGCCATGTGTGGATGGGGAGTTTGAACCCGCGTAACTGATACAAGCGTCAAATAATTGCACAAATAGATTAATTTCGCGAAAGTAGACAAAAACGGTATTGTACTAAGACTGCCACGCACAGTAATGTACGTTTGTATAGATGTATACTTTGTTCAATACTTTGTGACCGAACAGGAGATACTGTTGCCAATGATACACACTCGTGTCAATTTCATGTGATATCGACAAAACCATTTGCAATCTCGTTTGCGATTACTCGTCTAGACTCGGAAACAAGGCTGTTAAAAAAAAATAACAGATGGCCTAATATTCCCATCCCAGCGAAATAAATAATTTAAAGGCAGCGAAAGAAAAAGACAAAACTGGACAGCAAAAAAGCCTACCCCCCCCCCCCCCCAAAACAAAAATAAAACTGCACCTTTTATTTCCAACTGAGCGGTCAAATATGACAATTTCCAGGACTCAGGTGAATTTTGCAAAAACATTTCTGCGTTCCAGCTCTGCATTGGCGAAATGATGATGAAAGGTTCAGCGGAAAAAAAAAATACTCACAAGCAACCATCTGTAACAGGCGGAGCCGCAAATCTGGATCAGCGAAAAGGGCAGGACAGATGGGAGGACAGGGTGGAGGGTCCGATAAACACACACACAGTGGGAGTGCTAATTGGGAGATAAAAGCAAGGTATGCACTTGTATTCCTGGCTCCTGGGATCTTGCTTCGACCGCTCTCTATACTCTTTTATCTTTGATCGCACTGACGTCAGGAGTCGCAGGTGGAGAGAAGGAAATTGGGAGAGGGAGGGAGGGAAGGGAAAAACGAATAGAGAGTTGTAGAGAAAGAGCGAGAGAGATGGGAGAGGACAGAGAGAGAGAGTGGACCGCGAGTGAAAAAGGTGGAAGGAAAATGGCACTGGGTTTGGTTGGAAGCCAAGGACAAAGGTTTGGAGGTCAGCACGAAAGATGACATATAGCACCAGAGGAGTCTTAGAGAATTCGACAGACTTTCAGACTCAGAAGAGTGCTAAAGAACACGTCAGGGATTAAACCTGAGGGTTTTCAGCTTTATACGGTGCTCTCGCACGATAGGGATCAAACACTTCAGCCCCTGAGCTACCCATAAGGTCGTAAAATACGTAATGCACAGGAGGAGAAACCACATCAAATTTTAAATAGATGAAAGACACAGTAGCGGAAAAAAGGGATGAGAGCCATTTTATAAAATGCGGACTCGTACAGAGGAAAAACATCCAGAAAAGGTTTGGGCTCCAAGAATTAGCCTACAAGGATTAAATGTAATATCTGTTGATATCGTATTTATTACAAATATATTGTTCTAGCTATAATACCCTTGTCTGGAGATATAATACTGCATGATTTTTCAACTGGAATTGATATCCAATGTTACAGAAAAATCTTAACCGTTCATTTGAATCTTTGCGAAAGAGTTTAAAATTGACATTGACACTGGAAATGACCCAGAAATTGCTGGAGCAAAGTTGGAGCCAACGGCGTGAATTGGATTTTTTAGATCATAGTTTTTTTATGGAAGTGAGAATTGGGAACGGCGCAGTCGGGGCAACAGGGCATCTAGAATCAAGTCCAACAGTCTATCTCCTCAATCAATGAAACGCAAGGATTGAGCGAGAGAGGGAAATCTGTAGGCACATTGCTGAGAAGTGGAAAAACAATAGGGCAGCAATAAGAAGGGATATCAACTACCCTAACATTAACTGGGATAAAATCAAAGTAAAGGGTATAGAGGGTGCAGAATTCTTAAAATGCATTTCGGGGAACTGTATTTTTGCCAATAGGTAACAAAAAACAAGGGAAGGGGCAGTTCTGGATTTATTTTTAGAGTCATAGAAACAGGCCCTTCGGCCCACCGCGTCCATGCCGACCATAATGCCTATCTATACTAACCCCACCTGCCTGCATTAATTCCATATCCCTCTATGCCTTGCTCATTCAAGTACCTGTCCAGATGCCTCTTAAATGTTGCTACTGTTCCTGCCTCCACCACCTCCTCTGGCAGCTCATTCCAGATACCCACTATTCTTTGTGTGAAAAATTTACCCCTTTGATCCCCTTTAAACCTCCTCCCTCTCACCTTAAATCTATGCCCTCTAGTTTTAGTCACCCCTACCATGGGAAACAGACTCTGGCTATCTACGCCTCTCATAACTTTATATACCTCTATCATGTCCCCTCTCATCCTCCTTCGCTCACAGACCCAGCCTATCCAATCTGTCTTTATAACTCAAGCCCTCCAAACCAGGCAACGTCCTTGTGAATCTTTTCTGCACCATCTCTAGCTTAATCACATCTTTCCTGTAGTGCGGCGACCAGAACTGCACATAGTACTCCAAATACGGCCTAACCAATGTTATGTACAACTGTAACATGACGTCTCAACTCTTGTACTCAATGCTTCGGCCCATGAAAGCAAGCATGTCAAGTATGGAGTGTAAACTGACAGGGCTCTAATACTTAGTAAGTAATGATGCATTACAATGCCAACGTGTCATACTTGGTTGGCTGCATTCCAGTTGAATGTCACCAATAGGTTAGAAAGGAAAAGAAGATTACACCTCTCATTTCCCATTGACACTTTCCCGAACTAGCTTGGCATGTACCTGGGAAAGATGGGATGAGGCCAGGCAGTGTAAGTCAACACTCTAATTTCCTTTCCTACTCATGCCCTCATATCCCAAAATTCTTTAACTTGCTTTTCAACAAATATAGGTAATTTTTAAATTTAATTTCAAGCCTGTTCAGTTTATGTTAACGTGAAGCATTCATGTTGATTCTGAACAGGTTTGCATCTGCACTAGTGAATAAGGAAATGGGGGTTGAGGGGGCGGGGAGGGGGTGGTGCAGGGGTGGGCAGCAGTGGAACTGGTCATCTGTTCACATGAAAATTCAGGCTGTTATAAATTTAGAACGACCTGCCAAAATGAATTGGCTGGGGAAGGGCTGAATACAGGTTGCTAAGTACAATGCAGAATACACACTGAAGTGGGCTGGGCTCTTCAAACCAATTGGAACACCCCAATGAAAATAAAGAATGACTTAGCCCTTACAAATAACATAACTAGTTTGCAAGTACTGAGGGGATCAGGGTTCTGTAAATTGCATATAAAAGTAGACTATTTAAAACTCTTTGTACTACAATCTATTAAATTATGCATTCAGCAACTCCATCTAGGAAATGAAGCTGGGCAGGTGGAGGGGATATCAGTGGGAGAGCATTGGTTGTAGTGATCATAATTCAGTTAGATTTTGTGTAGATATTGAAAAGGACAAAGATAGTCCAGGAGTAAAAGTTTCAAATAAAAACAGAATATGCTGGAAATACTCAGCAGGTCTGGCAGCATCTGTGGAGAGGGAAGCAGAGTTAACATTTCAGGTCTGTGACCCTTCATCAGAGTTCTGAAACCCCTTTCTTCGCTACAGATTCTGCCAGACCCTGCTGAGTATTTCCACTGTTTTCTGTTTTTATTTCAGATTTCCAGCATCCAGTGTTTTGCTTTGGAAGAAGTTTTAAATTAGGGAAAAGCTAATTTTACTAAGCTAATTCTCAACTACATGCTGCCTTTCAGCAACATCCAAAAACACATCAGATTCCACATTTATGCTGATGGCACGCAGCTATCTCTCACCACCATCTTGATCCCTTCACTGTCACACATCCAACATCCAGTACCAGATGAGCAGAAATTTCCTCCAACTAAATATTGGGAAGACTGAAGCCATTGTCTTTGGTCCCCACCACAAACTCCATTTCCAAACCACCATTTCCATCCCTCTCTCTGGTAACTGTCATTAGCTGAGCCAGACCTTTGTAACTTGGGTGGTGTATGTGACCCCGAGATGAGCTCATATCCACTCCATTACCAAGACTTCCTGCTTCCAGCTCCATAACATTGCTCAACTCCAACTCTGCCTCAGAACGTCTGCTGCTCCTCCTCATCCATGCCTTTGATAGCTATAGACTTAATTATGCAATGCTCTCCTGGGCAGTCTCCCATCTTCCACTTTACATAAACTTATGCTCATCCAAAACTGGTGCCCGTATCTTAACTCACACCAAAACTTGTTCACTCATCACTCTTGTGTGTGCTGACCTACATTGGCTCTGGGTTCAACAATGCCTCAACTTAAGAATCCTCATCCTTGTTTGAAACACCTTCCATGGCCTCATCCCTTCCTATCTTTGTAACCTCCTCCAGGCCAACAACCCTCTGGGATCTCTGCGATCCTCCAAATCTGGCATCTTACTCATCCTTGATTTTAATCACTCTACCATTAGCGGCTATGCTTTCTGTAATGAGTTATTTTATGTTGTCTGATGCAACATAAATGAGATGCATGGAATCCAGTTGGTTGAAGATCTCAAACAGGTTTGTTTACAGCTAAACTATTATATACCATACAGAGTTAACTATTTACAGAAACTTACTCTGTATTACAATTGCAGAGTGTCTCTGGCTCTGAGTCACATGACTGCATCCTGGTACATAGCTTATTAGCATACTAAGATCTTAAAAGGGACATCACTCTTAAAGGCAATCATGCAACACTTTCAGTTGGCTTGGCCCCAAGTTCTGGAATTCTCTCTCTAAACCTCCTTGCATTTTTCTCCTCCTTTAAGATGCTGCTTAAAATGTACCTCTTTGACTAAGAGTTCTGTCATCTGTCCTGATACCTCTTTCTGTGGATCAGTATCAAAACCTTTTATTGATAACACTCAAGTATCTTGGGACATTTTGCTACATTAAAAGGTGCTATATAAAAGCAAGCAGTTGTTTCATTGCTCTCTTTTTGGGTCTGCAAGTTTGAGTGTAATTTCAGGACCATAAATCACGCCACTGACAGGGTCTTTGTGACATGAATTACCAGCCCTAATGGCTCTGACAGACTAGTTGGAATTTACAGTGTAAATCGACCAATTTCTTGACACTCAATGTTGTCAACGGATGGTTGATAGTAAGCCCTTACTTTTGAGAAGCTAATGGTGCAAATCATCCAGCAACTTGCAATTCATGGTACATCTCTTCCTTGCCTCAAATTGCTAGGTTTTTGTTTACACACATATAATGGTGGATTTCATGAACTTGCCATTATTTTTTCCAGTAATTTCTGGGCCAATATAAATTCTGAATTGAAAAGCCACAGTAAGTTTATTTTATTGACTAACCACTTGTTGAAAAGTCAAACTGAGAGTTGGATGCCACAAACTAGTTTGACAGGATAAGCTGGTTAAACAGTAAAACATCAACAAGGCACAACAATTTTAAAGTTTGATCTCTTACAGGTCCTGAATTTAAAAATAACCTCTAGGACTCCAGACACAGTCAAGGTGAAAGAACTATAACATGTGCTCAGAGATATGGACTTTGAAAAGGCCCTTGACAAGGTACCGCATGGTAGACTCATGAATAAGATCAGAGCAATTGGAATCAGGGGACACATTGCAGAATGGATAGCAAACTGGGTATAAAACAGAAAATAGGGATTAAAGATAATTACTCAGGCTGCAGAAGGTGGGAAGTGATGTTCCATAGGGATTGGTGCTGGGACCACTGTTGTTCACAAATGTACACAAATGATTTGGACTTGGAATCAGAACCATTTGAAAATTTGCAGATGACACCAAATTGGTGGGAGGGAAACTGATAACAACTGTGACCAAAATACAAGTCATTAATAAATTTGCAGAATGGGTGTGTAAATTGCAAATGATTTTAAATATAGATAATTGAGAGGTAGTGGAATTTGGTTGGAAAAATGAGAAGGTTAGTCACCCCTTGGAAAATAAGAGTCTAAATAGAGTAGAAATACAAAGATCTAGGGATACAGATTCACCAATTAAAAGTAAAAGGTTAACAAAGCCATAAAGATACATACTGGGATTAATTTCTAGAGGAAGAGAATTCAAAAGCAGAGAAGTTATGTTAAATTACATAGAACCTTGTAGACTACTGTTCACAGTTTTGGTCTCCATATTACAAAAAGGGTAAAGAAGCATTGGAAAAAGTGCAAAAGGGATTTACAAGGATAATACCAGAACTGACAGATCAGAATTATTAGGAAAGACTGAACAGACTGGGGCTGTTTTCTCAAAAGAAAGACTAACAGGTGACCTAATAGAGAGCTTTAAAATGATAATTTCAATAGGGTAGATGTAGAATAGATGTTTCTACGTGTGTGTGTGTCTGTGTGTTGGCGGGTGGGGGCATCCAAAGCTAGGGCCATAAATGTCAGGTAGTCACTACAAAATTAATTGAGGAATTTAAGAGAACATGGAACCCACAACCTTGTGGAGTGGTTGAGACAAATAGCATAGATGCATAATAATGAATCTAGATTAGTTCATGAAGGAGAAAGGAATAGAAGGATATGTTGATAGAGTCAGGTTAAGTAAGATGGGAGGCTTGTGTGTAGCGTAAACACCTGTACGGGCACATTGGGCTAAATGGCCTGATTCTGTGCTGTAAGTTCTATGTCAATTCATAGTATCCATTCACCCCTTCAAAATGTAAACAATTTTAATGACACCTTCATGAAGCCATTGTACATTTTGATTGTGTGGTGGTTATGGGAGCAGTATGTTAATACATTAAAGATTTTATGCTTTCCTGACTATCTGGGATACACTCACTGGAATAACATACGAGAGATCATCTTGAAATTATAACTTGGAAATTTACTTGAGTTTCTTGAGGTTAAAATAAGATGACAAAGTTCTTGAGTGGAAGACATCACCGATGATGGAAGGTAGCCAGATAGGGTACAAGCATCACTGACAATCTCTTGGAGTTTGCTCGAGTGCCTGCAGCAGCTGGTGAATAATTTCCCAGAATATATTTCTCTAAAATCAGTTGAAGGATTTTTTTGCTATTCTCAGAAGACTGCAAGGCTGTGGAAGCTAGGGTCAGGGTGTGTGGGGTGAGAAGAAATAGCTTTAATGGAGGGGGCAGGATCATTGGACCAGCTGATCTTTTCAACTTGCATAAAGCACAGAATTTTGTTTTTCTTCTGGTTGTGTAGTAACAATGTGGGGTGCAACCCCTACAAGGCTCAGCAGCAGCGCTCTCTCAAGAATCAGAAGGCCCTGTATTCAAGCCCCAGTCCAGTGACTCCAGCACATAATTTAGACCACCACTTCAATGTCAAAATTATGGGACTGCCGCACTTTCAGAGTTGCTGCTTTTCAGCCGAGATGTTAAACTGAAGTGCCTTTCAAATGGTGCAAGATCCCATGGCGATATATTTTTAGATTAGATTAGAGATACAGCACTGAAACAGGCCCTTCGGCCCACCGAGTCTGTGCCGAACATCAACCACCCATTTATACTAATCCTACACTAATCCCATATTCCTACCAAACATCCCCACCTGTCCCTATATTTCCCTACCACCTACCTGTACTAGTGACAATTTATAATGGACAATTTACCTATCAACCTGCAAGTCTTTTGGCTTGTGGGAGGAAACCGGAGCACCCGGAGAAAACCCACGCAGACACAGGGAGAACTTGCAAACTCCACACAGGCAGTACCCGGAATCGAACCCGGGTCCCTGGAGCTGTGAGGCTGCGGTGCTAACCACTGAAGGAAATGACATCTCGTAATTGTCCTGGCCAACAGTGAACTCTCAACTAATTACTGAAATAACTGGTCGCTTACTTCATTGCTGTTTGCACGACCTTGCTGTATGCACATTGAAAGGTCATCCATCTGAACCATTATTGCTGTTTCTCTCACAGATGCTGTCAGTCCTGCTGAGTATTTCCAGCATTTTCTGTTTTTACATCAAAAGTACTTTATTGGCCATCAACATCCTATATAAATGCAAGTTCATCTAAGCCAACCACTTACTAAAAATGCGCCAGATAAAATACTGAGCTTATCTGTTGGTCCTTAACTAACTAAAGGAGCTTTAAAATTAGTATACTAGTGTGGTGAAGCTCAATGTGTAAAAGGTACTCAGTCCCTAATTTCAGCCAGTACCAGAGGCCGGATGTTATTTTAATCTATTCTCACATACCTCTCCACTTGGCTGTGTCACACTCATATGCTACAAACTTGTGAAATATAAATTGAACTTACGAAATAATCAAGAAATGGACACTTTTCCTGTAAAAGAAAATTAAGAGGTCAGGTGTCCTTTCCTGCCAATACACACAGAACAAGAACCCTGAGCTAATCTTCATGTGTGAACAAGTCTTGGCAAAGTCACTAAGATACAGATGAGTGTTTCAATAATGGCTGCATCTCCAACAAATTGGGTTAACAATACTGTGGCAGCCGCGTTGACTCCCAGTTTGAATTCCAGAGAATGGATGTAAAAAGCTCTACTTTATCAGGATGGGATGTGATTGAGTGACACCCAAATTCCATTGCCTGACAATGGCGTAACCATCAAAAACGATTTATGAATTCAATGGAAGAGAAACTCTGCTCACGTTACAGAAATCAGGTTTCTGATTAGGAGTTTTAAGATGGATATATTCTGGGCAGAGAGAAAGATCCATCTATGTCATTGAAGAGAAAGGACCCTGCCTAAGATTACCAGCTTTGAATAACATGTAGGCAGCGACTGGAGTTGGCCTTGAACACCCTACCTGAGAAATTGTATCAGGACCTCACCATTGACCTTTGATTGGAATAGAACAAGAGCAGTCAGCAACGGCGCAGCCACCTTTCTAAACCTCCCAAGTCTTTCTTCAGTGAACAAGGAAAAAGATTATAGGCTTGCATTGTTTCAAGTCTCCACCCCAGGGAAAAGCAAGTTTAACAGAACGCTTTACAAATCAAACCTAACACGTTATCTTTATAATCTGTATCTTTTCTTGAGTGCGTGTGTGTGTATCCGTATGAAAGAGAGTGGGTGTTGCAAATATTTCAGGTGCTGTATAAATGAACATTTATTTTTTCTTAAACTTACAAGAAATCCTGCCATCTGTTCTTGATAATCAAAGCACTCGGGAGTCAAAAAAAACCTTTAAAAAAAAAGTCTTCAGTCAGTTGAGAAGTGAATAAGAGGGAACCATCCTGATCATCTCTCACCTGTCCATAACAACTGGCTGAAAGTAGCTTTGCAAAGACGTGATACACAGTCACTCACCCTTCCGCAAATGTAACAGGTTACACAAGGGGGAATTAGGGTGAAAAAATAAAAATGTGGACTCATACACAAGATTGAAATATCTACCCAACAAGTCTGAACAAAGGACCAGTAACAGTGAAATAGCTACAGGTTACAGATTACTTTTGCCAGTAGAAGTTTCTACCAAACATCATTACTTGGAACTCTATCCCTTGTATGATCGAGTTCAAATACAGAATCAATCAATCAATGGGAATTTAATTTATTGGAAGTTTTTGGCTTTTTCCTATGGTATCCAAGCACAAGTTCTCTGGGGAACTACCAGGATAGGTTTGATGATGCCTGACCTGGATTTGTTATTTTTGCTTGTCTGGTGATAATACATTTAAAAAACTGCAAATTAAGAGTCACCCAGCAATACATGACTGTTGCACCATGAATGGCAACTCCTGAAAGCTGATGAGATACACACCCATTTCCCCATCCCCAGAGAGCATTTACAGAAGTGAATGTGGATATTATATTTCAGGTGTTACAGGAAGAATACCTGTGATTTGAATACTTAGTTCTCAAAACAAGGTAGTGAAATACTGCTTTAAAATCTCGAGTATCAAGTCATATTACTCATACTCTACAAATCTGAGTGCTTTGACTTATATTTTTGGCTATTTTTCAAAAACCCTCCAAAATTAATGATAAACAGCAAATTGGACACCATTTCCAACTGTCTCTCAATTCTACTTGAAAGTATTACTATGCATACTAAATTACCCAGTCATAAAATGCAGTTATAAAGCACACTTACTGAATAAATGAATAAAGATGGCGAAGGACAAGAATGATTTTAAATAGAATTTAAAAATAGTTTTATTCAATGGTGTGAAAAACATGTGACTTGAATTATTGAAAAATTACAAGAATCATATACAGACATAAAACAAACCAACTTAAAATAAACAGATATGCTGACATGCTTTCTGAATTTAAACTGTGAAGGATAAGGAGTGTGGTAGCTCACTTGTAAGGTAGCCAAAAGTCTGATTTGCCTGATTATTTTACCTCATCTGCTCCCTACTTTACAAGTCATTTTCTAGATTTATAAATTAACTGTTCGTGATATCACAGAAGTTATTTCCAACAAAAAGCTAAAGATTACCATCCACAAAAAACAGCGAATGTAACACTGAGTTATACATCTGAGATTTTTAACAACGATTACACAATTTCTCAGTGAACCCACAACAGTAACAAAAATAATCCCCTGGAAATGGCAATTAGAACTTTCACTCAAGTGTTTCATTCTCTTGCTCTTATCTTCAGCACAAAGATTCCCTGGTTATATCATCACATAATGCTTGGCTTTGTACTTTCATTTACAAATACTCTTGGTTAATTTTCATGACAAAAAAGAGACAGCACAAAGCATGTTCTTTAGTCAAAAAGGCTCTTGACACCAGTGTCACAGTCTTGTCAATCATCTTCAAGGATAAGTAATGTAACTTTTCAAAAAGTCCTGGAAATGTAAGTTGAACTTCCCCCTTTTTAAGAATCTATTCGAGTCAAAGAGGGAGCAAATGAAACACCTATGCAACTTCCAGCATTTGAAGCAAACTGTAGAACAGGGAAAACAGTAATCTGTTTTATGGTCCAGTTTTCACAGTGCACATAGTGTTAGATGTCATATAGTTGTACATTATCTAAGTTGAGTATACAAGAATCTCATTGCTTAGCCAACCACAAGGAGTGTCAGGACTTCCTGCACAAATAACATTTGACAAACCAGCATGGCGAATACTTAAGAATTTTAGTTTGGCCATTTCAAATTCAGTGGCTTCTGGAAATTTCCTAGATAACTTAGACCACTTCTTCTGCATGTTCTCTGAATCAGACCCACTGACAACTGCTGCATCAGCAGCTCCCTGACTCAGATACTTTCTGTTGCATTTTCAAGATCAGTTCCAGCAAATTCATCTGTAAAGTCAGTTCCTGCAAGATAAAGGGTAATGAAACCGTTTAAAACTTGGATCACTGAAAGTTTCCCTAAACACTCAAGGGCACAATTTCCTGTCCATGATAAAGGGTTACAATTTTCAGAAACTTGGGGCATGATAAGGTTTGCAGTCGGGGTGAGCTTCCAGAGCAATGTTTTTTAAAACCAGTGTAAAAGATCGCGGAAACTATCTGCACTGGACTTAACCTGTGCTTGAAATTCCTCAGGTCTTTTGCACTGACTTGACCGATTTCAGGTGACTTGCACTAAAACCAAAACTAATTTGGGATTTCTTAACACTGATGCGGTGTGGAAAATTTAGTAAATTAACAAAAGTAGTTAGTGAACCAGATCAAATTCAATATAAATAAGTGTACGGTGGTATATTTGTGTAGGAAGAATAAGGCGGCCAAGTACTCTTTGGAAAATTAGTACCTAAATTGGGTAGAGGAACAGAGGCATTTGGGGATACAGTTATACAAATCACTAAAATAGCAACAGGTTAATAAGGTCAAGAGAAGTAAACAAAAGTACTGTGGTTAATTTCTACAGGGATAGAATTGAAAAGCACAGAAGTTATGTTAAACTTGTATAGAACCTTGGTTAGACCACACGGAATACTCGCAACACTTCTGGTCTCCATATTATAAAAAGGATATACAGAGGCACTACAGATGGCGTAAAAAATCTTTACTAAAATGATATCAGAACGGAGAGGTTGCACCCATCAGAAAGATCGAACAGACTGGGGCTCTTTTCCTTAGAAAAGGAGGATACCGAAAGGTGACCTGACACTTGTCCCAAAGATTATGAAAGGATTTGATAAATATAAACAGAGAAGATGTTCCCACTTGCAGGTGAGACCAATGCCATAGGGAATTCAGGAGACATTTCTTTAGTGGTTACAATGTGGATTCTGTTACCACAGGAGTTGTTGAGACGAATAGCATAGATGCATTTAAGAGGAAAATGGATAAACATGAGGGAGAAAGGAATAGAAGGAAATGTGAATGGGATTAAATGGAGTGGCAGGAGGCAGCTCATGTGCAGCATAAACACTGACACAGACTTGTTGGATTGAATGGCCTGTTTGTGCTATAAATACTATGCAATGACTATGATTCTAATCTAGAAGATTGACCTCTTTCTGTGCTGCTCTTTCAGCCAATCTAGTCCATGCCTGCTATTTCCAACAGCAACCTGGTCCCATTCCCTGGCTCTTTCCCGATATCCCTGCAATTTTTTCTTCAAGCATTTATCCAATTTCCTTTTGAAAGACTATGAACAAATGCATGACTTGACAGAACTTAACCATATCTCCCTTTACCTTCAGTTCAAATTTAGGATGGAAGCTTATACCTCAAGTCTTCCAACTGGAACAGATCGCAAGTGCTGATTCCTGACACCCAATGTTGCAAGCTGCCATTCATCTATTGGCTTTTGACAAGGTGCCAATAAAAGGTTATTGTTTAAAGTAGGAGCTCATGGTGTAGGGGGCAACATATTAGCATAGATAGAAGATTGGCTGGCTGGCAAAAAAACAAAGTATGCCTAAATGAGTCCTTTTCTGATTGGCAGGATGTGACGAGTGGAGTCCCACAGGGGTCTGTGCTGGGGCCTCAACTTTTTACAATTTATATCAATGAATTAGATGAGGGAAGTTATGGCATGGTAGCTTAATTTGATGATACAAAGATAGGTAGGAAAGTATGTTGTGAAGAGGACACAAAGAGGTTGCAGACTGATATAGATAGGTTGAGCGAGTGGGCAAAAACCTGCCAGATGGAGTATAATGTGGGAAAATGTGAAGTTGCTCACTTTGGCAAGAAGAATTGAAAAAAAAAGCAGAGTATTACTTAAACGGAGAATGACTGCAGAATTCCGAGGTGCAGAAGGATCTAGGTGTTCTAGTGCATGAGTCACAAAAAGGTAGTATACAGATACAGCAAGTAATCAAAAAAGCTAATGGAATGCTATCCTTTATTAAAAGAGGAATTGGAAATAAACAAAGGATGTTATGCTTCGTTTTAGGGGGCATTGGTGAGACCAGTTCTCCAATACTCTGCAGTTTTGGTCTCCTTATTTAAGGAAAAATGTAAATGCGTTGGAGGCGTTTACTAGATTGATATCTGGTATGAGTGGATTGTCTCATGAGGAAAGGCTGGACAGACTGGGCTTGTTTTCACTGGAGTTTAGAAGAGTGAGGGGAGACTTGATTAAAGTATAGAAGATCCTGAACTGTCTTGACAAGGTGGATGTGGAAAGGATGTTTCCTCTTATGGGGGAGTCCAGAACTAGGGGGCACCATTTTAAAATTAGGCGCCACCCTTTTAGGAGGGGGATGAGAAATTTTTTTTGAGGGTTGTGCGACTTTGGAACACTGCCTCAGAAGGTGGCGGAGGCGGGGTCATTGAATATTTTTAAAGGTGGAGGTAGATCGATTCTGGTTAGGCAAGGGAATCAAAGGTTATTGGGGGTAGATGGGAGTGCGGAATTCAAGACACACACAGATCAGCCATGATCTTATTGAATGGCCGACTTCTGCTCATAATTCGTATGGCCTGATTGCAGCAGGTTGGTACCCTGTAACATTAGCCTGAATGTTGAGGGGCCACTTGGCCACAGGGAAGCATCCTAGCTAAGCCTAGATTCTCTCTGCATCCAGCAAAGGTCACGCAATAGCAAGAAAGAGTGCAAACCACAGTATATTTTCTTCCTTTCTAACTGAGGGGCAATGGGACCAATTGAAATATTGCTGCTGCCATCAGCTCGCTCAGCAGAATGGTATAAAACCTGGGACCTTTCAGCTCCATATAGCTCAACCATTCACTGCATAGGGTAAACTCACTGCCAATAGGCAAGTAGAGGTAACATTGATAATTCTGCTTTAGAAATTCAAAGAACATGACTATCATACAGGCACACATATACACCAGCGGATTTATTATAATATGGCGCAGCGAGTCTATGGATATGCAGTTTTGTAACATACACCCATCAAGCCCTGATTGCAAGCCTCCTTTAGTTCTCTCAGCAGATCCTGCTTTTGTTTTAAGAGTCCTCCCCCACCCCGTCTTCAGCTATTACCCGATATGCAAGCAAGCAATACCTGTATACTGCTGCTGGTCATAACTCAAGAGATTGGAGCTGAGCCTTAATCAGGTTTAGAAGTTTAATGGCGATTGTATCTCAAGGTTTTTTTTAAAATTGTAAAATGCAGCTGGCAAGCAATGAACCAATCAGAAAGAAAAGTGACTGACACAAAAAAGGTCCACCTGAGGGTTTGTAGTAATGTAAAATCCTGGAACACCAGCTTTCTCCAGGGTGTTCTGTTGGTCGATCACTTTCTGATCCAGCTCCAAGACTATCTTCTCATCCATCATCTTTTGCTCATCCTTAACTCTCTGCTCTAAGGCCTAGAAAAAAAAAATTACAGCTTCAGACTGGTAAAGTTAAGGAAAGGAGAAAAGAAAATCACTGACTCTCTCCTAAATTTACACAGATGACAATGGAAGATGTTTTTTCAAGATACAAGTCCTGTCAGGTCATGCTTTTGTTCATACAACCTCAGCAGTCATGGATGGGAAAAGTTACATTTGCCTATTTCCCTGGTGTCTTGCAATGGTCAGACTCCCTGTCAGCACTGGTACAGGTTTTAAGTCCTTGACAGCCTGGAGACAACTCTCTGCTCACGCCCACTTGAAATCTAAGTATCTGGTTATAAGTGGCCAAATTTGAACAATTGGGATATATTCAATACAATGATTTAGGAATAAGCATTTAAACTGTATTAAAAATGAAAACAAAAATATAGTGACATTTTCCAGTGCAATGACACATGTCAGGGAGCATTGATAAACTGATTTATGCCATCATCTGAACAAATATTGTCACCACCTTGTAACCCTCACCCTGAATCTTTTATGTATATTACCTTAAAGTTACCATTTTACATAGACATACCATTCCACCAAGGTCATGTACAGAAAAGGAATACGACTTATGAATTAAAAAAGCAAATCCCTGGAAACTACTTTGTACTGCACTAAAGCATGAGATAATCAGAAAGGCTTGGTGGAAAGATTAAAGCCATCGTGAAAGCAGCTTAACTTGACTCTTACCTCAAGCTCCCTTTGCTGTGCTGCTCGGAGCACTGCTAGGTTGTGGGTCTTGCAGCTCTGTAGTGCCTCCTTGTGTTTTCTCAGCAGCTCCTGTTTTAGGGCTTGAGGGAAAAAAAAAACAGTACAAATTAAATTTTCTAAAAAGAAAATATCAAGAGTTTTTTTTTGGGAGGGGAAGGTGGTTGCTTCAGTTCAACTTGTGAACTGTAAGGCCTTTCTTACAAATTAAATAAACCTAGTAGCGCAGCATAACCAGTGTGACAGCATTACATTGAATCCACAGACCACATATCTTGATGTCAGATTGTCTTTAAACACTCTTATGAGGACATTTTACTATGTTAGAGGAGCTATATAAATGCAAGTGATTATTTTAAATTTGCGCTAACAGAAAATTATTCATCTGTTTGGTATCCTATTTATTCTTTCCCTTTTATAGGCTTTCCAAGTGAGCTGTGCCCAGGTGCCTGCTTCTACTGTGCTCACACTGGTTATCAGGAGGGTTGCAGCAATGGCCCATTGAAGACTTTCATGTTCTCTCGGATGCGAGAGAGCACAGATCTGCGCTGCTGCGGCACAGCAGACTGGTAATCTGAAACACTGTGCCAATATTTTAGTTACACTATACAAGCTTAAAAAGACCTTTAGTAATCCTCGTGGTTCCTGCATCACTGGCTAATTCTGCCATTAACGTCCACTTGATGTTTAAGTATAGAACCACAATTTAAAACAAGTTTAATTCCCTCCCCTCCTTTACATCTGTTAAAGTCCAGTTCTCAATCTGAGACACCCAATGCAGTCTTACCTCTGTGCTCACTGTGCAATTTCAGACGCTGGTTGTAGAGGTTCTTCTCAGTTAGGTGCTGAATCTCAAGCAAACCTTGCACAATCTCAAAGACCGTGCCATCTATCAAAGCCAAGGCCAGGTTACTTAGTATATCATAAGACAATCGTTGTTGGCATGAGCTAAAAATGGAAGAAAAAAGCCATTACAAGAAAGTTGATCTCTGATCAATCAGGATCTGCAGAAAGAACAGGAGTAGACTGTTTATCATAGCTGGTAAAAAATGCAGATGGAAAAGAAAAAGAGAAAGGGAAGGGAAAAAGCATGAGGGGGTTGAGTGGAGGTGGGGGGGGGGGGGGGGGGCAGAAGTGGAATGATCTTTGAATGCTTTATGAAAAACAGGTTAAATGGCTGAACTGATAGTATCATGAGGCAATAGGAAGTAAAATAAAAGAAATTTAAGAGATGCAGTGTGTATATTTTCCTACATATTCCCATTGTTCTATTCCTTTTTCAATACCACTCATCTGTAATTCTTTTCCAGTTCTGATGGAAGTTTCTGCCCTGAAAAGTTAACTTGTTTGTTCTCTCTTTTAATTAAAGACGACGACACTGGGACAGCCCAGTGTCATCAAATGAAAATGTGTCCCATTTTTAGACAGCACAACTAATTAAAACAAAAATAAGGAAAACAAAAGTTACAGGTGGCTTAGGAGTCTGAGAAGTAACTTCAAACCAAATGATGGAATTGCTCCGTTCAACACTCTCCACCCCAGATTCACCAATGGTGCAGGGGCTGACTCCAGCAATTAATTATCACCCACATCTGAGTATTGGCATCAACATTCTATAGTGGAGAATATAATTCAATTCAAGGACACTAGTTGAAGATGGGCCTGTTAAATATCTCAATCGTTCAAATTATTTCCAACCAGGAAAGTTACTAGACTCCAGCATGAGTGAAATGAACACAAAAATTAGTTTCCTTCAGTGACAACTATTCTATGCTTGTGAAGGGGGTCAGGCTTCGGGGATAGGGAAGTATTTTAGGTTTATTTACTGAGCTAATCTTTTTGCAGATTCTAAAAAGGGATTCATTACATTTGCTTTGAAATCAATGACCATTTGTCTCATCTTTAAATTGCACGATGGGGCAATAGACAACATGAACAATACTGCAGTTGTGTATAAAACAGGATTCAAAAATGCAGAGCTGAAAAGTGCCAAACAGATGTTTGGGTATTTCAAAATAAGAAAAAAACAACTTGCATGTATACAGCCCCTTTTATGACCGTAGGATGTCCCAAAGTGCTTTACAGCCAATGAAGTATAGGGAACTTGGCAGCCAATTTGTGCACAGCAAGCTCCCACAACAAGCAATGTGACAATGACCAGATAAACATTTTTTGTGATGTTGAATGAGAGATAAATATTGGCCAGGACACCAGGGATAACCCTGCTCCTCTTTGAATAGTGCCATGGGATCTTTTATGTCCACCTGGGAGGACAGACAGAGTCTTGGTTTAACATCTTATCTAAGATGGCACCTCTGACTGTGCAGCACTCCCTCTGTACTGCACTGAAGTGTCAGCCTTGATTTTATGCTGAAGTCTTGGAGCACAAAATTATTTAAATTTAAAGAAAGCAATTACCAATTTCATGCTTTGTGAAGTTGAATTTTGTGAAACATTTAAAAAATACATTAAAGATTTATAACAAGGCATTCAAGTACAAAACCATTCATTACTCAATGGCTTCAGCTTCAATATTCTCAGCAAGATTGCAGGAACAGCCAAAAAATTTTGAGTCTTAGAATGCATGAATTCAATATTCTGCTACCTTGATAAGTCTTTGACCAGACTCTGCAGCTGAGAGAGAAGGTGGTAATGCTGTTCCTGCTGTTTAGCGATATCTGCTGGCTCTTCATAAACCCCAATATTTTTATTCATCTCTGAATGGTAGCCTCACGATTAAATCACTCCAGTAGCAAGATGCTTGTTCCCGTCAACTAGGAGCCTCCTCTCCTAAAACAGAGATTTTAATAATCAGTTCGAATGCAGCTGAAGTGCAGAATGGTGCCCTAGCAAAACTGAAGTCAATGGGAATCGGGGGAAACTCTCTACTAGTTCGAGTCATACCTAGCGCAAATTTGGTTGTGGTTGTTGGAGGTCAATCATCTCAGCTCCAGGACATCACTGCCGGAGTTCCTCAGGGTAGTGTCCCAGGCCCAACCATCTTCAGCTGCGTCATCAATGACCTTCCTTCAATCAGAAGGTCAGAAGTGGGGATGTTCGCTGATGATTGCACAATGTTCAGCACCATTCGCGACTCCTCAGATACTGAAGCAGTCCGTGCAGAAATGCAGCAAGACCTGGACAATATCCAGGGTTGGGCCGATAAGCGGCAAGTAACATTCGCACCACACAAGTGCCGGGCAATGACCATCTCCAACAAGAGAATCTAATCATCTCCCCTTGACATTCAAAGACATTACGATTACTGAATCCCCCACTATCGACATCCTGGGATTACCATTGACCAGAAACTGAACTGGAGTAGCCATATAAATACCATGGCTACAAGAGCAGGTCAGAGGCTAGGAATCCAGCAGCAAGTAACTCATCTCCTGACTCCCCAAAGCCTGTCCACCATCTACAAGGCACAAGTCAGGAGTGTGATGGAATACTCTCCACTTGCCTGCATGGGTGCAGCTCCAACAACACTCAAGAAGCTCGACAGCATTCAGGACAAAGCAGCCGCTAGACAGGCACCTCATTCACAAACATTCACTCCCTCTACCAACGTGTACCATCTACAAGATACACTGCAGCAATGCATCGAGGCTCCTTAGACAGACCCATGACCTTTACCACTTAGAAGGACAAGGGCAACAGATGCATGGGAACACCACCATCTGCAAGATCCCCTCCAAGCGACACAACATTGTAACTTGGAACTATATTGCCATTCCTTCACTGGCGCTGGGTCAAAATCCTGGAACTCCCTTCCTAACAGCAGCTCTGTGGCTGTACCTACCCCACATGGACTGCAGTGGTTCGAGAAGGCAGCTCACCACCACCTTCGCAAGGGCAATTAAGGATGGGCAATAAATGCTGGCCTAGCCAGTGACACCCACACCCCATGAATGAACAAAAATGTGAACTGAAAACTTTAAATATTGGTCAGCCAGTGAAACTCGCATTCTTGTGAGCCTACCAGCAGGCTCATGGCAAATGTTGCCCTATGTGCACTGCAAGCAAATATTCTGGCCAGATTGGTGTAACTGAATCATTTATATGTTTAAAATATAAGCAGAGGATGGCCAAACTGCAACTCCCCTGCAATGCAAACAGATTATTGTTGTTTGTGGGACCTTGCTGCACACAAATTGGTCACCCCCATTTTACAGCAGCAACTCCACTTCAGAAAGTGCTTCATTGGCTGCGAAGCACTTTGGGACATCCTGAGGTTGTGAAAGGTGCTATATAAACACAAGTCCCACCAACTGGAGTTGGATGTTGCCTTAGAGTTTCATCACATGACCTCCAACCACCCCACCTAGTTGAAAAGCCTGATTTCCCCCTCCATCACCAATATTTTTATAGCTAATAACTATAAGAAAAAATGTTCAAAGAGCATTTTAAAACATACTTTAAATGCCCGTGTTTTGTTCTCCCGCGTTTTTTGCACAACACCCAGAACGTTAATCTTTAATTCCCAAAGACTCCAGGGCAATGAGGGAGGGTTAACACCCCCGATTCTGGGTGAAATCAGTACTGAGTTAGGGAACTTACCCAGTGTCTGTACAGAATACATATGTAAACTAATCCAAACAACCCCCACCCCCAAGAAATAACTTCTAAAATACGCCTTAATGCTCTAATTCATTCCTCAATACAATAAAACGACAGGGCGAATACCGTTGAGAAAAAAGGAACGCCTCCTTCACACAAAGGGAAACAATTGAGACATCTATTTTTAAAAAAAGTATTAATTAAAACAAAAAATCCCGCAACTAACTGAAAAATACCAGACCCATTTCAGAGTAAATTCCAGACCGGGCCACGCTCGCAACGACTCTAACCGTCCCTCCTCGCGTCTCCCTGCAGGCGCCATCTTGAGTGTGACCTTCCCAACGGCCTTTAACCGTCTCACCCCGTGTCACCGCCATTTTGAATGTGGCGCCGCAACGGCTTCGACCGTCTCACCTCTCCTCGCCCTGTCGCCGCCATTTTGAATGTGGCAGCCTCAACAGCTTTAACCTTCCCTCTCCGCGTCTCCCTGCCTCCGCCGCCATCTTGCGTGTGGCTGCTGGAGGGCGGGGCTGTGATGACGTCACAGCGTATCCCACGTTAACTGGCGTAAGCCCAGAAGGTTCTGTGTTGGTTCGCCGGTGGAAAATTGACGTGAATTAGATGGGGTGGTGGTCTGAGGTGAAAGCAAGGCGCCATTCCACCTGAGATGTAGAAAGTTTATTTCCCTGGGTTGCTGGTTCTGTTAGAGATGTTTGTGAGGGGGAATAGGGCTAGTTGGGTAGGATTGTCTCTGCTCTAATCAAGATGTGATGGAGGAGGTTGTGGAGGGGGCTAGTATGAAGTTTGGGGCTGAGTGGCCTGTTTCTATGTATGTTGGCAGTTAGTAATGGCAATGCAAACGGTTCCATTGCATGTGATTTTACAATTTTTAATATTTGCTTATTTTGTTAGGTGTCAGCTATAGCTCAGTAGGTAACACTCTTGCTTCTGAAGGTTATGGTTTCAGCTCCCAGTCCAGAGACTTGACCGCAGAATCTAGGCTGGCACTCACAGGGCTGTAATTGAGGGAGTGCTGCACTGCTGGAGGTGCTGTCTCTTGGGTGAAATGTTAAACCAAGGTTGGAAAAGACCACATGGTGCTGTTTCCAAGAGCGTGGGAGTTCTTCCTGCTCAAAAATTATCCCTCAACCAACATCACTAAAGTCTCTGTGGAGCTTGCTGTGTGCAAATTTGCTGCTGAATTTCCCACAGCAGTGACTATGCCTCAATAAGTATATTATTGGCTGTAAAGTGCTTTGGAATGACCTGGGGTCATGAAAGTGTGATTATAAATGCAAGTCTTTTAATATTTTATTTAGGACCTCCCCCATTTGCTTCTATCCATCCTTCTGTTTGTGAGAGCCCCACAATGTTGGGATGCTTATCCACAGTTCCAGTTGGACCAGTTATATGATTGGGCCAATACAGAGAGAGCAAGACTTGCTCTGGTCCCTTATTGGAAAGTTTAAAAACTTTGCCCCTGTATGTAAATTCCTCCACAGCCTTGCTCCACACTACTTAAAGCCTTACCTGTCCTAATCGATCCTTATATAATAAAAGCAAAATACTGCGGATGCTGGAAATCTGAAATGAAAACAAGAAATGCTGGCACCACTGAGCAGGTCTGGTAGCATCTGTGGAAAGAGAAACAGTTAACGTTTCGGGTCAGTGACCCTTCTTCGGAACTGGCAAATATTAGAAATGTTAGAGGTTATAAGCAAGTGAGCCAGGGGTGGGGCAAGAGATAACAAAGGAGAAGGTGTAGATTGGACAAGGCCACATAGCTGACCAAGAGGTCATGGAGCAAAGGCAAACAATATGTTAATGGTGTGTTGAAAGACAAAGCATTAGTACAGATTGGGTTTTAACGAACTGAGGATTGAATATCAGCAAGTACAAACATGAAAAAAACAGTGGGTAAGCAAACTGAACAACCTACAATGAAATGAAATTAACAAAAGAAAAAAAATTGTAAGAAAGAAAAAATAACTAAATAAAAGTAAAATGGGGGGCCCGTCATGCTCTGAAATTATTGAACTCCATGTTCAGTCCGGCAGGCTGTAGTGTGCCTAATCAGAAAATGAGATGCTGTTCCTCGAGCTTGCGTTGATGTTCAGTGGAACACTGCAGCAATCCCAGGATAGAGCAGGGGGCAGTGTTGGAATGGCAAGCAATCGGAAGCTCAGGAGCCTGCTTGTGGACTGAGCGGAGGTGTTGCGCAAAGCGGTCACCCAGTTTGCGTTTGGTCTCCCTGATGTAGAGGTGACCACATTGTGAGCAGCAAATACAGTATACTACATTGACAGAAGTACAAGTAAATCGCTGCTTCACCTGAAAAGACTGTTTGGGGCCTGGGATGGTGAGGAGGTAAATGGGCAAGTATTACATCTCCTGCGATTGCAGGGGTAGGTGCCATGGGACGGGGACAAGGTGGTGGGGGTAATGGAGGAGTGGACCAGGGTGTCGCGGAGGGAACGATCCCTTTGGAATGCTGACAGGAAGGGAGGGGAAGATGCGTTTGGTAGTGGCATCATGCTGGAGGTGGCGGAAATGGCGGAGGATGATCCTTTGGATATGGAGGTGGAAAGTGAGGACAAGGGGAACCCTGTCACGGTTCTGGGAGGGAGGGGAAGGGGTGAGGGTAGAGGTGCGGGAAATGGGCCAGACACGGTTGAGGGCCCTGTCAACAACAGTGGGGGGGAAATCCTCGGTTGAGGAAAAAGGAGGTCATATCAGAAGCACCGTCATGGCATCATCAGAGCAGATGCGTCGGAGACGGAGAAACTGGGAGAATGGAATGGATTCCTTACAGGAGGTAGGGTGTGAAGAAGTGTAGTCCAGGTAGCAGTGGGAGTCGGTGGGCTTATAATGGATATTAGTAGACAACCTATCCCCAGAGATGGAGATACAGAAGTCGAGGAAGGGAAGGGAAGTGTCAGAGATGGACCATGTAAAGGTGAGAGAAGGGTGGAAATTGGAAGCAAAGTTGATAAAGTTTTCCAGTTCAGGGCGGGAGCAGGAAACAGCACCGATACAGTCATCAATGTACCGGAAAAAGAGTTGGGGGAGGAGGCCTGAGTAGGACTGGAACAAAGAATGCTCGACATATCCCACAAAAAGACAGGCATAACTAGGACCCATGCGGGTACCCATAGCAACACCTTTAACTTGAAGGAAGTGAGCGGAGTTGAAGGAGAAGTTGTTCAATGTGAGAACAAGTTCAGCCAGGCGGAGGAGGGTGGTGGTGGATGGGGACTGGTTGGGCCTCTGTTCCAGGAAGAAGCGGAGAGCCCTCAAACCATCCTGGTGGGAGATGGAGGTGTAGAGCGATTGGACGTCCATAGTGAAAAGGAGGCGGTTGGGACCAGGAAACTGGAAATTGTCAAAATGACGTAGGGCCTCAGACGAGTCACGGATGTAGGTGGGAAGAGACTGGACCAGCGGAGAAAAGATAGAGTCAAGATAGGAAGAAATACGTTCAGTGGGGCAGGATTGATCCTTATGTGGCTCAGTGTTATTCTGATCGATAATGCCATTGTGACACGCTTTGGGATGTTTTACTACGTTAAAGACGCCATATGAATGCAACTTGTTGTGGGAACTATACAATTGAAGTTGTTACTTAGTTTCAGGTTGCATCTCAGCAGAACCCAGCATTTTAAGATCATATTGATATTTAATATCTGGTTCTGTGGTGTTGCTGAGGTGCCACTTTAAAAATACTAATTTGTACGTAATTATGTATATGAATTTTCCAGATGGAGTGGGAGGAGCAGGCTTCGAAGACAGATACAAGTGTCAAATTTGGACTTGGGGGAGAGATTAAAGGAGTGAATTAGATCCCAAAGATCTGAGAGCTCAAAAGTGCTGCTTAATCCAAGTGTTTGACAACAGCAAATAACTTAAAACGTGGCCCCCAAATGTAGATACGCCCAGAAAATGGATGCTTAAGAGAGCAAGTTTAATTTAAGTGACTGGTGAAACCCTTGTCCATCGATATTTAAAACACGATGTGAAAGTGACTTGTTCTGTCCGTTGACGGGTTGGAGCTTGCAAATCAGCTTTGAATAGAAAAATCTTTAAGTACACTTTACTTCCCGTTCATTTTTTTTAAAGTTTCAGTAAAATGGTTAATAAGTGCTGTCTGTTTTGGTAAAGTATAAAATGAATACAAGGCAAAGTGCTCCCTGGATGAACTAAACAGCGACTAGCCAAGGTAGAAAATAGCATCCTTGGAAACACCTCTCACTAGTCTGAAAATCCGCCTTCCTCCTTCTCCCTTGCTTCTAGTAGAGTTAAGTAAACCAATGCATGGTTGCCATAGAGCTGCCAACAAGAGAGCAACAATTGAGGAGGAGTGGCTGAGCGTGAAGGGAGTGAACCGGTATAAATTGATTCAACATTGCAACGCAAAATAGCAAGCGACGGGAACAGGAAGAGGTTTTTCCACAGTTGTGAGGAGCGTCTGCTTGCCTTGGATCGATGGGAACCTGTAGTTTTTAATCTTATAATGCATTCTGTAAGGAGATGAATGCATGTCATCATACAGTGTTTTTTTTATACTGCAGTTCAATGCGATTGCATTCCTGATGCCAGCGATTTTAATACTTGGAGGGAGCCCTTGGTATTAGTAAATGGCCACCGCAGCTGCTACAGAACAAAAAGCCCCAGCATGGTAAGTGCCCATGCATTAGACCGAAAGTATTTGGTTTTGCAAATATTGAGGCTATTCAGGCAGGTATTCCACGGCACTATTTCTTCTGTCATCTGCTTGATTCCAGCGTAATTATAAGTACAGATCTGATTCCCACTTCTGTCCATATCTTATGGATTCAGTAGAATATATTCATTTGTAAAGGGGTAAGAGTTAGATTTTTGGAAGTATCAACAACAACTTGTATTTACATAGTGCCTCTAACAGTAAACAGCCCCAAGGTGCTTCACCAGAGTGTTAACAAACAAAATTAGACACTGAGCC
This sequence comes from Heterodontus francisci, assembly GCF_036365525.1. NCBI lineage: Eukaryota > Metazoa > Chordata > Chondrichthyes > Heterodontiformes > Heterodontidae > Heterodontus > Heterodontus francisci. The sequence goes on from NC_090393.1 coordinate 14,295,602, forward strand.
GCATGAGATATTTTGACCAGTGACCTAAAGCTTGGTCAGAGGCAGGTTTTAAGGGGGTGTCTTAAAGGAGGAAAGAAAGGTGGAGAGGTTTAGGGAAGGAACTCCAAAACTTGGTACCTAGTAGCTGAACGCACAGCCACCATGGTGGAATGATTAAAATCGGGGATGTGCATGGGCCCAGAATTGGAGGAGAGCGTAGAGATTTCAGTGGGTTGTAGAGCTGGAGGAGGGTACGGAGATAGGGGGGTGTGAGGCTATGGAGTGATTTGAAAGCAATGATGAGCATTTTAAAAGTGAGGCCTTGCTGGACTGGGAGCCAATTCTTTGCCCTGTACTATAGTAGAGTATCACTAAAGGATAACCATCATCTTGAAAGTGATACTTATTTGAAGAAGAACTCTTCGCATGTTACCGTCAATGCAATCACATGCTGTTGGGTCGGGTGTTCCAGGATTTTGACTCGGGAACAGTTATATAGTTCCAAGTCAGGATGGTGTGTGACTTGGAGGGGGAATTTGGATGTGGTACCCAAAGTTTTAACTTACACTTTAATGTGTGTACTTGCATGGCACTGCATGGTATTTGATGCGATGATATGTTCTGCTATCATTGAAATAACATCATGTTTGCAAGTGAATTAAGTCACGGGGAAACAATTTTTCATGCAGATATTGCCCCTTTAATTCACCAGGTTGTGCAGGTTTAAAGTTCCACATGTGTTTTGGGTCATTTGAGACTAATTTCTCAAAGGATTTTACATCAAATATTTTGGTAGAAGATGCCCGTGGTTCCCAGTAACAGATGATGTTGACACAGTGAGTTTGCAGCACTTCCTTTGCTCTACCATTGACAGGTTTGCCTTTATACCGCTAGGCCCTGAGCTCTGAAATTCCCTCAGTAAATCTCCTTGCTTCCCTCTCCAGCTTTACAAACTTCCTTTTAAAGGCTACATCTTTGGCCAAGCTTTCATTTGTCCTAATATCTGCTTCTTTGGTTCACTGTCTGATAACACTTCTGTGAAGCACCTTGGATGTTTTACTACATTAAATGTTCTATATAAATCCAAGTTGTTTTGGACTCTCTGTCTTGTGTGAGTATTGTAACACAGCTGTTAATATGGGCTCACAGAGAGGGACTGAGAATGCCAGCATTTTCAGGATATAAAAATGCTTGTAACTACTAAGTTTTAATACTTTAGTGTGTGTAGTAGTAGTGCATAGCGCTGCATGGTATTTGATGGGCTGTTGCCAATGTTGATTCTTTGCTAAGGTTTTCTTTTGATCCCAATTTTCTAAAAACTGGTTATCCTTTGTCAACTATATACCATTGAGCAAAAATAAAAGTTTAAAAAAAAAGTCAAAACTTCCGAAAAGTATTATCATATTAAGGCCTGGGGAAGGGGGAAAGGAATCATTTAGTTATTTAGCTGCTTTTCTTTCTTGCCAGTTATCTCCCCATCGTCTTCTGAGAGCTTGATCAGGGTTTCGCAGGTGCTGGTCAACCTTTAAGAAAGCAAGAAAAAAATAAAGACTTGCATTTATACAGCATCTTTCACCACATTAGGCTGTCCAAAGTGCTTTGCAACCAATGAAATACTTCTGCAGTGTGGTCACTGTTGTAGGAAACACGGCAACCAATTTGTGCACAGCAAGCCCCCACAAACAGCAGTGTGATGATGACAAGGTGATCTGTTTTAGTGATGTTGGTTAAGGGATAAATAATGGCCAGGACACCAGGGAGAACTCCCCTACTCTTTGAAATAGTGCTTTGGGATTTTTTACATCCACCTGAGAGGGCAGATGGGGGGCCTTGGTTTAATGTCTCATCCAAACGATGGCACTGCCAACAGTGCATCACTCCCTCAGTACTGCACAAATGTCAGCCTGGGTTTTGTGCTCGTCTCTGGAGTAGGACTTGAACCCACGATCTTCTGACTCAGGCAAAAGTGCTACCCACTGAGCCAGGACTGACACCTCACATATGTAAATAAAAGCAAAATACTGCGGATGCTGGAAATCTGAAACAAAAACAAGAAATGCTGGATTCACTCAGCAGGTCTGGCAGCATCTGTGGAAAGAGAAGCAGAGTTAACGTTTCGGGTCAGTGACCCTTCTTCGGAACTCACATATGTAACTTATCTGAACCTTGACTGAGTGTTGGGAGGGTATTTAATTATTGGGAGCATAGTACTCAAGGCTAATGTTCTCATCCAATGTCTTCACATATGCACTTCCAGACTGAGGCACTGACGCTGCTTGGGTTTGTTCTGCTGCCCTGGCTTGAAACCAGCTTTTTTTTTTCAGTACCTATTAAGTTTTTTTTTCATCATCATCTTGTTTTGTGTTCCCTCTTCCCTCACGCCAGAAGCTGAGAGAACACAACAGGAGAAAAAGTCACTTGAACCAACACTAGGCTCTCCTCAACTTGTAGTAATTTTTAGAGGCAATCCTACAAAATCTGGTTCTGAGGCTTGGAACATTATGGCAAGTCAATATTATTGGACCTCTTGCACCATGTGGCTCTCAAGGATCAATTGTGCAACTTGTAGGCCACCAATGAAATATGCACATCTGAAATGGCCACACTCATCATGGGCAGCCACCTTATCGGACAAATAGTGCTGACCAGTTGCCAGTAGCAGAGGAGTCAATTACAAAGGCGCCACTTAGTGCACCAGCTCTTTCAGGCAGTGTCTGTGTCTGCATAAAAGGTATGTGCTGACAACCCCAGTTGATTTTTGTCTTTTAAAAAAAAAAACTCAGTTTATAAAGAAGATGCTGCACTACGAGTGCTCCAATGGGTTAGTTGATCAAGGAATGGACAGAATTGGAAACGAGTCAGCTGCTTGTTTGCTTCTGTTTTTTGAAAAAATATATTCATTCATGGGATGTGGACACCACTGGCAAGACCAGCATTTATTGCCCAGTCCTAATTAACCTTGAGAAGGTGGTGGTGAGCAGCCCTCTGCCCTCTTGAATAACTGTGGTCTGTGTGGTGAAAGTAGTCCCACAGAGCTTTTAGAAAGGGAGTTCCAGCATTTTGACTCAGTGACGACAAAGGAATGGAGATTTATTTCTAAGTTCCTTTTTTTTTTCTCTCAGTCAAAAAGATTTGAGTTCAGTTCAGCACTGTAACAGACAGGCAAGGCTCTGTCACTGAATCATCGAGGCACATGGAATACTGTTCAAATCTACTCCATGGACTCTTTCATGAGCAGGGAGGAAGCATCATAAACAGTGGGGACTGTTCTTGGTAATCCAGTGCTTTCCACCAGCCTATTGTGGTTTTACTGTCTAATGTTTATCGTGGCCTAATCGCGTTAATAACGCACCCTCTATAAGCGTTGGCTGTATTTCAACAAAATGCCTGATTTAAATTAGAGAGGAGAAATGGCAAGCTACCCCTCTCCCCCGCACCCCCCCGAGTCTCATGTTGTTCTTCTCTGTAAATTAGATGTTGGTTTGTTTTGGCTGTTGGCATTCTGCAGTTCTCTCATTTACATTGCAGCATGGAATATTGGTATTGTTCAGCCTTTTAAGTGTCCCCTGAGGCAAAACTCTTGACAGTGTTGACAAGCATAATGTTGAAAGTTGATCAAATACAAGCTTGTACATGCAGAATTGTTGAAAACTGATCTCGACTTTTAATTTTCTACCCATTACAGGGTAGAGTCATAGAAAATTACAGCACAGGAGGAGGCCATGTGGCACATTGTGTCCGTGCTGGCCGACAAGTAGCCATCCAGCCTAATTCCACTTTCCAGCTCTTGATCCATAGCCTTGTAGGTTACGACACTTCAAGTGCATATCCCAGTACTTTTTTTAAATTTTGTTGAGGATTTCTGTCTCTATCACCCTTTCAGGCAGTGAGTTCCATATCCTCACCACCCTCTGGGGGGGAAAAAATATCCCCTCGAATCCTCTCTAAACCTCTTACCCTAAAGCTATGCCCCCTGGTTATGGACCCCTCAATCAAGGGGAATAGGGCCTTCCTATCCACTCTATCTCGACCCCCTTATAATTTTATACACTTCAATTTGGTATCCCCTCAGCTTCCTCTGTTCCAAAGAAAACAGCCCTAGCCTATCCAATCTTTCCTCAGAACTAAAGTTCTCCAGTCCAGGCAACATCCTCCTAAATCTCTGTACTCTCTCTAGTGCAATCACATCTTTCCTATCATGTGGTGACCAGAACTGCAGGCAGTTCTCCAGCTCCGGCCAACCATTATTTTATACAGTTCCAGAATAACATCCCTGCTCTTTTACTGTCTGCCTCAACTATTGAGGCAAATGTCCCGTATGCCTTCTTGATCATCTTATCTACCTGTCGAGCCACCTTCAGAGATCTGTGGTCATGCACTCCAAGGTCCCTCTGTAGGAGTACAAAGTCTGTCAGGCAAGCCTAGTGCTTTGCCTATTCATAGTCCTAAGAAAATGAATGCTTTCAGTATCCAGTACTGTCAATGGTACTGTAAAGGTGAGGGCTTGCCTCCGTACCCAAAAACATCTCGAGAGCCAGATGTCTTGTTCAAACGAGTGATCTTTATTACGAGCATGCAAGAAGTCCTACTCTCATGCAAGATCGTAGGGATTCTACTAGTACAATGTTTGAGCAGTCAGGATTTATACAGTTACAGGAGGTTTATTTGACAAGTTGTTACTCTAATTGCATTATCTTCCCATCTTACTCTCTTCCCTGATCTCATATTTTCTTAATTTATATTATCATATTACTCCCCGTGCCTTCCCCCTCACCCCATCTACCTCTTGATTAGGTTATTCATCTATTTCTCTGCGTCTCACAGGCAAGGTTTGCTCAAGTTTTAGCATCTTTTGTTTTATGCCAAGTATCCATGATGCCCATACACCCTACAGTACTGTGCCTACATCAATAACATGTATTTATATATCACCTTTAACATTGTAAAATGTTCCAACATGCTTCACAGGAGCATTATCAAACAAAATTTGGCACTGAGGCCACATAAGGAGATATTACGACAGATACCAAAAGCTTGTTTAAAGAGGTAAGTTTTAAGGAGTGCTGCAAAGGAGGAGCGAGAAGCGGTGAAGTTTAGGGAGGGCCTAGGCAACTGTAGGCACAGCTGCCAATGGTGGAGCGATTAGAATCTGAGATGCTCAAAAGACCAGAATTGGAGGGATGCAGTGATCTTGAAAGGCTGTAGGGCTAGAGGAGCTTACCAAGGTATGGAGGGGAGAGGCCATGGCGGGATTAGAAAACAAGGATGAAAATTTTAATATTGAGACATCAAAGAAAAATGCCACCGTTTGAGATGGTATTCCTTTTTTTTTCAAAAAATATACTTTATTCATCAAATTTGTAAAAGTACATTTCATAACAGTTCAAATTTGACAATACATGAAATGTAATACAGATCAGTTTCTTTCAATACAGTATATGAGATGGCTCGCTATGTTTGCCACTGCAGGTTATATTTACAAGGTATGTTTAGATTTTGTTTCAAACTTTCTCTGGTGCGTACAGCCCGAGGGGTTTTACATGGTTTTCAGCCCCTCAGTATACCATAGCGGAATGGCCTTAGACAATGACTGTTCCTCTTTGAGTCTTTGCAGCAGCTGCCCCAAGTTTTAGAGTGTCCCTCAGCACGTAATTCTGGTCCTTACAATGTGACAGTCTGCAACACTAGCTTGTCGACAGCTCTTTGCACTGGAAGACCAGCAATTTTTGGGAAGACCAGAGTGTCTTTCAGCAAGTTGATAGTCCTCCAGCAGCAGTTGATGTTTATCTTGGTGTGTATTCCTGAGAACAGCCTGAGAGCATGAGTCCTGTGTTATGGAGCTGCTTGGGATGAACCTCGTCAAAAACCACTGCATCTCTTGCAAGACCTGCTTTGCAACGGTGCATTCCAGGAGGAGGTGGGACAATGGTCTCTTCCCCACTGCAGCTGCCTCGAAGGCAGCGTGCATTGGCTCTGAGACTCTGGGTATGCAGGAAGGATCTGAGTGGGAGAGCCCTTCTTGCCACCAGTCAAGCTGCGTCTTGGTGCTTGTTTGAAAGTTCTGCCTGTGAGGCATTCTGCCAAATGAGTTATTCACTGCTGCAATGATCATTAACACTGCCTTGTTTACATTACAACAGTGGTGTCAAAGCTAGGATTACTGCTGGAGGGAGCTCTTCAATGTGAATATAATATTACACTCTTCATACCCCTTGTTCCATGCCCTGAAAATGTAATTGTCACAATGTTTTGTATTGTTCCATGACTCCCTTTTTTTAGTAAAACAGTATAAAGATTGAGGTTTCCAGTCGATCCTAGCTCCTTGCAGGAAGGTCCCAAAATTTAACCTGTTGAATTTCACCTCCCCTCCTCCTCCTATTTTCAAAGTAGCCTCATGTACATTGTTGACATTTTGCAATTTGTTGATAAGTCTGGTGTTCTTGTGTGACCATTCTGAAATGCTGCCAGTACTTCCCTGGTACATGTTTTCAACACTGTAGAGGATACTTTAGAAGATTCTGCTGGAGAGAATGAAGTCTTAGTTTGCATAAAGTTTATTGGAGGACAATGATCTATTGCAGTAGTCTGAAGGCCTCTGTATAGACTCCAAACTGGAGTTTTGAAGTCTCAAACTATGAGAAGACAGGTTTTTCTTTTAAATTGTGGTGATTTTCCCCCCCCCCCCTCCCCTCTCTCAAAGGTAATAAATTATGGTTGAGTAAAGTTCTGTGAGCTTTCCCCAAGTCCTTGTTTTTCACGTGTGAAGCTAGACATGATTGTCAGAAGGATATTCTATTGAGAAGAGCATCACAGTTGACCCCAATTTATCACCTCCCAATGTGTACACATAAGCAGTTGCTCAGCAGGGCTGCTGAGTAGTGATCAAAACTAGGGGCTCCTAACTAATTTTTGTTGAATCATTGGGTCAGCAATGCTGAGGCCAATTATAGCATCCCTCCCACTACTATTGTTGAAAGCAGCTAAGAATGCTTTTTATAATGCACTTATTGCAGTGCCAGGGTTGCCAGTTTTTAACATGCAGGTCTTTACCCTGGAATTGTTGCTAAATGTTAAACATGTAAGAGTCAACAAGTATATGGAATTACATAAAACTTGCAGCACAGAATTGGGCCTACTGGTCTATGATGGGTTTTTTTTAGTCGTTCATAGGCTGTGAGCATCGCTGGCAACACTAGCATTTGTTGCCCATGCCTAATTGCTTTTGAGATGGGGATGATAAGCTGCCTTCTTGAATCGCTGCAGTCCATGTGGTATGGGTACACCCACAGTGCTGTTAGGAAGGGAATTGCAGGTTTTTGACTCGGTGACAGTAAAGGAATGACGATTATAGTTCCAAGTCAGGATGGTGTGTATTTTGGAGGGGAACTTGCAGGTGGTGGTGTTCCCATGCATCTACTGCCCTTGACCTTCTAGGTGACGGGGGTCACAGGTTTGGAAGGTGCTGTTGAAGGAGCCTTGGTGAGTTGCTGCAGTGCATCTTGTAGTTGGTACAAACTGCTGTCACTGTGGCAACATTTCAGAGTGATCACACAAGAATGTTTAAGATGATGGGTTTAGGTGCCAATCATTCAGGCTGCTTTGTCCTGGATGGTGGTGAGCTTCTTGAGTGTTGTTGGAGCTGCGGTCATCCAAGCAAATGGAGAGTATTCCATCACACTCTTGACTTGTGCCTTGTAGATGATGGACAGGCTTTGGGGAATCAGGAGGTGAGTTACTTGCTGCATAATTCTCAGCCTCTGACCTGCTGTTGTTAAGTTTCTGGTCAATGGTAACCCCAGGATGTTGATGGGTGATACAATGATGGTAATGCTGTTGGACTTCAAGGGGAGATGGTTAGATTCTTGTTGGAGATAGTCATTGCCTGGCAGTTGCGTATTACGAATGTTACTTGCCACTTAGCAGCCGAAGCATGAATGTTGTGCAGGTCTTGCTGCATGTGGACACAGACTGCTTCGCATTCTGTGGGCACGAATGGTACTGAGCATTGTGCAATCATCAGCGACACACGAATAAGAACATAAATAGGAGCAGGAGTAGATCATATGGCCCATCGAGCCTGCTCCGCCATTCAAAACAATCATGGTTGATCTTGGGATTCAACGTAACTTTCCCGCCTGCTCGCCTACCCCTTGATTTCCCAAGAGACCAAAAATCTGTCTAATCCCAGCCTTAAATGTATTCAACAATGGAGCATCCAGAACCCTCTGGAGTAGAGAATTCCAAAGATTCACAACCCTTTGAGTGAAGTAATTTCTCCTCATCTCAGTCCTAAGTGATTGGCCCCTTATCCTGAGACTGTGCCCCTGTGTTTTAGATTTCCCCAAACAGTGGAAATAATCTGTGTATACCCTATCCAGCCCCTTTAGAATCTTATACACCCCACTTCTGACCTTTTTTTAAAATTCATTTATGGGATGTGGGCGACGCTGGCCAGGCCAGCATTTATTGCCCTTGAGAAGGTGGTGATGAGCTGCCTTCTTGAACTGCTGCAGTCCATTTGGGGTAGGTATACCCACAGTGCTGTTAGGAAGGGAGTTCCAGGATTTTGACCCAGCGACGGTGAAGGAACGGCGATATAGTTCCAAGTCAGGATGGTGTGTGACTTGGAGGGGAACTTGCAGGTGGTGGTGTTCCCGTGTATTTGCTGCCCTAGTCCTTTTAGTTGGTAGAGGTCGCGGGTTTGGAAGGTGCTGTCTAAGGAGCCTTGGTGCATTGCTGCACTGCATTTTGTAGATGGTACACACTGCTGCCACCGTGCATCGGTGATGGAGGGAGTGAATGGCAACCCATCTACAAACAATCAAGTGGGTTGCTTTGTCCTGAATGGTGTCGAGCTTCTTGAGTGTTGTTGGAGCTGCACCCATCCAGGCAAGTGGAGAGTATTCCATCACACTCCTGACTTGTGCCTTGGAAGGAAGGTCATTGATGAAGCAGCAGATGATGGTTGGGCCTAGGACACTACCTTGAAGAACTCCTGCAGCATAATCTTGGGGCTGAGATAATTGGCCTCCAACAACCATCTTCCTTTGTGCTTTGTGTGACTCCAACCAGTGGAAAAATTTCCCCCTGATTTCCATTGACTTCAATATTTCTGGGGCTTCTTGATGCCACACTTGGTCAACTGCTGCTTTGATGTCAAATGTAGTCTCTCTCATCTCGCGTCTTGAATTCAGCTCTTTTGTCCATGTTTAGATCAAGGCTGTAATGAGGTCTGGAATCACGTGCCCCTGTTGGAATCCAATCTGAGCATTGGTGAGTAGGTTATTGCTAAGTAAGTGCCTCATGGTCAAGAACACCTTCCATCACTTTGCTGATGATTGAGAGTAGACTGATGGTGCGGTGATTTGCCGGATTGGATTTGTCTTGCCTTTTGTGGACAGGACGTACCTGGGCAATTGTAGCTGTACTGGAACAGCTTGGCTAGGGTGCGGCTAGTTCTGGAGCACAAGTCTTCTGTACTACAGCCAGGATGTTGTCAAGGCCCATAGCCTTTGCTGTATTCTGTGCGCCCAGCCGTTCCTTGATATCACAAGGAGTGAATCGAATTGGCTGAAGACTGGCATCTGTTATGCTGGGAACCTCAGGCGGAAGCCAAGATGGATCATCCACTTGGTATTTCTGGCTGAAGATGGTTACAAATGTTTCAGCCACTGACTTGCTGGGCTGTGCTATGATTGAAAATGTTTGTGGATACAAAGTTAGGTGGAAATGCTGTGAGGAGGACACGGAGGCTGCAAAGAGTTATAGACAGGTTATGTGAGTGGACAACAGATGGCAGATGGAGTATAATGTGGGGAAGTGTGAGGTTATTCACTTTGGACATTAGAATGGAAAAGCAGAATATTTTTTAAAGGTGTGAAACTTGATGTTCAGAGAGACTTGGATGTGTTCGTATAAGGAACACAAAGTTGGCTTGCAGGTACAGCAAGCAATTAGGAAGGCAAAAGGCATGTTGGCCTTTATTACTAGGGGATTGGAGTACAAGAATAAAGAAGCCTTGCTACAGTTGTACAGGGCTTTGGTGAGACCACACCTGGACTACTATGTGCTGTTTTGGTCTTCATATTTGAGGAAGGATATACTTGCATTGAAGGCAGTATAGCGAAGGTTCATTAGGTTGGTTCCTATGATGAGAGGCTGAGTAAATTGGGCCTATACTCTCGAGTTTAGAAGAATGAGAGGTGATCTCATTGAAACATGCAAGAAAAGAGGCTTGACAGTGTAGACACTGTGAAGTTGTTTCTGCTGGTTGGGGAATTTAAAACATGACAGCACAATTTCAGGGTAAGGGGCTGATCATTTAAGACTGAGATGAGGAGAAATTTCTTCATTCAAATAATTGAGAGTCTTTGGAATTCTATACCCCAGAGGGTAGTGGAATCTCCATCGCTGAATATATTTAAGGCTGGGATGGACAGATTTTTGGTCTCTTGGGGAATCAAGAGATATGGGGAGCAGGCAGGAAAGGAGAGTTGAAGCCCAAGATCAACCATGATCATATTGATTGGCGGGGCAGGCTCGACAGGCCTTGTGGTCTATTCCTGCTCCTATTTCTTATGTTCGTAGTTCTAGCATCCAATAGGCGTAAATGTTAAAAGCAGATTAATTTGGCACAAACTAGGGATCAAGTCTGGAATATTTTTGGTTGCACAAGGCTGTCCACTTACCAACTCAACAGTTTGGGTCTTGTAAAGGGGACACTTCCAGCGTTGCTGTTCTCCAACCAGCAGCAGGATTAAATATTTATGATGAACACCGCTTTATTCGTAAGTAGTCTTCAAGCTCATCTGGGTGCAAGTGTGTGCTGTGGGATTGCTGCTTAGCTCCTGCTGTCCACTAGGGAGAGCCACAGCACATACAAAAACTTCCAGTGACTCACTTGTTACAATCTCACGTGTTTCTAAGAGATTAAATGCCCCTTAATTTTTGTTTTTTAATAAAATCAGATTACACAAGAAGAAATAACCTAGACATTTCATCACAAGGACTGTATTTTGCTAATTTTATAGTGCTTGGAATACTATGGGATCTTCTCAACAGTGTTGAAATAAAAGACCCTGTTGTTTTCTTAAATCTTCACATTAATTGTTATCACAAGATTAAAATGCGCAAGGAAGGTCATTTATCTCTGAAGTCATCTTTCCAGAAATATCGTGCAGTCATTCCCATTGTGCTGCCAAGTCATTTTTTTTTAAACCACTGCAATGTTTAGACCTCCAACGACAGCAACTTGCATTTATGCAGTTCCTTTAACATAGAAATAGTATCCCAGGGTGCTTCATAGGAGTGTTATCAGATAGACAACTAGTCCACTGCCTTATTTGGAGTCCTTTTGTTATGTCAACCACTTTGTGTGAAGAAATATTTCCTGATATGACTTCTGAATTTGTTTATTGGTAGCTTCAATCAATGCCCACTTGTTCTACTCTAAATTTTTTTTAAAGTGTTTGCAAAAGAACAAAGTACTTGCATACACTCATTGACAATGTTAACCATAAAAGATTTCTTTTTCTTTTGTGAACCGATCAGCACTTCTTGCAGGAGATGAAAGAGCAGATGGGAGGAAATTAAAGAGTTATAGAGAGATACAGCACCGAAACAGGCCCTTCGGCCCACCGAGTCCGCATGGACCATCAACCACCCATTTATTCTAATCCTACATGAATCCCATTTTCCCTCTCACATCCCCACCTTCCCTCAATTCTCCTACCACCTACCTACGCTAGGGGCAAATTTTTTTTTTTTTACAATGGCCAATCGACCCGCAAGTCTTTGGCATCTACCATGATGATGAGATGAGCAATACCATACTTGTTTGGTACATTGTGAAATCATGGGATTTGTCGCAAGGTGATACACTATGACCAATCACTAGCCTTAAGCTGTAATGGCCCTAAAAAAGACTTGCTTTTTAAAGCTGTTTTGCTGTGGTGTCTAGGCTCCTACATTAAGAATAGTATGTTGAATTTATACATGAGGCTGCTTACGTCCAATGAGCTGTAGTCATTGAGTCTGCAGAGGTAAGCAGAAGAACGTTTTGGGGGTGAGGGGAAAGGGCAGATTTTCCTGCACAGATAAGGGCTGTCATATCTATGCTGGAGTGTAGCTTCTCCTTTGGAAGACTGCTTTTTCCTTTGCTATAATAAGTCCTTTTTTAAGGACTTTAGATTGGAGTGGGTAGAACAAGGCCCCTAGTATAATTAGTATTCTTTAATTAAGGGAGTAACTAACCTAAGGGTAAGTCATGGCAGGAGAGCTCAGCCCCGTGATATGCTCCTCCTGCGCTATGTGGGAAATCAGGGACGCTTCCAGTGTCCCTGACGACCATGTGTGCAGGAAGTGTATCCAGCTACAGCTACTGGCTACCCGCATTACGGAGCTGGAGCTGCGGGTGGATTCACTGTGGAGCATCTGCGATGCTGCGGAAGTCGTAGATAGCACGTTTAGTGAGCTGGTCACACCGCAGGTAATGGCTGCACAGGCAGAAAAGAGATGGGTGACCACCTGACGGAATAGTAGGCACAGGCAGGTAGTGCAGGAGTCCCCTGTGCCCATCCCCCGCTCAAACAGATATACCGCTTTGGATACTGTTTTGGGGGGGTATGAGCCCCCAGGGGAAAGCAGCAACAGCTAAGTTTATGACACCATGGAGGCCTCTGCTGCACAGCAGGGAAGGAAAAGGGTTGGAAGAGCTATAGTGATGGGGGATTCTATCGTAAGGGGTGCAGATAGGCGTTTCTGTGGCCACAAACTAGACTCCAGGATGATAAGTTGCCTCCCTGGTGCTAGGGTCAAGGATGTCTCGAAGCGGCTGCAGGACATTCTGAAAGGGGAGGGTGAGTAGCCCGAGGTCGTGGTCCATACTGGTACTAACGACATAGGCAGGAAAAGAGATGAGGTCCTGCAAAGTGAATATAGGGAGTTAGGCAGAAGGTTAAAAAGCAGGACCTCTAGGGTTGTAATTTCAGGATTACTCCCTGTGCCACGTGCTAGTGAGGGTAGGAATAGGAGGATTAGGCAAATGAATGCTTGGCTGAAGAGCTGGTGTAGGCGGGAGGGCTTCAGCTACTTGGATCATTGGGATCTCTTCTGGTGCAGAGGTGACCTGTACAAGAAGGACGGGTTGCATCTAAACTGGAGGGGGACCAATATCCTTGCGGGGAGATTTGCTGGCACTACGCGGGAGGGTTTAAACTAGTCTTGCAGGGGGGTGGGTCCCAAAGTAGTAGTCTCTCAGATGAGATAGTTGAGGCAAATGTAGAGGTTAAAGCAAGCAAGTCGAGTAGGCAGGCTGGGCAGGACAGGGAGTGTGGAAGGTCTGGTAGGCTAAACTGCATTTACTTTTAATGCAAGAAGCCTTACAGGTAAGGCAGATGAACTCAGCATGGATCAGTACATGGGATTGTGATGATATAGCTATTACGGAGGCGTGGTTGAGGGATGGGCAGGACTGGCAGCTCAATGTTCCTAGGTACCGATCTTTCCGGCGTGACAGAGGTGGAGGTAAGAGAGGAGGGGGAGTTGCACTATTGATTAGGGAGGACATCACAGCATTACTTAGAGAGGATATCCCGGGGGGAATGTCCAGCGAGGCCATATGGGTAGAACTTAGAAATAAGAAAGGGGTGATCACTTTGGGATTATACTATAGGCTCCCCAATAGTCAGAGGGACGTGGAGGAGCATATATGTAGGGAAATTACAGATGGGTGTAGGAATTATAGGGTTGTAATAGGTGATTTTAACTTCCCTAATATTGACTGGGACTGCCTTAGTGCTAAGGGATCAGATGGGGAAGAATTTAAGTGTGTCCAGGATAGTTTTCTGAAGCAGTATGTGAATGGCCCTACTAGAGAAGGGGCTACGCTTGACCTCTTAGGAAATGAGGATGGGCAGTTGGTTGATGTCTCCGTGGAGGAGCACTTTGGGACCAGTGACCGTAACTCTATTAGTTTCAAGATAGTTATGGAAAAGGATAGGACTGGTCCTCAGGTTGAAGTCCTAAATTGGGGGAAGGCTAATTTCGATGGCATCAGACAGGAACTCACAAAAGTTGAATGAGAGAGACTGTTTACAGGTAAAGGGACGTCTGGCAAGTGGGAGGCTTTTAAAAGTGAGATAGGAAGAGTTCAGGGCCGGCATGTTCCTGTTAGATGGAAGGGCAAGGCTGGCAAGTTTAGGGAACCTTGGTTGACTAGGCTTATTGAGGGTCTGGTCAGGACAAAGAAGGAGGCATATGTCTGGTATAGGCAGCTGGGATCGAGTGAGTCCCTTGAGGAGTGTAGGGGATGTAGGACTACACTTAAGGAAATTAGGAGGGCAAAAAAGGGCCATGAGATTTCCCTGGCAGATAAAATAAAGGAGAATCCTAAAAGATTCTATAAGTATATTAAGAGTAAAAGGGTAGCGAGGGAGAGAGTAGGTCCCTTAAGGATCAGTGTGGCAATCTATGTGTGGAGCCACGGGAAATGGGCGAGGTCTTAAATGAATATTTCTTGTCTGTATTTACCATGGAGAAGGTCATGGAAGCTAGTGAGTTCAAGGGAGGAAACACTGATATCCTGGAGCATATCAACATTTACAAAGGAGGTTTTGAAGCGCATTAAGGTAGATAAATCCCCAGGGTTTGACCAGGTGTATCCTAGGATGCTATGGGAAGCAAGGGAGGAGATTGTTGAGGCCCTGGCACAGATTTTTGTATCATAGTTAGCCACAGGTGAGGTACTGGAAGATAGCTAATGTTGTGCCTTTATTTAAGAAGGGCAACAGGGATAAACCAGGGAACAACAGGCTGGTGAGCCTTACATCAGTGGTGGGAAAGCTATTGGAAGGGATTTTGAGAGACAGGATTTATATGCATCTGGAAAGGCATGGTCTGATTAGGGATAGTCAGCATGGCTTTGTGCATGGGAAATCATGTCTCATGAATTTGAATGAGTTTTTTGAGGAGGCCACCAAGAGGATTGACGAGGGTAGGGCGATGGATGTTGTCTACATGGACTTTAGCAAGGTCTTTGACAAGGTCCCGCATGGTAGGCTGGTCCAGAAGGTTCAAATACATGAGATCCAGGGTGAGCTAGCAAATAGGATACAAAATTGACTTGGTGATAGGAGGCAGAGGGTGATAGTGGAGGGTTGTTTTTCAGATTGGAGGCCGGTGACCAGTGGTGTGCCGCAGGGATCGGTGCTGGGCCCTCTGTTGTTTGTTATATATATTAATGACTTGGATGTGAATGTAAGGGGCATGATTAGTAAGTTTGATAATGACACCAAAATTGGTGGTATAGTGGACAGTGAAGAAGGTTGTCTAAGGTTACAACAGGATATAGATCAACTGGGAAAGTGGGCAAGGGAGTGGCAAATGGAATTTAACGCAGACAAGTGTGAAGTGATGCATTTTGGGAAGTTAAACCAGGGCAGGACATATACAGTGAATGGCAGGGCCCTGGGGAGTGTTGTTGAGCTGAGAGACCTTTGGGTGCAAGTACATAGTTCCCTGAAAGTGGCAACACAGGTAGACAGGGTGGTGAAGAAGGCGTATGGCATGCTTGCCTTCATTGGCCGAGGCATTGAGTACAAAAATTGGGACGCCATGTTACAGTTGTACATAACGTTGGTTAGGCTGCATTTGGAGTACTGTGTGCAGTTCTGGTCGCCGCGCTACAGGAAAGATGTGATTAAGCTAGAGAGGGTGCAGAAAAGATTCACAAGGTTGTTGCCTGGGTGGAGGGCTTGAGTTATGAAGAGAGATTGGATAGGCTGGGTCTGTTTTCCCTGGAGCGAAGGAGGCTGAGAGGGGACATGATAGAGCTATATAAAATTATGAGAGGCATAGATAGGGTAGATAGCCAGAGTCTGTTTCCCATGGTAGGGTGACTAAAACTAGAGGACATAGATTTAAGGTGAGGGGGAGGAGGTTTAAAGGGGATCAAAAGGGTAAATTTTTCTCACAAAGAATAGTGGGTATCTGGAATGAGCTGCCTGAGGAGGTGGTGGAGGCAGGAACAGTAGCAACATTTAAGAGGCATCTGGACAGGTACTTGAATGAGCAAGGTATAGAGGGATGTGGAATTAATGCAGGCAGGTGGGTTTAGCATAGATAGGCATTATGGTCGGCATGGACGTGGTGGGCTGAAGGGCCTGTTTCTGTGCTATACGACTCTATGATTCTAATATATTCACGTGCCAGCATGACCCACTAGTCTGTCAGGAGTAGGCAACCTATCTGATTTCCACCCCCCCCCCCCCCCCCCCTCTCCCCACGATTCTCCCCAGGGGAGTTATCCCTGGTGTCCTGGCCAATATTTATCCCTCAACCAGCATCACTAAAACAGATTATCTGGTCAATGACACATGACTGTCAGAGTTTGCTGTGCGCAAATTCACTGCTGCGTTTTCTGCATTACAACAGTGACTAACGCTTCAAAAGTACTTCATTGACTGTAAAGCTTTTTGGGTTGTGGCATGATATAAGTGCAAGTTGCGCTCTCTCTCGCGAGCGCTCTCATAAACTGGTCACCAGGATGCCAACATTCATCCTATTTGGTATGTGAAACAAGTAGGCTATGAACACCAGAAAAGCCTTTCCCCAGTATGACAATAACCTGCTCTTTGGAAATGGCACAACTATTAAACTGTCAAACACTTTTCATGGCTTATTTTGTTTGCTTAGTTTTTTTATTATGTTAAAGGCACAAGTTGTTGCTTAAAAGGTAGATGGTCTGTTCAAGTGTCAATTAAATTTAATCTAAATAAATTCTTTCAGATCATCAAATTAAATAAAATCTCCAGATCGATTGATGAAGTATTAATGGAATAAATAAGGAAAAAAGAAGGCAAATGAAATAAAGGAAAATGGAATTTAACTTCCTGGGCTTCTCTTGGAATCATACCCAGCAAGAAGTGATTACTTTCAGGAAAGGAGAAGGGGGGGTGGGAATCAGGTTTTAAAAAAAAACAATATAGAATAGTCGTACAAAATACCTTCTCAATACTGTAACTCATGACAGCATTTTCTCTCTATTAGAGAGCAGAACTTCTGTTTGCTCTATATTTCTCATTCTTCCTCCTCTAATAGTGTAGAAAAAAACATAAACTCCTGCAACTAACAGCAAAGCCTGAAATCAATTATAAGAGCAAAAGCACAGTGGAAGAAGAAAATTTAATTATAAGCGCATCTTGCAGCCATGACCTGGCTTCGGATACAGTCCAGACTGACAGCATGCAGGTCTCCTTTGCTTGTTGGCTGCAGGTGTCCTACATGAAGTGTGTTGGTCAGTCTCAATTTAGTTCTGAGTGGGTGTGAACCCATACTTCAACAGCATCGCAGTTTATTGCAATAAACTGGCAGTCTCACTCTGACAGGTTGCAAGATGGATGTTTCTCTGAGGTGGAGGCTGAGGCACATTTTCAGACAGAATAGAGGTGGTTCTAACCTGTATCTAGCTATGCTATATCGCACCTGGGAGTACTTGATGTTGACACTGTGCTTCAAATTGGAAGTGTTTCATTCCCTAGCACAAACATCTCTCCCCTCAAGTGCCAAATTAGCACAACATCTGAATCAAGGGAAGAAGTGAAATCCCATGTGCACTTTCCAAATTTGTGGGAGGACTTTCTGTATTGAATGCTTTCAGATGCCATTATAGTAATATATTTGTAATTAACATTTTTAGAGGTGCTATTTAACATATCAGCATTTATGTATTTGTGTATCTGACCTTTCTCCTTTTTATCCCTATCCTTTTTTCCAGGTGCAACTATTTCTTTCTTTATGATACTTCAAAGGTTAAAGAGGAGGGTGATCCAACAAGAGCTGGGATCTATTATTTTTTCCCTTCACAGGTGAGACCAGAATTAGAGGTGGGTTTTTTTGTTTGGAGGGGTGGGCGGGGGGTCAGGGAAGAACCATGTTTCATGATTCATGTGCCAATTTGGTTGCATTAACTTAATTTGTACATGATGTTATATGTTTGATGCCAGCAGGTTAGTGTATCTGTTTTAACAAAGTGTCCCAAACACTTTCTGATTTTACACTGGATGACCAATGTGACTGTCGATGGACTGTCCAGTTCTGATGAAAGGTCACAGACAGAAACATTAACTCTGTTTCTCTCTCCACAGATGCTGCCAGACCTGCTGAGTATTTCCAGCACTTTGTTTTTATGTCCATAGATGTTACTCTTTCCAGAGAGGGTTAATGAATAGCAGTTAGGAGTGATACACTTGCTGTAAAGATTTCTTTTTTAAGGCTCTCCCCAACTTCCCTGATGGTGCTGGCTCATGCTGAACTAAAGGTCCATATCTGATGGCACACCTAAGTTATGTACCTATGGGACTTGACAGTGAGTGTTGGCAGGGCAGCAGGCACATGAGGGATGAATCTTTGCAGCTGAAACCAATCTTGTCTTCATCCAGTGTTCATGTGGGAATACTACATGGACAGGAACACAAGCTGATTTATTTTCTCTGTCCTTATCCCATACAGTCCATCATGACGCCACAACTGCCACACTAACAGGTCAACTAATCCAGCATAACGTGAGAATTGAGGATTGATGTTGACCTATGTGTGTTTGTGTTTATATAAAATTCAACTCACCGGATAAACTCAGGAGAGCTGAAGGCTCTCTTTTTTTTAAAAAAAAAAAATTTTTTGCCTTTTAATTTTCTTCCCTCTTCTCCACAAGGTGCTGTTGCATGCTAGAAATATGGTTCCATGGCTCTCCAGTACTTTGTCCAAGTGACCATTTTTCATGGATGAACTTAGATTGTGAGTGTTGATAAACTTGTCAACTGGTAGGAGGCTATTACAGCTGAGTCTGTTGTCACCCAACGCCTGCACATGGATGCTTTTTAAGCCTGATTCACTGTAGAACAAGGTTCAGAATGATGGTTGATTTCTACACCCTGCAGCTCAGGGGTACTGGGGCCGGTTCTAACACTCCAACTGCCACCCCAGCTGAAATTAGCTAAGACAATACAGATTGAGAATTGACCTGCTGGTCTGGTCAGGTTCACACTGCCTTTGTCAACTTAGCTATTGGGGCTACCCTGTTTTTGAATCTAAATTTAAAAAGGCAGTCAGGTAATATACAACTTTTCATTCTGGAATAAAAGAAAAGCCATTTTAGAAGTTTTCTTTACACTTGGCTGAATTTTATTATTTTTTTGACTGATTCTCAAAGATATTATCAACTTCTCTTGAGCAGACCACCTTTGACCAGCAGGAGTTGCTGTGCGGGCAGATCGCAGGTGTGGTTTGCTGCATTACTGAGATTTCTGGATCACCACCCAGTTTAATCCGCTTGCGAAAGCTGAAGTTTGCTATCCGGGTGGATGGGGAATACCTTTGGGTATGTATAAATGAAGTATCTTAACATCAAAAAGATGAGTGCCTGGTAATTCAGACAGTATAGGTTTCCACCCCTACTTACTATAATTATTTCTTTTAAAAAGTGAATATATATATATTTTCTCTGGTCTGTTGTAGGCTCTTGGATGTGCCATAGAAGTCCCTGATGTGAGCTGTAAGCGATTTCTGGATCAACTTATAGGCATCTTTACATTTTACAATGGATCCAATAAGCGTATATACCAGGTAGTGCTTTGTATTTGTATTGTGTTATGAATGTGTGTAGCTGATGCTGTATTTGGGATTGCAACAAAACCCCTTTCACTCTGTTTACATTACTGTACTGCTGCCACAGCATCACTCCTATGTTATTCCCTGCCAAAGGCTAGCTACCAATGTTTTCTCCAATTTTTTTTTTTGGAATGCGCTGGTGATTTTTTTTTTTAAGTGCACAGTCGCGCACCCACGGTAATTTAATGGGGCCGACTTGTGTCTCTCGGATTGTTTGCACAGCTAAGAGGAAACATTGCTAGCTACCTACTGTTTTTTTGCTGCCTTGAGTGGGCTGAATCTTACTACTTGTACCAGAAATGCAATTTTCATATAACCGGTTGACCTCAAGTGTAATCACCTTTTAGTTTGACTGGTCCATATGTTTGTTTTTTATATTCATGATGCCCTTAGAGGGGCACTTGTTGGTGACTGCAGCAACTTGGTGTCACCCTTTTTGATCTGATCAAAATAGGCCCAAGCGTCAAGGTCTCAGCCATTAAGGAAAGTTGTGATTGTAACTTGGAGGCAGCTGTTTTTGAATTGCCATCTGTATATACAATAAACTACAATCTGTCCAAATTCTGTGCTGGCCAGAATCCAGTATATGATCTGACAAAGGCCAACAGAATCAAGATATCAATCAGAACTCTCAGGGGATTTATAATCAGTTTAGAATGGAAGTAAACTGTAAGCAGGAACTCTGTAATCAAATTGTCTTAGACAGTCAGATGAGGCAAGTTTGTAACATAGCAAAATCCCTTGACAAAACATTACCTCTTGTGTTCCTGACTTTAAAAAATGTTTCTGCATATCAAAGAAAAAGACATCAGTGCTGTGGAACCTAACAACTTAAGTACATAAAGTCAACTGCTCAGCAGTTCCATGAGCAATATGAAGCTCTCTACAAGATCAGAAATGCATCATTTGCTGCATCAGTATGCATTTTTCCATTTTCTGTATCAGCCACCCAAATGGTCCTTGCATGAGATTGCCATCTTGTGCCAAATTTTGGGCTGTTTTTGTCCTGTGGACGATGACGAGTAAGAATTGCATCCTGTTGATCTGGGCCAGATTCAGTTGGAGTAGCACTTGCCTTCCAGAACCCACCTGAATGCAGCTTGTGGTTTTCCTAATCATTTGTATTCCCGTTCACATATTCTGGTTTCCTTTTCCAGGTACGGGAACAAGAAGAGCTAGCCCATCAGTGGGATCTGTACATTGAGCACATTCAGCAAAGCAGCTGTGATCTGCATCAGACTTTCAACTCCTTGTGTAAACTGGACAGGACTGAAGTATGTATAATCTAGTGAGGCTCTCTGTGTTTTTACACTTTATGTTGTGAGATTCTTTGTTACAGTACCTTCAAAATAGGCCCAGCATCATCCAGATCGCAGAGCAAGAGGATAACTAAGGAAAGAGTAGGGGCTATCAGAGATATACAAGGGTTCTTCATGAGTTTTTTGTCTGTCTTCACCAAATGAGGGGGATGATGCAGACATTGTAGTAAAAGAGGAGTGTGAAATATTAGACACGATTAGCATAATGAGAGAGGAAGTACTAGAGTGTCTGACACCCTTGAAAGTGGACAAATCGCCAGGGCTGGATGGATTGTATCCCAGGTTGTTAAAAGAAGCCAGGGAGGAAATAGCAGATGCGCTGAGGATCCTTTTCAAATCCTCAAAGGATATGGGCGAGGTGCCAGAGGTTTGGAGGTCTGCGAGCGTTGTACTATTGTTTAAAAAGGGTGCGAGGGATAGGCCAAATAATTATAGGCAGGTCAGTCTGACCTCAGTAGTGGGTAAATTATTAAACAATTCTGAGGAACAGGAGAAACTGCCACATAGAAAGGCGCAGATTGATCAGGGATAGTCAGCATGGATTTGTTAAGGGAAGGTCATGCCTTACTAACTTAATTGAATTCTTTGAGGAAGTACCACTTGGAGGAAGCACTGAGGGTGGCAAGGGTGCAAAATGTACTCTGGGTGGGGGATTTCAATGTCCAACACAAGAGTGGCTTGGTAGCAGCACTTCTGACCAAGCTGGCCGAGTCCTAAAGGACATAGCTGCTAGACTGGGTATGCGGCAGGTGGTGAGGGAACCAAGAGGGGAAAAACATAATTGACCTCGTCCTCACCAATCTGCCTGCCGCAGATGCATCTGTCCATGACAGTATTGGTAGGAGTGGCCACCGCACAGTCCTTGTGGAGACGAAGTCCTGCCTTCACATTGAGGATACCCTCCATCGTTTTGTGTGGCATTACCACTGTACTAAATGGCAAAACTGAGCATCCATGAGGCGCTGTGGGTCATCAGCAGCAGAATTGTACTCTACCACAATCTGTAACCTCATGGCCTGGCATATCCCTCACTCTACCATTACCATCAAGCTAGGTGACCAACCCTGGTTCAATGAAGAGTGCAGGAGGGCATGCCAGGAGCAGCACCAGGCATACCTCAAAATGAGGTGTCAACCTGGTGAAGCAACAATACAGGACTACTTGCGTGCCAAACTGCATAAGCAGCATGCAATAGACAGAGCTAAGACATCCCATAACCAACGGATCAGATCGAAGCTCTACAGTCCTGCCACATCCAGCCGTGAATGGTGGTGGACAATTAAACAACTAACTGGAGGAGGTGGCTCCACAAATATCTCCGTCTTCAATGATGGGGGAGCCCAGCACATCAGTGAAAGATAAGGCTGAATCATTTGCAACAATCTTCAGCCAGAAGTGCCGAGTTGATGATCCATCTCTGCCTCCTCCGGGAGTCCCCAGCATCACAGATGCCAGACTTCAGTCAATTCACTTCACTCTGTGATATCAAGAAATGACTGAAGGCACTGGATACTGCAAAGGATATGGGCCCTGGCAATATTCCAGCAATAGTACTGAAGACCTGTGCTCCAGAAGTTGCTGCGCCCCTAGCCAAACTGTTCCCGTACAGCTACAACACTCGCATTTACCCGGCAATGTGGAAAATTGCCCAGGTATGTCCAGTCCGCACAAGCAGGAGAAGTCCAACCCGGCCAATTGCTGCCCCATCAATCTACCCTCAGTCATCAGTAAAGTGATGGAAGGTGTCATCGACAGTGCCATCAAGCGGCACTTGCATAGTAATAACCTGCTCAGTTTGGGATCCACCAGGGCTACACAGCTCCTGACCTCATTACAACCTTGGTTCAAACATGGACAAAACAGCTGAACTCAAGAGATGAGGTGAGAGTGACTGCCCTTGACATCAAGGCAGAATTTGACTGAGTATGGCATCAAGGAGCGCTAGCAAAACTGGAGTCAGTGGGAATGGGGGAAAACTCTACGCTGGTTGGAGTCATACCTAGCGCAAAGGAAGATGGTTGTGGTTGTTGGAGGTCAATCATCTCAGCTCCAGGACTTCAATGCAAAAGTTCCTCAGGGTATTATCCTAGGCTCAGCCATCTTCAGCTGCTTCATCAATGACCTTCCTTCAATCATAAGGTCAGAAGTGGGGATGTTCGCTGATGATTGCACAGTATTCAGCACCATTCGCGACTCACCAGATACTGAAGCAGTCCGTGTAGAAATGCAGCAAGACCTGGACAATATCCAGGCTTGGGCTGATAAGTGGCAAGTAACATTCATGCCACACAGGTGCCAGGCAATGACCATCTCCAACAAGAGAGAATCTAACCATCTCCCCTTGACATTCAATGGCATTACCATCGCTGAATCCCCCACTATCAACATCCTAGGGGTTACCATTGACCAGAAACTGAACTAGAGTAGCCAGATAAATACCATGGCTACAAGAGCAGGTCTGAGGCTAGGAATCCTGCAGCGATTAACTCACCATCTGATTACCCAAAGCCTGTCCATCATCTACAAGGCATAAGTCAGGAATGTGATGGAATACTCTCCACTTGTCTGGACGGGTGCAGTTCCAATAGCACTCAAGAAGCTCGACAACATCCAGGACAAAGCAGCCCTCTTGATTGGCACCCCATCCACAAACATTCACTCCCTCCACCATTAACACACAGTGGCAGCAGTATGTACCATCTACAAAATGCACTGCAGCAACGCACCAAGGCTCCTTAGGCAGCACCTTCCAAACCCGTGACCTCTACCAACTAGAAGGACAAAGGCAGCAAATGCATGGGAACACCATCACCTGCAAGTTCCCCTCCAAGTCACACACCATCCTGACTTGGAACTATATTGCCGTTCCTTCACAGTTGCTGGGTCAAAATCCTGGAACTCCCTTCCTAACAGAACTGTGGGTATATCTACCTCACATGGATTGCAGCGGTTCAAGAAGGCAGCTCACCACCACCTTCTCAAGGGCAATTAGGGATGGGCAATAAATGCTGGCTTAGCCAGTGACGCCCACATCCCATGAATTAAAAGAAAAAGCAACAAGGAGGATTGATGAGGGTCGTGCAGTTGATGTGGTTGACATGGATTTTAGTAAGGCATTTGACAAGGTCCCGCATGGCAGACTGGTCAGTAAAATGAAAGCAAATGGGATACAGTGGAATGTGGCAGGTTGGATCCAAAATTGGCTCAGTGACAGGAAACCAAAGGGTAGTAGTTGATGGAAGTTTTTACAATAGAAGGCTGTTTCCAGTGGCATTCCACAGGGCTCAGTGTTGGGTCCTTTGCTGTTTGTGGTATATGTTAATGATTTGGACTTAAATGTGGGAGGCATGATTGGGAGGTTTGCTGATGATGCAAACATTGGCCGTACAGTTGATAGTGAAGAGGATAGCTGTCGACTCCAGAAAGATATCAATGGTTTGGTTGAGTGGGCGGAAAAGTGGCAAATGGAATTCAATCCAAAGACGTGAGATAATGCACTTGGGGAGGGCAAATAAAGTGAGGAATACACAATAAACAGGAAGATATTGAGAGGGGTAGAAAAATTGAGAGACCTTGGAGTGCATGTCCGCAGGTCCCTAAAGGTGGCAGGACAGGTAGGTAGAGTGGTGAAGAAGGCATATGGAATGCTTTCCTTTATAGTCTGAGGTATGGCATACGAAAGCAGGGATGTAATGCTGGAACTGTATGAAACGCTGGTTAGGCCACAGCTGGAGTATTGCGTACAGTTCTGGTCACCACATTACAGGAAGGACATAACAATTATGGAGAGAGTACTCAGGAGATTTGCAAGAATGTTGTCAGGACTTGAAAGTTGCAGCTATGAAGAAAGATTGGATAGGCTAGGGTTGTTTTCCTTAGAACAGAGGAGGCTGAGGGGTGACTTAATTGAGATGTACAAAATTATGAGGGGCCTAGATAGAGTAGGCAGGAAGGACCTGCTTCCCCTAGCAGAGAAGATATTTACCAGGAGGCACAGATTTAAGGTGATTGGTAGAAGGATTAGGGGGGGACATGAGGAAGAGCTTTTTCACCCAGAGGGTGGTGGGTGTCTGGAATTCACTGCCAGGAATGGTGGTGGAGGCCGAAACCTTCAATTCTTTTAAAAGGCACCAGGACATGCACCTGAAGTGCTGTAACCTGCAAGACTACGGACCAGGTGCTGGAAGGTGGAATTAGATTGAGTGAGTGGCTAGTTTTTTCAGCTGGCATGGACACGATGAGCTGAATGGTCTCATTCTGTGCTGTAATTTTTCTATGGTTCTTCCCAATAATTAAAACAGCAATAAATAGCAAACCAATAATTAGTTTATTCACCAGAATAAATGGTCTTAGAATGGGAGTTAATTTTTATGGGATAGAATCGTAGAATGATGCAGCCTATGTGGGCTCTTTGAAAGAGCTATCCAATTAATTCCACTCCCCTACTGTTTCCCCATAGCCCTGCAAATTTTTCCCCTTGGGTATTTATCCAATTCCCTTTTGAATATTACTATTGAATCTGCTTCCACCATCCTTTCAAGCAGTGCATTCCAGATCATAACTTTATATGGAATTTTCTTTTTTGAACCTGGTAAACACTACTGGGAAAATAAGACTTGCTTTATCAGATGTAAATCTGATATAGCACTTTATCAGAGGAACAGGGGGAGGTCATTCACAGCTCCTCAAGCCTGTTCTGCCAATCAGTGAGATCATGGTTGATCTGCGACCTACCTCCATATACCCGGCTTTGCCCCATATCCCTTAATACCTTTAGTTAACAAAAATCTATCAATCTCAGATTTGAAATGAATAACTGATCTAGCATCAATTTGCTGAAGAGAGTTCCAAACTTTTTTTTTTAAGAGATACAGCACTGAAACAGGCCCTTCGGCCCACTGAGTCTGTGCCGACCATCAACCACCCATTTATACTAATCCTACACCAATCCCACACTCCTACCACATCCCCACCTGTCCCTTCATTCCCCTACCACCCACCCACACTAGGGGCAATTTATAATGGCCAATTTACCTATCAACCTGCAAGTCTTTGGCTGTGGGAGGAAACCGGAGCACCTGGCGAAAACCCACGCAGACACGGGGAGAACTTGCAAACTCCACACAGGCAGTACCCAGAATTGAACCCGAGTCGCTGAAGCTGTGAGGCTGCGGTGCTAACCACTGTGCCACTGTGCCACTTTTACCACCTTTTGCATGTAGAAGTGTTTCCTAATTTCATTCCTGAAAGGTCTGGGTCTAATTTTTCAACTATGTGCCTTAGTCCTAGACTCCCCAACCTGCAGAAATCATTTCTACCTACGTACCCTATCTGTACTCATTAATACTTTGAAAAATTTGATTAAATTCACTCCTTTACCTTCTTAATTCCAGGGAATACAACCCAAAGTTTTGTGTAATCTCCTCATAATTTAACCCTTGCAGTCCAGGTATCATTCTGGTAAATCTACACTGCACTCTCTCCAGGGCCAATATATCTTTCCTAAGGTGTGATGTCCAGAACTCCAGGAGCTCTCTAACCAGAGCTTTGTATCGCTGAAGTTTGACTTCTATCCCCTTGCAATCTAGTCTGCCAGACATAAAGGCCAGCATTCCATTAGCAGAAAAGATTCACGAGAATGGTTCCAGGGATGAGGAACTTCAGTTACGTGGATATTTTAAAGAAGCTGGGACTGTTCTTTTTGGCTAAGGGAAGATTTGATAGAGGTGTTCAAAATTACGAGGGGTCTGGACAGAGTAGATAGGGAGAAACTGTTCCCATTGGCTGAACGATCCAGATTTAAGGTGATTGGCAAAAGAAGCAACGGTGGCATGAAGACAAGCTTTTTAATGTAGTGAGTGGTTAGGATCTGGAAGACACTGCCTGAGACTGTGGTGGAGGCAGATTCAATCAAGGCTTTCAAAAGAGAATTGTATAATTACCTGAAGAGAGAAAAATTGCTGGGCTGCGGGGGAAAGGTGGGAGAAGTGGGACTAGGTGAGTTGCACTTGCAGAGAGCCGGCATTAACACGATGGGCCAAACAGCCGCCTCCTGTGTTGTAACCATTCTATAATTTTGATTATTTTCTGTATCTGTTCGTGGCATTTAAATGATCGATGTATTTGGGCCCCCAAGTCTCTTTGGACTTTGACTTTTCTAGCGTTTCACCATTTAGAAAATACCCTGTTCTCTTTTGTTTGGGGTCCAAAGTAGATGACCTCACATTCGCCCACAATGAAATCTATTTGCCACAGTTTTGTCCATTTTCCTTAAACGATCAATATCTCTTTGTAATGTTAGAATTCCATGTATACAGGTAACAATTTCAAACATGTTTCAAAGTGTTTCTTGTACATAAATTACTTTGAAGAGCACTGACTTATCTGAGGAAATTCAGCAGAATTTTTACATGCAATAAGACCTGACAAACAGTGAGATGAATGACAGTTTTAAATAGGTAGTCATGGTTGAAGGTTATGGGACCCAGAGCTGAGCTGCAAACCCCTTACTGGTCTGTGCCACATTACTCCACCAGTGCATCGAAAGACTCTTGCTAGGAGACACTGGATGACATAGTGCAGCTTTTTTATCTCTGAATAATGCTGTCTGTCATTTGTATGAAGCCTATATGATTGTACCTGAAACAATTCAAGCTTTATATTAGTACTACAGATATGACACAATGGGGATACAGTGTAAAATTGTGGTACTACTGATGTCCTTAGTGGTTTATAATGGGAAGCAATTTGGTTTACTGATTTGTACACTGCTAAACCTTTATAATTCTGCTTGGTTTAGCTATTTGCTGATCTGGAGTTGATTTGTTGTCACCTTGGGTGAATTTTCTGACCTAGTTCACTGCTTTGTCTGTCTTTTAACAGGTGGATCCTCTGTTGCTGCTGAAAGCTGCACTCATCTTACAGACTTGTCAGCGTTGCCCAGAGATCTTGGCTGGTTGCATTCTTTACACAAACCTGTGAGTCTGCCCTACACTTGCAATATTTTTATCTGTAACAAACCAGCATCTATTAATGAATAGCTTTTGTTTCATGCTGAGTATTTTTTTGAGGTACATCTTTTGAATTACAAATTTTTTTCTTTTAATATGCATAACTGGTTCACCTCCCACTCTCCAGTACACATTTTGTGGAAAATAACTTCAGCTCACCACCAGAGATTGGTAGGTAAATGCAGCACTCAATATGCCAAGTGCTTACCTGGACTGTGCTGAGTTAGCTGATCTGAATAGGGACAGAGGTGAGAATATCACAATCAGCTTCAGAACCTTGGGGTATGGGTGGGGAGAACAGCCTTGATATGTGTGTGCTTGCGCGCTTGCATGTGTCCCCACTGCCCAGTAGCCAGTTGACAATCCCTGGCGAGACACATACAATAAGAAAGGCCACTTTGGTAATGCAGCAGAAGGCTATTGCTGCTCATGAAACTCCACCATGAGCCACTGCTTTCAGATGGGAAGGGGAGAAGATTGGGAGGTTGGAATTCGACATGTTGAAATGGGACTAATTAATCTTTCTGGTACATCATGGATGCTTTAATTTAGCATTACATTTATGTACTTAACAGGACTAATAGTGCACTATGTGTAAACTTTGTTTTACAGAATTGTCAGCACTCAGCTTCCACCTGCAATAACAGCCAAAGTACTGGCTTATCAACCTGGAGTGAACAGTCAGGTGAGTCCCTGGATCATTGCTTACACGGGAGTACTTAGTGAATACTATAAATGAAAAATATTTTCTATGCAATGCTGCAATTTACTTGCTCAAAATTTGCAGATCTGTGCAGCAGTTTCTTACTTTGAAAGGTACAAAAGATTCTGCAATACTGAAAAGGTTAAATTATTCCAGCCCATAAGCTTGCATATGCATGGTTGATTTTTGTTTAGGGGTTACTTTTTCTGAGCACTTTCCTGCACGATCTTCAGCCAGTCAGTGCCAAACCAAATTTCAGTATAACAAGGGATCCATGGTGCTGGACTTCATCACCATATCTTGTAGTTTTTAAAAAATTATTTGTTGTATTCTCTGAATTACTAATATCTCATTGAAGTGCACTCTTGAGGCTGGTGCTGCACTGGGATTTTTAACAAGCTGGCCTGTGAAGTAAGACAAAGTGTCCTCGTCAAGGTCTGTCTTTAGTGAACAAAACAAAACCTGTAAGTCGTGGTCTCTGACACCTGTAGCTATCATTTCCATATTCTGATGAAAGGTCACAGACCTGAAACATTAACTCTGTTTCTCTCTCCACAGATGCTGCCTGACCTGCTGAGTATTTCCAGCACTTTCTGTTTTTATTTCAGATTTCCAGCATCTGCAGTATTTTGCTTTGATTTCCATATTGTTCCTCATGCACCACAGGGTATTTTCACTCCGTACCACAAATACAGCGACCTTTGAAATGCTATTGTGGATTTGATGTAATCCTTTGAAGTATGACAAAAACACACTTCTTAAGAAAATTCTTTTCCTTTCCAGTAACTCTTGATACCAGCACTGGCTATCTCACCCTTGTGTGAATTTTGAAAACAAGAGTTGATACTGTGCTAGTATTTGCCATATAACTGAAGTAGAATGCATATGTATACATCTTTACTTATTCTTGGGGTTCAATTTAAAATCGAAACCATCATTTCTTAACCTAAGCTGCCTGCATGAAGCTTTGTTTCCTTTTTTTATGTCAAACATGTCTTTCCACCTTATTTCTTAACCCTCAATAACAATTGTCCATAGATCACTGAAGACAACAGCACAGGTAGATAAGGTGGTTACGAAGGCATATGGGATACTTGCCTTTATTAGCCGAGGCATAGAATATAAGAGCAGGGAGGCTATGATGGAGCAGGTAGGGGCAGGAGGTTAAGAGGGGATTTGAGGAAAAATATTTTCACCCAGAGGGTGGTTGGAATCTGGAATACACTGCCTGAAGGGTTCAATTCTGGGTACTGCCTGTGTGGAGTTTGCAAGTTCTCCCTGTGTCTGCGTGGGTTTCTTCCGGGTGCTCCGGTTTCCTCCCACAAGCCAAAGACTTGCAGGTTGATAGGTAAATTGGCCATTATAAATTGCCCCTAGTATAGGTAGGTGGTAGGGGAATATAGGGACAGGTGAGGATGGGGTAGGAATATGGGATTAGTGTAGGATTAGTATAAATGGGTGGTTAATGGTCGGCACAGACTCGGTGGGCCGAAGGGCCTCTTTCAGTGCTGTATCTCTAAATCTAAGGGGTGGTAGAGGCAAGAACCCTCCCAACATTTAAGAAGTATTTAGATGAGCACTTGAAACACCATAGCATACAAGACTACAGGCCAAGTGCTGGAAAGTGGGATTAGAATAGATTGGTGCTTGATGGCTAGCACGGACACAGTGGACCGAAGGGCCTGTTTCTGTTTTGTATAACTCTCTGACTCTCATGGAATCTGTCCCAGGTTTCAACACTACTCCCATATTTAGGGAAGTTCCCACAGTCACAGGCCATAGGAAAAGCCTTGTAATTTGTATTCAATATCTTCTCTAATCTTCAATCATCCCTCCTCTCTTCATCCTCTTGCTCTCTCCCTCCCTTTTTTTGTTTTGCTTACTTTTGTCGCCTCTCTTGCCCTGGCTTTTCTCCTCTCGCGCACCCGCCCCATCTCTCTCGCCATCTCGCCTTTTTTAAGGGCTGTACCATGATTAATGCTCTTGTGAACTTGTCTTGTTACAAGCTCCAGATATGCAGCCTTATACATTATTCATTTGCCCTCGCACTCCTAACTGTTGAAATTAGGACTTGAGGCTATTACTCTAATTCATCCTTTCCCAGCCTGTAGATGTCCATATCTCTGCCGAACTTCCATTCCTCTTACTATCTACTGATCTTTAGAACACCAGCTTGGCTTCTGTTAACCACTTTTTCCAGATTTCTCTCTTTCTTTCTTTCTGTCATTTTAAACCTTGGTGGTGTCCTGCACTTTGGGCCTTGGCTCTTCACTTGGGTTTCTCAATAAAGTAGCTGTTGATGTAGCACAGTGACTCCTGCGTTTGGAATGCTGTCTGCTGTTTTCAGATTTTTTTTTACTACCAAACAATGCAGTCTAGTGAAATATTATATTGGATGTTCCTTTTTTTCCCCCTGAAATATCTTTTATCTATTCACCAGTATATGAGTTGTAGTGTGTGGTAGAATTTTTGCGCACTGACAATGAGGCTTAATTAGGTCACTGCTTTTTCTTTCAGAATCTGACTGGGAGGACAGGTAATATTTATTTTATTTCCTTCCCTGTCATTTCCTGCTCCAGTTTCCTTCTCTCCTAAATGTGTTATCTTGTGGGACACCGGTTCACAGGAGTTGCCTGCCTTCCAATACTTCACCCAAGAGATTATTGTTTACATGTGAGCTTCGAAAATGTGTCAGAAAGCTAACTAACCAGCATTGGGATACTTATACCATGGGTGGTGTAATGTTGCCATAATTTCTACTGGATTTAAAAATAACTAATTGCAGAAACAACTCATTTCTATTGTGCAAGCATTCACCACATTTAAGCGTTACTTCTCAGTTCGCTTTTTGATTCAATTACAAAACTGTGACTTTATCCTGTATCTCCTACCAATACACTTACAGTTCTCTATAACACTTCCTCAGTCTTCACTCGGGCTAGACCACAGGTTCATTTGTGGTGGGGTTGGGGAGACAGAACTGGATGACTCAGTGAGTTAATGTACTGCCCTTTCATCTCTGGGACCTGAGGTCCGATCTTACCCAGACTGATGGGTTTAACATCTACCCTTTCACTAGCCTTAGATGATGGCAGGCTCAACTCAAATCATGGAGAGGGTATAGGACACAGTCCAAACATCACATAATTCTGCATAAATTGGCAGTTTGGCCCTAGGTTGCAGAAAACTTTGAAAATATATTGGCAGTACAAAGACTTATTTTGCCTCCTTTTCTCCTGTCCTGAAGCCATTGTGTCTGGTATATCGCTCAAGAATCCATGCTTCTTTTGTGAACTTCGATAGTGAATATTGGGTGGAACTTTATATTCTCCTTGTCTTGTACCCAAACACTTCCAATATGGAAACCCGAGCCAATTTTCAATAGCCGATTCTGATTCCACACAGGCGCATTTCCTGTAGTGGTCCTTTGGATAGTAATTGGGACTGACCACCCATGCAGAATTTTTTTTTCCCCTCACCTCAGTAGTGCTGAGGTCAATTTAAATGCCACTGGCTTAAATCAGCTAATTCAGCAATTAAACCTCGGACTTTCCTAGTTGTTGTGGCTCAATTACTATGATGAACAATGTAAAACAAGGGCACAAATCATTCAACTATAGTGGACTTCAAATTAAATTAAAGTTCTGCCATTAGGTCTGTCTGCCCTATAGTCATAATGGTGTTTGCAGATGGCAGCTAAGCCAACTATCAGCATCAACAAATTTGGTTAGTATGGAAGTTTGGCTGCTGGATGGAGGCTGCCTTCATATTTGCAACAGTCAGCCCTGGCCAGCAGAAGGGCCCCTATTGTGGACTGATGTGGAACAGCATTGGTTTCTTCTTTAAAACCGCCATTGGCGGAGATTGTGTAATAATCCCGGTGGATACCTGGAGGAAGCGACTATTATTGAAAGTGGAAGTATAGGTTGGAAATTATGGCTAAACTAGCAGAGACCTGAAAAACCATTTGCGGTCAAAGTAGAATCTTTATTGCAACGATACTACTTTAAATACAGAATTTCTAGTTATTCTTTCACCAAAGACTTTTAACAGAATCAAAACTGCTCACTCTGGAAAAAGCTCTGTAAAAACACGCCAAGGAATATAAATACAAATTTTGTCAAGTCTTGCCTTGTGACTTCTTTATAGTCATAGAATATGGAAGTCTAATTGGGAACTATTTCCTCCTGAGTTGAAAAGGTTTCTATCTGATGGGCTCAATATTATTCGTGGGCTAAACACACTTATTTCCCTAAAATCTGTCTGTCACAATTTCAGCATCAGTCATTGAAGAAAACTGCTTTCTAACTACCAATCTTGTTCCATGACAAAGTTGTTGTTTAGAATTTAAGTTTTGTAGCAACATTATAGCTGCTCCTTCCTTGAGTTTGAGTTTGTCCAGTGGTATGTTCATTGGAGTTAAACTGTGCAGAAACTCTAGAGGGTATATAGACTATTATCATCTTCATCGTCTACATAATCAACACTGATGTATACTTTTAATGCATGTGCCAGCTTTTCTAAAACTTTTTAAATATAGTGAATCTTCATTTTTAGCACAATAATAGCTTTTAAATAATTTGTCTCCAATAATTGTCCCTGCCATTTTGCCATGCTTAACTAATTCCATCATCTCATGCCCTTCGTCCCATGCCATCCCATCCTTCCCATGCTATCCCCATCCCATTCCTTCCATCCATCTCATGACATACCCATCCCGCTCTTGCTATTCCCATCCCTCACATTAATCCCATCTCTTGCGGAAACAGTCTTTCCAGCCAGGGTAACTTTTTGTTCTTGGGCTCCCCTTACCTTCCACCGTTTTTGTTCTTCAACGCCCCACTCTGCTGCCACCACTAACCATGGGCAGCTGTGCGTGCATCACACACTCCAGTCCTCCGCGCACCCCATATGCCTCCGTGTGCACCAGACACCATCCACCAAATAGACCTAACAACAGATGCACCCCTTAAACTGACCAATCAAAACAATTCAGACAGACAAAAGCTGAGTATTCTTCTAGATTATTCAGACTTCGCTGTGTGCACATTGGCTGTTGTATTTCCCTACTTTATAATAGTGACTAAATTTCGGAATACTTCATTCGCTGTGAAGTGCTTTGGAATGTCCAGAAGTTGTGAAGGTTGCTATATATAGGTTATGCAAAAGTGTTTCTTTCTTTTTTCTTGTCTTTCTTTAAATTGCAGCAAAGAACAGATTCTTTATTCAGATGTTTAGAACTCTGAAATATACATACAGAATACATGTATATAAAGGACTAGGAAGTGCAAACTAAACAAATCTGTTCCTATGTTGCCAAGACAGTTTGAAGTGAAATAAGAAAAGCAAGGACTGTAGGGAGACAAGTGAGAAAAACAGTAGAAAATAATTCAGGAACCTCCAAAAAATGTCAAAAGGGGCTGCCAGAGATAAATTAGAGTTGAGTACAGTTGTAAACGCCAAATGCAACAATGAGAAAATCTTACAATATTATAACAGCTAGAGAATTATCGAAGGATGCAAATGTGGTTGAAATTGAAGATGAATTAAAAATGCTCAGTTGAACGGCAGCCAGTTTGCGCATGTCAAGATTCCATAAACCTTGCATGAATAGCCAGTTAATCTGAAACAATGAACCAGCTGAGCCAGATGGCTTCTCTCATCTGTACTCTGCAAATTTGTCTTCAGCCTGTCCACTCCTCCTTTTGCTCTGCTTTTAATTGATTTGTTTCAATATTTCTTGCATCGTTTGTTCAACCCATGATGTCGGTTTGTTACTTTTATACCTTCACACTCTTCCTTCAGAGGAAGGATCCAAAGGCTGATTGTCTGACAGGCCATAACCATCATTATACCTGACGATACAGTGGTTAATCATTTACAACAGGGGAATTTTATGGCCTGCCACAACCCATATGATTGGGGACTGGGGCCACCCATACCTACCGATCACTGGTATCCCATTGGATGTCAACCCAGAATTCAGAGCTGGAGTTCTGGTCACCACTTACTGGGAATGTCTGGAGCAGGGTTTGAACCCTGCATCTCTGAATCAGACTGGAATGCTATTGTTAAAATAAAGGTTTGCTCCATGGTGAAGAGTAAAGCAACACAATTATTCCAGTTTAATTTGGAGGTTTAGCCCTGGAATTTAAAATTCAGTGTCTGACTTTGATATAAACATTCCTCAGCAGATTTATTGATTTAAAACAGATTTAGTACTGATTTTAAAAGTGCTTTTATATCCGTTAACATCATTGACCATTCATATTCTCCAGTATAAATTGCCCAAACGGCCTTGTTCTGGCACCAGTAGGAATCCATTTTACACAGATCTCTCATTTTGTTGCCATTACAACTACCTCCTCCCCCGGATCCAGTTACCCTACAGGGAACTAGTGCCAGACTTCAAATTTAAGAAAAAGGACAGTGAAGCAAAGGTGCTGGTTTCGATATCTTTGGTCCAGAATCCAATGAGAACAAGCACACCCTGCTGGAGACCAGACATCAGTGTGTTTCCATGTGACTGAGCCTTTCTGGTGCAGTTATTCTTAAAGCAATTATCTTGTGATTGAGCAATGTTCCCCATGAATATAATACATTGCTGCCTCTATTTTTATTTGCAGAAGATGCGCCATTACCTAAGGATGTAACAATTTTGACTGTATTTGTTACTGCAGAAGAGTCAGCAGCTCTGCAGCAGTTCCCAGTTGAATGGATGCATAGGTGAGAAAGGCTTTTCAGGAGGCAGGAGAAGTGCTGACTTGTGCTGGAGTACAGTTCCACAGTAGTACCCTGCCCAAAGGAGTAGTCTGATATGTGAGCCCAAATGATGAGTGTCATGGGCTTTTTGACTGGAGAGTGGGTATCGTAGCCGACTTCGATGCTATCCTCGCTCATATCCAAACAACCAATCACTAGATTATAATTGTGAATTGCTTTCTCTTTTAATTCCCCTCTCATACAAGGAAACTAAGGTCCACTGTGGAGATCCATGCAAGACGTGTGTGTGGATGGTGGATGATGACACTATATTGGCCTTGTTAATGAACTTTGTGATAGAATACCTGTCAGCTTTGTCAGTGTCCACACATGAATAATGGCCAGTTAGACATTACTGGAGGATGAAGGGTACCCAAGGAACCACGCTTCAATGGAGGGTTAACACAGATGGGGAGAAAATGATCAGTGGAAAAAAGTCCTTATGTGGTTTAACTGTTGAAAAGCAGTCAGCTCACTAATGCTAAGATTTAAAAGTAAAATAAATTTTGGAACAAAGCTGATTTTGCATCCTTTTTCTCCATTTTGTAGGTTACCCGAGTCTCCAAAACCAGATTTGATTGAGAGGAAGGTTCAGAAACAGCCCCTCTCCAGAACACTGTCAGCCAGTCCAGATCCTGAGGAGATGAATGGTGAGTACAGGCACCTTGAGGCAGAGTGTGAAAACTACACTGAGTTTGAGAACCCACATCCAAATTCCAAAGAGCGTGATAGACCAGCAGACTCTATAGATCTTGCCCAGAATTACCAAGAAGAATACGCCACACAATCTCATCCAATAGAGGTTGACTACAAGTCTTCAGGGAGTCCAAATTCTCATCTTCAGAACAAAGTCCTATTGCCTTCCACTCCTAAAAACTGTTCCCCTCCTAGAAACTCTTGCCTTTCACTACAGTTGGATGAGGAACAGTCTGACACAACTTCCAAGGAGGTTAGTGATCTCTACGTGGAATTGACAGAAGATGGAAATGATGAGAACATTGAAAGAGTGACAAGACATTCTGAAAGTCTCAGTGATCCTATTTTAAAATTCCCTAGTAGGTACACTACCTCTGATTCTCTGAAATTACATCTTAGTTCTGAATCTGAAAGTGATGTTGGTTATGACCAGAAAGAGGCCAATGTCACATCTTTAAGCTGTTCTGTTAATGTCCAAACTTTGCCCTCACAACAACATAGGAATTCACTGCGTGGTAATACTCTGATATGTCATGGTGCCTTGGGTAGAGACTCGCTTTGCTCTTCACAACCTGCAGAGTATAGAGAAGAGGTTGTGGAAATTAAGCAGACTGCAGCGCTAAAGTATGGAAGCCTGGATGAACCCAAAGACCATGGAAATTTGGTGAAACTGAATCTATATGTTCATACAGTGAAAGAGTTGGTAATGTTTCTTCTGGCTGAAGATGGATTTCGAGCTAATCGCAGTGCTATTGAGGATGTTGTAAGTAATTTTATCCTATGATAAACAATGAATGATGTTGCTGCAGGTACATTAGACGTAGACAGGAGAAGTAGTAGCGCCTCCCAGTAAAATCCTATGACTGTGTTCAGCTTATCCCTGAATAATTCCCTGGAGTGAGTACTGCCAAAAGTGTAGCCCAGTGTTGAGGTTTTTTTTAACCTTACTCCTGAGGCCACTATTATCACTGCAGTTCTTCACGTTCCCATTATCTCTTGAATTGACATGTACTTGAGTATAATTCCAGCAGCCCTCTGGTGCTGTGACCAT
The DNA here is from genome assembly GCF_036365525.1 of Heterodontus francisci. NCBI lineage: Eukaryota > Metazoa > Chordata > Chondrichthyes > Heterodontiformes > Heterodontidae > Heterodontus > Heterodontus francisci. Next base: position 14,332,787 of record NC_090393.1, read on the forward strand.
TCTTCATGTATGAGCCAAGGCATTGGTCTTAGACCCTAGAGAGCATCCCATAAACTTTTGTTTTATCATCACCAAAAGTCGAAATCTTCAGCAGAAATGGTTTGATTGTGATGAAGAAACTTGGCTGATTTTACTCCTTCCCCAGTTAGCTTAAGAGCATTGAGGTTAATTGTAGTGTCCATACTACCATCCTAACTGATCAGATTAACTCACCAGAGACGTAGATTGAACCTTGCACTTTCTGTATGGCGTGGTACCATAATGCTACATTTACCCACCACACACCACCATTATTCATGTTGATTCTTGAGGGTGGGGCGTTATCCTGGAGTTCAACAAAGGAACCTGTTAATTAGTGTTCACTGATATCTTCAACGTGTAACGTCAAGAAAAATGAAATTTCGCACTACAGACTTGTATAACTTGGCTTGGACACTTCTCCATCTTGTTTTGTGCCTCCCATTCAAGCCAGTAATGTGTTTACTGCTTTGTAAAATACATAGTGTGCTGATCAGTATCGACTGTTGTGCAGTATTTTCAGTACAGTGATTAACATGTTTATTTTAAATTGCTGTCAGCATAATTTTGAAGCTGCTCTTAATACAGTTAATATGAAAATGTTAAGCATTGCACAAAAGCACTGAGGGAACTAAATCCTTATTCAGATCCTTCGAAATTCTGAATATTGTCATGCAGGCCCCTACCTGCCAAGAATGAGGTATATTAATTTTGTCATGTGAACACTGATTTTCAACTGTTACTGGAGTGAAGAAAGGACTTGTTTAAAAAAAATCACCAGATGCTTGGCTGGAAAAAAAATTTTTTTGCATGCTAACAGACAGTAAGTACTTGGCGCAAAGGGGCTATTCCCTGCTCCAGTTTAACCCACAATGGACTTTGAGCACCAAGTATTCTCTCTAAGACAAGAGAATCCAAAAACCGACGTGGACAGATCAGCTAGTCACATGACTAACCTGCTTGGCAACCTGGGTTTTTCTGAATTGTACAAAGAGTTTGAACTGAAAAAGACTGTTTGTTTGTTCCTGGAGTGAGAAGACCGCTCCTGTCTGCTCCCATCTCTTTCTCACAAGCCTCTGAACCCACTGAGGACACATGAACTTCAAGAGAGAAAAGTCTCCTACATTGTACAAGGTTTAAAAGTAATATTGGGCCCCAATGAAAAGCAAGACCTACCAATAATCAAGGACTTTATAGCAAGCTCGAAGAACAGTAATGAAAACCATCCTCAGATATTGCCTTAAACTTTTCCACTTTTTTTTTCTTTTGCGCTTTTCTGTCTCTATCTGCATTTATGTATCGCATATGCATGCTAGTGTGGGTGCGTCACGTAACTGTAGGCTTTAACCGAATTAGAGTTTAAGTTTTTAATAAAGTTCAATCTTTTTTTCTTTAAACCTAAGAAAACCTTTTTGGCTAGTTTCATTGCCTTATAATTGGAAGTTAGTGAACAAGGATTCACTAAGGGGGGGCTAAAAAAAAAAAAGGGTGTTTAAAATTAAATCCTGTTGCGGTAAGACCAGGTGAAGACTGAGAGGGATCCCTAGATCCCTTTCTCACCTGGTCGTAACAGGAATTTGGGGGCTGCTGTCCTGGATTTTACCCACAGACAAACGAGAGATATTGGAAGTGGGAAGCCAAATTGTTCCCAATCAAAAAGAGCAAGATTTCAATACAGATTTTCTTGTGCTTGTGTGTGCTTGAATGCTAACATGTCTGCAACTGAAACTAGTAGCTCCCCAAGCCAAGGGGAAGTAACTTGGGATAAGTTAAAAGCACTGTCTTTGGAGGAGCTGAGAAAAATGGCTGAGCAGTGTGGGATTGCTGTCCGTGCCAAGACTAGAAAGTTTGAACTCCTAAGACTAGTGGCGAACCATTTTTCCCTTGAATCAGAAGATGCAGAAATGGGGTTAGGAATAGACCCTGACAGGGTATTGTTAGCAAAGATACAATTGGAACAGAGGAAACTTGAATTTGAGGAAAGGGAAAAAGAGAGAGACAAGAGAGAGAGAGAGAGAGAAAGAAAGGGAGAGACAGAAGAGAAAACCTTCCAGAAAGAATGTGTAGAAACAGAGCTGGAGTTAACTAGGGGGTGACAGTAACCCCAGTGAAAGCATGGTCAATATGGAGGAGCATAATTCAGGGCTGGGTAAAGAATTGTTAAAACTATCTCAACTAATCCCAAAATTAAGTGAGGGAGACGTAGAAGCATTTTTTTGTGTCTTTTGAGAAACTGGCAAGGCAGCTAAAATGACCAGCTGAGACTTGGCCTGTTTTATTACAAAGCAAACTAACTTGAAAAGCCCATGAGGTTTATTCCCTGTTGCCAGATGAGAGTTCATCAAATTATGAACTGACAAAAAGTGCTATCCTCGGGGCATGTGAATTAGTACCCGAAGCCTATCGCCAAAAGTTTAGAACCCTCCAGAATCAAGCTAATCATACCTATCTGGAGTTTGAAACAAGTAAGCAGCTGGCTTTTGACTAGTGGCTGAGGGCTCTTTAAGTACAGCTCAGCTATGAGAATCTCAGAGGTAATACTGTTAGAGGAATTTAAACACTGTCTCCCACTCTCCATGTAGACCCATGTAGAGGAGCAACGGGTTCAGAGAGCCCGACAAGTGGCCGTTCTGGCTGATGAGCTTGCTTTAATTTACAAGTTGGTTTCCCAGGGGAGAACCTTTCCTAGTCACCCCCACAAATCCAAAAAGGACAAAGGATGGGAAGATGATAGTAGCCCAAGCAGTCCTGAGAGAGAAAGGAAAGCGGGAGATACAGGGGGCCCTCCTCTAGTCAAAAAGGAAGGTGCTGTGAGCAAGAGTGAGACCCAGAGACCTGTGTGTTTCCATTGTGTAATAAAGCAGGGCATCTAAGAGCTGACTGCTGGAAACTAAAGGGAAAACCTGTAGGGTTAATCAGGGCACACCTGTTCAGTGAAGGAGAAGGTACCCTGATGGAAAGCACAGCAGAACAAGCAGTGGCTTTAACTGCAGTAAGAATGAGACCCAGGAGGCTTACTACTACAGGTGTAGGAACAGTTAATAGGATTTCTGAAGGCTATCAGGGTTTTGTGTTTGAAGGGAAAGTAACCCCATACCCTTCAAGTGGGGCAAACAAGCCCATAGTAATTCTCTGGGACACAGGGGTCACTGGATCCCTTTTACTGGGAAAAGGCCTGACCTTTCCCCCAGAGAGTGCAGTAAACACCAGAATGGTGGTAAATGGTATTGGAGGGCATTGTATGCCTGTAACTGTACACCGGGTGCACCTGGAGTGTGACCTAGTTTCGGGACCGGTGAATGTAGGGATTTTCCCTAGTTTGCCTGTGGATGGGGTTGACCTCCTAGGTAATGATCTGGCAAGGTGAAGGTGGTAGCCCCCGCACCCCCCCCCCCCCCCAGTAGTGAAAAAAAGACCGCAGGAGGTCAGAGATAGGGCAGTGGCAGGAGACGGTCCTCTGCAGTTTCCCTGAATGTGTAATGGATCTGGCCATGATCAAACCAGCTCCCCAGAGGAGGCTGAATTGGCACTGCAGGCAGATGACCATGATGTCTATCTGTCCGAGACTTACTTTGGAAAGTTAGAAAAGCCAGAGAAGGAGTTACAAAGATCTTCCCTAGCTGAGGGTCAGTGAGCTGACCCAGTATTGAGAGAGTTAGTACAGGCTGCCCAGTCTGAAATTAAAGCAGAGGGAATCCCTGATTGCTACTATTTAAAGAATGAGGTACTGATGAGGAAATGGAGTTCTCCTCAGAGACCTGAGAGCACGGAGTGGACAGTGATTCATCAGCTAGTGGTGCTGCAGAAGTACCAGAGCGAAGTATTAAGACTGGCCCGTGAGATTGCAGTGGCTGTACATGCCAATATATGAAAGACCAAAGCCCGCATAAGACAGCAGTTTTACTGGCCAAAACTCCACAAAGATGTGGTGGAGTACTGCAGGAATTGTCACATGTGCCAGGTTGAGGGGAAACCCCAACCTACAGTGAAACCTGCACCACTAAGTGTTAGGAGGACCTTCCAGCAGAGGGCTGGTGAACTGTAAGGGACCCCTGCCAAGAACAAAAGGGGACAGGCAGGCACAAGGCTGGTAAAAGGTTAGTACAGGAAGGGGTAAAAGTGACCAAGAGGGCAGGCTAAAGGAAGTCCGGAAGGAATCCCAGATGAAAACCCCTACTGTGTGGTCAACCGACCCTGAATAATTTGAGAAGTTAGAGCCCACGCCCTCCTACGTAAATGCAGACACTAGAAGCACCCCACCAGTGTTGCTAACAGCATTTACAGGGACCTGCAGAGACAAAGAAAGATCCCTAGAGGGTCTCACCTAGGGTGATGTCTCACCTAGTTAAAGTGCCACAGGGGAATGCAGTAGAGTCTGTACAAATACCTTAAGGCAGGAGTGTCCCAGAGGACAAAGGGGAGATTAGCAAAGAATCTTCTCCCACAGTCAGGAAAAAAAAAGAACCACCCATCCCCATCCCATGACTCAGTAAAGCACTGAAAGTGAGTTCAAGATAGACTCGCCTGACTTACCTGAGGAAAAAAATTCCAACTTGGGGCTAATTAAACCTAACCCTTTGCTGACCTCAACTGGAACAAAGGCCCTAGGCAGTCATGGAACTGGGCAAACTGAAGGAAAACATCCCCCAAGAACCATATGTTTATTGGGATGCCAAAAAAAGGGCCATTTAAAGCAACACTGCTACCAAGAAAAGACAGGCTGTGGGATGTCTTGAGATTTATGAATGAATGTGAATGACAGAGGCGTATGCTTTTTCCTGTATCTTTATATTTTCTCTTTCAACCCTTTTTAATGAAATGCGCTTTTCTCAAATCTCATTTCATTCCGCTGGGTGTGGAGGTATTGTGCAGGCCCCCACCTGCCAAGAATGAGGCATATTAATTTTGTCATATGAACATTGATTTTAAACTGTTACTGCAGTGAAGAAAAGACTTGTTTTACAAAAAAAAAAAATCACCAGACACTTGACTGGAAAAACACTTTGGATACTAACAGACAGACCAAGGGGTTATTCCCTGCTCCAACTTAGCACCAGGTATCGTATGTAAGAAGAGACATTCCAGGGTCGTCTAAGATGAGAATCCACAAACAGACATAGTCAGACCAGCTAGTCACATGACTAACCTGCTTGACAACCTGAGTTTTTCTGAATTGTACAAAGAGTTGAACTGACAAAAACTGTTTGCTCCTGGTGTGAGAAGACCTCTCCTGTCTGCTCCCATCTCTTTCTCACAAGCCTCTGGACCCACTGAAGGCACATGAACATCAAGCGAGAAAAGTCTCCTACATTGAACAAGGTTTAAGAAGAATACTGCGCCCCAACGAAAAGCAAGATCCACGTATAATCAAGGACTTCACAGCGAGATTGAAGAACCGTAACTAAAACCATCCTTAAATATCCTCAAACTTTTCCACTTTTTTTCTTCTGCGCTTTTCTGTCTCATGGTGGGAGCGGAGGTTTACAAAGCCCACCAAAATCCCAGAGTTGGAGACCGAGTGAGAGAGAGGAGCACGGCAGGAGCGGAGCAGGGAAAAATCGAAAAATGATGTCATAATCAACAGAGTGCAGGGAAGAAGCCACCTGTTTGGTGAGTATCTGGTAAGTGACTAAGGTCCATTCTAATCCAAACGTTTAAAATAGTAAAGGAACTAGTGGTAAGCTTAATAAAATATATATTAAATAATTGAATAAAATAATTAAGTACTTAATTAAAACACAGGGGCAGCAGGACAGGTGAAGTGTCATGGCTGCAGCATGTGGGAGCTGCTGGATGCCAATGTGGTCTAGGGCAAACACATCTGCAGTAAGTGTTTGCAGCTCGAAGAGTCTCAACTCAGTCATTGAACTGGAGTCTGAGCTGCAGACACTGCAACACATCAGGGAGGGGGAAAGTTTCCTGGATATTTTGTACCAGGAGGCAGTCGTACCCTTAGTATAGGGTCTTCTGATTTGTCCAGTGGTCAGGGACAGGAGAGTGTGGCTGCAGCTGAGGCAGGTAATGGGACCCAGAGGGCAGGAGTGCAGGAGCCTCAGCCTTTGCGATTGTCCAGCAAATTTGAGGTTCTTTCAACTTGTTTGGATGAGTGAGGGCTGCAGGGTGGATGAGCAACCTGACCATGGTACAGGAAGCTATTCAAGTGGAGGGAGAAAAAAGGAATGTAGTGGTAGTAGGAGACAGTATAGTTAGGGGGATTGACACTGTTCTCTGCAGCAAAGAGCTAGAGTCCAGATGGCTGTGTTGCCTGCCCGGTGCCAGGCTTCAGGACATCTGCTTAGGGCTGGAGAGGAACTTACAGTTGGAGGGGGAAGATCCAGTCGTCGTGGTCCATGTAGGTACCAACAACATAGGCAGGACAAGGAGAGGTTCTGCATAGTCAGTATGAGGAACTAGGTGCCAAATTAAGAAGCAGAACCTCAAAGGTAATAATCTTTGGAGCCACATGCAAATTGGCATAGGGCAAATAAGATTAGAGAAATTAATGCGTGGCTCAAAGACTGGTGTGGTAGAAGTGGGTTCTTGTTCGTGGGACACTGGCACCAGTACTGGGGAAAGTGGTGGCTATACCGTTGGGACGGTCTGCACCTGAACCGTGCTGGGGACGATGTTCTAGCGAGCCGCATAACTAAGGAAGTAGAGAGGGTTTAGAACTGAATAGTGGGGGCAAGGGATCAAGTTCAGGAGACCAGGATGTAGAAGCAGTTTGGGTAGAGATGAGAAATCATAAAGGCAAGAAGTCACTTGTGGAAGTGGTGTACAGGCCACCTAACATTAACCACACTGTAGGACGGGGTATAAAGGAAGAAATAATGGCAGCTTGCCAGAAAGGTACAGCGAAAATTATGGGGGATTTTAACCTACATATAGACTGGAAAAATCAGATGGGCAGAGGTAGCCTAGATGAGGAGCATATAGAATGTTTTTGGGATAATTTCTTAGAACAATACATTTTGGAGCCAACCAGAGAGCAGGCTATACTAGACCTGGTATTGTGCAACAAGATGGGATTAATTAATGACCTCATAGTTAAGATGCCCCTAGATAGCAGTGATCATAATATGACTGAATTTTACATTTGGTGTGAGGGAGAGAAGAGTGGGTTCAAGACTAATGGCGCAGTGGTTAGCACCGCAGCCTCACAGCTCCAGCGACCCGGGTTCAATTCTGGGTACTGCCTGTGTGGAGTTTGCAAGTTCTCCCTGTGTCTGCGTGGGTTTCCTCCGGGTGCTCCGGTTTCCTCCCACATGCCAAAGACTTGCAGGTTGATAGGTTAATTGGCCATTATAAATTGCCCCTAGTATAGGTAGGTGGTAGGGAAATCTAGGGACAGGTGGGGATGTGGTAGGAATATGGGATTAGTGTAGGATTAGTATAAATGGGTGGTTGATGGTCGGCACAGACTCGGTGGGCCGAAGGGCCTGTTTCAGTGCTGTATCTCTAAACTAAACTAAAACTAGTATTTTAAACTTAAATAAGGGCAATTATGAGGGCATGAAAGCAGAGCTAGCTAAAGTGAACTGGCAAATCAGGTTGAGGGATCAGTCAATAGAGATGCAGTGCCAGAAATTTAAGGGGATATTTCAGAATACACAATCGATAACATTTTAACGAGAAAGAAAAATTCTAAGAGTGGGTGTTAAAACAGTTAAAGATAGTATCAAACTTAAAGAAAAAGCCTATAGTTGTGCGAAGGTGGGAGGCAGGTCAGAAGATTGGACAGAATATAAAAACAGCAAAGAATGACTATAAGATTGATGAGGAAGGTAAAATTAGAGTATGAGAGAAAGCTAGCTAGAAATTTAAAGACAGATAGTAAGAATTTCTATAGATATTTAAAAAAGAAAAGGGTTAACGACGTGAGCGTGGTCCTATAAAAAGTGAGTCTGGGAAATTAATAATGGATAATAAGGAGATGGCAGATGAATTGAACAGATATTTTGCATCGGTCTTCACTATTGAGGATACAAATAACATCCCAGTATTAGCTGTAAGTCAAGAAATGGAAGAGAGAGGAACTCCAGAAAATTACAATCACCAGGGAAGTGGGACTGAACAAATTGTTGGAGCTGCGGGCTGACCAAGTCCCCGGGTCCTGATGGACTTCATCCTAGGGTGTTAAAAGAAGTGGCTAGTGAGATAGTTGATGCGTTACTTTTAATTTTCCAAAATTCCCTAGATTCACGGAAGGTTCCATTAGATTGGAAAATAGCGAATGTAACTCCTTTATTCAAAAAGGGAGACGGAAAGCCAGAAATTACATTTTTATTCACTCATAAGAAGTGGGCATCACTGGCTATGCCAGCATTTATTGCCCATCCCTAATTGCCCTTGACAAGGTGATGGTGAGCTGCCTTGAACTGCTGCTGTCCATGTGAGGTAGGTACACCCACAATGCTGTTAGGAAGGGAGTTCCAGGATTTTGACCCAGCGACAGTGAAGGAACGGGAATATAGTTCCAAGTCAGTGACTTGGAGGGGAACCTGCAGGTGGTGATCCCATGCATCTGCTGCTCTTGTCCTTCGAGGTGGTAGAGGTCGCGGGTTTGGAAGATGCTGTCTAAGGAGCCTTGGTGCGTTGCTGCAGTGCATCTTGTAGATGGTACAAACTTCTGCCACTGTGTGTCGGTGGTGGAGGGAGTGAATGTTTGTGGATGGTGTGCCAATCAAGTGGGCTGCTTTGTCCTGGATGGTGTCGAGCTTCTTGAGTGTTGTTGGAGCTGCACCCATCCAGGCAAGTGGAGAGTATTCCATCACACTCTTGACTTGTGCCTTGTAGATGGACAGGCTTGGGGAGTCGAGAGGTGAGTTACTCGCATCAGGATTCCTAGCCTCTGACCTGCTCTTGGAGCCACGGTATTTATATGGCTACTCCAGTTCAGTTTCTGGTCAATGGTAACCTCTAGGATGTTGATAGTGGGGGATTCAGTGATGGTAATGTCATTGAATGTCAAGGGGAGACGGTTAGATTCTCTCTTGCTGGAGATGGTCATTGCCTGGCACTTTGTGTGTTGCAAATGTTACTTGCCACTTATCAGCCCACGCCTGGATATTGTCCAGGTCTTGCTGCATTTCTACACTGACTGCTTCAGTATTTGAGGAGTCGCGAATGGTGCTGAACATTGTGCAATCTTCAGTGAACATCCCCACTTCTGACCTTCTGATTGAAGGAAGGTCATTGATGAAGCAGTTGAAGATGGTTGGGCCTGAGGAACTCCTGCAGTGATGTCCTGGAGCTTAGATGATTGACCTGCAACAACCACAGCCATCTTCCTTTGTGCTAGGTATGACTCTAACCAGCAAAGTTTTCCCCTTGACCTCAGTTTTGCTAGGGCTCTATGATGCCATACTCTGTCAAATGCTGCCTTGATGTCAAGGGCAGTCACTCTCACCTCGCCTCTTGAGTTCAGCTCTTTTGTCCACATTTGAACCAAGGCTGTAATGAGGTCAGGTGCTGAGTGGCCCTGTTGATGACGCCTTCCATCACTTTGCTGATGATTTGAGAGTAGACTGATGGGGCGGTAATTGGCTGGGTTGGACTTGTCCTGCTTTTTGTGTACGGGACATACCTGGGCAATTTTCCACATTGCCAGGTAGATGCCAGTGTTGTAGCTACATGCCAGTTAGCTTAACATCTGTCTTGGGGAAAATGTTAGAAGCTATTATTAAAGATGTTCTAGCAGAGCATTTAGAAAAATTCAAGGTTATCAGGCAGAGTCAACATGGTTTTGTGAAAGGGAAACCTTGTTCAACCAATTTATTGGAGTTCTTTGGGGGAGTTACATGTGCTGTGGATAAAGGGGAACCAGTGGATGTATTTTTAGATTTCCAGAAGGCATTTGATAAGGTGCCACATTAAAGGTTATTGCAGAAAATAAAAGATCATGGTGTAGGGGGTAACATATATTGGCATGGATAGAAGATTAGTTAGCTAACAGGAAACAGAAAGTAGGCATAATTGAGTCATTTGCTTGTTGGCAAGATGTAACGAGTGGTGTGGCACAGGGATCTATGCTGGGGCCTCAACTTTTTACAATTTATATAAATGACTTGGATGAAGGGATCGAAGGTATGGTTGCTAAATTTGCTGATGAGACAAAGATAGGTATCAAAGTAACTTGTGAAGAGGACATGAGGCTGCCAAGGGATATGGATCGATAAAGTGAGTGGGCAAAGACCTGGAAAATGGAGTATAATGTGAGAAAGTGTGAAATTGCCCACCTTTTGAGGGGAATTGAATACAAAAGTAGGGAGGTTTTGCTTCAGCTATACAGGGCATTGGTGAAACCACATTTGGAGTACTGTGTACATTACTGGTCTCCTTATTAAGGAAGGATGTAAAGGTGTTGGCGGTAATACAGAGAAGGTTTACTAGACTAATACCTGGAATGGACGGGCTGTCTTATGAGGAAAGATTGGACAGGCTAGGCTTGTACCTGCTGGAATTTAGAAGAGTAGAAAGCGACTTGATTGAAACGTATAAGATCCTGAGGGGTCTTGATAGGGTGGATGTGGAACGGATGTTTCCCCTTGTGGGAGAATCTAGAACTCAGGGTTACTGTATAAAAGTAAGGGGTTGCCAGAGATGAGGAGAAATTTTTTCTCTGAGGGTCGTGAGTCTTTGGAATTCTCCTCCTCAAAAGGTGGTGGAAGCAGAGTCTTTGAATATTTTTAAGGCAGAGGTAGATAGATTCTTGATGAGCAAGGGGGTGGAAGGTTATAGGGGGTAGGTGGAAATGTGGAATAATCAGTTCAGCCATGAACTTATTGAATGGCAGAGCAGGCTCAAAGGGCCGAGTGGCCTACTCCTGCTCCTAATGGTCGTATGTCTCTATCTGCATGTGTGTGTCGCGTATCCGTAGGGGTTAATCGAATTAGAGTTTAAGTTTAATAAAGTTCAACCTTTTTTCTTTAAACCTAAGAAAACCTGTTTGGCTAGTTTCTTTGCCTTATAATTGGAGGTTAGTGAACAAGGATTCACTAAGGGGGAGCTAAACAAATTTTGTGTTTAAAATTAAACCCTCTTACAGTAAGACCAGGTGAAGGCTGAGGGGGAACCCTAGACCCTTTTCTCACCTGGTTGTAACAATCTATTTTACAGAAGTTTGGATGTGTGAATCATCTGACTTAGTGTTCAGTACAGTTACGCACCACTTGGCAATTATCCCTCTACATTACTTGAAAAAGGAAATCCAACCATTTCTCTCTCCTCCACAGTATCACAGCACTCTCGCATCTTTAAACGGCTTAGAAGTCCACCTGAGTGAGACTTTACTCAGCAGGAGTTTCTGTAATGCATTTGGCTATAACTTTGCACATTATGACTGCATTCAACATATACTTACAGGTCAGTATTTGTGTGCATGTATGTTCTCTTTTTCTCTCTCTCTCTCTCTCTCTCTTTCTCCCCCCCCACCCCCCACCACCGAAGGTGCTGATGTATGCGATATCGTTCATCAGGTGCTGACCACCCTCAAAGATCTCCCCCAAGTGGCCATTCCTCATGTGTGAGCCTCAAGAGTGAGTGTCGGCACGTGATTGGACTGTTTGGGGTTGGGTAGGAAGGTTATCACAAATGAACCTACTCCTGCTCTCATCGTATATTCACACACACCCATATTTCAGCAGGGATCACTAGATTGTGATGAGGATTAGGGGAATGAAGGCAGAATTTTTTTTCCCTTCCTTAGTCCAAGACACTGAAATTAATTATAGCCCCTCATGCTGCATAGTCAATTTATGACTGAGATATTGGGTGGAATTCCAGCATAAATATTTTTAAGGCTTAACCCTGGAGCTGGCTTTCCGTCAGGCCACAACCATATTGCAGTTGACTGAGAGATGGTTGTTCATGTCAGAAATATTCTGCCCTTCTGATAAATAAATACAATGGATTAGCATTCCTCCATATATTAGGGACAGCACAAATGATGTATAACTCAATCACTTTTCGTTGAACTTGCAAAAGTCAATAAAGACAAAACACTGGAGAAGAAAATGCTGTCGAGAAAGGGATCAGCAGATGTCCTCAGTGGTCTCCGAACCAAACAGTCTCTATCCTAAAGAGATAGATCAGACACTGAGGGGGAATGAGAAGGTTAGGGGAGCCAAACAAAGGGTGATCAGAGCTGTTTTGAGGAAGCTGTTGAAGGTGGGGAGAGATTTTGCAGAGTGCACGTTGTTCAAGGAGAGCATCCAGATTGCAGGATTATTATGCTGAGGGCAGTGCCATCACTGGTGGAGTGCAGGGGGGGAGAGGATGTGCAGTAACCCAGACTCAGAAGAGCAGACAATGTGAAATGGGAAGTGGGGCTGGAGGAGGTTGCAGAGGCATTGTGAGGCTGTGGAAGGACTTACAAATGAAAACAAGGATTTTGAAATAAATGCCCTGGAAATGGGGAGCCAATAAAGTTCAGGTGAGGGCAGGGATTGATGAGTGAATGGAATTTAGTACAGGATGAGCGGCAGAGCACTGAATAAGTTGGGAATTTTTTGTATGGTGAAGATTGAACTCCAACTCCAGCGAAGACCAGTTTGAGTAAAGTGAAGCTAAAATCCCATCATAGGATGAAAATGTGCAATTCAATAATAATTCGTCTTAAGGACCTAGAATTTTCAAGAAAGGAATTAGAGGAAAGAAGCTTGCTGAAGCTTAAATGAGTAGCTGAGCCGCAACATATAAGCAGTCACCAGGTTTCGCCCTGCATGTGTGAGTTAGCTGATTTCAGGAAATGGTAAGGCTGCTGTAACTGGTGTCCTAGCCCCAGGATCGGGGCACTGTAAATCAGCCACGGTTATGGCTTCTAATTGCTATCCAGTGACCCCTGCTAGCAAGTATGCGAATAGTCTGATTTTTTGCTGCTGAGGTTGGTGTTTTGAATCATTGCCCATTGGGTGGTGTGCTGGAGTGTGATCGACATCTGTGGAACTCCACCCCAAACACTTCATTTATCAAGGAAGAAGAAAGATTGAGGAGGGGGATCACAATCTACCATCAGATGCATCTGATGTGATTCCGTAGACCAGGACATATGGGGCTAGATTTTGTGCTGGAGGCAGAGCTCCCGGCACTGGGCCAAAAAAGCGAGGGAAAGCCCACTTCTACCTTTTTTGGAGTGATCCTCCAATCTTTTTAAATCAAAGTTTCAAGAGCCAAGATCCCCATCCCTTTAAAGACAGGGAACCCACTTTGAAGAGCTACTGACCAATCACAGGGCTGGCAGCTCAGCAGTATCAGCAGCGCCACTGCCGGTACTGCAGAGGCCTTGGACCCAGGCCCAGCACTGGAACCCCGGAACCAAGGTGCGTGAGGTGGGGGCAGTCCAGAAGACCCGGGGGTGTTCATGTAGTTCAGTGGGAGGGGCGGTCCCAGGGGTAAATGGCTTCTGGTACATATTGTCCATGGAGGAGGGACCCCCCCCCCGCCTCCACCACCACAAGCCCGCAGGCAGGGCACCTCGTTTTACAAGGCATCCTTCCCGCACAGCAGAAGCGCCCCCCTGCGCAACCCTCCCCCCCCCCCCCCCCCCCCCACCGCTACGAAGATCCCAGCGGTGGCAGGAAGAAGTCCTTAATTGGCCGTTAACACATCACATAAGGGCCTCAATTGACTTCTAGGCGGGAAGGCCGTCACGGCCTATCCTGTCCCCGGGAAGATTGCTTGTTGACGGGAGGTGACAGGCCTCCAGTACCCCACGACGCCACCCCCCCTCCCGCCATCCATCGCGATACTCTGTGCCCCCTTGCCTCCGAACCTACCTCGGGGTCACACAAAATCCTGGTCATTATCTCTCATAGCAAAATAACTACTTTTTTGTGACTGAATAACCATTGCTGTACTATTCCTTTTTATTTTTAAAGCTCAGCTTTCTCCTGGTGCACAGAAGAGTCACTTCATTAGAGCAACAGCTTTGATGCACACTGATTTGAACCACAACAGTACCACTCATGAGATGACTGTCCGGTATGTTGTATTCTGATGCAGTAAGAGTTGGGAGATTAGGAGAGAATACACATTTGCCTAGAGTTTATAATGCCGGTCTGACTGAAGGCATAAAAGTGGCTGAGTAACTGCAACAAGACAGCGAGGAGTCTCATGGTGAGATGGTACTTTTATCAGCTTAGGCAAGGCCAACGGGGAAGCAGCTCAAATCGTCCAGTAGTTTTCGGAGAATTGGAATTCATGGTGCATCTTTTTTACTCTGAAATTTATGGACTTTTTTGCAAATTGATAATGTTCCATTAATGGTACTTGCCTTTTTAAAATCCCATCAACTTCTGGCTTAGTGACAGTTGGTAAGGCATTTGCCTGCAGGGAGGGTGAAAATCCAGGTTGATCCCCACCTTCCACTGGCCCAGTTTTGGCACCCATACAGTTTCCCTGGCTGAGGTCAACTAATTCAGCAAGGACCCTCTCCTTTGAAACTGTGACCCCCATCCTGGCTCATTTATTCATGAGCTAAAAATGCAAGGGAGAGGAGCATGTGGTGCACAGCTTCTGGATTTGTGCAGTACAGCAGAACTCCCAACATGAGCCAACTGACTAGTAGAATGGCATTTCATGCCCTTCAGCCTCCTCTGCATTTTTCTAATGGTGAGTAGTGACCAACCTGGAAGGAATATCTGAGAGACTCTCTTTGGAGCACTTACAGTGTGGGAATGGCAAAGAGCTGGGATCACGTCCTCTGCCTTTCTTAATTGTCCTGGGGCTAAATAAGGCATGGGAAGGTATGAGAGATGATTCAAAAGAGAAAAAAGTTCTTGTATTTATAATAGCACCTTCCACAACCTCGGGACGTTCCAAAGTGCTTTGCAGCCAATTAGGTACTTTTGAAGTATAGTCACTGTTATAGTGTAAGAAACACAGCTACATGCCAAATTGTAAACAGCAAGTGATGTTGGTTGAGGGATAAATACTGGCCAGGACACTGGAAAGAGCTCCCCTGCTCTTCTTGGAATATAGTACCATGGGATCCTTACCATCCACCTGAGAGGGCAGACGGGGCCTCAGTTTAACTAACGCCTCATTTGAAAGACGGCACCTCCAACTGTGCAGCACTCCCTCAGTACTGGCACGGGGAGCTTCAGCCTCGATTTCTGGGACAAAAAGAGATGAAAGTTTTTTTTTTAAAAGTCATAATTTCCCCTCCTCCGGTTGAAGATCCTGCATTAACTAATACCTCTTTCTCCAACAGAAATGCTTCCACCGCTGTTTACAGCTGCCGTAACTCAGCTCATGAAACTCACTTCCAATACCTTGCGACTCCTGTCTGCAACTCCGGTGTTCCAAACCCGCATGACAGTGCATTCGCTTTACCGGGAAGAGCTAAGCAGAAGTTGCTAAAATATGGAGTAAACCTGCTCTGAGTGACACCAGTGTCTGAGATTTGCCAGCAGTATTAAATGGACAATTGCTAGCACATTTTCTTAAAAGAACTAATGGAGAAAAATGTAACTTTTTAAAGACACACTCGATTTACAATCATAAAATGATGCACTCAGGTACCATGGCTGCCTCCTACCCCAGTATATTTGCTTAAATTGACTAATAATTCGAGAACTCTGGGGATTTTTTTTTTTGTTTTGATGTGGGGATGGGTGGGGAAGAAGTAAAGAGTCACATTGCACAGCTTGCCTTACTTGAATCAAGGTTTCTGACATTGTGCAAAAGAATTGATGGACCAACAGAAATCATAAGCCAGACTATCTGATGGGAACTTGTGGAAAGTTGCTAAATAGACTTGGGACTGACTTTTAAATATCCTGTCCACCTGTCTACATACCTTGGCTTATCAATGATTTTGATTAACTATGGTACAATTGATTATTTTTTGTTTCAGGTATAAGAGGTAAGTTCATATTGCCGATCAAACTTGTGGAAAGAAATGTTGATTCCTGTAACATTTCTGATCAACTCCCACTAGTGTCCAACAACTTGCATTTATATAGTTCCTTTTATCATAGTAAAACCTCTCGAGCTTCTTCACGGTACCATAAGGAGATAGTACGACAGGTGACCAAAAGCTTGTTCAGAGGTACGTTTTTAAGGAGCATCTTAAAGGAAGTTAGAAAGGTGGAAAGTCCTGGGGGGATATTCCAGAGCTTGGGGCCTACCATGATAGTATAACATCTGTGGCAGCACATGCCAATTTTCAACATCTCTATTCATGTAAACATTTCAACACTAGTAGAATAATTTTAATATTTTTATTTTCATTTTTCTTCTCTTCTGACATTCTATGGGTGCTAAAAGGTTCTGATGCTGCGTCCATATGTTCAGTCATCTTGTGTGAGCCCAGACTTTTCAATCCTGAAGGACATCGCAACTAATTCTGATTCAACATTCGCCTATGTAAGGTTTTCAAGGGTGGGAACCCTGACTGATTTTTTTTTTTTCTTCTCTCTCTTCTTCCTCCCTAGCCCAAGAGCACTGAAGCTAATTCTAACAGTACACTGATGCCTAGGCTGAAATTGTCTAATTTGACACAGATGGGAAGCATACTAGGAACCAATTTTGTTAAACCGTAACCTCGTCCGCTTTTATTGATGCACACATACTAGGTATCCATTAACACATTGATTTAATAATCCCATGTGTATGTGCCTAGTTATTTCTCACAGATTACAATAGTATTTTAGAAATAGAGTAGCAAGTGAAAATCACTTGGATTTTAATGTGTTGCTTTAGTTTCGCCTTATTTGGTTACTTAACATCCAGTTGCACATAATACTTTTCGTCTCTTAAGTTTTGCACTTTACACAAATGCTGTAGCTGAAGTGAGGGTTAGTATGAATTTTGATACCTACTAATGGTAGCTGATTTCTTAATGTTTATAAATAACTTGAGTTTTACCACAAACTATATAGTGGAATAAAAGAGCGACTACTACACAGCATTTGTATTAAATTGAAAGCAATGACGTATTTATCAAATGTAAGAGGTTTTACTTTGGGGGGGCATGCAAAAAAACTAAGGACCCATTTTTTTTTTTTTGCTGCTGAAGGGTCCTATCAAAATGCCTTTCATATTTAGATGCTGATTAATCAGCTGTGCCTTACCAGCAATTTTATTTACGTTTTTATTTCAAAATTCCTTCCTTGAATCTTGGAACCTCTGAAAGTTTGAGAGACCTGGGAGCTGTAAGCTAAAGATTTGTTTTATTCACATCTGGAAAGTCATGAGTTACGATTTTGCCGAGTGTGATGGGTTGGGGAAGGAGAGACTCAGGCAGACTTATTGTGTCAAATCCTGGTTCCGGAGACTAATTGACAGTAACGGTGAAAAAGTCCATACAGCAGGCTGACCTACTCAATGAGGGAAGCCATCCGTCCTGCATTGAAATGATTAGAAATGTAAACAATGTGTACATTAAATGAAGTCTTGCACTTATTACAAACTAAAGGAAGGTCTCTTTTGACTTCATTATGCACCTGGTATTCTAGCATTACGCAAAGGGTAATCGATTTGCTGAAACAAATTACCAGGGAGGTCATTGAAGCAGACAGTATAAGTGGGTAGAAAATTAAGCCCGTAATGCTTTCATTTTAGCTTTAGCAAAGATGGTATTAAATGATTCATAAAAGTATCTGTTTTGTAAATTTTAGTGAACCACCTTATCTCTATCCCTGTGAGTATGTACCAATACTTAGCCATCACTTTACTCTCTTCCACTTGAAAAGCAACAGGAACATGGCACATCTGCCAATTGTCACCATATTACTACCCCACAGTATAGTGACAACTACATGGGCAGCTGGCCTGTGTTGTCTTTTTCTTTGTTACTACAACTTGCTCCTACTCATCTGTTCAATCTGCCTTTATCCACTCTTACCTCCTCAGCCTTACTAACCAAGGGAATAGGACTGTTTGGTCTGCATCATATGACCCTCAGTCCATCTAATCAGGCTAAAGTAGCCATGCAGTCCTATTATACTTTGTATAACTTCAGTATTTCTTGATAGCACAATCTTGCACTCAACACTGCAATTTGACTGAACAATTATGGTTAGACTACTAGTTGTTAACTACATTTATTAACTGTCAAATTGCCTCAACACGGCAGGATATTTGTTCTAATGGTACTTTGTAGAATTTTATATGGAAAATCTGTATGTAAGCTTGAGTAAAACGCCTTCTGGGTTTCAGCTCAGCTGCTGACAACACAAATCTGTGCAATAAATCGAATATACTCTGCTCACTGTACCTTTTTTTGAGTAAATTCAGGGGCAGGTGTGGGCTCTGTAGAATTGGTTACTAAATGCATTGATTCATAGTGCATCCTGTCGTATCTTATCAACCCTAGGCTTCCATTAAACTTGTGATTAACATCAACATTGTCCTCCATGGTCAATAGCTTGCATTTATATAGTGTCTTTAGTGTAGTAAAAGATCCCATGGTACTTCACAGGAACGTTTTCAAATAAATGTTGACACTGAGCCACATCAGGAGATATTACGACTGTTGACCAAAGATAAATTTTCAGTAGTGTCTTTAAAGGAGGGCGAAGTCCCAAGAGGGAATTCCAAAGCTTAAATCCTAGGCAGCTGAAGCACATCCACCAATGGTGGAGCGATGAAAATAGGGGGTACACAAGAGGAGTACAGAGATTTTGGAGGATTGCAAGGCTGGAGGAGGTTACAAAAATGGAGGGACAAGACCACAGTCACCTCAGTGTTCAACCAGAAGTTTGTATTTCCAGGTGCAATGGTTACTGCCTGCAGAGTTGGGTTCCCTGAAGGCTTTGTGTGTGATTACATCACCTATTGTAGAACTGAACCATATGGAACCATCCAGAAAATGGGCAGAGTTCTAAGAACGCTTCTTTCAAGAAAACAGCAGCTCTTTTCAGAGCAATTCACATGGTGTGAAATGGAAATCATCTTCCTCAGCCTGAACCATACAGATGTGCTGGTCTTTGTTGAGTTAGATGATCTCCACTGATGTAGCAAGAGGGGGGGGGGGTGAAACAATTGGCCTTGATACCTCTCTAAACTACTCGGTGCTACTGAATAATGTGCTTTGCATCATCAGACCAACACTGGATTATGCTTGGCTGTATGCCCAGTGTGTTGTCTGGACTGAGACAAAAAGAATGGTCAGCTGCTGAAGGAAACCAGAGAGGAGCTGTCACCAATGCAACTGTATCCCTGCTGAAGTCAGCTCCTTGAAAGGAGCAGAGGTAAGTTGGGAGGGGGAGGAGAGGATTGGAAAGTGTAATTTTAATTACAGAAACTTAACATGCAGGAACAACCAGTAATTAGGAAGGCAAATGATATATTCGCCTTTATTGCATGGGGGTTTGAGTATAAAAGTGAGGAATATATATTGCTGCAATTATATAGGGCTTTGATGAGACCATACCTGGAGTGCTATGCACAGTTTTGGTCTTACCTAAGGAAAAATATACTTGCCTTGGAGGGGAACCTTGTGACAAAGGTTCACTAGATTGATTCTGGGATGAAAGGGCTGTTCAATGAGGTGAAATTGAATAGAATGGGCCTATAATCACTGGAGTTTATAAGAATGAGAGGTGGTCTCATTGAAATGTACAAAATGCTTCGAGGGCTAGACAGGGTAGATGCTGAGTGGCTATTTCCCCTGGCTGGAGAGTCTAGGGGAACTAGGGGTCATAGTCCCAATAAGTTGTCAGCCATTTAGAACTGAGATGGAGAAATTTCTTCACTGAGAGATTTGTGAATCTTTGGAATTCCCTACACCAGAGGGCTGTGGCTGCCCAGTCGATGAGCATATTGAAGACAAGTCGATAGATTTTAGGGCACTAAGAAATCGAGGGTTATGGAGATTGGGTGGGAAAGTGGAATTGATGTAGAAGATCAACCATGATCTTATTGAATAGCGGAACAGTCTTAAGGGATTGTATGGCCTTTTCCTCCTATTTCTTATGTTCTTAAAGTGAAGAATTTCTGTGAAACTTGTACTTATTTCCACACAAGCCATTTACATTGTACAACCCAGAAGGGCAATGACCTATTAACAGGCCTCTGTTGATACCACTCTTAAAACAATGCCAGAGTTGCATAGAGGTCATCCTAGAACACCTTGTCCAGTGTATTTTTTGTTTATCATTCTTCCACTAGCTTAGAACAGGTATTGTCCCGATGCCCCATAACTGGATTGTCCAGCGTTGCCAGGTTCTGAGAGATTTATTATTTTTAACTATTTAAGTTAAAATTGTCCGTTGTGTTGTAACTTAACAGAGAAAACAGAAGCTTTGTTCAAGTAATTGCTCTTCAAATGTGTCTAGATACTGAGCTCAGTCCAGTCCTTACCCAACATTCCTGAACACCTCTCAGAATAAGGATGTTAACGCTAACTAGAAGGATTGCCAATGCTGGTTAAAAGGCTTTACCCCATGACTTCTTGGCTCCAACCATCTCACTATTGGTCATCTGTCACGTGCAATCTTGCTGCGCACTGCCTTCAGTTCGCTAAATGGAAGGCAAAAGACTCTACAATGCCCGATTGGATGATTCTTAACTATCAAGAAGGAATAGTCCTTGGCATAATGCCAGACTGGGCAAGGGCTTTGGCAGCTGATGACAGGGTGCAGATGGAGCGGCAGGGCTGGGGCTGCAGAAGAGAATCTGGAGAGCATTCCTCCTTCTGATCCACGAGGATTTCTAACTAATGTAATTTTTCAAACCTTACAGTGCCCTCAGTTTTCCAAATTGGTCTCCAACAACCCTACAAGCACTCTGATACAAAAGACAGCATATAAACATGGGAGAGTAACACACAGTCGTAGGTTTGGCAAAGCTTACCTAAAACCAGGGCTAAATATGAATGTACCTGATATGTCCCTTAAATTGATTTTATTTGAATGAATATTGTTTTCTCCTCCACTAGCAGTGTTTATTCCTTAGTGCGGTTTGCCGTCTGGTACCTCTTCAGATTTAGATTTTTTTTTTAGATTTAGAGATACAGCACTGAAACAGGCCCTTCGGCCCACCGAGTCTGTGCTGACCATTAACCACCCATATATACTAATCCTACTCTAATCCCATATTCCTACCACATCCTCACCTGTCCCTATAATCCCCTACCACCTACCTATACTAGGGGCAATTTATAATGGTCAATTTACCTATCAACCTGCAAGTCTTTTGGCTGTGGGAGGAAACCCACGCAGACACAGGGAGAACTTGCAAACTCCACACAGGCAGTACCCAGAATTGAACCCGGGTCGCTGGAGCTGTGAGGCTGCGGTGCTAACCACTGCGCCACTGTGCTGCCCGTCCGTTGTTAATGTGCGAACCTAGGCGCTGACTACTGACAGACTATTCCACAGGTGGAAACATCACTGCTGCGTCTAATTTATTATCCAGTTGCTACTTCGGGACATGCACATGGCGGTGACCAGAGATCTGCAGTGGAAAAGATGACTTATTTTAGTTACCGTCTCCCCAAGCACCTCACTAGCATCAGCTAACTCAGTGTGGAGTTGGAATTCAACCCAGGACTCTCCTAGTTTTTCTTGGATTAGCTATTTACTGGATAAACTGGCAAAGTTATCTGGGGCCTCAGTATTGTCTTTATACTAAATGTGATTTTGAAGAGTCTCAAAAGAGTCCCTTTAAGTAGTATATCAGATAGACATTCCAGCTATCCACAGCTTGTACATAGAAATGGAATCCGAGCCTCATAGGTGATGATGGTTGCATTGCCCTAATGTTTTTGCGTTAAATACTAATCCTGTACTTAGCATTCAGTTAGATGTTCAATGCAATTTCTACATGAGAATGAAGCTTTGCTCAGTTTAATTTAAAGAGCAGCAGGAGAGCCATGAGATTCACTGTTAACTTTTTCTTAAAACTGTTAGCGCCTCATTTACACTCATGCACTGGAGTCTAAGGGCTGGGTTAAATTTCTGCATGTGAATGGAGGACTGATCAATGCTGCCTTTTCCCCTGCATATTTTGGACACTGTTCTTACAAGCTACTACTGTTTAAATACAGAGTTATCACACGTTAAAAATCTATGGTTTAGAAATTACTAGTGGTGATATTAATGGATGAACTCTTAATGTCTTTGTGTGACCTTGCACTGTTCTGTATCTTAGCAGAGATAACCCATTATAAATGAACTGCACTGCAGAGGAATATTGAATGTGTTAAGTATTCACTCAATAATAACAGCAAGTGATCTCCAGGTTCATACTTTGTTATAAAGGAAAAATGTAACTTGCATTTATATAGTGTGTTTCAGAACATCCCAAAGCACTTTACATCTAATTAAGTCCTCTTGCAGTGCAGCCACTGTTGAAATATGGAAAATTAGCTAGGCTACGAGGGGATTTAAAGACAAGGATGAGAATTTAAAATTGAGACATTGGAGGACCAGGAGTACAGGCGTGATGGGTGAGAGGGATTTGGCTGAGGGTAGTTTACAGGCAGTAGAGTTTTGGATGAATTGAAGTTTACGTAAGGTGGAGGATGGAAGGCTGGCCAAGGCATCATTGGAATGGTCAAGTGTGGAGGTGACAAAGGCATGAATGAGGGTTTCAGCGAGAGTGGGCAGGTGTGGAGGTGACCAATATTGTGGGGGGTGGAAGTAGGTGGTCTTTGTGAGGGATAACATACAAGATCGGAAGCTCAGATTGGGGTCAGATTCCATCGAATATCTCGATGACTACCCTCCCCTTTATATTTGGTGTCAGATGCAACATTTCTTAGGTGCGCTGTGTTTCACTATTGCTACGTTACAATACACTTCAAAAGTACTCCATTGGTCAGAGTGCTTTGGTATGTCCTGAGGTTATGAAAGGCACAATATAAATACAGATTCCGCCTCTCCAAGACACAGACATGGCACTCAGAAACCGTTCCGTGCACTTAGTTTACTGGAACAGGAGGCTTTAATGCAATAGCAGATTCATTGGCCCATTTTTGTTGGTCTTTTTGTGGTTCCCTGTTGGTCTAGGTCATTTATACTTAGGAATGCAGCCAACAGTAAGAAAACTGCGCATCAGCATTTGCCTGCATTCCCTTAATGTAAAAGCACTTTAACTGAGCGTTCAATGAAAGGCTTCAGGTCTCTCTGGGATTACTAGTTCCGCACCATCATCACCTACTTAAGCAAAGATTTGTCTCCTAACCTCTCCCCACCCCACCCTCTCACAGAGTTGCATCACAATGAAGGGGAGAATTATCCTAGCAGTTAGCTAAATTATTAGGATATGGGTCTTGTGTTAAACTGAAGAGCAAAAAATAATCTTCCATTGCAGGTTTACCACAGAACTTCAGTCTTGATTAAAGTCCTTCTTAAAAACAATTAGTGAATTATAATGAAAAAGACTGCCTGTTCTGTTAACAAATAGTGGCAAGAGGAATTTGATGCAAGCAATAGCATGAAGAGGGGCTGGTGTGCATTCATAAACTATTTACTCTTCTAAAGAATATTTTAATATATTTTTGAGCCAATTTTCTCCCCCCTCTCTTCAAGGCAGCAGCTCTATATGGTCAGTGTAAAGGGTGCTATGGCTGGAACTATCTTTCTCAAAATCTTTTTATGCACCCATGCACTTTTTCTGTTGGTGATCTCTGGCCAGCACCAGAAGGGAAATAATCAACAAGGCTATGGGAAAAGAGCTTGAGAATGGGACTAATTGGATAGCTCCACTAAAGAGTTGGCACAAGCACGATGGGCGAAATGGCCTCCTTCCGTGCACTATCATTCTACCTTTACAATATGCTCCATGCTCATATAAGAATAGAATGGGTACCCTTTGTCTCCTTAGGACTTCCCAAATCGCTTCAAATGAATGCATTACTTTTTGAAGCATAGTTAGTGTAGGCAAATGCAATAAGGTGAATGGCCAGTTAATCTTTTTCTTTGGAGTTGGTTGAGCGACTCACATTGGGCCGAATTCCCTGCTCTTTTTAAAAAGAAAAAGAAAGGTTCCACTGCATCTCTTTAATCGCCAGAAAATAGGTGGATGCAAGACTGTTTCAGCTCACACACAGAGAGTGCGATACCAGAGTACATCTAGTGCCCGTGAACTGTATTGGAACGAGGAATTTGGGAGGAAGGAAGACAACTGAAGAAAAAAAGTAGCCTTGAAAAGATACACCATTTTTTAATATAACACTTTTCTAAATATCAATCTTTTTACTGCACGTTGTAACACATCACTGTAAAAGCTGTCCTAATTGTACCACTTCTGAGATTTATTTAACAAAAAAAGTCTAAAATATACATAAATAGATTCAATCTGTATTTACAGGTTCTGTATGTCTACAAATTCTGTACATTTATTCTAAAGTGCATGTGACTAGAGATAATGTGTGACACTACCTTTAGACTCTAACCTAGAAATGACACTGTGCAATATTAATGTCTTGTGTTTATGAAATTACTTTGTCCACTGTTGTAAACTGATAATTCCATATAAAAAATCAATATTAGCATTTACATGTTTGAACACTAATAGCACAGTGTAATGTCTAGGCTGATATTGCTGTTAGTAGGCGACGTTGATCGTGATATGGCCTGAATAACCATTTATTCAAATGATTATTCTTGGCTCTCAAAGCCTCCCAGTTCAGTGAGGTTTAATGGTCAGAAATGACCACTTGTCAGCTTGTCTTCCATTTGCACATCCCCAGTCTCAATCCAACACGCTGGAGGGAATGTTGGCCATTCACTCCACACATAATACTGTCAACTCTCATTACGTCTCTGCATCATCTATAGATTTATACTGTAAACTGGGTAAATGCCATTGTGGCAGAGCAGATAACTTATCTATCTCTCACAAATGTTGCTATGGTGCAATTTGTCCAGTCAATGACCGTACACTTGATGATCTGCTCTTGTGCGGTACTATTACCAATGTTTTTACACAGCGTGCATTCTGTGCACCTCATTCCAGTCATGGAGACCAAATGTTCACACTGAGGAACCATGGCATATCTGGTATTGAGTGGCCATACTGACTAAACATTTTTTGGTTTTAAAAGCACTTTATGAGTGAGCCTCACCTTCAGGAGTTTCATTCACAGAATGTGTCTCACCAACAGGACCCCTGTTAATGACTGAGTCTCACCATCAGGACCCCCTGCTGAGAAAGTCCCACCATCAGGGCCATCAACCTGTTGTAAACTAGTTAAACTACTGATTCCAACACAGTAAAGAACTGAGTATCAAGTGATGTTCCCATTATTCTGGGATGCCTCAGCTGCCTGCACATTCAGTTTGTCGGCTGAAGAGGGGCCCTGATGGTGCATGCCCCTCTTTAAAATGCAGCATACTTTAAGTGTAACCAATGGCCATGAAAGGTGCACGCAATATACCAACCCCATGCTCGCTGCATGACAATGGATTATTGTCCTGAGAGCATTTCAATATTACGGAGAACTCTGTTGTCCCACCGCCTTCCTTAAAATGCGCCTCCTTCATCATCTTGAACAGGAACAACGTGTCAAAGGCCAGCTCGGATTCATCGCGCTTGTGCCAGGTGATATTTCTGCAGCACAAAGGTGGAGAAGAGATGTAAGTAACATCTAAATAATGGGTGCAGCTTCCCTGGACTCACCCTCCAGTTCCCAACACAGAGATACTGAAAGCTACACACTTACGCACTTGGACAGAGGCAAAAAAATTTGAGTGAGAATCTCCCCCTCCCAAAGGTCCCTCCCCACCCCTTGTCCTGTTTCAATCCTATTCAGCCAACAGTCATCAGAATGTGCATTTTCACAGGGTGCACTTTTTGAAGTCAGGCAACCCAATGAAATTCCTCAATAAATTTGATAATGCTTCACACTGATTTTTAAGAAGCACTGCTGAATTTCCACAGTCTGCCCAAATGTGAAGAACTTCAGTCTCGATGAAACAAATACACAGCCAAAGCTATAGAACTGCATTGGCAGAGGACAGGCAGCAAATTGTCCACTTGTCCGCTCAGCTGGGTTGATTTTTCGAATGATCAAAGAAGGGAAGCAAATTCCAATCAGTCAGTCACCAATTAGTGCTGGTTCATCATTGGGTGATGTAAAATGGGTCTCTCACAGATTTCCAGTTGAAGGAAGTGGCAATGATTAGACCAGCCATTCTGGAGAACTTTTTCTGACCTGTCCCTGGTGACTGCTTCTTCCGACTAAGCTCCAGATAACCTTGCCTAATGGGGTGATCCTTAATGAACAAATGGTAGGAAGCCTACTAATGTTCTACATTGCCCAATTTTAACTGTTTAACTCTTTTAACTCCAACAGTGGTTATGTATATAGTTTGGGGGTCTCACAAAGGCTAAGTTCTGCTAATCAGCTCTTTAGACTTGGAATGCATCACTCCAGGTGAATATGCAGCCCACATTAGACAAACAGGAACTCTTAACTAAGTGAATGTCTCAATAGCTTGGTTTCAAGGCTCTCAAACATGGCGATGAGTCTTTGTGCATTTCAGACACCCGAGTCAGTTAACCATTCAGTCCGTCCCACGATGTTCCTGTCTGCTACCAATGACATCACACTTGCAATGGGCAGCCAGAAAAAGAAAGCATACCATACTCCAATGTGATCCGATCAATTTAAAAATAAAATTTCATTTGCTGTAAGCGGTTTATAGTCTTCTCAGAATTTTATCTCCTCTCTCCTTCAGCTACATTTCTACAGACACAGGGCTCCCTCTGGTACCTGGTCTAAGAATCATTATCCATGTATATCTATTGACAAGGAAAGCTGGCAGACTATTTCGGCAGGTAGGCACCACAGACCAGCCCAATTAGCATATGACGTTAACAGAAACATTTCCACCAGTTTTTTCTGGATGGCGAATGGAAGCTTGTCTGACTTGATTTCCTTTAAGACTAATTGTAGCATCCACTATCCCAGACCAGGCTGAATTTTCCACTGCGGAATCAAGCCTGGGATCCTCCTCGCCTATATGGCTCAGCAACCCACTAAATAACCTCCTTGTGACATTGGTGGTTAGTTACATTCCTGGTTTAAGATTTAACTTGGTTCGATAACTCCTTACCTTGTAGTTCTGGTAACAGTGATGCCTTGCATTTTCGCTCTAATCTCTGCCTCCAGCACCAATCTATCTGGGTTGGCAATGTGCAGGTGAAGCTGTGCTCTGAGTACATTCAGATTCAAATACTCTGGTCTCAGGAAGAACTCCATCTTCCTTTCACCATCTGGGAAAGAAGAAATGCATTTGTGAGCCTTTGCTCTTGACCATTTTGCTTCATTTGAAAAAAAACTTGTCTGGTTAATCTTATGTAAGACATTTGAAATTAAGCAGAACTCTTTGCATCCGATTAGCAGTTGAGGAGGACTGAGTCCAAAAATGTTTTAGAAAGAAATCAAACTTTGTGTTCACTTTGTCCATAATCAAACCAAAGCTGGTCCATCATTCCTTCTCACTACAAGAAGGTAATGAGATCAAAAATTTATTGTGTGTGTGGTTAAGGAGGAAAAGAAGTGGTTGCTTTTAATGTTTAATAATTAATATTTACTGATTAAAGCAGCCATTGTGCACAACCCTATATTCACCACAGTTCCTGAATCTCACACCTGGTAGCAATTCTCAGGAGTCATATGCTAAAATAAATATTGTAGTAGAGACTAAATTTATCTTCCATTCGTTACACCTTGCATCTTGGGTCTATTATTCCGATTACTGATCCTTAAATTGCTGAAGAGTTGTGAAGTTGAAAAAGGTTTCACTCCTTAGTTATCTGCCAGATTCTGAGCACTCAATTTTCTTTGTCCAGTTTCTAATCCTTTATGTGTTGCATTGAACCACTTCTCAACACCCACAGCATAACTAGCTTGACACCTGCACCTATAGTTTTTGACTTGTGTTAACACGTTTTAAGGGAAATTCCTCTTTCCCAAATCCTTCCAAAGTCAGTGATGGAGATTTGAGATTCAAAGTCTTCTTGACTGGAACATAAACCCCTCTTTCCTTGCTCTGCCTCTCCCCACCTTCCTGCAGACTGGCAGAAGCCATACTTTCAACTTCCCTTCAGTCACTAACTCCTTTGACATTCAATTCTTGCTCCATGTTTGAATTTCCCTCCAATCGCTGATAAATACATTGAGATACTGTTCTACATTTTAAGTGTAAGCTGCCCCTGGTAACAATTTGGAGTACTGGATCCACCATCACTACCCAATTCTCACATTACTAAGACATTGCTGAAAGAAGGGCAGGAAGGGCAGCTCGACATCCCTGGTTACAGGGTTTTCAGATGAGATAGAAAGGGGGATAAAAAAAAAAGGGGTGGCAAAATTGATTAAAGAAACAATTACAGCTGTGAGGAAGGATGATATGGCAGAAGGATCATCAAATGAGGCCACATGGGTTGAAATGAAGAACAAAAAAAGGGGCAATCACACTACTGGGAGTATAGACCCTCAGTCAGAGTAAGATAGAAGAGCAAATATGTAGGCAAATCTCTGAAAAGTCTAAAACCAATAGGGGCAGTAATAGTGTGGGATTTCAACTACCCTAATATTAACTGGGGGAAAATTAGTGTGAAAGGCACAGAAGGAGAAAACTCTTAAAATGCATTGAGGAGAACTTTTTTTAGCCAGTATGTAGCAACCTCAACAAGAGAGGGTGCAGTTCTAGACTTAGTTTTAGGGAATGAATCTGGGGCAGGTGGAAGGGGTTATCAATTGGTGAGCACTTTGGTGGAAGTGATCATGATTCAGTTAGATCTAGGGACGTTATGAAAAAGGACAAAGACGGACCAGGAACACTAGTTCCCAACTGGAAAAAGATCATTTTACTTTGCTGAGATGTGATTTAGCTAAAGTGAACTGGAAAGTGCAATTTGGGATGGGCAATAAATGCTGGCCTAGACAACGACACCCACATCCCATGAACAAATTTATTAAAAAAAGCTACTTGAGGGTAAATCTGTACCAGATTAATGGGAGGATTCAAGAAAGAGAGAATGAGGGTTCAGAGCTAGTATGTTCCCTGAAACAAAAAGGATGGGATTAACAAATCCAGAGCCCCTGGATGTCAAAGGGCTTAAAGGAGGGGATAAAGAAAAAGGGAAGATTATGACAGATACTGAGAGTTCAATACTGCAGAAAACCTAAAAGTGTAAAAAGTGTAAGGCTGAAAATAAAAAGGAAATTAGGAACGCAAAGAGAGGGCATGAAATGGTCAAATCAAGGAAAACCTAAATATTTTTTATAAATACATAAAGAGCAAGAGGACAACTAAAGAAAGAGTCAGGCCTACTAGGGACCCTAAGGATAACCTGTGTGTGTGGAGGCGGCAGACATTGGTATGGTTCTTAATGAATAATTTGCATCTGTTTTCACAAAAAAAGAGGGCTACAATACAGACATTGCAATCAGGTAAGAGGAGTGTGAAATAATAGATTATATTAATCAGACACAGACAAAATGCATCCTAGGCTGCTAAGAGAAGCAAATAATGTAGTAAAAACAAGAAATGCTGGAACCACTCAGCAGGTTTGGCAGCATCTGTGGAGCGAGAAGCAGAGTTAACGTTTCAGGTCAGTGACCCTTCTTTGATAAGGTCTCACATGGCAGACTGGTCATGAAAGTAAAAGCCAAGGCAAAGTGGAAAGCTGGATCCAAAATTGGCTCAGAGGAAGCAAAGGGTAATGGTCGATGGGTGTTTTTGTGACTGGAAGGCTGTTTCCAGTGGGGTTTTGCAGGGCTCAGTATTAGGACCCTCGCTATTTGTGGTATTTATTACTGATTTGGATTTGAATGTAGGAGGTATGATTAAGAAGTTTGCAGATGATACAAAAATTGGCCATGTGGCTGATAATGAAGAAGAAAGCTGTAACCTACAGGACGATATCAATGGACTAGTCAGGTGGGCAGAACAATGGCAAATGGAGTTCAATATGGAGAAATGTGAGGTAATGCATTTCGAGTCATAGAGAGATACAGCACTGAAACAGGCCCTTCAGCCCACTGAGTCGATGCTGACCTAAACCACCCATTTATACTAATCCTACATTAATCCCATTTTCCCTCTCACATCCCCATAATTCTCCTACCACCTACCTACACGAGGGTCAATTTTTACAATGGCCAATTTACCTATCAACCCGCAAGTCTTTGGCATGTGGGAGGAAACTGGAGCACCCAGAGGAAACCCACGCGGTCACAGGGAGAACTTGCAAACTCCGCACAGGCAGTACCCAGAACTGAACCTAGGTCGCTGGAGTGACGAGGCTGCGGTGCTAACCACTGCAGTACTGTGCCGCCCAAAGGCTAACAGGCAAGGGGTAGATAAGGTAGTCAAGAAAGCATACAGGATACTTACCTTTATTCACCCAGGTATACAGTATAAGAGCTGGGAGGTTTATTTTATTTTTTTATTTAGATATACAGCACTGAAACAGGCCCTTCGGCCCACCGAGTCTGTGCTGACCATTAACCACCCATTTATAGTAATCCTACACTAATCCCATATTCCTACCACATCCTCACCTGTTCCTATATTCCCCTACCACCTACCTATACTAGGGGCAATTTATAATGGCCAATTTACCTATCAACCAGCAAGTCTTTTAGCTGTGGGAGGAAACCGGAGCACCCGGAGGAAACCCACGCAGACACAGGGAGAACTTGCAAACTCCACACAGGCAGTACCCGGAATCGAACCCGGGTCACTACAGCTGTGAGGCTGCAGCGCTAACCACTGGCGCCACTGTTATGCTGGAGCTGTAGAAAACACTAGTTAGGCCACAGCTGGAGTACTGCGTGTAGATCTGGTCACCGCACTATAGGAAAGATGTGATAGAGGGTCCAGAGGAGATTTATGAGGATGTTGCCTGGCCTGGAGAATTCTAGTTATGAGGAAAGATTGGATAGGCTAGGGTTGTTTTCTTTGTAACAGAGGAGGATCAGGGGAGACCTAATTGAAGTGTATAAAATTATTGAGGGGTCTAGATAGAGTGGATAGGAAGGCCCTATTTATTCCCTTTGGTTGGGGCTTCATAACCAGGGGGCATAGCTTTAAGGTAAGAAGGAGAAGGTTTAGAAGGGATTTGATGAGAATGTTTTCACCTAGAGGGTGGTGGGGATCTGGAACTCACTGTCTGAAACCCTAACATTTAAAAAGGACTTGGATATGCACTTGAAGGCTTTGGACCAAGAGCTGGAAAGTGGGATTAGGCTGGATGGCTGCTTGTCGGCCGGTACGGACACGATGGGCCGAATGGCCTCCTTCCGTGCTGTACATTTCTGTGATTCTACGAATGGCAATTCTAATCATTTCGCTTGCAACTTATAAATCAACTCTTAACTATTGCTGAAATGGTTTGTTTAGTCTACCTTCCTTCCTCCTTTCTCTGGTTCTAGCTCTGCAGCCCCTTTCCCATTTTTCCTGTAAAAAGGCTGCTGTTTTAGCTAGGAAAATATTCCCTCTCCCTCTTACTTCTCAGAAGTTGAAAATTGCGCAATCACTTTACACAACATTAAAAATAAATCAAGAGGAATAAACACTAAATGAATTCATACTTCGGAAGTTAAAAGCCACTTCCTTCTATATTCTGCAGGTTTTGAAAAGATAAAGGTTAGCTATAACTTCTTGCTTTACGCCCATCTCCATTTCCAACCTGTGTGTGTCCTAAACTAATGATTGCTGACCCAAAAGAAAAAAACTTTACTCTCGTCTTGTTGGTAGTACTTACGCCCAATTAAACGCCCTTGGTAGCCTTTTATTTTTTTACACGGGTATCCAAGTTTGCAACAACTGTAGAAACGCTTCATGAACATCATAAGGTGCCAAAGTGGGAAGACTTTCCAGGGGGGTTCAGTAGAGGCAGTGGTGACAATCACCCGGTACATGATACTCTCAGAGAATAAAGCAACACCGCTGGATATTGCTGACCAGGTCCCACTCGACTTGGAACAGTGCGAGTGCCTCAGACCCATGATTGTCTCTCTCCTGCCCATTCGCTTATTGCTGCCATCTTCTCTCAACTCCATCTCAAGGCTTCCACTCAGGAAATCACGGAACAGATCGTCATCCTCAGATGGGAAAAATCTAGCACGCCTTTTGGAATGGGCAGATAGAGCCCAGGGGACTTGCAAGAGACTCAGCAACAGGCAGCAAGTGACGGTAACTCGACGCATGTTGCTTTTCTGCAAGAACCCTGTACTGGCAAGACAATGATCCGCTCAACCCCCAGTTTATAAACTCCCTGCATGCAGCAGAAACCTTCAGGAGATCTTCAGGACATAAAGGGGGACCAGTGATCACTGACGTCTGTTATCATCAGACAACGCATTTACGCTGGTGCCACAAAAGTGGTCCTTTACATTTAGGCTGAACATTTCCAGGGCGTGTCTAGCCTTGTGGCGTCCACTGATGTGAAAAGAGATTTGCGTATGAATGGGATTAAAAAGCCATAATGAGATTTCTCCTTAATGGGGCATATTGACACACACAAGTAGGAGTGGCCACCACTTGGAGCAACAGATTTGGAAAACATCTTGTTAAAAAATTGCGCTAACACAACTTGAGGTTCGAGTTGCATAGATAGCCACTTCTTGAAAAGCACAATGTGAGGTTAAGTACATATGGTGTCATAATTATTTACCCTGTTCCCATTTCAGGAGAACACATCCCACCTTCTGAACTTTGTAAGCAGAACATGCTGCAAACTCTCAGCAGGTCAGGCAGCTGTGGCTGATTGTTTCCAGCATGTTCTATTTTTATTTCAGACTTCCAGAATCTGCAGGATTTTGCTTTTGTTTTGGCCATAAACTTTGGATGTAACAATGCATTGCTGTGTTTTTATTAATTAATTCATGGGATGTGTTAATAAAGTTGACCATTTAGAGTCAGCTTGCAATGCAGCGAGTTGTTGTGATCTTGAATGGAACGAACTGGTTAGCTTTTTCAAAGAGTTGGCACAGGTACGATGGGACGAATGGCCTCTTTCTGTGCTGAATTATTCTATGGCCAACTAACGATCACCCTCCTTGAAGAATGGGATGAAATAAGGACCCTTTTATTTGGGCCCAAGTTTACACCAAGATAATCACATTTCCAGAGAATCACATAAACCGGTATCCTAGTGTATAAAGATTAAAAAGGGAAAAACAGCAAATGGTGGAACTGAACTAAAAACAGAAAACGCAGGCTGCAGTCCCATCAGTATCTAACTTAAAGTGGAGGGTGGTCCCAGCTTGACAAGCAGCAGCAATTTTATCTGTACTCCTTGATGATATTCTGCACAGCTTTAACTGATTATACACTTTTGAATGTCCTTAAACATTGGAACTTGCCAACCTGTGGCTAGATAAATGGTCCTCACAGGAGGATGACCATTATTTGGTTGAAAGCAAATAGAGCATTATGATATATTGGCAGGACATTTCTCCCCTCCTATCAAATCCCTACTCTAGCCCATCACTAATCCTCGACCTTCCTACTCTTCTCCCATCATCTCTGGCTTCACTCCCTCTGGATATGTTCACAGCTTCCCTCTGTGCCTCTCTTGACATTCCCTGGAGAGTCCATCAAGGCACTTAGCACTGTCTCCTTATGAGCAGCAACCTCAACTGCCCCATCCTGCTCTCTCACCGACCTTCCTGCCCAACGAGCCCACTGGGGGCAAATCTTACCAGTCTCCTTCCCATTCCATTCGACCCTTGCATCACTGATCCTGTGGTCTGTGCCAGAGGAAAAACAATTACTGCTCCTCCTCAGAATGTCCATTACTTGGGAGCATCCATGAGCTTATTGTAAAAGATTGTATTGATGGAAACTAGACTCACAGGAGGTTTTTTTTAATTCTTTCATGGGTGTGGGTGACATTGGCAAGGTCAGCATTTGTTGCCCATCCCTAATTGCCCTTGAACTGAGTGGCTTGCTCAACCATTTCAGAGGGCAGTAAAAAGTCAACCACATTGCTGTGTGGCTGGAGTCACACGTAGGCCAGGCAAGGACAGCAGATTTCTTTCCCTAAAGGACATGAGTGAACTAGATGGGTTTTTAATGACAATCAATGCTAGCTTCATGGCACCATTACTGAGACTAACTTTCAATTCCAAACTTCTACTAATTTTTTTTTAATTAACTGAATTTAAGC
This sequence comes from Heterodontus francisci, assembly GCF_036365525.1. Taxonomy (NCBI): domain Eukaryota; kingdom Metazoa; phylum Chordata; class Chondrichthyes; order Heterodontiformes; family Heterodontidae; genus Heterodontus; species Heterodontus francisci. The sequence continues at coordinate 14,366,888 of NC_090393.1, forward strand.
TCTACCAACTGCTGTGGTGGGACTTAAACCTATATCCCTAGGCCTCTGGATTACTAACCCAGTGACATTACCAGTATGACACCTTCCCCTTTCTAAAGCCATAACTGCCATTTATCTCCTCTACTCCTCTTCTGCTTTGAGCACCTCACATTGTTCCACCCCTCCCGCCTCTCCCTTAAAATCCTGGTTCTCACTGCACTCTAGAATCGCATAAGCTACTTATTATCTATTTCTTCCCTCTATCTACAGTGGCTGATCCTTTAGTCATTACACTCATGATCTTAGGAGTGTCTCCCTAACCATTTAACCTTGTTACCTCCTTTCCTTCAAGAACCTTTTAGAAACCTATCTCTTAGGCAGTTATCAACCTCCATCACTACTTAAATCTCCCCAACTCCTGATCAGTGGCCACCTTTACCCTTTTTATTGGGAATATCGGGAAGACTGAAGCCATTGTTTTCGGTACCAGCTCCAAACTGTTCTCTAGCTACTGACTCCATTTCTCTCCCTGGCAACTGTCTGAGATTAAGCCAGTCTGTTCACAACCTTGTTGTCACATTTGATCCAACGATGAGCTCCTCATATTTGCGCCACCACTCAGACTGCCTATTTCCGCCTCTGTAACATTGCCCAACTTCACCCCTGTCTCAGCTCATCTGCTGCTGACACCCTCATTCATGCCTTTGTTATCTCTAGACTTGACTATTTAACACACTCCTGGCTGGTCTTCCACACTGTACCCTCCGTAAACTTGAGGTCATCCTAAACTCCCATGTCTTAACTCGCACCAAGTCCCATTCACCTATCACCCTTGTCCTCGCTGACCTACATTGGCTCCCTGTCAAACAACATCTTGATTTTAAAATTATCATGCTTGTTTTCAAATTCCTCCATGGCCTCACCCCTCCCTATCTCTATAATTCCCTCCAACCCCACAACCCTCCAAGATATCCACGTTCCTCTAATTCTGGCCTCTTGTGCATCCCTGATTTTAATCACTGGTGGCTGCTCCTTCAGTTGTCTTGGCCCTGAGCTCTGGAATACCCGCCTTACATCCCTCTGCCTCTCCACCTCGCTTTCCGCCATTATGGCACTCCTTAAAGCCTACCTCTTTGACCAAGCTTCTGGTCATCTGACTTGCTATCTCTTTGGTGGGTGGGAAGGGGAGCTCCACTCAATCAGGCCATGCCACCAAGTTTGTTTTGCCAAGTGCTGCCATTGCATTGCAGATTTCCAGTGGAAACAAACTTTCTCTCAACATGGAGATAAAATGATCAGTGTTTTTTGAGTTACTGCACATGCCCATTGTTGAAATCTGCCTAGCAAGGTAGGTGGAACAGGTTCCAGAGCGCTTGGAGCTGGAACATATTGTAGAAGTGGCTCCACTACTGGGGTCTTCAAAAGACAACATAAACTCATTCTTGGATGGGAACAAGAGTACATTAGTGTGAATGAAGGGGCAATTAGTGTAACAGTTCCAAATTACGTGAGGTTAAGGCCCATGGGTGTCTTGCTGATCATTAAAGGTGCCCATTACTTCATTATGTTAAAAAAACTTAACTGAACACACAACTGAATGTAAATTGCAGGGTTACAGTTTAATGACAGAGCATTAGGATAATGTGATATCTTTGCCTACTTACACCCAGTCAAATTACAGCATTGTCTCTGACAGCAAGCAAGTCATTGGAGACAAACCCGGCATTTACACCTGCAGATACTAAAATCCTTCTCAGCAGCCATTTGTCTTCGGAGGTTGGTCAATCTGCTCCACAATGTTAACAAAGCTAATTCAGCACCAGCCATGTAGGAACAGGAGGAGGCCATTCAGCCCTTCGTGTCTGTTCCACCATTCAATTATTTCATGGATGATCTGCATATTAACTCCATCTACCCACCTTGGTTCCATATCCCTTAAAACCCTTTGTCTAACAAAATGCTTATTAATCTTACTTTTGAAATTTTCAATTGACCCCAGCCTCAACAAGTTTTTGGGGAGAGTTTCAGATTTCCACTACCCTTTGTGTGAAGAAGTGCTTCCTGGCATCACCACTGACCAGCCTAGCTCTAATTTTAAGGTTATTCCCCCTTGTTCTGCACTAACTCGCCCCCCCCCCCCCCCACAGTGGGTGTGAACAATATTCCATAATATCCGTGTGAGATTAGCTGAATTATGCTATTGGGACTAATATGTCCCAGTATCCCTGGGCTACAGCGGAGTATACTGACCAGAGTTCACATTACCAATTGTTACCCAAAAACCAACTTGCTTGGAAGCTGGTGTGTGTGAATGTAAGGTGAGAACATGATCAGTCCCAGGTGTGATGGTCTCTGTGGTGGAATTGCCTGCTGGCACTAACTCCCCAGGCTTACACGTGGAGAATGGCCAGTTGGTTGAGTATTGGTATGGAATCTGCTGTTCGAGCTTCATAGCTGTTTTCTCACTGACAATACTTCATTTGAACTGTCAGCATCTGTAAAGAAAAATGATAGGCTAATGCTTTGGTGTAGAATTAGTCTATTTGTAGCATTTGCTATTTTTGTTTCAGTATTTGCAGTTTTTTTCTTTGTATCTCTAAAATCTCACTGACATTTTAGAACAACTAAACAATCCTGTGCTTGAATATATATTCCTGCTCCTAATTCGTCTGTTTGTACAGCAGTTCAGAGAAGGTTTACTAGACTAATACCTGGAATGGGCGGGTTGTCTTATGAGGAAAGGTTAGACAGGCTAGGATTGTATCCGCTGGATTTTGGAAGAGGCGACTTGATTGAAACAGATAAGATCCTGAGGGGTCTTGACAGGGTGGATGTGGAAAGGATGTTTCCTCTTGTGGAAGAATCTAAAACTAGGGGTCACTGTTTAGAAATAAGGGGGTCGCCCACTTAGGACAGAGATGAGGAGAAATTTTTTCTCTCAGAGGGTCGTGAGTCTTTGGAACTCTCTTCCTCAAAAGGTGGTGGAAGCAGAGTCTTTGAATATTTTTGAGGGAGAGGTAGATATATTCTTGATAAGTAAGGAGGGTGAAAAGTTATTGGGGGTAGACGGGAATGTGGAGTTGAGATTACAATCAGATCAGCCATGATCTCGTTGAATGGCAGAGTAGGCTCGAGGGGCTGAGTGGCCTACTCCTGCTCCTAATTCATATGATCATATAGGGGGCTTTGGTCTCTAGCTATACATTCTGCACATTATACTCTCTCTACTATAATTCCATAGTTCAGTCCCACATTTGTGGTCAAGCTATTTGACTATGCGTGGCATTACAGCAACAACAACTAGTATTTATTTGAGCCAAGCCCTGATCCTGGTCGTATCTTTTTTATTCATTCACAGGATGTTGACATCACTGGCAAGGCCAGCATTCATTGCACATCCCTAACTACCCTTTGAGAAGATAGTGGTGAGCAACGTTCCTGCTAAGCTGAGCGTGCGCAGCAGTCTGGAAGGTACTGTGCAGGCCTTGTTCCATGTAAATACCACGTTTGCGCAGCTGCACAAAAAACTTTAAAGGGACTGAGCATTTTAAAAAACTGACGGCACGTAACAGCAACATTTTAAAGGGAACATTGGTGGTGAGCCACCTTCTTAATTACAGCTGAATGGCTCGCTAGGCCATTTCAGTGGGTAGGTAAGAGTCAACCACATTGCTGTGGGTCTGGAGTCATTAATAGGACAGACCAGGTAAGGATGGCAGATTTCCTTCCTGAAAGGGCATTGGTGACCCCATTGCGGGGATTATGACAATCTGGTAGTTCCATGGCCACCACCACTGATAACAGCTTTTTATTCCAGATATATTTAATTAATTAAATTTAAATTTCCCAGCTGCCGTTCTGAGATTTAAAACCGGTTACATCGCTTAACGTTTTCCAGTTCTGATGAAGGATCATCTGTTAACTCTGTTTCTTGCCTTTGCTTTAGGAGATTATTGGGCGTGAGTCTGTATTTAAGTACAAAAACAACATATTGTGGCAGCTGGAAAACTGAACTAGAAACAGAAGATGCAGGAAGCATTCAGCAGGTCCAACAGCATCTGTAGAGAGAGAAAGTTCTGGTGACGGCCCATTAACCTGAAAGGTTAACTCTGTTTTTCTCTCTCCACAGATGCTGAGTATTTCCAGCACAAACACAGGGAGAACTTGCAAACTCCACACAGGCAGTACCCAGAATTGAACCTGGGTCGCTGGAGCTGTGAGGCTGCGGTGCTAACCACTGCACCACTGTGCCGCCGTGTGACTGATCTGCAAAAGTAAAACAGGAAAGGTAGCAAAACCATGGCTTACAAGGGAAATTAGAGATAGCATTAGATCCAAGGAAGAAGCCTATAAATCTGCCAGAAAAAAACAACAGATCTGAGGATTGGGAGCAGTTTAGAATTCAGCAAAGGAGGACCAAGGGATTGATTAAGAAGGGGAAAATAGAGTACGAGAGCAAGCTTGCGGGGAACATAAAAATGGACTGTAAAAGTTTCTATCGGTATGTGAAGAGAAAAAGATTGGTGCAGACAAATGTAGGTCCCTTACAGTCAGAAACAGGGGAATTTATTATGGGGAACAAAGAAATGGCTGACCAACTAAATGCATATTTTGGTTCTGTCTTCACAAAGGAGGACACAAATATCATACCTGAAATGTTGGGGAACACAGGGCTTAGTGATAGAGAGGAACTGAAGGAAATCAATATTAGTAGAGAAATGGTGTTGCGGAAATTGATGGGATTGAAGGCCGATAAATCCCCAGGGCCTGATGGTATGCATCCCAGAGTACTTAAGGAAGTGGCCCTAGAAATAGTGGATGCATTGGTGGTCATCTTCCAAGATTCTATAGACTCTGGAACAGTTCCTACAGATTGGAGGGTAGCTAATGCAACCCCACTATTTAAAAAGGGAGGTAGAGAGAAAGCAGGGAATTATAGACCAGTCAGCCTGATGTTGGTAGTGGGGAAAATTCTAAAGTCCATTATCAAAGATTTTATAGCAGAGCACTTAGAGAACAGTGGTAGAATCAGGCAGAGTCAGCATGGATTTACGAAAGGGAAATCACGCTTGACAAATCTGCTAGAATTCTTCGAGAATGTAACTAGTAGAGTTGACGAGGGGGAGCCAGTGGATGTGGTTTATTTGGACTTTCAGAAGGCTTTTGACAAAGTCCCATGTAAGAGATTAGCATGCAAAATTAAAGCGCATGGGGTTGGGGTAGTGCATTGTGATGGCTAAAAAATTGGTTGGCAGACAGGAAACAAAGAGTAGGGATAAATGGGTCTTTTTCCAAATGGCAGGCAGTGACTAGTGGGGTACCGCAGGGATCAGTGCTAGGACCCCAGCTATTCACAATATATATTAATGATTTAGATGAGGGAACTAAATGTAATATCTCAAAATTTGCAGATGACACAAAACTGGGTGGGAGGGTGAGTTGTGAGGAGGATGCAGAGAGGCTTCAGGGTGATTTGGACAAGTTAAGTGAGTGGGCTAATGCATGGCAGATGCAGTATAATGTGGATAAATGTGAGGTTCTCCACTTTGGTAGCAAAAACAGGAAGGCAGATTATTATCTGAACGGCTATAAACTAAGAGAGGGGAATATGCAACGAGACCTGGGTGTTCTCATACACCAGTCGCTGAAAGTAAGCATGTAGGTCCAACAGGCAGTAAAAAAGGCAAATGGTATGTTGGCCTTCATAGTGAAAGGATTTGAGTACAGGAGCAGGGATGTCTTGCTGCAATTAACAGGGCCTTGGTGAGGCCACACCTGGAATATTGTGTGCAGTTTTGGTCTCATTATCTGAGGAAGGATGTTCTTGTTATAGAGGGAGTGCAGCGAAGGTTTACCAGACTGATTCCTGGGATGGCGGGACTGACGTATGAGGAGAGATTGAGTCAGTTAGGATTATATTCGCTGGAGTTCAGAAGAGTGAGGGGGGATCTCATAGAAACCTATAAAATTCTAACAGGACTTGACAGGGTAGATGCAGGGTGTTCCCGATGGTGGGGGAGTCCAGAACCAGGGGTAATAGTCTAAGGATACGGGGTAAACCTTTCAGGACTGAGATGAGGAGAAATTTCTTCACTCAGAGAGTGGTGAGCCTGTGGAATTCGCTACCACAGAAAGCAGTTGAGACCAAAACATTGTATGTTTTCAAGAAGGAGTGAGATATAGCTCTTGGATCTAAAGGGGTCAAAGGGCATGGGGCGAAAGCGGGAACAGGTTACTGAGTTGGATGATCAGCCATGATCATAATGAATGGCAGAGCAGGCTCGAAGGGCCGAAAGGCCTACTCCTGCTCTTATTTTCTATGTTTCTATGACTGTGATCCCACAAAAAATCACAGTAAAAATCCTGTAATCCCATATAATGAAAACAGAGTTTGGTTTATTAAAGCATTGTAAACGAACTGGTCTAATTATAAAATAGAGTGGAATCGGTGTGCAATCCATATATCATCAGCAAAGCCCCATATAATTGAAATGGAATTTGATTTGTTCAGTTACTGTAAACTAGTGGTGCTGCCTGTGATCATAATGGTGAGACAAATATAGGTTTTATTTAATAATTTTGCTTCGTTTGCTGTGATGAAAGAACAGGTTTCACAGAAAGATAACGAAAATTTAAAATTGAAGGAGAAAGTAAGAACTTGTATTTATACATAAGAAGATAAGAAATAGGAGCTGGAGGAGGCCACTCTGCCCTTCAAGCCTGCTTCGCCATTCAATAAAATCATGGCTGATTCTCTACCTCAACTGCACCTTCCCGCACTATCCCCATATCCCTTAATACCCAAAATTTATAGACCTCTGTCTTGAATATACTCAATGACTGAGCATCCACAGCTCTCCGAGGTACAGAATTCCAAAGATTCACAATCCTTTTGTGAAGAAATTTCTCCTCATCTCAGTCCTAAATGGTTGACCCCTTATTCTAGGACTGTGACCCCGTGTTCCAGAGTCCTTAGCCATTGGAAAAATTTTCTCAGCATCTATCATGTCACGTCACTTAAGAATTTTGTATGTTGCAATTAGATCACCTTTCATTCTTCTAACCTCCAGGGAATATCGGCCTAGTCTACTCAATCTCTCCTCATCGGACAATCCTCTCATCCCAGGAACCAGTCTAGTGAACCTTTATTGCACTCCCTCTGGGGCAAGTATGACCTTCCTTAGGCAAGGAGACCACAACTGCACACAGTACTCCAGGTGTGGCCTCATCATTGCCCTGTATATTTGTACTAAGACTTCTTTACTCTTATACTCCAATCCCTTTGTAACAAAAGCTAACATACAATTTGCTTTCCTAATTGCTTGATGTACCTGTTAATATTCTGTGATTCAGACGGATTGTCTGCTAGCTGAAGATATTTTTGTTGCATAAGGTTCTGAAAGGGTTAATGTTTGAGACAGTGAGAGTAACCCCTCCCACTCTAGTGCTGGTAATGATGATGTAATAGTCACATGGTTAATAGGCTTGGAAGAAGCATGGAGAAAGATGCTAGCAAGACATGCTTAAGGAGAGTGTATATAGTTGTGTAAATACAGCAAAGGAGTTATTGTTTAGACATACACAGACTCTGAGAATTCCACAGACAAAGCTCGAGCTAGCATTTAAATGCTATCAACAATATACAGCAATTTTCATGAGCAATCTCAAGGCCCCTATCTCTTCAATGGTGCTTTTAGTCAGTTCCCTGCACCCTCTCCCCTACATTAACCCTGTCTGCTTCACACTTGTTGAGACCAAAAATGCGATGTGTTGTTGAAGAACAGTGACGAGAGCAGGGGAGCAGAGAACGAACAGGTAACACAAATATCAATGCCTGAGTGCAGTGAACTGGGAGTGAGTGGATGGATGTAAAGTGATTGGTGTCGCAAAGTGCCACCTTGGTTCAGTGGTAGCCCTCTCATCTGTAAATCAGATGGTCATAGATTCAAGTATTACTCCAGAGACTTGAGCACATAATCCAAGCTGACATGACCCGATGGCCGAATGGCCTCCTTCTGTGCTGTAAAGGACTCTATGACACTTCAGTGGGGTACTGAGCGAGTGCTGCAGTCAGAGATTCCAACATTTGGATAGGACGTTAAACAGAGATCCAGTCTCCCTGTTGAGGTGAATGTAAAAGATCCCATTGTACTAAACAAACAAGAGCAAGGCAGTTCTCAGTGTCTTTGCCCAATAGTTATGCCTCAACCAACAGTAAATGAACATTAATTGGTCATCAATCTGATTATTTGTGGGACTTAGCTTTGTATAAATTGGCTGTTCTGTTTGTCCACAATATATCATTGACCACAGTTCATGGGTAATTCATGGGAATAAGTCGCTGCAACATTGAGGATATGAAAGATGCTATATAAATGCAAGTTTGTTCTTTTTAGTGCAAGTTACTATATTTTTTTAGATTTTTGCCCTGAATTCCCCATGTCCTGCATTGTGGCTGCCAAAACTTCTATCCCTCATATATCTCTCATCACAATTATGTTTAGTGCTGCACTTGCATTTATATAGCACCTTTCGTATCCTCAAGATGTCTCAATGACTTATTCCCGTGAATTACTCTTGAACAGTCTTAACATTTTCACCCTCTCCTCAAAACTGAAGTTCCCCATCCTGATAACACCTTAATAATGCACTCAAATATTTTATGGTAAATTGTGCTGATCACCATGCTGTGACTTACTCTCACCTATTGAGGGTCCAGGTCCAATTGTCCAATGACTAACTCGTAACTATCTTCCTATGAGAGGAGTGCGGAAGTGAGTGGGATCTCTTCCTTTGGAAAGTTCCAAAGTGACGAAACTTGGCAATGAAAGATTAGAATTCAGGTAGACCCCCTTGGTAACCCGGAAGCAAATCCGCACAGGTCTGGAATAGTCCAGGACTTTGTTGATGAACGGCCAGCCAGCTTGGCTCATTAATGTAGGTGAAGAACTATCAGTGCATCTGGAACTCTTCCTACACTGCTCCTGATGAGTGATGACTCCGATAAGTCACTGGCCTAATTGGCATGCCTGTTACTAGCTAGACAGTCAACAGAAAGCTTACCTACTTAAATTCTGGTAATAAACCTGCAGTCATTGAGGCTGTCTAAGCCTTGACTATTGCAGGCAGCACCCCTAAGATCTCTGCAGTGGATATGTCCTTGCAGGGAGTGTACACCATATCGGGCAAGTAGAAAGTCCACTTGTGGAAATTTCTCAATAGCTTGATTTGGGGACTTTTAACTGAGACCGTTTGCCTCTGATGTTAGGCAGCAGTCTGGCCAAAAACCTAACCAGGCTGGAAGTCTGCAATAAAGTACAAGTGTGTTTCTGCAGCATCAGATGAAAACACACATCATGTAGATTAAGCATTCCAACTATGCCCATACATTTCTGCTTGTTCACACTGACTAGTAAAGCTCAGTCATTGAATGGCAAGCAATCACCTACACCAGGAGTCAATAGTAAAGATGATCTGTTTAAGCTAAGACTTGGATAGCAGTTTTCCCCTGTTACTCTCAGATTTGCCTCAAAGTGCTTCACATACTGACCCCAAAAATTGATACACTTTCTCACTGCTGCTAAACCCGCTGAATTACAAAAGGGCAGGAGGCATGACCAGGAGAAGCAGACCTTCTGTGATGCGGAGATGCAGCAGTGATACCCTACCGAGGACCTTGGAAATGCCAGTGGTGACTGGTCGGCCTGAGGGGGACTAGGTGCAATGTGTCCCCTCTCCCAGAAGATCTTTATAAGTGGCTACTTCAAATATCCCCAGTGCCTACTTATGAAGCAGGATCTGTGCTAAATTTATTTTAGCAAAATTGACAATTCAAATAGGGGTCATAGAGTTATAAACCGATACTGGTATGCATGAACAGAAGCAATGAGGCTTAAAGTGTCCTCTTCAACATAAAAGAAAAAGGGAAAATAAGATCAGACAGAAACCATTCAACATATTATCACCAACACACATTTATTTAAGCACTGCAAATGTGACACTGGATAACATTGTGTTTCCTTAAATAACAGCACATTGAACAAAAAGTCTTACACACAGTGGGAACAATGGTACACACCAGTGGTTCAACCTCGCCAAACCACGAGGCTGCTGCGGCAAGAATTTGGTTAAAAAAAAGTCAGTTCCCCTTGTCTTCAGATGAGCAACGTATTGACTCAAAAATAGTTAATTTACTGCAGATGAAACACATTGACCAAGTCAGGCCTACAGAACAATGACAGATCACACACTTACTGAAAACCATGGGAACTGGAAGTCAGGAGTCATTGTTTTCTTTTTCAAGTGAGGCGCAGAGAATAATTTGCTTACACTAATAAAATAAACAAGTTTTGTAAAACCTGGCAATGGCAGTGTGGATAGCCAAAATACACCAACCCCAAAATACAATGGGGCATATTTTTAACTCAGCAGGAATGCTTGTCTAGCTCATACTGCATTCCTCTGTGCACATTGGATTTATATAGTGCATTTCACAATCACAGGATGTCCCATAGCGTTTTACAGCCAATGACGTGTAACTTTGAAGCAGAGTCACTGTTGTAATCGAGGAAACGCAGCAGGCAATTTTGTACGCAAAGTCCCACCAACAATTATGTAATAAGGACAAGATAACCTGTTTTAGTGATGTTGGTTGTAGGATAATTATTGGCCAGGATATTGGGAAGAACTCCCCTGCTGTTCTTCGAAATAGCGACTTGGGATCTTATACATCCACCTGAGTGCAGATGGGGCTTCAGTTTAACATCTCAGCCAAAAGATGGGAGTTAATTTTAAAACAGTGCATGGAGAAATGCAAAACGAGTGCAGTATGCATTTGTATGTGAATTTTGCTGATTGGAAAAAGTGCAGCATTTACTTTGACACAATTCTGTTTTCCCGACTCCACAAACTAAGGACAGCAAACTTGACCTGATACTTAAAATGAACAGTTTGGCTAATTGACTTTTGATTATACCCTACCTTTTTACATATCATCCTGAATCAAACCATATCACATTGGAATTAAAAAAAGAGAAAATCTGTACTTGATCAGCATCACTGGGCTTTGTCGGAGATAACAATCTGATTTACATCGTATTCTTAATGTAAAATTGGACATAACATCACCACTTAACTGGCACCACTTAGAGACAAAAGCCACAGACAAAGGAGGCTCACTAAACAGGTATTGATACACATGCTACACTCCTACGTCACTGAGATACAGTCTCTGTAACATTGCATATTCATTAAAAGAATTTCTCAGAAGCTCTCACTCCATGTAGCCTTTTCAAAATGTAATTCAAGTGTATATAAATAAGTTTTCTTTGGTGAATGTTTCCACTTATCCAGGTGAGGATGTGGAAATTGCTTCCAATATCAGAGTCAACGTCCTATATTCCAGTTTAAGGATAGCACAGCTCAAATGCTTCCTTTATTCTGCCTCAATGAATCTGAACCCAACTTTGGAACACAGGACTTGCTGGATAAAAAAAAAAGGTATATCTAATTTTCCTTCTACCATCCTGGTAGTTGCCAGAGTTGTTGATTAATCATGCAATCAATTAGCCTACAACAGACCCTGACATGATACCAAGAAAAATCCATTGGATTTTAGGAATGATAGGTCCAAAACCAGCTGTTCCTCACTGGCATGTAACACTCGCCACCTGCCCTGTCTCAAATTACTCAAATACTGCATCCCAAAATGCTACTCTCTTACCTGAATAGAGAACTCCTTCTGTACCTGTATACTGCTTCAATTCCCTGCAGTTGCCACACTTTATGCTGAGTGACAGGCAGTCTAGACTCTCAGCAATTAGGAACTGGGTTGAGACCCTGGTGGCACAGTGGTTAGCACCGCAGCCTCACAGCTCCAGCAACCCGGGTTCAGTTCTGGGTACTGCCTGTGCGGAGTTTGCAAGTTCTCCCTGTGACCGTGTGGGTTTCTGCCGGGTGCTCCGGTTTCCTCCTACAGCCAAAGACATGCAGGTTGATAGGTAAAATTGGCCATTGTAAATTGCCCCTAGTGTAGGTAGGTGGTAGGAGAATGGTGGGGATGTGGTAGGGAATATGGGATTAATGTAGGATTAGTATAAATGGGTGGTTGTTGGTTGGCACAGACTCGGTGGGCCGAAGAGCCTGTTTCAGTGCTGTATCTCTAAATAAATTTTTAAAAACTTGTGACATGAGACCCTGACAATCAGCAGGAATGCAGCCTAAGAAGAGCAGCAGCTGTAAACATGGAATCTCTTTACAAAATAAAATCTGTGTTTATTAGTAGCTTAAAGTGATTGTCCCAAGTAAAGAAACCAGCTATTAAAGCATCCTGGGTGGGAAGGAGAGTTTCCACTGATTGCGCCAAGTAATTGAGCCTGCACTTTCCTCAGGCCACTTGGGCATTTTATTAAATTTTTAAAGTTACAGGGAGCAGGTTGAATATTTTACTGAAATACTTGCTCTCCACAGTCAACACATTCCCATTAACTGTTAAGCAGTATGAAGAGCCCAAATTATCTGGCGAGGTATCACTGATTTTGAAATCTCACCCTCTTCACACACCTAATTGCAGAGGCTGCACTGCTCAGATTATAATCTGAAATATTTTCTTTTTAAAATGCTTCATCAATTTTCACTCGCCTTCCCTGAAGCCACTGCCTCCCTGTTAGGATGTGGTTGCACAAGCACCAGTCACTCTCCAGTACTTCACATAAGCAGTCATTTGCGAGCTCAGATAGTGTGATAGACTATTTAACTCCAGAGGGTGTAAAATCCTATTTTGTGCTCACTTGACGATCACACACATTTTCCAGCAGAGGTGACTGCATTAACAGAAACCCTGGCTGATTTTCCCATCCCTAACCTGGGAGCAATGACCCCCGTGTTAGTTCCCCGGTTGAGATCAGTTGCTTCAATTAACCAGGGACTTTTCTGCTCAGTATGTTTCAGTTAACAATCTCAGCAAGGGGACTTTCTTTCCATCAGTCTGGGCTGGTTTCAAAGCAAACTAACAGACCTGAAAGGCCAGTAATTTAATGGTGGCAGCTTGCTGAACAAACTGGCTGCTGCATTTCCTACATTATAACAACCACACTTCAAAAGTCATTAATTGACTGAGGACATTCCAATGTGTTTTACAGTTAATGAATTATTTTTTTATTTTTATTTATTTAGAGATACCGCACTGAAACAGGCCCTTCGGCCCACCAAGTCTGTGCCGACCAACAACCACCCATTTATACTAATCCTACATTAACCCCATATTCTCAACCACATCCCCACCATTCTCCTACCACCTACCTACACTACGGGCAATTTACAATGGTCAATTTACCTATCAACCTGCAAGTCTTTGGAGGTGGGAGGAAACCGGAGCATCCGGAGAAAACCCACGCAGACACAGGGAGAACTTGCAAACTCCGCACAGGCAGTACCCAGAACTGAACCCGGGTCGCTGGAGCTGTTGAGGTTGGCATGTAACACTAAGTACTAGCATATGAAATTCTTACTCTATTAAAAAATGCTCTTTTGTATAAATTCAGGCAAATTACAATTCTGAGCAGTCCAAACATGGCAGACAAGCAGCACCATACAGAGGTCTGCAGAGCACCTTAAACTTGAAATCAGCAAGCTAACAGATGAAAGTTTCTTGGGGGAAAAAAAGGTTTCCTTAATAGCAAATGTCTTTATTTGGGAATTTCACTGCTAATAGAGATTTTGTTCTGTGCAGTCTTTTTATACAGATGTTTTCTTTATAATGTAATGTAAATACTGCCTGTGTTAAGAGCCTATAATGTAAATCTAGAGGCAGGCACCACCCTGAGTTAAATCTAGTGAGATTGCCTGCTTCAGAATTGGGTTGAGCCCTCATGTTTAGCACTGATGCTGCAGTTGTAGTGTTAATACATTTTAAATGCTTTAGTCTGGGAATCAACTGGATGAACATACATGGAAATCACTTTGAATGTTATTTATTCTGCTTGTCAACCTCTAACTAAATGAAAGGCACACACGTGGCAGGAGTGAGAATATTCAGGACAAACTTGGATTATTTCCATATTGGAATGACCTAGAGAAAACCAAACTAAAGTACTTTACTCGAGTACCAGCTCCTATATTCAAACTCTTTAACCTTTAAAAGCTGTGAAGCTCCTGAATGGCCTCCTGACTACCACAGACATCTCCTATTAACAGTTTATAATTCCACATCTTCACTCATCTAACTGCAGAGGCTGAGCACATGGATTACATCCCAATATAACCACCACCCGCAACCCCCCCCCCCACCCACCCACCCACCCCAACTTCCTGCCAAATTTTTTCCTTGATGGTACCGACCCCTTGCTGGGCTCCTGGTCACCTGCAGTACCTTAGCCAAGTGGCTATTCCACAAGTGTGAGCCTATTAGTAAGCATTGCCAGGACATTAAAGTTTGGGAGCATCAAACCCAAGTTTAATCCTGTCTCTGCCAAATTTACACATGTAAACTTTTCAGTAACGCTCACTGGAGCAGTAGTTTGTTTTCCTTCTCCGTAACCCAAGACTACTCAGGTCAATTGCCTAACTCGACATAGATCTGCAAATGCTATGGCTTTGCTAACAACCTGATGTTTTAACATTTATGTCATTCCTTCCTTATTTAATTACCTTCCACACTCACTTCAGTAAGGTGGCCAGGGAAGTGGGTGAGGGGGAATGGAAGGACAGAGCCAGAGACTTGCACCTGGCCTTTGGTCTATATCTAATGAACAGTAAATGTGCTGGCAATGTATGGCCCTCTATACATTCTCAGTTGGCCAGGAAAGATCCTATGGCAATATTTGAAGAACAGGTGAGCTCTCCTTGGTGTCCTAGGCAATATTTATCCCTCAACCACGATCACAAAAACAGATGATCTTCTCATTGTCCCATTGCTGTTTGTGGGACCTTACTATATGCAAACTGCTGCGTTTCCCTGCAATAGAATAGGGGCTGGGGTGTGCACCAAAAACTGGAAGGAGTGAGTAGCCATGGTGAAACAGAAACTGGTCATGTGGGAGCAACGCTCCCTCTCCACTGCGGGAAATAGCCTGGTCATCAGGTGCGGGGTGCTTTCAGTGTTCCTGTATGTGGCGCAGGTCTGACCTACACCCCACTCCTGCACCATCGCGGTCACCTCAGCCATTTCTGCTTTGTCTGGAGATCGAAAATGGACCATGTCTGCAGGGACACGATGTTCAAACCTCCAGATAAAGGGGAAAAAAACATACTCAACTTCGCCCTCATCCTGAATGCTACCTGAGTCTGTGGCTGCATCAAACTGTGTGTAGGAAACGCACGGTATGCAAACGCCAAGTGTCATAATGTGCTGCGGGTCCAGTGTTACAAAGTTGGGTCTGGCCACATTGTCACAGAATGCTCCATTGAGTTGGACCATGCCATGGCACCAATCTTTCGTGGAAAAGTTTGTACAGAAAACACCTTTGACCACAAGTCTGTCAGTGGTCCGCACGTAACGTCCTGGAGACCCTGCTGGAAAAGGAGATGGTGGATCCTGTCACTTGGCTCCCCGAGCAGACTGTCAAACTCATTTGGCAGAATGCCTCATCGCCTGAACTTTCAAACAAGCTTAAATAATAAACAAGCCAAATTGCTTAAATAAAAGCAAAATACTGCAGATGCTGGAAATCTGAAATAAAAACAAGAAATGCTGGAAATACTCAGCAGGTCTGGCAACATCTGTGGAGAGAGCAGCAGAGTTAATGACCCTTCGAAGGGTCACTGACCTGAAACGTTAACTCTGCTTCTCTCTCCACAGATGCTGTCAAGACCTGCTGAGTATTTCCAGCATTTCTTTTCTTTATAGCAAGACATAGCTTGCCTGGCAGCGAGAAGGGCCCTCCCCATCAGATCCTTCCTGCACGCCTGGAGTCTCACCGCCTCCACATGCTGCCCTCGAGGTGGCTGCGGTGGGGAAGAGACCTCCTTCTGGAATGTGCCTCTGCGAAGCAGGTCTAGAAAGAGATGCAGTGGTTTTTGTTGTGGTTCACCCTGAGCTGCTCCGTTATACAGCCCTCTGTGCTATAAGGGCTGTTCCCTGGGACGCACACTGAGATAAACATCAACTGCTGCTGGAGGACCATCAATTCAGTGAAAGAAGCTCTTTGCTCTGCCCAAAACCTGTTGGTGTACCAGTGCAAAGAGTTGTCCATGACCGAGTGTTGCAGACACATTCCTAGGTCCAGGACTACGTGCTGAGGGATGCACTAAAGCTTGGGGCAGCCATTGCAAAGGCTCAATGGGGAAAGACCACAGTGTAAGGTCCGCCTGCCATAGTATGCCAAAAGGTTGGAACCCGTGTAAAACCCCTCGGGCTGTATGCACCAGAAAATGTTTTTTCTATCTAATGCAAATGTACATTGTATATAAAATGGAATGGCAAGAGTTGTGAGGTACCTCACATTCAGTATCGAAAGAAACTTATCTTTTTCACACTTTCTGGAATGTCCACTATGAATTGTTTTGTAATGTACTTTTTTTTTTACAAATTTTATAAATAAAGTATATTTTTGGAAAGAAGGTGACTATGCTTCAACTCGATGAAAGTCATACTTCGGCTTGCCCGAAACTTGTCGGGTCTTAGTGTAAACAGCTGTCCATGACCGAGTGTTGCAGACTGACACATTTCAAGGTCCAGGACTACTTGCTCAAGGACACATGAAAGCTTGGGGCCGTCGCTGCAAAGGCTCAATGGAGAAAGGCCACAGTCTAAGGCCCTCCTGCCATTGTACACTGAGGGGCTGGACCCAGTATAAAGCCCCTCAGGCTGTGTGCACCAGAGAATGTTCGACATGAAATGCATATTGTAAATATAACCTGTAACTGCAAGTGTAGTGAGGTACCTCAGAGTGCCACATACTGTATTGAAATAAATTGCACTTTATGTAATGTCAAATTTGAACTGTTATGCAAAGCACTTTAACAAATGTTATGAATAAAGTATATTTTTTGAAAAAAAAGTGACTGCACTTCAATAACTATTTCATTGGCTGTAAAGCAATTTGGGAGGTCCTGAAGTCATAAAGGATGCTGCATAAATACAAATCCTTTGTTTTGCTCTGCTGAGATCCTAATTTCAGTTACATCACCTTTGGGGGAAGTGAAATATAGGCCAGAGACCTTCCTACGGGGCTGGAGAGTTCAATCACAGGATTAATCATCTTCTTTGTCATGACTGGTTTTTCAGTAGTGCTGATGGGTACCTTCTATGAGATCAGTGGACCTACCCTCATGGGCAAGTGTGCAGGGGAAACCAGTGAACCGTAAAATAGAAAGGGAGAAAAATTAGAAACAGAAATCTCTGTAATTGGACAGGTTGTTATTTCAGCATTAAAAGTATTTCACGGCAATATTCCAATCAATGCAAATTCACTTTAAAATACATATTTCAAAATGAACAGTAAACAGTGCATGTTCTTTTCAAATTCTATATCAAAGAATGATTAATTACCCCAGATAATGATAGCCACAGTAATATACAAGATCCTCGGTGAAGGTTGTATCATTGAAACAATTCAAAAATATAATTAAAACCTGCTGCATAAACCTCACCCTGAAATAACATTCATTTTAACCAAGTACATTTCTAACTTGCATGTCAGAAATTCACTGGCCACAATCCCTCTCTCTACATCAGAAAAATAGATTATATTTATATATTTTCAAGTCATCTCTCCTAAGATATGTGAAAAACATTTATCGCCCACATCTTAGGCAAAAACAATAAAAGAGGAATGCATAACACCAGGCACAGTACATTCTGCAGTAACTCTGCACAACTGCTTTTTGTAGAGTACCATTGACTAGTGTTTTAAAATGATTTTTTTTTTTAGTTTTAGAGATACAGCACTTAAATGGGCCCTTCGGCCCACCGAGTCTGTGCCGACCATCAACCACCCATTTATACTAATCCTACACTAATTCCATATTCCTACCACATCCCCACCTGTCCCTATATTTCCCTACCACCTACCTATACTAGGGACAATTTATAATGGCCAATTAACCTATCAACCTGCAAGTCTTTTGGCATGTGGGAGGAAACCGGAGCACCCGGAGGAAACCCACGCAGACACAGGGAGAACTTGCAAACTCCACACAGGCAGTACCCAGAATTGAACCCGGGTCGCTGGAGCTGTGAGGCTGCGGTGCTAACCACTGCGCCACCCGTTCCAGATTTCATACATTTATTTATTTTTGATTGAGGCAAATATTCAGGCACCTCATACGCCATAGTGAGATGTTCAGGTGCATCTCAGACATTGCAGCCACCCCATAAAACCACACACACAGCAATAACCTGCAACACGTTTCTTACTATGGAACAGTGTGCCTATTCATACCAAAACTGGCGCCATCTCAAAGTTGTGGATTAAATATATTCAATAATTTTAATTAGATCAGCATGAATTCCTAGCTACTAGCATGATTTAAAAAAAAACTAATGCCAAGATTCCCCTCCACTTCCTCTCTTGAAGGTTAGGCAGCTAATCGCCCACAGCAAGCTCTCACAAACAGCAATGTGATAATGACCAGATCATCTGTTTTGGTGATGTTTACCATGGACTTTTTTCCCCTCCCCTACCATCCTAGGGTATCCAGATCACTCCACAATTGCAGTCCTGGTTGTGATCAGTTAACTCAGCATAGATCATGGATCAAATCTAGGACTTGTGTCTGGCTTCGACATTTCCCAAAATATTTATTCTGTGAATATTATCCCTTTCATTTCCTAATGTTTGAAGACCGTTATATTAATGATCCACAAGGGCCATGCTCTGATCTCCCAACAGAAAGATTTTAATTCTTGGAGATAAAAACCAAACCACAAATGCAAAAGCCTGAAATAAAGATAAAAATGCTGGAAAGTCACTGCAGGTTCCTCAATGTTTGAAAGTGAACAAAAGGTTAATGCTTCAGATGGCAGCCTTAAGTACACAACTCAAAAAAGGCTTAATCACTCATTCTTTTCTGCGTTTCCAGCATTGTCTGCATTTCAGATTTTACACTGTTCACACTTTGGGCTGTAGATCTGTCACAGCACAGAGATGGGTCACAGATTAGAGGATGGAATCGCCAATTATAATAAAAGGTTGCAGAGAGGACAAGGGAGCTGAGCAACAAGACACCATGGAAATAGGATATATTTTGTGACTATGACCGGGGCAATTTCAGTGCCGTGACTAGAACATAGGCCAGCTACAGAAGTACAACGGTGCCATGACTCCAAAGAAGCAATCATACGCTGATCATCTTTTTTGTTAAGAACTTAAGGAACTTCAACAGAAATTTCTTTTTGCAGGAAGTGCAGAGTTTTCCAAATTGATCAGTGTTTGAGATTTTATGTCTTCTTTGAAAAAGTAATCCTGTACAGTCTGTAATGTAATTGTTTTACGCATTTCAAATCTGGCTGAGGATCACTCCTGAGCCACACAGTTCTAGGCAAAGATTGCAAGCATCATAGTTCTGTCGCTAAGTGGAAAAGGACAATGCCTATGGTTTCAGAGGATCCTCTGTTTAATTTAGTTTTAAAAATATTTACATTTAGCCCTTATTCAGACCTCAAACATTTGATTAAACAAAGTCAACTCTACAATAATCAACATAGCATGTACACAACAGAAACAGGCCATTCAAAAAGGGGAGGTTTTCTATTTCTGTATTCCTTGCCCCAAGATCTTCCATCCATTAAAGTGAATGGGGGATGAAGGAGGTTGGGGATCACAGAAGAGGGAAATCACAGGCAGAATGTTAAGACCACTTGGGTTTTTCTAACTGTGTGAGTCAATGCACCTTAAACCCAAATTTCCAGGTTGCTTTTTTTTTTAAACCTCCCCATGTGCCACTCGGGAATTTTGAACTTAGTGTACACTTATCAGATCCCCTGATATAGCCTAACAGGTAAAAGTGCCACCTGGTGTTGCGCTAAGCCGTACAAGGTTTGATTACAATCAGTACTTCAGTTAACAGATCAGAGTTAGGGAGATGGTTGGGTGGAGGGTAGCAACCACAATTTCCGTCAGATTGCCACATAGTGACACTTATTGCAAAATGACCCATTTACCGTTGGAAAGAAAAGGACATCTGGTAATTTTATTGTGATGCTTTTAATGGTTGAATGTCCTGCGGAAACTTGCCATCTAGGCATACACGTGAACAACAGTAACTTTGGCGAAGCATTAAAGAGGCGTCAGGATTGCACCCATGGATCTGCATCCAAGCAAGAGTCATTGCTTTCAGAAGAGGAGGGGGAAATGCTTGGGACTAAACATATATTACTTTCCAATGAAATACACTTCCATCTCTTTCTGAGGAGTAAGGAAATGTGAAAGATTCTCAATCTCACAGCAAATACCAGTTTTAGTTTTCCAGTTGTGTTTTGCTGCAATCTTTTCCATCCCTATTCCTCCCCCACCCTTAACAAGGTTTTTTTCACACATTTCTAGCAATTCTTATCAAAAGCAAAGGAGCATCCTTAATAGTTGATCTTACTGCACTTTGAAAACAAGCATGGCTCCAAATTGGAGAAAATCCAATTCCCAATGTTCAGGATAACCAAGTCTTTGCTGAAAACTGGACAAATTCAAGCCAAAAGAACAGAAACAAATTTCAGCATCCAGCTGAAATGCAACTACAAACCAATTATAATTCAGAACTGTACAACTTTTTTTTGTAGAGCCAGATGTACGAACTAAAATGAAAAAAAAAAATCCTGATGCAAGCAAGACTAAACTAGATCAGACAGATATGGTACCTGAATACAATGCAATTGAGGTATTACTGGAAATAAGGCAATTTAAAAGTGCCACATTAAGGAATATGAAGACTGCCTAGATTTTGAATAGTGGACTATTTAACATGGGTGAAAGCAATATTAACAACTCTGCATTTGTATAGTGCTTTTAACATAGTAAAATGTCCCAAGGTGCTTCACAGGAGCATAATCAGACAAAAATTGACACCAAGCCAAAAAGAGGAGATAATAGGACAGGTGATTGAGATGCAGTTATGTTAGAACACAACCAGCGTTAACTCCACATAAGTATAAATGACCTAATCTTCATCATTCTGCTTTTTCTTATCAGCTGCTGCCAGATTCCTTGGCTCTGCTTCTCATCCACTAAACATAAAGAAGTGCTTTAGTTTGTCTGATATCAAGTCAGTAGCTTTAACTGCTCAATTGGTCAGATTGAAATGCAGTTATCAAAACAAGGCCATTACATTGCACACATGCATAGAAAACATGGTCTCTGCTTCAATCACTAACTCTTGGTAATGTATTCCACAACCTCACAACTGACTGGAGGGGAAAAAGTCTCTCCTGCTCTCTGCCCTAAACCTCTTGCATTTAATCTTGTATCTAGGTGCCCTTGTTCTATATCACTGGAAACAGTCTGTTTCTATCTACTCTATTCGAACCATCATAAGTTAGCTATAAAATCACCCATTGATCTCTTCTGTTCTAATGAAAGCAGCCCTATGCCTGAAAATCTTGAATGGATTGTAGTGCAGCAAGCAATTGCCACTGAAAATTCGCACCTCCAAATGATACATAGAGTATGGTGTATATATTTTGTAGTTACGATGATGTTAACAGTCTACTCAGAGATTTTACGGCGAGTTGTGCTGTTCACAATACTGCAAGGGAGTTGGCCGTGGTACCTGCTCTCCTCCTAGGAAAGGGTTGGATATGCACTTAAGTTATCCAATGATCAGTTAGGTACTATCCTCAGGGGAACAGGAGGTGGAAGCAAAGAAGGTAAGTGGGGCCTCATTGATTCCAAGATATCACACTTAATGATTGGAAATTGGAATAGAGTTAATGGCCTGGATTTCAATTTACCGGACCCACCGTTGTTCGTAATGCACAGAGAACCCAAAGGTCGGGATTCCCTCCGCATGTGGACAGTGTGCGAGTGACATCATCGGTCAGTTCCCCACCCTGAAGCCAGCCCGATTGGCAAGTTCCAGTTGGACAGGGAACAGGTTAGTGGAGGTCACAGAACAAGGTAAGTTTACGTCTGGAGAGGGTGGAGTTGATCGGCCTGAGGCAGGGGAAGTCAGGGGCCTGGTTGTGAGGGTTGCCCGAGCAGGCATGCGGAATCCAGCAAGGTAATTGTAAAGGCACTCACCTCCTGGACCCAGTAGACCTCGCCTGTATGCGGCCAGCGGATTTCCCGAGGCTTGGGAAACTCCGACGTCCAGAGTTAAATTCGAAAAAGTGAACAACAATGAGGGTCACAGCCTCATCATCATATTTAAAGCCAACTCGCCTCCTTAGAGTGGCTTGGTCAACCACCCACCTATTGGCCTCATTTAAAGCCGGAAGTGGGCAAGTTGAAGGCGGCTTTGAGTCAGGATTCTGACTTTTAAGACTTTAATAACCTGCCCAACCAATCCAAACTGCCTTTTTTTTGGGGTGGGGGGGGGGGGGTTTAAAATTCCTCTCAGTGTTCAGCAGGAAAACTTAGAACTGAACCAGGCAGGTCCAGTGGAGTGATAGCTGACCAGCCAACCTGGCATAGTGATGAGATTCTGGAGGGTGAGAATAGTCACTGGGGCCTAGAACTTTTCCTGGAGCTCCAAATAACCTTATAAGGTATAGTCTCAATGGGTAGAGTGATCTTGCCTGGAGAAGCAGCAGGAAATATGCCTGTTCTGGGTAGCTGTGCAGATTTCACTAGCTAAACTTCAGCAGGACCCCCAACCCAGATTTAGCTCCTGCCAACCTGAATTTAAATTCTGTGGCTTTAGATAGATGTGCGTGCTCATAATGAAAGAAACAGAACACTTGTTGTCAAGCAAGTGGAAACTACTGATGTGGATTTCTCAACTGTTTGGTGCTTATCCATGATGGTAGATACTCTACTGGCCAACACAAAATGGCATAGCAGGTGTAAATTTCTGCCCTGAGTAAATGGGATACAGGAGCATATTAACTTTGGGATGAATAAGGTAAGCATCAATTAAAAGAAAAACACAGCGAAATTAGAATGTGCAGTTTATTTCTTCAAATCTTGCACCAGCAAAACTCCACATGTACACATGCAACACACGCTGGCTATCATATATAGTAAAGTGCATCAATAGAAGTAGTTCACCCCTAGATTTGAGGGAAGCCAGTGGCCAGGTTGTGCAACCAAAATTACCAGGCCAACAGAGGTAAATGTGCCTATGAAAATATAATCTATCAAATGGAGACTCACAGTAGTAGGCAAGCATAACACCGCATCAGGAAGAGTACTGATGTTAGACTGAAATCTGTGGTATTGTGTTAGCTTCTCAGACTAGAATTCACATAATGCTAATTCACTGGTGGCACAAACAAAAATAACAATACCACATTTGCAATCTGAGCAGACAAATGTAGCACTAAAAGTCAAGTACACAATGGCACAAGAACCTGGGCTTGAACACTGATACAGGATGGTAGTCTCTCCTTCTCTGATGGCCGTTTAGAGTTTTAAATGAAATCAGTTCAGGCTGTACAAAACTGCCAAAACTTCAATACAGTGGTTGACCTCCTTATCATTTTGATAGGACAATCTCATGGGGATAGACAGTGCCAGAACTAGTTATTTAAGACATAAAAGATGGGATAAGGGGAAAAAAAAAAAAGAGTTGAAGGGAAGCAACTGGTGGTTCCCTTCTTTTCCTCTTAGGTGCGGCTCATGCATTTTGTTGTAGCATTGTGGAATTTATACCTAAACCTGCACTGCACTATTCTACAACCGAGCCTGAAATGCTTCACATTGCACACAAGAGGGATAAAAAACCTTCAAGATCTGTTAATCATCCTGCCACTTTGATAAATACAAAAGAAATAAAAAATAATTCCACAGTTTTAATCCTGAAGTACATCCATTAAAGAATTAAATTAATGACCCAAAGTTAAGTACCTTTAATTTCAAATAAGAGTATTTTTTATTGTATTGATCCAAGAGATTAAAAATAAATGTAAACCTGTTTAAATAGTGAAATTCAACGAAGATAACTTCTCATTCACTTCCATTATATGGATATCCAATGGATCAAATAACTTACCATTCATTCCCATTAAATGGGATGTTGAGATATACACCTTATTTATTATGTAGAATCTGCATTCCAAAAATAATAGTTCTAATCACAGCATAACTTTCCAGTGTTAGTTTCCTTCTTTACATCTAGCATGCTCTGTATGGTCAATCCATTGTCTCAATTTTCCCTGATGACAGCAGAGCAGGTTTTGCGTATAACTTGCCTTTTACCCCATTCATTTCTTTTTGCAAAACTATTCCTTTTTAAGTGAATATATTTTAAGTGTCATTTTAATTTTGATTCCACTGCAAAATACATTAAAACCGCTGAGGTACACAAGCGAGTCAATAAGCAGTCTGTGGAAATCACCATCTGATCCAGAAATTTTGCCCCAGGCAGAATACACTTTTTTTTTTAAAAAACATGCTCAATTGGGATCCAGCTCCACTCACCTGTACATGGACACCAGATCCCAGGAATTCCTTTGGAAAATTCTTGCACAGGAACCAGATTTCGGCCCCCCCACCCCATCCCTCCCCAAAAATGAACTTTGACTACCAGATGAGGCGGCCTACAAAACCTTCACAGTGTCTCAACTGGATTAGCTCTCGCAGAAGAGATGGTTTTGACTGAAAGTCTTTACAGCTCACGGCATTACAGAAAATTGTCTCACTGACTGCAGCTTAGCTAGAGAAAAATTAGATAGACAGCAGTGGCCACTCCACTGACTCGTGGGAACAAAAGGAAGTTGAGCCTGACCTATTTTGTTAAAAAAATAAATCAGAAGCAATAGATAAATAAATAAATCTTGGACTCTTTTCTCCACCTAACCATTAACACGACATTTCGTGCATTTTCAGCAAATAAAACTTAGATTTTCTTTAGTGTGCCCACTTATTCCTTTTTGATGAATGAAAGAAGGGGAGCAGGTCCGATGATCCCAGAGCCCTTGTTCCGATCCTTCTGAAATTGGTCACTCCAGAGGAAAAATAAAAGATCAAAAGGGGTCAGCGACCCGGAGAAAAGATGAAGTCTAGAGCCTGGCGCTCAGTGGCAGCAACATTCGGGTGCCACAAATCAATCATGAAGACAACCCGTGGACCTTCTTCACTTGGACCTGCAATCACAAGAAACAAAAATTGGTAACTGGCTTACCAAAGAAAAACAAAGTGGGCCCGTCTGAATTACAATACCAGGGATCCCACGTTTATTCATTACTCAGTAACATCTGCTGGAAGGTATGATAGTGAGAGACAGAGTGTGCACACATGTGGAGCAAGGAAAAGCTAGGCTCAACTGTGATGCCCTGCAGGGTCAAACAGCCTAGAAACACTCACCGTCTGAGAGTATCATAATTAGATCAAAACTAGTAACAGGGACACATGTACAGCACAGTGAAATATCCCAGATGCTTCAAAGTAGCATTACCAGACAAAATCTGACAAGTCACAAGGAAATGTTAGAACAAATGACCAAAAGCTTGGTCAAAGAGGTAGGTTTTAAGGTGCGTCTTAAAGGAGGAAATGTAGAGAGATGCAGAGGTTTAGGGAGGGAATTCCAGAGCTTAGGGCCTAGACAAGGGAAGTCATGACCACCAATGGTGGGGCAAAGGAAGCCAAGAGCTGGAATTGGAGGAATGCAGAACACTCAGGGGGTTGTAAAGCTGAAGGAGATTACAGAGATAGGGAGAAGTGAGGCCACAGAGGGATTTGAACACAAGAATGAGAATTTAAGGATGAGAGGTTAAATAATCACTGACATCACTGAGCATACTTGCCTCCGTGAAATGCGGTGTGTAGGAAGGAATCGTCAAACAGCAAACAGCGCCCTTCCGCCCAGCATTGTGGCTCCCCGCCTACCACCAGTTCACAGCTGCTGGGAACCTTTAAACCTGCAATAGCAGGAGATCATAATGACAATAAACATTCGGACACCATATTGTGGACCAACATTAGCGGTACAGACAGTGGAAAGCAAAACAGAATCAAATGTGAAAAAGCATCATTCTGACCATTTGCTGACCAGTACTGTACTAGAATTTCTGGGTCTAGACTAGCAAAAAAATTCCCTCACCACAACCATAGTTAGAATATAATTAACAGTTATACAGTAAAAACAAATAGGATGTCATAAAAATGCCCATATTGTCATTGACACCAATCCATTTATTACTATTCTGTGAATCTTATGCTAGAGATCCTCCCACGTTCAGCACCACAGGTCACTCCCATAAGCGGGCCACGTATTTCTCATGATCCTGAATGCATTCTGCCATCCAATATCTAGTTGAACAGTAGCATAAACTGGGGGTTATAACACAGAACTCGTGTACTGGCTCCTGTAATCTCCTAAGTGCTGCCATGAGCATTCTCCTATATTTAAAGAAGGTGAAGGTAAAAGAGTGTAAGCCAACAAACTGGTTTATTTTAAATAAAATACATGCACCAACATAATACACAGTTTTCACAGCAAAATGTGTCAAATCCACCCACTCCTCATTCCACAGAAGCAACATAAACAGGCTCGAGGGACTGCATGATCTATTCCTCTCCTAAAAACACAAACTTTATTGGCATTTTGAGGTAGAAACTCAGGGCTGGATTTTATAATCTCGCCGCCGAGATGAAAAAACGGCGGCAGACCCATGCGGGCCGCATGCCATAGTGCCACCAAAATCTTCCATGCAGCTGCTCATTTGCATCCTCAGGGCAGGCTGTGCCCTCTCCCCCAAACATGTGAAGAGGGTGGGCTGTCCATTTTTAAAGGGCTGTCAGCCCTACCAGCTAATTGAAATATTAAAAGGTAAATTGAATTAAAATAAATAAATACATCTCTTTTGCCTCTCTCCCAACCCCCCATAACAAATAAATTATTTGCCCTCCCCCCCCAAAACACTTAGCTTTACTATCTGACCGTCAAAATTTCAACTGCAACCCTTCCCATCATTCCCTACACCCATGACGTTAATTTGACCCCGACTCCGCACCCCCCATTACCCCAGACGAGGATCCAAAGGTGCGGGAGTGCCAGCCGCTGGCCGAAGATCGCAGCAGGATATTAGACAGTGACGTGAGCTTAATTAAATCAATCAATAATTTTAATTTATTTAAACATTCATATTGGGGTCCTGTCGCCAAGCGGTGAGGGGGCCGCCATGAGGACTTGCCGCCGCCAGTAATATCGGGCCGGGTCCTCCCGGTGTTGTGGGGGGGGGGTCAGTAAAATCCAGCCCTCATTTTCAACTGATATAGATCCAAGCTAGCTGACTCTTAATTCTGCTGAGAACTGATGGATAACTGCAAATGAGACCCGACCTGAGCCCGACAGAACCCCATCCGACCCAGCCCGAGTCCTTCCATTTTTTCCCGCACCCAACCCAACCATTAGTTAGCTTACCTTCTGTTTTTCACTTTGTTCCTTACCTGCACAAGCTTAAAATAACTAACAAAACCACCTTTAAAGTCCAAAAAGTAAATTAACATGAGAGTCACTTACCTGAGGTGGTGATAGAGCTTGTCCGATCCAGCCCGACCAGACCCGAGCCCGAATACCGGACCCGGAAGTGCGACCCGACCCGAACCAGACACATTGCATTTAGAAAAACATAATGCAATCTTACAGAGACAACATAGTTTTATGAAAGGGAAATCATGTTTGACAAATTTGTCAGAGCTCTTTGAGGATATAACAAGCAGAATGGATAAAGGGGAACAGGTAGATGTAGTGTATTTGGATTTTCAGAAGGCGTTCGATAAGGTGCCACATAAAAGGTTACTGCACAAAATAAAAGCTCAGGGTTTTAGGTGTAATATGTTGGCATGGATTGAAGATTGGCTAACACGCAGAAGGCAGAGAGTCGGGATCAATGGGTGTTTTTCAGGTAGGAAAGCCACGAATAGTGGAGTGCCACAAGGATCGGTCCTAGGGCCTCAACTATTTACTATCTATATCAATGACTTAGAGGAAGGAACAGAATGTAGGTGTATCCAAATTTGTTGACGATACAAAAATAGGTGGGAAGGCATGTTGTGATGAGGACACAAAGAATCTGCAAAGGGATACAGATAGGTTAAGTGAGTGTGCAAAAACTTGGCAGATGGAGTTCAATGTGGGAAAGCGTGAGGCCATCCACTTTGGTAGGAAGAATAAAAAGGCAGATTATTGTTTAGATGGAGAAAGACTACAAAATATTACAGTACAGAGGGACCTGGGTGTTCTTGTACAGGAAACACAAAAAGTTAGCATGCAGATACAGCAAGTAATTAGGAAGGCAAATGAAATTTTGGCCTTTATTGCTCAGGGGTTAGAATTTAAAAATAGGGAAGTCTTGTTACAACTGTTCAGGGTGTTGGTGAGGCCACACCTGGAACACTGTGTACAATTTGGTCCCTGTATTTAAGGAAGGATATACTAGCATTGGAGGCAGTTCAGAAAAGGTTCACTAGGCTGATTCGTGGGATGAAGGGGTTGTCTTATCAAGAACGGCTAAACAGGTTAGGCCTTTATTCACTGGAGTTTAGAAGAATGAGAGGTGATCTGATTGAAACATATAAGATTTTAAGGGGGCTTGACAGGGTAGATGTTGAGAATATGTTTCCACTGGTGGGGGAATCTCAAACTAGGGGACACAGTTACAGAATAAGGGGACACACATTTAAAACTGAGATATGAAGGAATTTCTTCTCTCAGAGAGTGGTGAATCTCTGGAATTCTCTACCTCAGAGAGTTGTGGAGGCTAGGTCACTAAATGTATTTAAGGAGGAGGGAGATAAAGTTTTGAAATCTCGGGGAGTCATGGGGTATGTGGAGCAGGCCCTTAAGAGGAGTTGAGGCCTGGGACAGATCAGCCATGATCTTATTGAATGGCGGGGCAGGCTTGAGGGGCTGAATGGCCTACTCCTGCTCCTATCTCTTATGTTCTTATGCCGTCGGGTCCTGTCGGGTTTGGGTCAGGTAGCAAGCCTTTAAACTGCATGCCTAAGTTTGCAATGGAAGATAGCTGGAGGCTGACATAAAATTTACCGAAGTGCTTCTGCCACCCATTGCTGGAGAGAGAGAGAGAGAGAGAAAAACGCAGTGACAGCTGCATCCCACTTTTAATGATGCCAATGTGTTAGGGAAGCATAGAAAAAAAGTTACAATAAAGTAAGTGCCAATTTTTATCTTTCTAAATTACTGGTTAGACCTTAGCTAGAGTACTATATCTACTTTCAGTTATGTGGAGAGCCTAGTGAAGCTGGGATTGCTTTCCTTAGAGAAGAGAAGATTAAGGGGAGATTTCACAGACGTTCATAAGGAGTTTTGATAGGTAGAGAAATATTGTTTCCATTGGCAAGGTTGCTGATTCTTAACTACTCTCTGAAATGGCTTAGCAAGCCACTCAGTTGTATCAGCTGAAGAATAAAAAAAACGGACAGACCACCCGGCATCGACCTGGGCACTGAAAACAATAAAGGCACACCCTGCCCAGTCAGCCTTGCAAAGTCCTCCTCACGAACTTCGGAAGACTTGTGCAAAAATTAGAAGAGCTGCTCTACCGGCTAGTTAAGCAACAGCATGATGTTGTCATACTCACTGAATCATAGCTTACAGCCAACGTTCCAGACTCCATCACCATCCCTGGGTATGTCCTGTCCCACCGGCAGGACAGACTCACCAGAGACGGCAGCACAGTGGTATGTAGTCAGGAAGGAGGGGCCCTGGGAGTCCTCAACATTGATTCCAGACCCCTTGAAGTCTCATGGCATCAAGTTAAACACAGGCAAGGAAACTTCCTGCTGATTACTATTTACTGCCCTCCCTCAGCTGATGAATCAGCACTCCTCCATGTTGAACACCGCTGAGGGTAGCAAGGGCATGTAACATTCTCTGGGTGAGGGACTTCAATGAGCATCACCAAGAGTGGCTTGGTAGCACTGCTACTGACTGAGCCCTGAAGGACATGTCTCCCAGACTGGGCCTGTGGCAGGTGGAGAGAGAATCAGGAGGGAAAAACCCGCTTGACCTCATCCTTACCAAACTAACTGTTGCAGATGCATCTGTCCATGATACAGTCCTTTTGAAGTCCCATCTTCACACTGAGGATACCCCCCATTGTAGTGTGTGGCACTACCACTGGGCTAAATGGAATAGATTTAGAACAGATGTAGCAGCTCAAAACTGGGAACCCATTGGGGCGCTGTGGGCCATCAGCAGCAGAATTGTCTTCAACCACCATCTGTTAACCTCTTGGCCCGGCATATCCCTCATGCTACCATTACCATCAAGCCAGAGGACCAACCCTGATTCAATGAGGAGAGTAGGAGAGCATGCCAGGGGCAGCACCAGGTGTACCTAAAAATGAGCAGCCAACCTGGTGAAACAACACAGGAAAACATGCATGCTGAACAGTGGAAGCAATATGCAGTAGACAGAGCTCAGCGATCCCACAACCGTCAGATGAGATCAAAGCTCTGCAGTCCTGTCACATCAGGTAATGAATGCTGGTGGACAATTAAATAACTAACTGGAGGAGGAGGGTCCACAAACATGTCCATCCTTGATGATGGGGGAGATCTGTAGGTCAGTGCAAAAGACAAGGCTGAAGCATTTGCAACCATCTTCAGTCAGAAATGCTGAGTGGATGGTCCATCTCGGCCTCCTTCAGAACTAGCTTAGTCCTTAGCCAAGCTGTTCCAGTACAGCTACAACACTGGCATCTACCCGGCAATGTGGAAAATTGCCCAGGTATGCCCTGTACACAAAAAGCAGGACAAATCCAAGCTGGCTAATTACCGCCCCATCAGTCCACTCTCGATCATCAGTAAAGTGATGGAAGGTGTCGTCAACAGTGTTATCAAGTAGCACTCGCTTAGCATTAACCTGCTTACTGACACTCAGTTTGGGTTCCACCAGGGCCACTCAGCCCCTGACCTCATTACAGCCTTGGCTCAAACATGGGCAAAACAGCTGAACACAAACAGTGAGGTGAGAGTGAATGCCTTTGACATCAAGGCATCAACGAGCCCGAGCAAAACTGCAGTCAGTGGGAATCGGGGGAAAACTCTCCGCTGGTTGGAGTCGTACTAGCGCAAAGGAAGATGGCTGTGGTTGTTGGAGGTCAATCATCTCAGCTCCAGGACATCACTGCAGGAGTTCCTCAGGGTAGTGTCCTAGGCCTAACCATCTTCAGCTGCTTCATCAATGACATTCCTTCAATCATAACGTCAGAAGTGGGGATGTTCGCTGATGATTGCACAAAGTTCAGCACCATTTGCGATTCCTCAGATACTGAAGCAGTCCGTGTCCATATGTAACAAGACCTGGACAACATCCAGGGTTGGGCTGATAGGTGGCAAGTAACATTCGCACCACACAAGTGCCGGGCAATGACCATCTCCAATGACAGAGAATCCAACCATCTTCACTTGAAATTCAATGGCATTGTGATCGCTGACTTCCCCCACTATCAACATCCTGGGGGTTACCATTGACCAGAAATTGAACTGGAGTAGTGATATAAATACCATGGCTACTAGAGCAGGTCAGAGACTAGGAATCTTGCGGTGAGTACCTCACCTCCTGAATCCCCAGAGCCTGTCCACCATATACAAGGCACAAGTCAGGAGTGTGATGGAATACTCTCCACTTGCCTGAATGGGTGCAGCTCCAACAACAGTCAAGAAGCTCGACACCATCCAGAACAAAGCAGCCCGCTTGACTGGCACCCCATCCACGAACATTCACTCCCTCCACCACCGATGCACAGTGTCAGTGTGTACCATCTACAAGATGCACTGCAGCAACGCACCAAGGCTCCTTAGAAAGCACCTTCCAAACCTGCAACCTCTACCACCTAGCAGGGCAAGGGCAGCAGATGCATGGGAACACCACTACCTGCAAGTTTCCCTCCAAGCCACACACCATCCTGACTTGGAACTATATCGTCATTCCTTCACTGTCGCTGGGTCAAAATCCTGGGACACCCTTCCTAACAGCACTGTGGGTGTGCCTACCCTACATGGACTACAGCGGTTCAAGAAGGCATCTCACCATCACCTTCTCAAGGGCAATTATGGACAGGCAATAAATGCGGGCCAGGCCAGTGACACCCACATCCCCATAAACGAATAAAAAAAAATGTGGAAAATTACCCAGGTATATCCTGTCCACAAAAAGCAGGACAAACACAAACAGCAAAGTGATGGAAGGTGTCGCCAACAATGCTATCAAGTGACACTTACACAACAACAACCTGCTCACTGATGCTCAGTTTGGGTTTCGCCAGAACCACTCAGCTTCAGACATCACTGAAGCCTTAGTCCAAGCATGGACCAAAGAGCTGAATACCAGAGGTGAGGTGAGACTTACTGCCCTTGGCATCAAGGCAGCATTTGACGGAGTGTGATATCAAGGAGCCTTAGCAAAATTGATGTCAACGGGAATAGGGGAAAACTCTCTGCTGGTTGGAATCATACATAACACAAAGGAAGATGGTTGTCGTTGTTGAAGGCCAAACATCTCTGCCTTAAGACACTGCTGCAGGAGTTCCTCAGGGTAGTGTCCTACGCCCAATGATCTTCAGCTGCTTCATCAATGATCTTCCTTCCTACGTAAGGTCAGAAGTGGGGATGTTCACTGTTGATTACACAGTGTTCAGTACCATTCGCAACTCCTCAGATACTGAAGCTGTCCATGCCCACGTGCAGCCAGACCTGGATAACATTCAGGTTTGGACTGATAAGTGGCGAGTAACATTCACATCACAAGTGCCAGGCAATGACCATCACCAATAAGAGAAAACCTAGCCATCTCCCCTTAACATTCAACAACATTACCATCACTGAATCCCCCACTATCAACATCCTGGAGAGGTTATCATTGACCAGAAACTTAACTGAATCAGCCATATAAATACTGTGGCGACAACAGCAGTTCAGAGGCTGGGAATTCTGTGACGAGTAACTCATTTTCTGACTCCCCAAAGCCTGTCCACCACCTACAAGGCACAAGTCAGGAGTGTGATGGAATACTCTCCACTTGCCTGGATGAGCGTGGCTCCAATAACACTCTAGAAGCTTGACACCATTCAAGACAAAGCAGCCTGCTTCATCAGTGTCCCATCCACCACCTTAAACATTCTCTCCCTCCATCACCGGCGCACAGCAGTAGCAGTGTGTACCATCTACAAGATGCACTGCAGCAGCTCTCCAAGGCTCCTTCAACAGTAACCTTCCACACCCACGACCTGTACCACCTAGAAGGACAAAGGCATGGGAACACCACCACCAGCAAGTTTCCCTCCAAGTCACACACCATCCTGACTTGGAGCTATATTGCCGTTCCTTCACTGTTACTGGGTCAAAATCCTGAAACTCCCTCCCTAACAGAACTGTGGGTGTACCTACACCACATGGACGGCAATCATTCAAGAAGGCAGATCATCATCATTTGCTCAAGGGTAATTTGGGATGGGCAATAAATGCTGGCCATGCCAGCGAGACTCACATCCCAAGAATGAAAAAGGATCAGCATCTAGAGGACACGGATTTAAAATAGTGGGCAAAAATGCCAGCAGGGAGGTGAGGAGCATTTTTAAAAACTCAGCGAGTTGTAATGATCCGGAATACACAACCTGAAAAAGTGGTGGAAGCAGATTCAATCGTAATTTTCGAAAAGGTTTGGATATATACCTGAAAAGGAAACATTTGCAGGGCAATGGGGAAAGAGCAAGAGAGTAGAGCTAATTGGATAGTCTTTCAGAGAGCCAGCACTGACACAATAGGCTAAATGACCTCCTGTGTGCTCTATAACTTAATGAAACTGAAATTCACAAATTATCCCTAAAAAGCATTGGAGTGAAGCCTGATGTTAAAACATTGGCTTCAAAGCTATTTATTTACAGAACAGTATGATTTTCAGCACTTATATTACAAACGTCACACCAATAAAGAATGTCAACTGTGATATATTTAGCACCTAACATCTAAAACAAACAGAGCCAAGTAAGTAAAAATGCAACAGGCAGTCTTAAGCCCATCTTGTTCTATTATCTCCTGAAAATCATTTAGTTAAATTTATAGTTAAATATAACCAAATAGTGGACCTTGTGGGGGCGAATTTCCACAGGGTTCTCTTGATGGTCTAACATCGCAGAAACTGTTTTTAGCCATTTACCCCATTTCTTCACAGGTTCCATCGATCTCCGGTTGGAGAACTTGTGCGTAAATTCCAGGCCAGCGTCATCTACAGGGTACCTCTCTTCACTTTTACCTCATAACAGTATGGGTATTATCAAAGGTGCAATTGCCTCCTTTAAGGAGCTGGGTAATTGGTTGGGAATGGGATTGGTAATTACTGGAATAACCTTAATTGAAATGATGAAATACTGCAGGAGGACAGTATGCCAGGTTTGAATAGCAGAGATGGGCGAATGCTGCAATAGTTTGGAGCTTAACTTGATTATCTTTGGCGACCTGACAGTATTTATACAGAAATTTTCCTCAAGAGATTAGATGGACAGGGTAGAATCTAAGATCAGTTATACTTAAGATGTGGAAGCAGATCATTCCACATTTAAGTTGCAACTTCTAATTATGAAGCTAATGGAACCATTCACAATTATTTGTCCATTTTGCAATTTATGATACAATCCAGGAGGATTCCTGACTACTTCATATGTCAGCTGATTGTTGGTTCCAGCACAGTACAGCAATATCAAAGGTCATCAAGACTTCTAGCGATAGCATACAAAAACAGATAAACAGCAAGTTCTTTCAAAAAGTGGCAGAGTTAACACCACCAGGTTTACACACCAAGGAAAGTGCAATGACAAGTGAATCTGGAGTCTGGTAGTGCAAATTTTTTAAGAATATAGAAAAGCAGGAATGGTCAGCTTCGATACTGGAGTTTCACTGTGCGATTTGGATTTGAATCCACCCCAGACTGACAGGTGCGAGTCTCCTCTGGTTGTAAATGTGACTTAAAATGAGTTTGAGCAGTGTCCAACCTGTTTATAGTGGGGAGGGATTTCTTCCCAAACTGTCCTAATTGAGCACCAATTAGAAATTTCAGAGAGAAGCCCTAGGATGGCTTGCTTGTGCGAGAAATGGAAAATTGCCGCATTCTTGCAGTAGGATGCACTATGCTAAAGTTGTGGGGTGGGAGGGCGGACACTGAGCAGAGTGGAGGATGTTTTAGTTCACACAAGATGTGCTACTCCTGATCGGGGAGTGCTTGATGCAGACACTAGCAGTCGAAGTGGAAAGTGTTTCATTTCGCAGTACTGATATCCCTCACTTTACTGAAATATTTACAAAGTAAATGTCATTAAAAATACTGAAGCTGAGAGCCAAACAGTGGCACTGCAACAATTTTCCTTGTAGCAGTTTAAAATTATACTGCTGGTTACTGCAGACAAGTTGAAAGCGTTATTGCAGTGGAGATTTTTGTTAAGAAGTAACTTTCCTAGGACTTAAGCACATCTCCCTGAAATAATGGTGGCAACACAATATTTCCATTTGAAAACAGAAGCAGCTTACTTAGTGGATGAATGCATCATATGGAAGAATTTTCTACAGACCAGGAAGATCCAGATTCCAATGCATTGTAGTTAGTCATCTTGCCCAGGGCAGCAGTTTATAGCACTGTGATTGGTCTTAGTGCCCCTTGGACTGGTGGGAGTTGAGTGTGTTGGGTGGGGGGCGGGGGCGGCAGGTGTAAGGAAGCATTTTCATGTTTGATAGCTATCTAATGGAAAATGCACATATGGGTATCAGCTGAGGAAAGAACTGGCCTCAGCTGTGATGTCTTCAATCGTGAAACAGCCTGTCAACACTAAGGCTGTGGACTGCTAAGGCTCACATATGAAAAGTGGCCACTTTGACAATGCTTTAGAAAAAGGATCTGCAGTAGAGAATGTGTCATTTTTACAGTTCTCTCTCACCTTCATTTAGCATTACTTCTGAAATTAGACTAACTGGTCTACAGTTATTTGGTTTATTCTTCTGTTCTAAAAGGCTGTCGATGTTGAGTCAGTTGAAAATTTCATATCAAGATCGAGAGATGTTTTTTAGTTAAGGGTATCATGATATATGGAATAAAGGCAAAAAATGGAGTTGAGGTACGCAGCGCCCATGATCTAACTGAATGATGGAACAGGCGCAAGGGGCTGAATAGCCTATTCCTATTTCCCCATGACACAAAAACTCCCAAAGAAAGTGTCAGTGGATCTGTACACAAGTAATAGTCAGTGCCCCAGGACAGGAGAAAAGTGCGTGATATTGTGAGCATGAATGCACAATACAAAACTGTTAGCAACAGTGGGCGGCACAGTGGTGCAGTGGTTAGCACCGCAGCCTCACAGCTCCAGGGACCCGGGTTCGATTCTGGGTACTGCCTGTGCGGAGTTTGCAAGCTCTCCCTGTGACTGTGTGGGTTTTCGCCGGGTGCTCCGGTTTCCTCCCACAGCCAAAGACTTGCGGGTGATAGGTAAATTGGCCGTTGTAAATTGCCCCTAGTGTAGGTAGGTGGTAGGGAATATGGGATTACTGTAGGGTTAGTATAAATGGGTAGTTGTTGGTCGGCACAGACTCGGTGGGCCGAAGGGCCTGTTTCAGTGCTGTATCTCTAAAAATAAAAAAAAATAAAAAAACAAAGCAGAAATGGTCTAGTACATGCACACACAAGCTGCAAGGAAGGTGGTTGGGAATTGGAAATCTCACAATGGTGCTGCAGAAGATGCTCTGAGAATGTGGTTAAGGCACCTATAGAGTACATTAAAACCATGTTTACTTAGCATTTAACTCCTGCTATACTTGGCCTGAAATGCTGGTATGGACAGTGGGTATAAAGAAAGGAAGGTATTCTATTCCATAGCACTGACAGGTTTCACCCTGAATAGCACAAATGTTTGTATAATTTATTTTCAGTTAATTTTCCACAAAGATTTTCTGGACATTTGACAAAAATAGTCCATACACAAATTGCATCATAGTGAAAAACTTTGCAAATAAGGGGCTTTCAAAATTATTCTGTTAACCAAATAATCAGGGACTCACTTTGTGGCTCAGCACATTCTGCCAGATTCAAACCCTGGTTTATTCTGAATAATATGACCATATTCAGTGCACTGTTGAGGGCATTACAATCAACTCGTGACCCTTGCATGAGCAGGTAATAACCGCCAGTGTTCGTGCTTACTATTCAGAAGACCCATGCAACGTCATGTGAGTTTGTAC
This sequence comes from Heterodontus francisci, assembly GCF_036365525.1. Classification (NCBI taxonomy): domain Eukaryota; kingdom Metazoa; phylum Chordata; class Chondrichthyes; order Heterodontiformes; family Heterodontidae; genus Heterodontus; species Heterodontus francisci. The sequence continues at coordinate 14,404,141 of NC_090393.1, forward strand.
GTACTTGTGAGGTCAGAATCAGATGCAATTGTGCTGATCCACTGGGTCCTAGCAACACTCAGTGTACAATAGGACAAATGTAGAAAACAAAGTGCTAGAGGGCAGCATGGGATCAAATCCCAGAAACATTCACTATCTTCAAGAAACAAAGAAAAAATACATTGAAATAATTTTGTTCTGAAAACTCAAGATTAATGCCAGTTTATCGTTTTACCCTGGAATACTCTTTTAAAGTTTTAAACTCTCGCTTTGCCAATTTCCTCCGTTTTCTCCTGAATGGGTACAGATCAACAGATGGTGGCAGCCCCCCCTTCAACCCTTCCCCTCCCCGTACCTAGCTGAAAATGTCTATTTTCATGGGTGCAGTGAACGTCAGGAGGCTTTTTCACTGTGAGGGGCATCCCAACCAAACACAATTCTATTCTCACCCAATTTGATACACACACACACTTTCCAGCAGGGGTCAATGGACAGTGATCAGGGGCAGGTCCAACAAGCAGAAAACAGGGACAGGAACACTGGCTGATTCTTCTCCACTCTTATCCAGAGCAGCAATGGCCAACTGTAGCCCCAGTTGAGATCCACCAACGCAGCACGAACACAAAGTCAGCACCACAGATTGGTAGATGTCAAGAATTAATTCATGCTTGAGAACATGTTTAGGTCACAATTACAATAAAATATTAGATTCATAGTCTATTCTCATACTTTTCAGAACTAGATATTTACTGGCAAAATTGTGGACTCTAATCTACAGAAGTGTATACAATGTTACTCAAGTAACCCCTTTTAATTATATAAGCATAGGCAGTTAAAGGTTAAGCATAACCACATGGGGGGGTTTTGTCTGAAAGAACTTTGTGACTCACTTGCATCTGTTTCCAGACAAGATGACTTTCCCTCCTTTTTCTCACCTCTGCTCCCCCTCTCGCAAAAGGTGCGAACACCCTAGTGGGTTACACTTGCAATGATGTCTTCTGGTACCTTATTAAACTAGGAATTCTCAATGAATGAGACAAGCCAGTGATTAACATTCAGACCGATGTGGCAAGCACTTGCAAGACCTGGCACTAATTTGCCATGATCACCTTCATTTATATAATTGGTGGTATTGTCACTCAAATTGCAAGCATCCTAGTGGGGAGGTGAAAATGGTATGGTTCTGGTGGCTTTAAATGTCTGCAGCAGCTTAGGGGGCCAGGTAGGAGCATTTTCTAATTCCTGCAATCAGGATTTCCAGTAATAAAATGACTGTAGAGCTCAAAACTTTCAGAGGCTTTACTGAAGCATTGCGGGCACAAATCCAGATGAAAAGAAAGTCACTGCGTGAGACGGCAAAGGGAACTGACTAAGCAAATAGGAAGCCGATGGCTCATGATGCCCCACATAGCTATTCAGTGCCATAATCAGACCAAGTCAGACAAGGAGCAATCTGCCGCACCATACAAGAATGTACAATACCAAGAAGGGTATACTAAGGACCACTCTCTCCGCGACACCCTGGTCCAGTCCTCAGTCACCCCCAACACCACCTCCCCTTCCCAGGCAAACGCAGGAGATGCAACACCTGCCCTTTTACCTCCTCCCTTCTCACCATCCAAGGCCCTAAACATTCCTTCTAGGTGAATCGGTGATTTACTTGGATTGCTTTCAATTTAGTACACTGTATTATGTCTCCTCTATATTGGAGTGACAAAATGAGTCTATGGGGAGGTGGTGGCGTAGTGGCAATGTCATTAGACTAGTAACCCAGAGACCCAGGCTAATGCTCTGGGGACATGGGTTCAAACCCCACCACGGCAGATGGTGGAATTTGAATTCAATTAATAAATCTGGAATTAAAAAGCTAGTCTACTGGCAACCAAGAAACCATTGTCGATTGTTGTAAAAACCCATCTGGTTCACTAATGTCTTTTAGGGAAGGAAATCTGCCATCTCTACCTGGTCTGGCCCACATGTGACTCCAGACACACAGCAATGTGCCTGACTCTTAACTGCCCTCTGAAATGGCCTAGCAAGCCACTCAGTTGTCAAGGGCAATTAGGGATGGACAACAAATGCTGGCCTTGCCAGAGTTGCCCACATTCCATGAAAGAAATTTTTAAAAAGTTGATCTTCCAGGCCACCTGCTCCCACTCGCTTCTGAAGGTGGTCCTTGTGGGTCTCCTGGCACCCCACGGGACCATGATGTCTCTCTTGATGTCCACCTGCGCCACATCCATCACTACAGATCCCTTTGTTTGCCTTGGTGTTATCAAGGCAATTGGTTACAGCATCTCTGGGCCAATGAGGGGAAAATCCACTTAGTAACATTCATCATCTAGATTCACACATCAAGAATTGATACTTGGGAGAGACACTGGAGAACTACTAGCACCTTCAGAACCATAAATCATCAGCAAGAGCAAGCACCATCACAAAATGCATGAACAAAACTGGCAGAAAACTAGGTTAAAAGATAAAAGATACTGTTCTGCGGGTCTTCCACTGAAGCAGTGAAAATAAAGCTCGAACTGCAAAATTAGTGCACATGGAATTGGAGGCAATCTATTGGTTTGAATAGGGAATTGGTTAAGAGGTAGGAGACAGAGATTGTGAATAATAGGTATGCACTCCAGTTGACAAGACGTGACCACTGATGTGCCCCAGGGATTTCAACTGGGTCCGCAACTTATCACTATATTTATCAATAACTTGGGTGCAAGAATAGACAGCCATATATCTAAGTTTGCTGAGGACACTAGAGTCAACAATAAATAGGGAGGATGAGCAGAAAGCTGGAAAGGGACACTGAAGAATTAGGTGAGTGAGCAAAACTGGCAGATGGAATTCAATGTTGGAAAGTCAGAGTCATTTACAGCATAGGAGGCGGCCATTTGGCCCATCAAGTCCATGCTGGCTCTCTGCGGAGCAATCCGGTCAATCTCACTCTCCCGCTCAATCCCTGTAGCCCTGCAAGTTTATTTCCTTCTAGTGCCCATCCAATTTCCTTTTGAATTCATTGATTTTCTCAGCTTCCATCATCCTCATGGGCAGTGAGTTTCAGGACATTACAACTCACTGCGTAAAAAAGTTCTTCTTCACATACCCCCACATCTCTTGCCCAATTCAATCGGTGTTCCCTAATCCTTGCACCATCAGTTAATGGGAACAGTTCTTCCTTGTCTATCTTATCTAAGCCTGTCATAATCTTGTCCACTTCTATTAAATCCCCCTCAATCTCCTCAAACCCCAGTTTTTCCAACCTAACCTTGTCACTAAAATCCCCAATCCCTGGAATCATTCTGGCAAATCTCCTCTGCACCCTCACATCTTTTTTAAAGTGCAGTGACCAGAACTGGAAACAATACTCTAATTGGGGTCTAACCAGAGCTTTATAAAAGTTCAGGGGCTAAAGTGTGGCGAGTCGAAGAGACTTAGCAGTTGGCAAGAAAAAAGACAGAAGCGCAAGGGGAGAGCTAACTGTGTAACAGCCCCGACAACCAATTTTATCTGCAGCACCCGTGGAAGAGTCTGTCACTCTAGAATTGGCCTTTATAGCCACTCCGGGCGCTGCTTCACAAACCACTGACCACCTCCAGGCACTTACCCATTGTTTCTCAAGACAAGGAGGCCAAAGAAGAATAAAGGTTCAGCATAACTTCCCTGCTTTTGTACTCTATGCCTGTATTTATGAAGCCCAAGATCCCATATGCTTTGCTAACTATTCTCTCAATATGTCCTGTCACCTTGAAAGATCTATGCACATGCATCCCCAGGTCCCTCTGTCCTGCATGCTCTTTAGAACTGCGCCATTAAATCTATATTGCTTCACCCTATCCCTCCTGCCAAAATGCATCACCTCACACTTGTCTGTATTAAATTCCATCTGCAACTGGTCTACCCATTCTGCTAGCCTATGTCCTGTTGCAGACGATTCATATCATCTTCACTGTTTGCCACTCCAAATTCGGTGTAATTGGCAAATTTTGAAATTCTACTCTGTATTCCAAGATCTAAGTTATTTATATATAGTACAAAAAAGCAATGGTCCTAGCACTGACCCTTGTCTACTATCCTCCAGTCTAAAAAAAACATTTACCATGACTCGCTGTTTTCTGTCCTTAAAGCAAACTTTTATCCAACTGGACACTCATTCATTTTGAACCCAAGAAAAATAGATCAAAGTATTTTCTAAAGGCGAAAAGCAAGGTACTGTGGATGAGCAGAGATATTTAGGGATCCAAGGACACAAATCACTAAAAGCTAATGGACAGGTACAAAAAAATTAAAAAGACTAATGAAATGTTGGCCTTTATCTCAAGAGGGCTGGAATACAAAGGGGTGGAAATTATGTTACAGCTCTGGTTAGACCCCATCTGACGTATGCATGACGTTCTGGGCACTGCACCACAAGAACGATATACTGACCATGGAGGGGGTACAGATGAGCTTAACCAAGAACGATATAAGGACCAAAAGGGTTAAATTATGATAACAGCTCGCCTGAATAGGCTTGTATTCCCAGGAGTATAGAAGATTAACGGGTGATCTAACTGAAGTGTTGAACATGATTAAAGGATGTGATAGGGTGGATAGAGAGAAGCTATTTCCTCTGGTGGGAGAATCCAGAACAAAAATGTACAGTCTTAAAGTTAGAGCTAAGCCATTCAGGGATGATGTCCCATGCACTTCTTCACATGAAGTGTCGTGGAAATCTGGAACACACATCACCAAAAAAACAGGGCAATTGAAAATTCCAAAACCAAGATTGATAGATTTTTGTTAGGCAAGGGTATTAAGGGCTATGGAACCAAGGTTAATATGCAGATCAGCTATGATCTAACTGAATGGCCTACTCCTGTTCATACATTCCAATGTAAAACCATGGGTTGTACTGTTGTATCAGCAAACATAAAGGGTTCAAGCACATGCATGGTTGTGGGTGGCCTGAAGAGTGTACTGAAAACAGTGAAGTAGTCTGTAGTAGACACAATTCTATCAGTGCTGCAAACACTGAGCTTTTAAAATATGCAAATTAATCATAAATAATCTAATGCTTAAAAGTATTCTGCACATTACAAGTGAACAGTTATTCACCAGCATGTGTTTCTCATCGGTCAAACCTCATCTCATGCCTTTTTAACAGATCACCAGGCCCATTTATGATTTCCATGGGAACCAATATTCTGAATTTATCCTCATGACCAATTGGAGTGACAAGTTGTTGAACTAGTGCCAATAAGTCATGGCCAATGAGTTGTTTATTGTAGAATGGCTAAGCTAATTTGGACTATTAAAGATACACACACACAACAGAGAAAAATGAGAAAAGAGGAAAGAAGCAAAAGCAGAGGAGAAAAGAAGAGAATATGTAAGTGGGAGAGATGGAACATGGGGGCAAAGACACACAATGGGCATGAGAAGAAAGATGGGGTAAGAAGAGACATAAACCAAAGCCAAAGAAATAGACAAACAGAAAACAAAGGTAGGATAGATAGAGATAAACTATTTCTGCTGGTTGGGGTATCTAGGACTAGGGGACATAGCCTAAAAATTAGAGGCAGGCCTTTCAGGAGTGGTTAGGAAACAGGCAAAGGGAGGTAGAAAGTTGGATTCTCTTTTGCAAATGGCAGTTGATGCTGTGTCAATTGTTAAATTTAAGTCTGGATTTCACAGATGTCTGCTAACCAAAGGCATTAAGCATATGGAGTTAGGTCACAGATAAGCTATGATGGCACTGAACAGTCTCGACGGGCTAAATGACCTATTCCTGTTCCTATATTACTAAAACAGAAAATAAAGACACAGAAAAACAGAACGTGAGAGAAGCACACCCACAAAGAGGAAATGGTGGAGAGGTTGTATGGTGGGTGGAAAGAGTGAAAAAAAAACTCACCTGCAATGGTGGTAAAGGAGAGACATTGAGACAAAGGGGGAACAAAAAAGCCAAGTGAATAGAGTACAAAAGGCAAAAAGGGCAAGGGAGAGAGGCAAGTACACAGATAGGGCAGAGGGGAGACACACACAAACAGTATGAAAAAATAGAAATAGAAAATGTCCACAAGAGTCAGAATACGCAGCATGACAGTGTGTGCAAAGCAGGGAGATGGAGCACATGGAGAATGTACATATGTGGAGGTGGGAAAGAGAGAGGGAAAAAGAGATTGAGAGGCAAAGGTCGTTTTGGAAAAGGAGAGACATATGTACAAAGAGGGTAAAATAGAGAGAGGTCTTAGAGCATTAGATGTACAAAATAGGAGGAGGGGAGAAAGAAAAAGACATACAAAAGATGGGGGGGGTGGTGCGTGGGGGATGGTGTTGGCAGCAGTGAAGACAGTGAGGGATACATACACAGGGGTTGATTTTGGTCTCTGGGAAACCCAGCAAGGGATGATTGGACGAGTGTACCGGTATCCCGGCGGCATTAACAGGGGACGAGTACCAGTTTCAGGTCATTCCTCTTTGCACGAGTGAGGTGGGCGGCAGCCACTGCAAAATGCATTCCCCAAAGGCAGCTCTCCAAGAAGGAGTCAGAAAATTGGGCTCTGCTGCAGGTTCTTTCTGTGAGCAGCATTTTCACCACAGGATCAACTGCGGTGTTCTCCTGCCTCATTGCAACACTGGTAGGATTGCTGCCAAAAAACTAGAACTTTTTTTTTTAGACAATATAGTTTCCTCTCTTTCTCAAGTGCTTACTTGTGTGACAGGAACTGTCTTTTGGTACTTCACCCAGGTGACCATACCTCACACGAGGCTTGACGGTGAGTTTTAGTAGTGTGGGGCATGGTATTAATCAGGAGATTAAAGAAGCATGTGGCATAGGTAATACAGGATAAAGGCCTGCTCGGGTCTGCAAAAACAATATCCGATCTGAGCCCGACAGAACCACATCCGACCCAAGCCCGGCCCGGGTTCTTCCATTTTTTTCTGCACCCGACCCGACCATCAGTTAACTCACCTTCTGCTTTTCACTTTGTTGCTGGTCTGTAATAACTGTAACAAATAACTGTAACAAAACCACCTTTCTAGTCCAAAAACTAAATTAACATTGGAGCCACTTACCTATGATAGTGCGTGTCCGACTCGGCCCGACCCGAGCCCGAATGCCAGACCCGGAAGTGCAACCCAACCCAACCCAACCCCGAGACATGTCGTCGGGTTCCGTCAGGTTGGGTAGCAGGCCTTTAATACAGTAATCATGGGTGACTTCAATCTGTATATAGACTGGGTAAACCTAATGAGCACTAATGATGTGGAGGATGAGTTTCTGGAGTGTGTTGAGGAATTGACTAGAGAACAGGCTATTTTAGATCTAGTATTATGTAATGAGAAAGGGCTAATTAATAATCTTGTTGGAAAAAAAACTTTAGGGATGAATGACCATAATATGATAGAATTTTACATTATGTTTGAAATTGAGGTAGTTCAATCTGAAGTCAGGGTGTTAAGTTTGAACAAAGGAAATTATGAAGGTATGAGGGGCAAATTAGCTGAGGTGGTTTGGGAAAATACATTAAAAGGTCTGACAGTACATAGGCAATGGATAGCCTTTAAAGAAATATTACATAGTTTACAGCAATTATACATTCCTTCAAGGCACAAGAACCCCAAAATTAAAGGCAGTCAACAAAGGAAGTTAAGGATTGTATAAGATTAAAAGAAAAGGCCTATAAACTTGCCAGAAATAGTAGTAAACCTGAGGATTGGGAGGATTTTAGAATACAGCAAAGGAGGACAAAGAAACTGATAAAGAAAGGGAGAATAGAATATGAATGCAAGCTAGCAAAAAATATAAAAACGGATTGTAAAAGCTTCTACAGGTACGTAAAAAGGAAACGTTTGGCTAAGACAAATGTGGGTCCATTACAGGCAGAATCAGGAGAATGTATAATGGGGAATAGAGAAATGGCAGAGTAGCTAAATGATTACTTTGTGTCTGTCTTCACTGAGGAAGATACAAGAAATCTCCCAGAACTAGAGATCCAAGGGATTAGGGAGAATGAGGAATTGAAGGAAATTAGTATTAGTAAGAAGGTTGTATTGGAGAAATTAATGGGGCTGAAGGTTGATAAGTCCTCAGGACCTGATATTTGGCATCCCAGAGTGTTGAAAGAAGTAGCTATGGAGATAGTGGATGCATTGGTGATCATCTTCCAAAATTCTATAGATCTGGAGCAGTACCTGCAGATTGGAAGGTCGCAAATGTCACTCCACTATTTAAGAAGGGAGGAAGAGAGAAAACAGGGAATTACAGACCTGTTAGCCTTAAATTAGTCATTGGGAAAATGCTAGAATCTATTCTAAAGGATTTGATAAATGGACACTTGGATAATAATGAGCTGACTGGGCATAGTCAAAATGGATTTATGAATGGGAAATCACGTTTGACGAACCTGTTGGGAGTTTTTTTAAGGATGTTACTAACAGAATTGATAAAGGTGAGTCAGTGGACGTGGTATACTTGGATTTTCAGAAGGCTTTTGATAAAATCCCCCACAGGAGATTGGTTAGCAAGATTAAAGCACATGGGATAGGAGGTAATATACTGGCATGCATTAAGGATTCGTTAACAGGCAGAAAGCAGAGAGTAGGAATAAACGGGTCATTCTCGCATTGGCAGGCTGTGACTAGTGGGGTACCACAGGGATCAGTGCCTGGGCCCCAGCTGTTCACTATATATATCAATGATTTGGATGTGGGGACCAAATGTAGTATTTCCAAGTTAGTGGATTACACAAAACTAGGTGGGAATGTGTGTTGTGAGGAAGATGCAAAGCAGCTTCAAGGGGATTTGGCCAAGAACGTGGCAGATAGAATATAGTGTGGAAAAATGTGAGGTTATCCACTTTGATAGGAGGAACAGTTATGCAGAGTATTTCTTAAATGGTAAGAGATTAGAAAGTGTAGATGTACAAAGGGACCTAGGTGTCCTCGTCAATAAGTCACTGAAAGCTAACATGCAGGTGCAGCAAGCAATTAGGAAGGCTAATGGTATGTTAGCTTTTATCACGAGGATTTGAGTACAGGAGTAGTGAAGTCTTGCTTCAATTGCATAGAACCTTGGTTAGACCACACTTGGAGTACTGTGTGCAGTTTTAGTCCCCTTACCTTAGGAAGGATATTATTGCCGTAGAGGGAGTGCAACGAACATTCACCAGACTTGTTCCCGGGATGGTGGGACTGTCCTATGAAGAGGGATTGGGGAAACTGGGCCTGTAATCTCTAGAATTTCGAAGAATGAGAGGTGATCTCATTGAAACCTACAAAATGTTTAAAGGGATAGACAGGGTAAATGCAGCTAAGATGTTTCCCATGGTTGTGAAGTCTTGAACCAGGCAACACAATTTCAAAATAAGGGGGAAGCCACTTAGGACAGAGATAAGGAGAAATTACTTTACTCAGAGGCTTATGAATCTTTGGAATTCTCTCCCCCAGAGGGCTATGGAAGCTCAGTCACTGAGTATTTTTAAAGCAGAGGTTGACAGATTTCTAAATACAAATGACATAAGGGGATAGGAGGATAGTGTGGGAAAAAGGCATTGAAGTGGATGATCAGCCATGATCTTATTGAATGGTGGGGCACGCTTGATGGGATGAATGGCCTACTCCTACTCCTATGTTCCTTTGTCCATATGCTTTTCAACAGTATCACTGCCAAACCCAACCCTGTCTGATCTGACATCCAGACATGCCCTTTCCAGTGAAAATCTTGGCTGAATTTTCTCCACCCTCAATCTAACACAGAGACTTCCTGGTCTGTTTGCACTATACAGTGCATTTACTCTGTGAGCCAAAACACCTACGGAATACACATCAAAATAATGATGACACTAATCTCAGCCTAATGTTACTATGATAAATCTCTCAAAATCTGCTCTCATGGCTTCATGGCAATATTTCAACCACTTAGTGAGATACTTGTAAACACTCTCACCTATGATTTCCTGTAGAATATATCTACTGATGGTGCTACTCGCTGGTAATCAACTTCTAGAGTATCACTCAATACACTAGTGACAATTACATCAGATCCATTAATTCATCAGTGTAGGTGTTACCATACAACTGTATAGAAAATCCTGGCTGATATTTTCCAAAAGAACTAAAGAAAGAACTTGCTTTTACATTGAAGTATTTATATAACGCCTTCAATAGGGCAGCCAGAAGGAGCTTCACTAGACCTTAAACAATATACATTCCAGTAGCTCGGAGAAGTATGAAGAACAGTGTCGCTCTCCCACTCGTGAAAGGATCGAGAACGAGAGGACAGAGATTTAAAGTGTTTGGTAAGAGAAGCAAAAGTGACATGAGGAAAAACCTTTTCACGTAACGAGTGGTTAAGGTCTGGAATGCACTGCCTGAGAGTGTGGTGCAGGCAGGTTCAATTCAAGCATTCAAAAGAGAATTAGACAGTTATTGAAAAGGAAGGCGAGGGAATGGAACTGAGTGAATTGCTCTTTCAGAGAGCCGGTGCAGACACGATGGGCCAAATGGCCTCCTTCTGCACTGTAACAGTTCTGTGATTTACTCAAAGGAAGAAAAACTTGCATCTATAAAGCAGTTTTCATGTCCTCAGGATGTCCCAAAGCACTTTACAGCCAATGAAGTACTTTTGATGTGTAGCCACTGAAATGTAGGAAACACAGCAGCTAATTTGCATACAGCAAGCTCTCATGAACAGCAATACAAGATTGACCAGACAATCTGTTTTAGTGTCATTGATTGAGGAACAAATATTAGCCAGGACACTGGGGGGGGGGGGGGGGGGGGGGGGGCGGAATCCCCTGTTCTTCTTTGAGAACTAGAGTTCTTGAACAATTATGTCCACCTGAGGGGGCAGACAGGTCATCTGACGGATAGCACCTCTGATAATGCAGCCTTCTCTCTGTACTGCCCTGAAGCGTCAGCTAACATTTTGGAGTGGACTTGAACCCACAACCTTTTGACTCAGAGCAGTGTGTGCTACCAACTGAGCCATGGCTGACACTGGAGAATAAAAAGGAGTTCTCCATCCAGCCAATATTCCCCACTCAAGTAATCCCACCAAAAAACGATTAACTGCTCATTTATGTTTTTGAGAAAAAAAATCACATGCAAAATAGTGACAATCTTCACCAACAAAAACAAGTTAGGAAGAAGTGCTCAAGGAGCTTTTATGTGAGAAGGCATTATAAAATTGTATTTTTTTAAATTCTAACCATGATTTCCCCCAAATGAGTTCCGAATCTCTGCCACATCACTATGGGGAAACATCAAGTGGAGGTCAGGTACCTTGCTGAAAATAAGGAAGGAATATTGGAATGATAGTCAAAACCAGTCAATGCACTGCACCACAGCTGCAAGCCTGAGAGCAGGTCACTTGGCTGTAGCATAAAAGCTATAAGCAAAAATAACTATTTGGTAAACTAATAACACTTTAGATACTAACTGATAATCTCACTTAGGCAGGCAGTGTGATTGGAAAATGAAAAATAGCACATTGATGGAGTAGGACGTGTGCTTGATGGAGATAGTTACACAGAAATACATAGGCGTTACACCACAGAAACAGGCCATTTAGTCCATCCCGTCTGTTTTGGAGTTTACCCTCCATGTGACCAAACAATCATAATCATGTTTATCTGCCTGTTCCATAACCCTTTATCCCTCTTTCCTGAAGGTGGGGACAGATTACTTCCAGTGGTTGAGGGACATAGATATAATATTAAATGTAAAAGATGTAGGACAGAGCACAGAGAAAATGCTTTTTTTAAAAAAAAAAACTGTACAGTGGTTTATGAGGTTGTGGAATGTATTACCAGACAGAAGCATTTAAGAATAGGTTCGATAGGTTGTTGAAGAAAATGGGTAAAAAGGGATATGGGAACTTGGCAGGCGTATGGAATTAGGACTACAGCTCATATAGAAAATAACTATCTTCATGGACCGGGTAGGCCAAACAGTCTGTTTCTGTGTTGTAATTTCTACATGTAATTCTACATAACTGAGGTTGGGAGGAATTGAGACCTGGAAGTCACTTGACTGAAATGACGAAATCTCAGCACCTACTCACCTGCATGAGCACAAAATTTTTTTTAAAAAGGGGAAAAAACACAGTAATAGTACAATCTAATGGAGTCCAGGAGATTGCTATAATTACTCAGATAAAGGCTGGTTAGTGCAACATATCATCTGAGCCTAAGATTGGATCATTGTCACGAGATCTCATATGATATCCATGAGTGCCCGCTTAATTGCAAAAAGGCAACATTTAAAAACCTGTAAGAGACATCAAGCAGTACCTTCATGCCACACATAGAACACACATTATTATGGTCAGTGAAAAGTTAAGAAATACTCACGAACCTAAATGACAGCGGAGCCGAACATTTGTGGGTCCATAGTGTTCAGTAATGAATGTTTCTGGGCTCATTATGGAGAAACAGGCATTCCCAAAGGCATTGTTACTGATGAAAGTGCGAAGACTGCCTAGCAACCGGTACGTCCGAGGGCACCTTCTGCAATTACTGGGAACGCAGATACCCTGGTTAACCAGATAGAAGGTGAACCAGTCGCCTCGAGGGGTGCTGTTAACCTTCCAGCCTTGCGGAAGGCTGCAGTTTGAGAACGCCTTGAAGATCACTTCAAACTCGGCCAGGATGACTTGGTAGTTCCGCTCCAGCAGCTCTACGTCGTGCTTCTGGGCATCACGTGAGAAATAAGGAGTTGTAGGCAAGTCGGGCAGGAAGAAAACTTCTGGTTTCTGAATGGACGGCCTGTTGTTCAAATACCGGCTCTGTTCCCGGATCCCTTTATGGATCCGTCCCATTCCTGACCACGAGTAGTGCTTGGCGTACTCCTGCAGATTGTGATAAAGTTTCTGATTGCGTCCCTCATTATGGGTGCACCTTACACAATCCGCAGACTGGCAGTACGTGTAACCATTCTGCAAACCATTTACATCGGCGCTCTGCATCATGGCATTCACCGGCGTGTAGCTACGGGGCTGCTCGCTGCCTACATGGTAACAATACCACACAAAAAGCGCCAGGATACAAGCAAAGGTGGTCACTGCAGTGACGTCGCACTCTCTCACTGCCTGCAGGCTCACTGAGACCAAGCCTTTCATTTGGTCCAGTGTCAGGTCCCAGTCTGTAAACCACTCTAATAACATGTTCCCAAGGTTCCGGTTAGATCGGTGTAGCAAGGCAACGCTGTCAGTCCTCGACTTTGGCACAGGCACCCACACCATGCAGCGTTTGTAATTTTTTAAGTGGAAAATAGCAGCCGTGGTCTAATTGACAGGCATGGATGGCATTTTGGCTCCTGAGCACTGTGTCAGCAGCCAGGAAACATTTAGTCTGTCTGCACGTCTCACAGAACACACACATTACCACGATCTTTCTGCTGCATAGGGGAGAAACCAGCGAGCCTCGATTTAGATTGTTGTTTTATAGAGCATCTGGTTATAAATCAGCATCGCTAAAAGCCCCAGGTTCCTACAAATAAGAGCATAGAGACAGACATTTACACACACACAATTAGTTCTGAAATAAACTGGATTCAAAGAATATTACATACGATTTTTTTGACATTTAAACATAGTTTTAAGTCAACCTCTGACATTACACTTCTGTTAAAGGCAAGAATGATTTAAAAAATGGAGAGCTGTGCAGTTGATAAATTACACAATATTCCAGCAAAATAAAAATCTATCTGTTAAACAGCATTTTATAACAATTTAACACTATAAAACCTTGAAGTTACAGCATTAGGGAAGGATGCAGGGCTGGCTAAACTAGTGGGCAGGTGAACAATTACCAGATGCATTTGGTGTTCTGTGAATCCAGCTAAAAACTGTCAACTTAAATTATCCCCATTATACACAAGAGGGCAATTTGAAAGACTATTAGTGTAAGGATGAGTTCCGTGAATCATAAGTAGCTACAAGCACTAAAACGATGAAAAGTTACTTTTCAGTAATATTCCTGTATAACTCCTATTCCAACAGCACACACATATACATGTACATGCACAAAACATAACACCAGTGGGTTAACTATCAGGAAAGATTTAGCAGGCTTTGGCTCTTGGACACACAATAGAGGTTTTTAAAATTATGAGGGGCTTGATAGGTCGGGTTTCAAGAAACTGTTTCCGATTGTGGGTGAGCCCAGAACAAGGGGGCACAAGTACAATATAGCCATTAACAGATCAAATAAATTTAGGAGGAATTTCTTTACACAGAGTGTAGTGAGAATGTAGGACCCCATATGCCATATGGAGTAGCTGAAGATAGCATTGATGTAATCAAGGGGAAGCTTGACGAATACATGAGGGAGAAAGGATTAGGGAGTAAAAGGGGTAAGGTGGGAAGCAGTAATTGAACTAAGAGGAGGCTCATGTGGAGTATAAACATGGGCGTAGCCTGTTTCTGCAGATTTTATATAATAAAGTAAGCATGCCCCAAAGGGGAGTAGGAAATTTGGGAGAAAATGCCCTTACCGTTGCAAATCCAATGTGCCCTGTGCTATTTAAATTTGTAATGTTGTAAAGCAACAGGTTCACTGTACCATGAATGCAGTTTTATAAACATCCCCATTAAAGGGTCATTTAATTGACAAGATGGTAAAGAAAAGCACCAACGTATTATAGTGCTTTCATAATGCTCTTTGGTTGCCAGTTCCTACTGCACAGTCCCACCTCAACCCATCCACCCTGCACCTCCATCATAGCCTGTAGCCAGAACAGTTTCAGTTATCCTGAGAGACTAGAGAATTGCTTTCCTTAGAACAGAGGAGATTAAGGGAAGATCTAATAGAGGTGTTCAAAATTATGTGTACATGGGGAGAAACTGTTTCCACTGGCAGGAGGGCTAGTAACCAGTGGACACAGATTTAAGATAATTGGAAGAAAACACTGGCAGGGGACAAGACTTTTTTTTTTTTACTTAGTGAGTTATGATGATCTGGAATGCACTGCCTGAAAGGAAGCAGATTCAATAGTAACTTTCAAAAAGGAATTGGATGTCTGTTCAAAAAGGAAAATTTTGCAAGACTTTGGGGAAAGTGCAGCAGAGTGGGACTAATTGGTATGTTTTTCAGAGACCCAGCACAGGCATGATAGGCTGAACGGTCTCCTTCTGTGCTGTACAGTTCTATATGGTGGTAAGCTTACCAACATTTTTACTGGAACGTGATGGCTTCTGAAAGTCTAAATCAGGTGGTAAGCTTGCAGTGCTTTGCAGCACGGCACCTTGGTGACAACACGACACATTGTCTACGAAGGCAAGCTGCACAAAATATCGTGGCCAGCATATACATGTGGTTCCCCTTTTCTGTTATCTCATAGAGCAACCAGCAGTGTGATTTGAAAAGAGGAAACTATCACTAGAGTGGCATGAGTATCCAAAGGCCTGGTCTACATTGTAAAAGGCCCTATTTGGCCATGTACCTCTTACATACTATTCATAATTAGCTTTTATTTGGTTTAGTTAAACAAGGATCAATTTGACCATCTTGATTTACATTGGCAATTTTCTCCCTTCTGCTCCTGAGTATATTAACAACCCATCAGGTACACTGTGCCAAGAACAGAAAATAGTGGAACATTTAGCAGGCCAGCAGCATTAGGCATTGACCACTGGTACCATAATCAATGGTCACGATTTATCAGGTTGAATTTGCACATGGTGTTCTCCCAATCATCCGCTGTAACTTCTGTGAAAGATTCAAGAAAATTCCAAAGAAATAACGATTTCTCTGGTTTTCTGTCGACGTTACGGTGCACAATCAGGAGAACACTATTGCTATTCAATGTCCTATACATCAGCCTAGCCAGTGAATGTCGAAGTATCCATGATTTTCTTTGCTCCACCACTGGCGGTGGTGCTTTGTGTTGCCTGGGCCCTAAGCTCTGGAATTCCCTCCCTAAACCTCTCTGGCTTTCTACCTCTCTGTTCCATTAAGATACTCCTTAAAACCTACTTCTTTGACCAAATGTTTAGACACTGGTCCTAATATCTCTTTAAGGCTCTGTGTCAAATGTTTTTGATAATGCTCCTGTGAAGTGCCTTGGGACATTTTACTATATTAAAGGCACTAAATAAATAAATGCAAGTTGTTATTATTAGAGTAAAGCACATATGCATACTTCCAGCAGGGGCCAGTAGAAACAATCAGCACAGACTGGCTCATTTGCCCCTTCTTGCTCAAGAAATGCTGAGTGCAACTGTTGATTCCCATCATCTCACTTCCACCTCTCTCCCTCCAGCTGAAATAAGCTAATTTGGCAGAGACTGTTGATCAAACCAAAGATCTTCTTTATCAACTTAATGCCAAGCTGAACAACCAAACCGTTTTGAAAAAAAAAACAAAATCTTAAAGCTCTTTAGAAAAATGTAATTTACTGACTAAGTTGCACCAGCAAGTAAGGCACAGAGCTATGCAGATCATCATTCAATTTAGACACTGACTGGGTTTAAAATCATATGGACAGAGGTTCTGGTTTAGGCATAATTAGCGATTTTGGCACATATTATGTCCAAGATAGTGCCCGTTTTGAAAAGTGTTTCTCCCCAACACCCCACCCCCCAAGTTTCCACTCAAATCCATTTGCACACTGACAAATGGAAAAGCTGCCATGAACCAATGCAATTGGGCAGTGTTTTAAAATGCAATTTAAAAAAAAAATTTGCTTCAAAAATATTTCTAGATATATTTAAGAGTGGTAATGTAGTATAGTTGAGTAATACAGCTGAAAGTGAGTTTATCACAAAAATAAATCTTTTAAACCACACTGTCAATCCAGCACCTTTGAGTAACCAGATTTCAAATGACTAAAAATTACTTTAAAAAAATATACAAACCTATATTCTACTTAGATTGAGGTACGGTAGTCAGTTCCTTTGTAAATTTTAAAAACAATTTGATTCAAAACATACCCGTTAGCGTCCTTGCACCCAAAAGATCCAGTTTAATTTTTGCAGCCTCCTCAAAGGCCCGCAAACAAGCGCAATAAGCAGAAACTCCCAATGGTGATTAATTCACCCTGGGCATGTGCCTAGTTTTGTATGTGGGTGGGGCCTGGGTCCAGTACAATGTTTTTAAAACTAGCTCAAAAGATCACGGAAACTCGAGCTATGCTGAACATGATCTGCACTCAAAGACCTGTGACCTATTTCACCTGTTAAGCGGATATTGGGCAAATTGTGCTGAGAAAAACCAATGCAATTCACAGAAACTCCAGGCCCCTATGTTCACCTTTTGGAATGCTTGTGAATTATGTTACAAAAGGCTTATTGTTTAGTTTATAGCATTTTATAAAAACTGTTCAGAAGTGATCAACATTACATCAATAACATGTTTGCATGTGAATTGTTACATTATCCTACACGTTATGAAAGTGACATAACCACATATATGCTGGCTTACTTCTGCTATTCCCTATGAAATAACAAGCAGATGCAACTGCTGATGTCAAAGGCTTAGAAACAAATATTTAAAAGAGAAGGGAATAGAGGGATGTGGGCGCAATGTAAAAAGAGGTAACTAGAGTGCGAAAAGGCTTGTCTGGAGAATTAATAGCTGCATAGTCAAGTTGGGCTGAATGGCCTGTTTTTGTGCAGTAGATTCTACGTATGATTATTCCTTTATTCAATTATCTATCCCCACTGAGTTAACCGTTCTTGTAGTTGTGGAAGAGGAAAGAGAAGAGAATAATAAAGTAGGATACACATCACTGTTTGGGAACCAAGTACCCACTGGAAACTGGATATGGGTGGATGTCAGGTGAGACCAGGATTGTTTCCCAAGTGTCTTCAATTTCTACAATTTGCTTTCTATTGTCTCATGTTGGTATCGCTCCAGCCATTTAACCATCTCCTGCTTTTCACTTAAGCACCATTCAACCTCACTTTTGTGTGTGTATTTGCGTGTGCAGGTATGTGTATGTCATTCCCTCCCTCTTTTCTTTATTATGTTCATTTTTTAAAAACACTATCTGAAATTTCATCCACTTCTGCACTTGACCAGAGATGTTCACTCATCTGTTCTCTCCACAGACACCAACTGACTGAAGGTTGTAGCATTTTCAGTTTTTGACACATCACAGACACAGGTTATCAGCACTGTAGATGACCTGATGAGAAACTGTAAACATAAGGATACCAGAAAAGGCCGATTTGGAAACTTGATTCCCGAGACTGAATTGGACTCCGGGCTGCCATACAAAATGAGGCACAGCGCTAATCTCTCCTCTACCCCTCAAAAGATGGTGTTTTGACAATTACTAATAAGCCTTGAATACAATGAAAGCCTTCTTCACGTTATTTAACAAAAGGACGACATTTAGAAGACCAGAACACTGTCTGCTTGCTTTAAAAAAAACATTAATTAAGTTGTCACGCTACAAATGAATGTGGAGGTTGTGCTGTTCGGATTTGTCATGCAGCACCCTGTAGTGATGCAAGCAGTGCACAGTCTGTGAAGGTCAAAAAAACAAAAGATTCTTCAGCGTTAAACTCTGCAAGATAGAGAATGCTGACTGGTCAATAATTGTTCATACGAGAACAGAAAAGAGTAAAGCAAAAGTCATTGAACATCAGAGGTTCAAGAGAATACTAGATCCTGAGAATACAAACATATTTTGATTAAGCCTCTGAATTAGGAGCATCCCTGTTGATGCTCAAACATACATATATTATGTACTATTTGTAATAGTGATACACTTTCATAATGGAGATTTTAAAAACAGATTGTAAGTAGAATAGCCTTTAACTGCATATTCAGTGAACAGGATTACATAATCCACTACAGATGCACTGTTTAATTTAGTCTCAGAATCATGATTCTGCGTCAGGATTGCTGATGTACAGTCAAGAGAATTACAGAAAGCAATGGAAAATGCGTGTTTTAATGAAAGATTATCAACACAGTGGCCTCGTGAAAACGTGCATACATAACTCACCACGTAGCAAGGAATCGTTCATGAAAGACTAGCATTTATATGGTGCCTTTCATGACCACAGGGCATCCCAAATCTCAACAACTAATGTTGATGTCTGAAAACAGGTCAGACAATTTGCACAATGCACGACAAACAGCAATGATAATGACCAGATAGTCGATTGGTCGAGGGATAAATATTGGCCAGGACACCGGGGAGAACTCCCTGCTTTACTTCAAAATAGTGACATGCAATCTTTTATGTCCACCTGAGAGGACAGACTGGGCCTCGGTTTAAGTCTGATCTGAAAGACAGCATGTCTGAGAGTGCAGCACTCTCTCAGTACTGCCCTTGGCAGTGTCAGTTTAGATTTTGTGCTCAAGTCTCTGTAGTGGGACTAGAATCCACAATTACCTGACAGAGAAGCAAGAGTGTTACAAACTGAGCCATATCGGACAACTTGGTTAGTCAAGGGGAGGTGAAGGTTCAGTGCTGCCCCAGAATATAAAACAGAAAAAGGAGAAAATAAAGGCAAGAGGGAAGTTCAGACTTGGCCACTCTCATTCATTTTAATAAATGTTGGGAAATGGAGGAATGACAACAGAAAAAAAATTCCAATAGTGTCCTATTAAGTACTGTCTCCAACTCTTAACTCATTCTTTCCCAGCTCAAAAATGTGAATTCCTCTCAGACCCCTTAGTGCATCCTGCTACAATGTACAGTTTTTCAAATCCCAAGCTTGGTAATGCCTAACTATTACTTTCTAACTTATCTGTTCTTTCCTACCTCTTTCCAGCTTTGATGGTCACATGTGGACCATACACAACAGAAGGGTCCAAGGTTCACTCCTCAGTGGATGCTGAGTTAGCAGATCTATATTGGGACAATGTTAGGGTATAACTTGCAGAGCAGTGCTGAATTAAGAAAGTGAAAAATCAACCATGATCCAGCAATTCCAACTGGAAATGCACGTGAGGGTGGCAGACGAAGACAGGATTGGGCTCAGCTGTGACCCTCCATGTGGTTTTTTAAAAAAACTTGGTGACATTCTCCATAAGAACTCACATGAAGAATACCACTTGGGCTAGAGACCAGAGGGTGATTGGCCACCATAAAACTGTACCACAACAATGACGTCAGGAGGGAAAGAAAAGAAAGATTTGCATTTATATAGTGCCTTTCATGAACACAGGACGTTCCAAAGTATCTGACAGCCACAGAAGTGCTTTTGAAGTGTAGTCACTGCTGTAATGGAGGAAATGCAACAACCAACTTATAGGAAACAGCAACACGGTAATAACATCTGTTTTTGTGATGTTAATTGAGAGATAAACAATGGTCAGGACACTGAGGTAACTCCCCTGCACTTCTTCAAAATCATGCCTCAGGATCTTTTATGTTCAACTGAGAGGGCAGATGAGGCCTCAGTTTATTGTCTCATCTGAAAGACAGCACCTCCAACCATACTGTACTCCCTCAGTACCACACTGGAGTGTCAGCCTGGATTTTATGCTCAAGTCTTGGAGTGGAACTTGAATGCACAATCTTCAATAAAAGTGGCAGAAAATTAAAATAATAAGTAGCAGCTTTCTATCTTTTGACCTACTACATGCATCTAGCACACAAAATTATATACAATATTGGTTAGATCCACAGTAAACCTCTCAAATAAGTACCATTTATTGTACTAGTGTGATGTTTTCATTACACATACCAGGTAATCTTACAGCCTCTCCAATCCGTGCATTGAATTGCTACGTGGACCCATACCTACCGCGTCAGTGGCACATATTTCATTCATGACTCTTACAACAAGAAGAGTGAAAAGACTTTTAAACCATTCTGAATCCAAATTCTAGTAAAACAACAGTGCTATAGCCATAACAAGTTTAAAAAATACTGTATGACACTCATAGACCTAATTTTCTTGTGCCCATTCCTTCCATCCCATTTCTTCAATTTCTCTCTCTCTCTCTCCCCCCAACCCCCTTAACACTGATTCATACTGGATATGGTCTCACTGGGACCTTGCCCAAGAGGTCATTGTTCATGGAGAAGCCTATACAATGAACATTGATAGATTATTCAAACATGGAGTAAGTGGGGGACAGGGGGAGGGGGGGGGGGGGTTCAAACATTTATATTACAAGAACACAAGAAATAGGAGCAGAAGTAGACCATATGGACCATCAAGCCTGCTCTGCCATTCAATACGATCATGGCTGATCTTGGACTTCAATTCCACTTTCCTGCCTGCTCCCCATTCCCTTGATTCCGTGAGACCAAAAATTTATCCAACCCAGCCTTAAATGTATTTAATGATGGAGCAACCACAACCCTCTGAGGTAGAGCATTCCAAAGATTCACAACCCTTTCAGTGAAGCAACTTCCCCTCATCTCGGTCCTGAATGATTGACCCTTTATCCTGAGACTGTGTCCCCGTGTTCCATATTCCCTGACCAGCGGGAACAATCTCTCAGCTTCTAGCTTTCAGAATCTTGTATGTCCCAATTCGATCGCCTCTCATTCTTCTAAACTCCAGAGAATACAGGCCAAATTTACTCAGCCTCTCATCATAGCACAACCACTTCAATCCCAGGGACCAATCTAGTAAATCTTTGCTACACTGCCTCCAGTGCATCATGTATATCCTTTCTTAAATGTGGAGACCAAAACTGCACACGGTATTCCAGGTGCGGTCTCACCAAAGCCCTGTACAATTTTAGTAAGACTTTATTCCTGTACTCCAATCCCCTTGCAATAAAGGCAAACATGCCATTTGCCTTCCTAATAGCCTGCTGCACCTGCACGTTAACTTTCCATGTTCCTTGTACAAATACTCCCAAGTCTCTCTGAATATCAACACTTACCAGTTTCACACCTTTGAGAAAATATTCTGCTTTTCCATTTTTACGACCAAAGTGAACAACTTCACACTTCCCTACATTATACTCCATTTGCAATCTTGTTGCCCACTCACTTAACCTGTCTATATCTCTTTGCAGCCTATGTCCTCTCTGCTGCTTACCTTTCCACTGAGCTTTGTATCATCAGCGAACTTAGATACATTACTCTCTGTCTCTTCATCCAAGTCATTAATATAGTGTAAATAGCTGAGGCCCCAGCACTGATCCTTGCAGCACCCAACTATTCACAGCATGCCAACTTGAAAATGCCCCATTTATCCCTACTCTTGCTTTCCTGTCTGTTAACCAACCCTCTTTCCACACTAGAACCCCAGTAATTCCCCCCAACAAAACCCAATGTTACAACAAAGCCCAATGTTCTTCAGGGATCATTAATTAAAAATATGCAGGAACCCCAGTAATTTTAAAAGCAAAATACTGCAGATGCTGGAAATCTGAAATCTGTTTTTATTTACCCCAGTAATTTTCCTCCTTTTGCGAGTCAAATTTTGACGAATCAGTCTGAATGCCAGAGCATGCATCTTTTGTAAATATGAGTTGCTAGATCTAACATATATATACTATACTAATGGCAAATCAACATTACACTAATGTTTATTATTGACATCTTGAAACCTCTCCTTAGTGGAACAGCAAAACGCATTAGTCCCTTGCACTACAGGTGAACCAAACACTGTTGCAAAACTATTACTAATTTGAAAGAATGAAGTCACCAGCATCTAACATTTTTTTCAGCAAGTAAATTAACATTTATTCAAATACACACTAGCAAGTCAGCACTGCGGGTCGTGAGACAGCTCGTCTGCTATCAGCATTGCATGTGCATTGCACCTGCACCAGTAGCGGATCTTGCATTTGCAGTCTAATCTGCTACAAAACGAGCGCTGACAGAAAAAAAGAAAACCACCTGTGTCACCTATCTACAGACATGTCACAGAGTTTAAAGTATGAAGCCACACTTCATGCTCATCCCCCTTTTGTAGGCGAGGTGACCGATCAGAGAGAGACGGTGACAGCCCTGAGCTTGCAGTCTCTACTCGACCCTGCATTAACGTGACACAAACCCAGCAGTGGCTGGAAGGGGGGGGGAAAGAGAAAAACAAAATACAAGAGGGAATATACATATATGAATGAAAGCTCAGTCGCTGCCTGGCTGCAAATGCAATTGTGCCAACGTCTTACCATTATGCCAAGCAATGATTATAATTGCATTTGCATGCCCACCTTCCCTAGCCATTGCAAAGACTCAGTGCCCACCTGAATGATGCCACCGAGGCGATTCATTAATCGGCAGCTTCCTCCAGCCAGACAGTCCTCGTGACGTCATCTCCCCGCTTCCCCCCCCCCCCCCGGCGGCCTGCCAGGCGCAGTCCCGCCTCCAGCCTCGCTTAAACTTCCCCGCCAACTCTTTCTGCTCCGCCTTTCGGAGTTCTCCCCACTCGCGACATTGCCTTTACATTTCGCGGCCTGTTAAGATCACTTTCGGCCGTCGCGACGTAAACGGGACAAGGAACCGTTCGCGGCAACGGTAACCAAGACTACAACTCCCGGCGGCGGCGACGCACTACGCAGGCGCGTTAGACGGATTTTCCTCTGCCGCAAAACAAGGGGCCTCCCACTATTGCGCCACCTGAAGGAAAGCACCGACTTGCACTTCTATTCCACTACCTCAGGACATTCCATGGCATTTCACAGCCATTGAAGTACTTTCGAACATCATGGGACAGGACGTCAGAAATGCTCCATCCATTAATATCGGCGACCACGCTCTGGAAATGGTTCAAGAGTTCACTTACCTAGGCTCAACTATCACCAACAACCTGTCTCTAGATGCAGAAATCAACAAGCGCATGGGAAAGGTGTCCGCTGCTATGTCCAGACTGGCCAAGAGAGTGTGGGAAAATGGCGCACTGTCACGGAACACAAAAGTCCGAGTGTATCAAGCCTGTGTCCTCAGTACCTTGCTCTATGGCAGCGAGGCCTAGACAACGTATGTCAGCCAAGAGCGACGTCTCAATTCATTCCACCTTTGCTGCCTCCGGAGAATCCATGGCATCAGGTGGCAGGACCGTATCTCCAACACAGAAGTCCTCGAGGTGGCCAACATCCCCAGCTTGTACACACTACTGAGTCAGCGGTGCTTGAGATGGCTTGGTCATGTGAGCCGCATGGAAGATGGCAGGATCCCCAAGGACACATTGTACAGCGAGCTCGCCACTGGTATCAGATCCACTGGCTGTCCATGTCTCCGCTTTAAAGACGTCTGCAAACGTGACATGAAATCCTGTGACATTGATGACAAGTCGTGGGAGTCAGTTGCCAGTGATCGCCAGAGCTTGTGGACAGCCATAAAGGCGGGGCTAAAGAGTGGCGAGTCGAAGAGACTTAGCTGTTGGCAAGAAAAAAGACAGAATTACAAGGGGAGAGCCAACTGTGTAACAGCCCCGACAACCAATTTTGTCTGCAGCGCCTGTGGAATAGTTTGTCACTCTAGAATTGGCCTTTATAGCCACTCCAGGCGCTGCTTCACTAACCACTGACCACCTCTAGGCGCGTATCCATTGTCTCTCGAGACAAGGAGGCCAAAGAAGAAGAAGTACTTTTGTTTTAAATTGGAAGGGTCTCCCAGAAGAGGAGCGATGTCACCATGGGGTGGGCTTCGCCATCAAAAACGAGTTTGACTGGCGCCTCAGCAACTCCCTCTGTGGGATAAGCTCACCTAGCTCACCCTAACAAGAAACTGTCATCAAGGCATATGCTCCTACTCATGAGACAACAGACAAGGCCTAGAGAGAGAGACAGACACAGAGAGCAGGAGAGAGAGAGAGACAGACACAGCGAGGGGGAGGGAGAGACAGACACAGAGAGCGGGAGGGAGACAGACACAGAGCGGAAGAGAGAGACAGACACAGAGAGCGGGAGAGAGAGACAGACACAGAGAGCGGGAGAGAGAGACAGACACAGAGAGGGAGAGAGAGACAGACACAGAGAGCGGGAGAGAGAGACAGACACAGAGAGGGAGAGAGAGACAGACACAGAGAGCGGGAGAGAGAGACAGACACAGAGAGCGGGAGAGAGAGACAGACACGGAGAGAGACACAGACACGGAGAGAGAGAGACACACAGAGCGGGAGAGAGAGACAGACAGAGAGCGGGAGAGAGAGAGAGACACAGAGAGGGAGAGAGAGACAGAAACAGAGAGCGGAAGAGAGACAGGCACGGAGAGAGAGAGAGACACAGAGCGGGAGAGAGAGACAGACACAGAGAGGGAGAGAGAGACAGACACAGAGAGCGGAAGAGAGAGACAGACACAGAGAGAGAGAGACACACAGAGCGGGAGAGAGAGACAGACACAGAGAGTGGGAGAGAGAGAGAGACACAGAGAGGGAGAGAGAGACAGAAACAGAGAGCGGAAGAGAGAGACAGACACAGAGAGCGGGAAAGAGAGACAGACACAGAGAGCGGGAAAGAGAGACAGAGAGAGAGAGAGACACACAGAGCGGGAGAGAGAGACAGACACACAGAGCGGGAGAGAGAGACAGACACAGAGAGTGGGAGAGACAGACAGAAACAGAGAGCGGAAGAGAGAGACAGACACAGAGGGAGAGAGAGACAGACACAGAGAGCAGAAGAGAGAGACAGACACAGAGAGCGGAAGAGAGACAGAGAGAGAGAGAGACACACAGAGCGGGAGAGAGAGACAGACACAGAGAGCGGGAGAGAGAGAGACACACAGAGAGGGAGAGAGAGACAGACACAGAGAGCGGAAGAGAGAGACAGACACAGAGAGCGGGAAAGAGAGACAGACACAGAGAGCGGGAAAGAGAGACAGACACAGAGTGGGAAAGAGAGAGACAGACACAAAGAGGGAGAGACAGACAGAAACAGAGAGCGGAAGAGAGAGACAGACACAGAGGGAGAGAGAGACAGACACAGAGAGCAGAAGAGAGAGACAGACACAGAGAGCGGAAGAGAGAGACAGACACAGAGAGGGAGAGAGAGAGACACAGAGCGGGAAAGAGAGACAGACACAGAGAGCGGGAGAGAGAGACAGACACAGAGAGGGAGAGAGAGACAGAAACAGAGAGCGGGAAAGAGAGACAGACACAGAGAGGGAGAGAGACAGAGAGCTGAATTTTATTGGGGCACCGCCATCCGTGGCGGCGCCCTTAGAACTCGACGGGGTGCCCACATTCGCCGGCCGCTGCCGAGTCCCCGCGATATTAATTGCAGGGGCTCATTAGAATCACGGCGCCGAGCCACCCTCCCCATATTACGCCCTATTTTATGCGCCGCAGCACCTGCTTCCTGACAGCTGTCAAACAATACTTACCTGACTGCTGAAGAGTGGGGCTACTGTCTGGCAGCAAAGCAGAAAGTGCTGCAGAAATCCAGCAGGTCAGGCAGCATCTGTGGAGAGCGAAGCAGAGTTAACTTGTCCAAGTTCACAGACCTGAAAGTTAACTCTGCTTCTCTCTCCACAGATGCTGCCTGACCTGCTGAGTTACCCCAGCACTTTCCGCTTTGCTGCCATATACTTACCCTGCTGTGTCCCAGTGTCCTGTGAAGTTGCGATCCTCTTCTCCCACTCAAGTGTAACATTCCTTCTTGTAGGCGTGCTGCACCTGGGTGAATAATCTTAATTGTGCAAATTCCAAGACTTAAATAGACCATAAAAGGTATTACAGAGGTTTATAGAGAACACATTGACACAAATGGGAATGCATGGATGTCACAGCAATGTAAGTACGTCTTTCACTAAATGTTCCTCACCGACATGTGTGTCCTTTTCTCTGTGGGAATGATGTGTGCCCGCGGCGTCGAGGGGCTGGTAAAATTCAGCCCAGAGAGTGGGAGAGAGAGAGCGATAATGATCACTCTCGACAGGTGGACATCTATCTGGAATATTCTGCATTGCTACATCAAGTGTGCGGGTAGACACTGACTACTTGTGCAAGCAAAAACAATGCCAGGTATCTCACCACTTCAGTTTTCAACATCGTAAATTCATTAATAATCTACTAATTTAAAACTTGTTCCCAAAAGTGTATATAGTTTGTTGTTTTGATTAATAGTAAAATAAATTTTTAATGCCTTTATCTTTCCGAAATTTGCTCACTGGCCCCCTATATAGGACAAAATTGTAAAGTGGCCTCTCGTGAAAAGTTCCATTCGCAACTCCTCAGACAATGAAGCAGTCCATGCCCGCATGCATCAACATTCAGTCTTGAGCTGATAAGTGACAAGTAACATTCATGTCACATAAGTACTAGGCAATGACTATTTCCAACAAGAGAAAATGTTAGCATCATCAAATCCTCCACCATCAATCTCCTGGTCAGCATTGACCAGAAACCTAACTGGACCAGCCACATAGATACTGTGGCTGCAAGAGCGGGTGAGAAGCTGCATATTCTGTGGAGTGAATCATTCCTGACTCCCCAAAGCCGTTCCACCGTCTACAAAGCACAAGTCAGGAGTATGATGGCACACTGTCCACTTGCCTGGATGAGTGCAGCTCCAACAACACTCAAAAAGCTTGACCATCCAGGACAAAGTAGCCTCCTTGATGGATACCATTCACCAACTTCAAAATTTACTCACTCTGCCGACCGCACACCGTGGCTGTAGTGTCGACTCTCGACAAGATGCACTGCAGCAACTTGCCAAGGCTTCATCGACAGAACCTCCGAAACCCACGACCTCTACCACCTAGAAGAACAAGGGTAGCAGATGTATGGGAACACCACCGCCTGCAAGTTCTCCGCCAAGTCACAAACCATCCTGGCTTGGAAATATATCACCGTTCTTTTGTGATCACTTGGTCAAAATGCTGGAACACCCTCCCTAATAGCACTATGACTGTACCTACATCACATGGACTGTAGCAGTTCAAGAAGGTAGCTCACCACCACCTCTTAAGGGAAATTAGGAAGGGCAATAAATGCTGGCCTTGCCAACAATGTCCACATCCCATGATTGAATAAAGGAAAACACATGACAGTCTAAATGCTCACACCATTTGAAATAGTAGGAAAATTATGGCCAGTTTGCCTCAAATTACTAGTATGCACTGCTGGTGAGTGAGGCTTCCTACCCAGCAATGCAGAGTTGTAAAATCACGATTGCAGTCATTAGTCTTTATTGGGTTAAAATGACACTGTGTAGTGCTAGTAACAGCTTCGAGTCCAATATCTATTCTCTTTAAGTCTGCACACAATATCGCATTTTCACATCTCACATTTTGTCACACCTTTTCATTATGCAGTCTTATGACCACATTTCAAATGGGAACTGCCTCGGTAAACTTTTCATACTATAATTACATACTCCCACCAGTGATGGCGCCATAGTTTCAAAATTTTGTGTCTCCCACTCCTTCACCGACATCACAGTGAAACTCCAATGTTCCAATGTCTTTCTCTACCTCCTGAATTGCTGCAAGGGTTGTTATTTAACTAGAAATAATAATGTAAAATCAAAATATTATAAGAAATAGATCAGGAAATTGCATCTGCATTAGACGCAATTCCACCCGAGGGTATTAAAAGAAATAGGTGAGGAAATTGTGTTAGTTATACTTTTTCACTGATTTCTAGATTTGTGGATTGTGTCTTTGGATTGGAAAGGTGCAAATGTCACACTATTATTTAGGAAGAAAGAGAATCCAGAATAAGGGGGCACAATCCTAAAATTAAAGTTAGGCCATTTAGAGGTGAACTCAGAAAGCACCTTTACAAACGAAAGGCTAGTGGAAATAACAAAGAACGGTACAGCACAGGAACAGGCCATTTGGCCCTCCAAGCCTGCGGCGATCTTGATGCCTGCCTAAACTAAAACTTTCTGCACTTCCGGGGACCGTATCCCTCTATTCCCATCCTATTCGTGTATTTGTCAAGATGTCTCTTAAACGTAGCTATCGTACATGCTTCCACCATCTCCCCTGGCAGCAAGTTCCAGGCACTCACCACCCTCTGTGTAAAGAACTTGCCTCGCACAAGCCCTCCAAACTTTGCCCCTCGCACCTTAAACCTATGCCCCCTAGTAACTGACTCTTCCACCTTGGGAAAAAGCTTCTGACTATCCACTCTGTCCATGCCGCTCATAACTTTGTAAACCTCTAACATGTCGCCCCTCCACCTCTGTTGTTCCAGTGAAAACAATCCGTGTTTATCCAACCTCTCCTCATAGCTAATGCCCTCCAGACCAGGCAACATCCTGGTAAACCTCTTCTGTACCCACTCCAAAGCCTCCACGTCCTTCTGGTAGTGTGGCGACCAGAATTGCACGCAATATTCTAAGTGTGGCCTAACTAAAGTTCTGTACAGCTGCAGCATGACTTGCCAATTTTTATACTCTATGCCCCGACCGATGAAGGCAAGCATGCCGTATGTCTTCTTGACTACCTTATCCACCTGCGTTGCCACTTTCAGTGACCTGTGGACCTGTACGCCCAGATCTCTCTGCCTGTCAATACTCCTAAGGGTTCTGCCATTTACTGTATACTTCCCACCTGTATTAGATCTTCCAAAATGCATTACCTCACATTTGTCCGGATTAAACTCCATCTGCCATTTCTCCGCCCAAGTCTCCAAGTGCGGCACAGTGGTGCAGTGGTTAGCACTGCAGCCTCACAGCTCCAGGGACCCGGGTTCGATTCTGGATACGGCCTGTGCGGAGTTTGCAAGATCTCCCTGTGACCGTGTGGGTTTTCGCCGGGTGCTCCGGTTTCCTCCCACCGCCAAAGACTTGCAGGTGATAGGTAAATTGGCTGTTGTAAATTGCCCCTAGTGTAGGTAGGTGGTAGGGAATATGAGATTACTGTAGGGTTAGTATAAAAATGGGTGGTTGTTGGTCGGCACAGACTCGGTAGGCCAAAGGGCCTGTTTCAGTGCTGTATCTCTAAATAAATAAAAAATAAATGATCTATATCCTGCTGTATCCTCTGACAATCCTCATCACTATCCGCAACTCCACCAACCTTTGTGTCGTCCGCAAACTTACTAATCAGACCAGCTACATTTTCCTCCAAATCATTTATATATACTACAAAGAGCAAAGGTCCCAGCACTGATCCCTGCGGAACACCACTAGTCACATCCCTCCATTCAGAAAAGTACCCTTCCACTGCTACCCTCTGTCTTCTATGACTGATCCAGTTCTGTATCCATCTTGCCAGCTCACCTCTGATCCCGTGTGACTTCACCTTTTGTACCAGTCTGCCATGAGGGACCTTGTCAAAGGCTTTACTGAAGTCCATATAGATAACATCCACTGCCCTTCCTTCATCAATCATCTTTGTCATTTCCTCAAAAAACTCAATCAAGTGAGACATGACCTCCCCTTCACAAAACCATGCTGCCTCTCGCTAATAAGCTCATTTGTTTCCAAATGGGAGTAAATCCTGTCCTGAAGAATCCTCTCTAATAATTTCCCTGCCACTGACATAAGGCTCACCGGCCTATAATTTCCTGGATTATCCTTGCTACCCTTCTTAAACAAAGGAACAACATTGGCTATTCTCCAGTCCTCTGGGACCTCACCTGTAGCCAATGAGGATGCAAAGATTTCTGTCAAGGCCCCAGCAATTTCTTCCCTTGCCTCCCTCAGTATTCTGGGGTAGATCCCATCAGGCCCTGGGGACTTATCTACCTTAATGCTTTGCAAGACATCCAACACCTCCTCCTTTTTCATAATGAGATGACTGAGACTATCTACACTCCTTTCCCTAGGCTCATCATCCACCAAGTCCTTCTCTTTGGTGAATACTGATGCAAAGTACTCATTTAGTACCTCGCCCATTTCCTCTGGCTCCACACATAGATTCCCTTCTCTGCCCTTGAGTGGGCCAACCCTTTCCCTAGTTACCCTCTTGCTCTTTATATACGTATACAAAGCCTTGGGATTTTCCTTAATCCTGTTTGCCAATGACTTTTCGTGACCCCTTTTAGCCCTCCTGATTCCTTGCTTAAGTTCCTTCCTACTGTCTTTATATTCCTCAAGGGATTCATCTGTTCCTCGCCTTCCAGCCCTTACGAATGCTTCCTTTTTCTTTTTGACTAGGCTCACAATATCCCGCATTATTCAATGTGGAACTCTCTGTCGCTAAAGACTGTGGATGCTGGATCAATTGAAATTTTCAGGACTGCGGCTGCTAGTTTTTTTATAGATAAGGATACAAAGGAGTAAATAAAAGCAAAATACTGCGGATGCTGGCAATCTGAAATTAAAAAAAGAAATGCTGGAAATACACAGCAGGTCTGGCAGCATCTGTGGAGAGAGAAGCAGAGTTAACGTTTCAGGTCAGTGACCCTTCTTCAGAACTAGCAAATTTTAGAAATGTAAAAGGTTATAAGCAAGTAAAGTGGGGTGGGGCAAGAGATAACAAAGGAGAAGGTGTAAATAGGACAAGGTCACAGAATAGCTGACCAGAAGGTCGTGGAGCAAAGGCAAACAATATGTTAATGGTGTGTTGAAAGACAAAGCATTAGTGCAGATAGGGTGTTAATGGACTGGAAATTGACCAGCCGCAAGTACAAACATGAAAAAAAAACAGTGGGTAAGCAAATTGAACAAACGAAGATGAAATAAAATAAACACATAAAAAATTTTTTTTTAAAAGGAAAAATAAAAAAATAACTGAAAATAAAAGTAAAATGGAGCCCGTCATGCTCTGAAATTATTGAACTCAATGTTCAGTCCGGCAGGCTGTAGTGTGCCTAATCGGTAAATGAGATGCTGTTCCTCGAGCTTGCGTTGATGTTCACTGGAACACTGCAGCAATCCCAGGACAGAGATGTGAGCATGAGACCAGGGGGCAGTTTTGAAATGGCAAGCAACCAGAAGCTCGGGGTCATGCTTGCGGACTGAGCAGAGGTGTTTCGCAAGGCGGTCACCCAGTCTGCGTTTGGTTTCCCCAATGTAGAGGAGACCACATTGTGACCAAGTAAATCGCTGCTTCACCTGAAAGGAGTGTTCGGGGCCTGGGATAGTGAGGAGTTAGGAGGTAAATGGACAGGTATTACACCTCCTGCGATTGCAGCGGAAGGTGCCATGGGAAGGGGACGAGGTGGTGGGGGTAATGGAGGAGTGGACCAGGGTGTCACGGAGGGAGCGATCCCTTCGGAATGCTGACAGGGGAAGGGAGTGGAAGATGCGTTTGGTAGTGGCATCACGCTGGAGGTGGCAGAAATGGCGGAGGATGATCCTTTGGATATGGAGGCTAATAGGGTGGAAAGTGAGGACAAGGGGAACCCTGTCACAGTTCATGGAGGGAAAGGGGTGAGGGTAGAGGTGCGGGAAATGGGCCGGACACGGTTGAGGGCCCTGTCAACCACAGTGGGGGGGAATCCTCGGTTGAGGAAAAAGGAAGACATATCAGAAGCGCTGACATGGAAGGAGCATCATTAGAGCAGATGCGTCGGAGACGGAGAAACTGGGAGAATGGAATGGAGTCCTTACAGGAGCAAACCACTCAATTGTAGATGGCTGACCGCTACCTGCCCGAGGGCAATGAGTGATGGACAATAAATGCTGGCCTTGCCAGCAGTGCTCACATCCCAAGAACAAATGACGAAAAAAAAGTAGGACTTAAATTTATGCCTGCATACTCTGCTGTACTTATCCCCTGCCCTCTAACTTCACTTTACCTGAAGACTAAATTTGATACTGTTCCTTTTTGTGCAATGCCACAGGTAATTCATATAAAAATAGGAACTTGTGTTAGATCCAAGAATGTTCAGCCCCTTCCTTGAAATGTTAAATAATTTTTTCGACATCTGCATACGTGATATTGATGATATTGCAAGCTGTCTCTATTCTCTGATATTGAAGAATTCCTTCGTTAAATTTGCTTTCCTATAAACTGCATACCCCATCATATGCATTCCCCAGGTGATGCTTTGCCAGTAGATAATTAAAAATCCTGAATGCAGATTACCGAGCTGTCCTCAATAATAAAAGTGAGCAGGATGGCTTGTATATTATGGGTCCTTTCTTTTGAAATGGGTATAATGGATTGTTAAAGCTGAAAGCATTTTGTTGCACTATTGGATTTAAATTCTACCATTCTGGAGCTAACTGCCTTTAAGTGCAGGTGGGGAAAGTTTTTGGATTCCTGTGATTCGCTTCCTGTCTTTTCTGAATTTGCCAGTACAAGCTAACATACAGTTTCACAGGTACTGGCCACCTTCCAGAATCTAGCCCGATTGATCATTCATGTTACAACCTAGGAACTGTTGGCATGCTCTTCGACTGTGAGATGCATCACAGCCAAACCCTACACATCACTGTATGGATGTCCTTCCACCTGCACCTTCATGGATAGCAATCAGGGACGGAAATCTTGGCTGATATTTCTCTTCCGTAGTGCAGAGATAAAATAGCTAATGTAAAATTCGTACAGTGTCCCTGGCTGACACCAACTAATTCAGCACAAGCCTTGGAGCAAAACCTGGAACCTTCTTGGTCTGTATGGCTCAGTTCCATACTGGGTAATATACTTACGAAATGAACCATTGAGAGAACTCAAGTAATCAGAGAAAAAATGGGCAGAATCCTAATTAAGCAAGGACTGGAGTGTTATTCTGGTGAGAGTTCTGATGAAAGGTCACAGACCTGAAACATTAACTCTGCTTCTCTCTCCACAGATGCTGCCAGACCTGCTGAGCATTTCCAGAACTTTATGTTTTTATTTCAGATTTCTAGCATCTATAGTATTTTGCTTTTATTATAATAGTGCTATTAGCTTGGTATTGAAACTGGAAGGGAATCAACAGGTCGACTGGGATTGTTATAATTATGCACAAAAAATGTAATAATGTCCATTTGGCGTTGAGACAGAGTCCGTCTGAACTGCCTGAAAGCTACAACTTTCCTCCAAGTTGTCCCTTTAAGAGAAAAGGGCACCATCATGGCCACTTACACTCATGTTTTCTGTGATCTTTTAAGTTGGTTCAAGATTCAATTCACCCGTTTCAGAGAGCCCCCCACAAAACTCATCTTGCCATTCGAAATTGCTAGATTCTGCCAATTGCACAGGTTCGGGAACGCTGTTCAAAATGTGCTCATGTCTTTAGGTGCACCGCCACTAGTAGATACGGTTTTAAAGCTTTTCATATCAAAAACTCTCATTTACTAAGAATCTGACTAGTGGACACCAATGAAACTATTAAATGGTTCAGAAAAGTTTTTGAAACTCTTAAATACATCAGGGCATACTTTGGAATGGAAAGAAATAAGCGGTTACATTCCGTTACACTGCTCAATTGTGCTGGTTTGTGGCAGATTTTAAGTCTGTGATTGTGCAAAGAAATTTTAGCAGCAACGTGAACTTTAATCTAATCAAGCATTTTGTGTGTAATTTCCTGATTGCACCCAAGGTGGAAACCCTACCCCATAATGTTGGGGTCCATCAGTGTGTACAGAATTGGCACAATATTGTCCTTAGATTTGTATTGTGGACATTTTTAAGCCTAATAGCATGATTAGGCTGACACGTTAACTCTTACATATTTCATTACCAGTGAAGTCTGCCAAGGCAGAGATACTGCACTGGGGTCCCTAAGGGTTTGTGCAGTTTTGCTGGGGAAGGCAGATGAAATGCTTCATAAAATTAAATTAAAAAACATTAAACTGAAACCCAGGTTTAAGCCCTCTCAATCAATATTTAATTATTCTCCTGTAGGATGTTAAAAGTGAGAACCATTTACTTTTTAATTATGATGAAGGTTAATTAAAAATTGGGCTCAGAACTCCTGGAGAGGACAATAATGTAACCTTCGAGGATTTGCAGATGTCACAAGCTCTTCAACTCCTAGTGTAGGTTCCAGTTTTTGTCTACTCAATGTACATGTAATTCAAAATAGCAGCTGTTCAGAGGTCATTAAGGTCACGCATTCAAGCACGTTTTCTGTCAGTAACACAGTACTGGAATTAAAGACCGGCTCGGGTCTACAAATTAAACCCGATCCGAGCCTGACAGAACCACATCCAACCCCGAGCCCGGCCCAAGTCCTTCCATTTTTTCCTGCGCCCGACCTGACCCGACCATCAGTTAACCTACCTTCCATTTTTTGCTTTGTTGCTGATCTGCACAAGCTTAAAATAACTGTAACGAAACAACCTTTCACGCCCAAAAAGTAAATTAACGGTGGAGCCACTTACCTGAGGTTGTGATGGAGCTTGTCCAACCCGGCCTGACACACCCCGAGCCTGAATGCCAGACCCGGAAATGCAACCCGACCTGAACCTAAACCCGACACGTCATCGGGTCCCATTGGGTTCGGGTCGCGTAGCCGGCCTTTAACTGGAATTAATGATTGAAGCAGCGATCATGTCAACATTCCTGAATAGGTTAAACAGGTGGTCGAAGGGATAGAGGGATATGGGAACAGAACTAGTATGTGGCATGAGTACAGCTACTCGTGTGAAAGCCAACACCAACACAGACTGGGTGCGCCAAAGAAACCTGCTTCTTTGATGTAATTTCTATGCAACTCAATGAAAAACATATTAAACGTTTTAAAACTCTCCCATTTTCTTCTTCTTTATCCTAGCCAAGATGCACCCTTTCAACCAACAGCACTAACAACAGATTATCTGGTTATTATTTCCTTACTCTTTATGGCCTTTCTGTGTGCAAATTGGCTGTTGTATCGTCTACGAAGGACAGTGATTACACTTTGAAAGTAATTGGATATGGAGTCACTGGAGAAGGCGCAAAACATATTTACAAAAATGATACAAGAAGTGAGAGGTTATAACTATCAGAAAAGCCTGAACAAGCTGGGGCATTTTCTCTAGAAAAGAGAGAGCTGAAGGGTGACCTGATAGAAGTCTTTAAAAGCATGAAGGGGTTTTATAGAGTAAAGGTAGAGAAGATGTTTTCACTTGTGGGGGATTCCAAAACTAGTGGTCATAAATATAAGACAGTCACTACCCATCTATATCCAATAAGTAATTTAGGAGAAATATCTTTAACCAGAGAGTGGTTAGAATGTGGAACTCGCTACCACAAGGAGTAGTTGCAGTAAATAGCATGGATGTATTTAAGGGGAAGCTTGATAAGTACATGAGGGAGAAATGAATAGAAGGATATGCTGATGGGGTAAGCTGAAGTTGGGTGAGAAGTGGCTTGTGTGGAGCATAAACACCAGCACAGACCAGTTGGGCCGAGTGGCCTGTTTCGTGCTGTAAGTTCTATGTTATTTGCTGTTTGTCTATTTAAAAGCAGAAAGTTTCCCTCCTCCACTTATTCATATTGTTATATATTGCTATACTATCTGTAAAGTGCTAGGAACTAATTAGCTAGGAACTACTTGCTATGTGTCGGTGTTCCAGTGGGGCCACATTCACGGTTGCACTGGAGAGTCATATGACATGTAGCAGGAAACCAGTCTCAAGCAGTCCTGCACCAGGCAGCACGTTGGCTGAATGATTAAACAAAGACTCCAGCCTTTCCAAGTTTAAAGTGTGGTTATTTCTAACATCTGGGAACCAGGAAACAACCAAAAGATGTGACGTATATTGGAATAAGAATTCCTCCAGTCACTAGCTATAGCAATGCTGTAAAATATATTTTGGAAGATTTCCTCTGATCAGTCGTTCCAGTGAATTTGTAAATGTGCCATGTTACATGAAACCTTCACTCGCATATTTATGATGTAACTACACAGAACAATCTGAGTAAATCTCTCCATTCCCTTTGTTTCTCCATATGGCCCGTTGTGGTTCATGAAGGCAGTTTCTGTTATCAGTGGGGTTTCGCAGGGCTCAGTGTTCGGCCCCTTGCCTTTTGTAGTTTATATTAATGATTTAGACTCAAATGTATGGGGCATTTTAAAGAAGATAGAAGATGATACAAAAGTGGCTGTGAGGTTGACAATGGGGAGGAAAGCTTTAGATGGCAGGAAGATCTAGATGGCCTGGTTAGTTGGGCAGAAAAGTGGAAAATGGAATTCAATCTGGAGAAGTGTGAGGTAATGCGTTTTGGGAGGTGCAATAAAGAAACGGAGTATACAATAAATATGTAGGAACAGAGGGACCTTGGAGTGTACATCCACAGATCCTTAAAAGTAGCAAGATCGGTCGATAAGGTGATTAAGAAAGTGTATGACATGCTTCCCTTTATTAGCTGAGGCACAGAATATAAGAGCAGGGAGGTTATGCTAGAACTGTAGACAATACTAATTAAACCACAGCCCGAGCACTACATACAGTTCTGGTCACCACATTACAGGAAAGATGTGATTTTACTGGAGAGGGTGCAGAGGAGATTTACAACGATGTTATCAGGACTGGAAATTTTAGCTATGAGGAACGATTGGATAGACTGGGGTTGTTTTCCTTGGAACAGAGGAGGCTAAGGGGTAACTTAATTGAGGTGTATAAAATTATGAGCGGTCTAGATTAAATAGGGACAACTTAATTACCTTAGAAGAGGGTTCAAAAACAACGTGGCATAGATTTAAAGTAATTGGTAGAAGGATTAGAGGGAAATGAGGAAACATTTTTTCACCCAGAGGGCAGTAGGGACCTGGAACTCACTGCCTGAAAGGCTGACAAAGGCGAAACTCTCACCACATTTAAAAAGTACTTGGATACCTACATGAAGAGCTGTAACCAGCAGGTCTACAGAGCTAGTGCAGGAAGGTGGGATTAGGCTGGGTAGCTCTTTTCCAAATGGCATAGTCACGATGTGCTGAATGGCCTGCTTCTGTGTTGTAAGTTTTCAATGATTTCTCAAGTGCACTAGAAATGGGCAATAAATGCATCCTTTCCAGCATTGTCCATACCATTGGCAACAAACATAAAGAAAGTGAAGGGTTGAGAAAAATTTGATGCAATGTCATAAATATAAGACAGTCACTATCTATATCTAATAAAGTAATTTAGGAGAAACATCTTTACCCAGAGAGTGATTGGAATGTGGAACCCGCTACCACAAGGAGTAGTTGAGGTAAATAGCATGGATATATTTAAGGGGAAGCTTGATAAGTACATGAGGGAGAAATGAATAGAAGGATATGCTGATGGGGTAAGCTGAAGTTGGGTGAGAAGTGGCTCGTGTGGAGCATAAACACCAGCACAGACCAGTTGGGCCGAGTGGCCTGTTTCGTGCTGTAAGTTCTGTTATGATATCTATGTTATGTCAAACACAAATTCCAAGACACAATCCAACAAGCAAAATTGAAAGCTCTAAATCCTTGTTACTTTTATTAATGGGGAAAAAATTATCTTTCCATTTTAGCATCTAACAGTTGTTAAAAACATATACATCAGTTGATACAGAGTAAACATCACAGTATATTTATTCTATGGTGATTCATATCTTTTTAAAAATAAATCAAACATTGTTGTTGGCAATTGAGCTTTTGTTATTCACATCAAAGTAATGACAATGAATGAAACTACAAGAAAAATGTCTTTGTGGCAGCTTAAAATTAAAAATGAATTGTGCAGCAAGGCAACATTTTCCTGATGGAACCACAATAACAGAATAGGGCTGAGTCACACACCACCTAAACCAGCAAATCCTTTAACCTCTTTGGTTGCATTCACTCTCCATATCAATGAAGGTATTAGCACCACAGAGACACTGACTGCTAAATAGTCTCATGTTATGGGAAAGATTTTGTTTTGCGTGTCAATTTAACAAAGGGTTGGGCCACTAAATATCATTGGTTTCTAATGACAGTTTAATAAAATATGTTTTGATTTAACTTTATACACACATACAGGAAAATATACTGCCAAATCATTTTGCACCATACAGATCAGGTATCCAATTT
The DNA here is from genome assembly GCF_036365525.1 of Heterodontus francisci. Taxonomy (NCBI): domain Eukaryota; kingdom Metazoa; phylum Chordata; class Chondrichthyes; order Heterodontiformes; family Heterodontidae; genus Heterodontus; species Heterodontus francisci. The sequence continues at coordinate 14,442,764 of NC_090393.1, forward strand.
GCATGTAAAGTCTATTTTACGTCTAGCTATTTAAATGCTCATTTTAACAGATCAAGTTATTTGATGGACAAGTTAGTCTTTTGCATGCTTTTGCTGTTAAATTGGTTTCAAATGATTTCTTTTGACACATTACCTTATATTTGATTAATCAGCTCTCACACAATATTGAGTTTAGTTTAGTTTAGAGATACAGCACTGAAACAGGCCCTTCGGCTCACCGACTCTGTGCCGACCATCAACCACCCATTTATACTAATCCTACACTAATTCCATATTCCTACCACATCCCCACTTGTCCCTATATTTCCCTACCACCTACCTATACTAGGGGCAATTTATACTGGCCAATTTACCTATCAACCTGCAAGTCTTTGGCATGTGGGAGGAAACCGGAGCACCCGGAGGAAACCCACGCAGACACAGGGAGAACTTGCAAACTCCACACAGGCAGTACCCAGAATTGAACCTGGGTCCCTGGAGCTGTGAGGCTGTGGTGCTAACCACTGCGCCACTGTGCTGCCCTAATTTTAAATATCATCTTTTCCCCTTGCCCTTCCATTTTCTTCTCTCCTATCTTGAGGTTCTGACTGAGTGCTGGGGTGCATGGATTCACAGGCATCAATTGTGTTCCAGTACCATGTCTAAATGCATGCACCTCTGCTGTGAGCCTACAATAGGCTCTTGTAGTACAGGAGGCATTACAGTGCAAGCAGATTCCTATCTGTCATCCAGACACACACATTTTCCAACAGCCATCACTGGCTAGCAATTAGAAGTGTTTTTTTTCTCTCTCTTTTGCCCCTTTTCTAGCACATGAACACTTCGGGAAATCATAACACCCCAATTGCTGCTCCAGTTAGGACTAAATAACTGACCACAGGCTGGGGCTCAGACCCATGATTTAGTACCACAGATGATTAGTACCTGATGGATTCGTGATTTACCCATTGGACATTGGGAGAGCTAAGTAATTTATTTAAAAGGACAAAGCTCTTTGGTGCCTTTTTAAGTAGCTATGAAGTTGGCCTCATGCACCTCCTGATGGCTCTGAGGTTAAAGTCTCTTTGAGCCACGTAGACCCAACTGGGCTCAAGTTTGATGCCCGGGCCGTGTTCTATTCGCTGATCCCAGCCAGATTGGTGGGAAGAGCACTGCAATAAACTTCAACACCACTGAATTATGTAACCGAACAAAAGTCATGCAGGACATCCTGCTTTGCATTGCCTAATTAGAAATGCGGAGACTGAGAGAGGATAGGGCAGGGCTCAGGTGTGAAGTCCTCCACAGTGGAATAGCCTGTTGGTATTGACAGTCAAGATCACACATTAATAGTCACTACTTGGGTGAGTTACTGGAGAGTATCCGGCAGCCAGAGAAGGAGTTAATAACTTCAGGAGAGTACCCATGTAAATATTAATGGAACAGAAAATGGGAGAGAGAAATTGGAATGATAAAGTTAGTTTCATACTGTGTTAATTTCAGGGATTTGATCACAACATAATTGGTTAAATCTTTTGAGACTGCTAATTAAAGACCATCTTCTACAATAACCAACAGGTTTACTGAACACCTTCCCATAAGATGCTTGGACACATGTAACCCACAAATGTCTTCAAGGTTACTTGATTTATTGTATAATATTTAATCCCACTTTAATGTGATTTAAGATCAAATGTATGGAAAATAAATAGATTGTTTTAAATGGTGTGCACAACTATAGGTCAACCAAAAGTTGTTGCAGAGAAATTAGTCCCAGCAGCACTGACTAGTAGAATACTCAAGATATTCCGCAGTAGTAGTAGTAGTAGTAGTAGTAGTAGTAGTACTAATAGTAGTAGTACTAGTAGAGTACTCAAGATATTAAGCAGTAGTAGTACTAGTAGTAGTAGTAGTACTAGTAGAGTACTCAAGATATTCAGCAGTAGTAGTACTAGTAGTAGTAGTAGTACTAGTAGAGTACTCAAGATATTCAGCAGTAGTAGTACTAGTAGTAGTAGTAGTACTAGTAGAGTACTCAAGATATTCAGCAGTAGTAGTACTAGTAGTAGTAGTAGTACTAGTAGAGTACTCAAGATATTCAGCCAGCTGCCTATCATCCTCCCATAGAACTTATTCACTATATCATTGTTGGACAAAACAGACATTGCTGCTACTGGATATCAAATAATAAGAGACGCGTTATGAAGTAACATCTTTGTAGCATCCTTCTTAGTCATCACATGGTCCTCAAGGACAAGCTTCATGAGGAGAATATTTGCTGCTGTGTGAGAAATAAAGGAGAACCTCCGGCTGATCACTCTGTCAGGATGAAATTCTGAGAGACAGGGCGGCACGAGGTTGCACACAGGGCTGTCTAATCATTATCCCAGGAAAAAGTAAAGCTGTGAAAGATGACATTTTGTCTCAGCTCTATTCAAATCCCATCAGTTGATTGTTTTTCACATTAGATGCAACACAAATAGGGTCATGCACAGAATCACTATTTACACCACAAACAACAGGATCATGTGCAACATTTCCACAAATTGACAGCTTTATTTCCAAATTGTACAATAATTTGACCACAGAACATTGTTTCTTGATTCAGAGATAGGTAGCGAATGGGTAATGAGAAAGTTACAGTTTTAATCTACTTTGTCATGCCCTTGGAATAGAATTTGGAACATAATAGGCTAAAATGCAATAAACATAGCATAAAATTGTTTATATTACCCATTGACCAACTGGAGGATTCATAAAGAGATGGAGGACTTATTGACCTCACCCTATATATTTTGGCCAATGCCTTGAAGAGGTGATCCCATAGCCATAGACAGCCCTGATGGAAGTAAAGGTTACTAGCCCTTCAAGTTGAGTTTCACTGAGAGAGAAGGGCAATAGAACAGTAACACATCCAAGTACGCATTCCTATTGAGAACCAGTGGATAGGAGAACTGCATGTCATCCATGGCCAGGTGAGTTTTTCTTTTCTGTGCTTTCCAGTCAGAGAAGGAAGCTACAATTCACGTTCTGCTTGCTACCATTTCAACTGACAGACAGGTTAGTCCTGTTCACTTTCCAGACATAGCATACATTAAATCCACACAAAAAAACTCTGCGCTCATAAAAAGTCAACCGGAAAATACATCGTCCACAGGCAAAACCCCTAGGTAGGTGGATGGAGCAGCACATTCAGCAAGGTAATGTCAGGATTCAGATATATGCCATATATAAGCTGTGTGAGTTGTGCTCTGAATTTATTGATGGTTTCCTAGCCTTGTAATTTCCTCCCATTGAGCTACCTATTTTGTATTTATTAGGCATATGTATTGGCAATATCACAGTATCATTTAAATCCTATACTGAGATCTGCACAATAAGATATTAATATCTAAAATAGAATGCCACTTGTACTAATTTAATATCACAATTCTGACACTGCATTTAAAAAAATTACAAATCTAAATTTAAATTAAATTGCTAACTTGCAAATATATCCAGACATCCATAATACGAACAAAGCAATGAGTGGCTAATAGTACAATCGCCATTCACTTAAATAATAATAATTTAAAAACTGGCCATTGCACTAATACTGAGAGTAATGCCACAGTTATATTACAGGTCTTGCATTGTAGTGGCAAAGTTTTTGACTACTCCAGTCTAAGATCTGCATTATAATGCTACCAATCTCAAAAGTGTCTAAATCTTAAAGATTAAGATATACTTTCCTCAAGTTGTTGAAGTGAGCAAAAGGGACACGATGACAGAACTGATGGGCTACTATTGTTTTGGTTTTTATGCTCTTATCCCAAACAGTCATCCAGAGCGATGTACGACATGCAATGGACTCTGTGGAAGGCAGGCTTTAGAAATTGCGAGATTTCTATAAATCAGTCAGGTTGTATCCCATCTCATCTGCTTTTATCCACAGCCAACTGATAGTGACACAGTTACTGGGCTATGTCAATCCAGCTCATCTTCAGAAAATGGGCTTTTACCATATATTGATATACCCTCTCAACCAACAAAATCACCAAGATTAAAGAATCTACTACTATACATAGGATTTATAGAAATCCCTCCATTTTTAAGACCTGCCTTCGATAGAGTCCATCGCATCTTTTACATTACTCTGGATGATTGATGGGCTTTTATTATTTTCAGTTTTGTGCTCTTATCGCATGTTCAGCATTACCCTGGATGACTTATGGGACTTATTCCATGTTTTCGGTCACCCTTGGATGGTAGCTCATAGCTGGGTTTGATGGGCCAAATCAATATGGAACCTGATGCATGAGGCTGAATTTTCCCGGCCCCATGTTGGTGGGCCTGGAGGATGGGGGGTGTTGGGAAAATAGGGGGGAGCTGCATCGGGACATGTATTTCTGCCACCTGGGATGTTTCCTGGGGTGCCCTGGCACACGGATCAGCTGCCCGCTGCATGGAGGCGGCCAGCCAATTTACATCCTTAAGGCCCCAATTAGGGGCGATTTTGTGGCACTGCTGGCATTTTGCCAATGGCGGTGTGGTCCCCCGCTGCGTGTGGAGGACACCAGCTTCACAGAGGCTGCCTCCTTGTGGTAGTCTGGGGGGGCCCATCGGAACTGGAGTTTCCATGCCCCAAAGAAGGGGCCACTGTCGGGAATTGCCGCACCCGCAGTCCAAATGCTGCCATTGTGGGGTTTCCTCTCCCCTCCGAGCAGCCGACTGGCTTGGTCCCTCTGAATTCTTTATATTTACGCCTCCAAGGGTGCATCCATGGTGATGGGACCTTGCAGTCTCCTATCTGCTTCAGCAAAGCCCACTTCTCTTGACTCTAGAGCTGCTGGCAGCACTGGGAGCCCACATGCCATCCTTAATAGGACAGTGAGTGCAGAGCTGGCCAATTAGGAGGCTGCCTCTGGAAAAATTTCTCTGCCGGTCTTGCTCCCAGCAAGCATGGGCTCAGGATCCCATTATTCCCGACATCAGGGTCCTAAAGCCCGCAGGAAAATCCTGCCCCATTTTGTACATCACCTTGTGACAGAATTGAGCAAGGCAAATTGTCCACTGTGGCAAAAGGTTCAAATATCAGACATCAGACAAACAGCTGTGATGCGTGTTCCCAGGAAAGGCATGTTGAGAGCATGGAATTCAGTTAGTTGAGTTGAGAGACAGGGATTGAGGGAGATGTTGAGAAGATAGATAGGTGGGCTGAAATCTGTTGAAAAAAGCATTGGTCTGCTTGGTCGAGCAGCCTTCTCCTATTCCTAAAAATTATATTGAGATGATGCATGGTTCAATTCAATTGGTTATTTGCTCATCCATACCACATGCTGAGAAACCATCGCTGTGACATGTCCAGGGATTAAGATAGTCTAAGAATAAACACCTCAGGATTTAAACAATACACACATTGAGACAGGTAATAAAAATCTAATGTTAGAAATGGGAATCTGAATATTGCATGTCGTCAAACTCAAAAAATAAAGAATCATAATTATATAGAAATTGCAGTCCCAATCTGATCCCATCTTATTTTATAATAGCTTATACACTGCACACAGCAATAAAGGCTGTATTACCTTCCACTAAAACACTCTCTCAGGTCAGAAGATCATACAATTTATTGTCCAGTTAAAAAAAAGTCAGTCATCAGAATCTTATAAATGGTCCTTTTTTCTGTCATGTGATGCAAAGCCACATTAAAAAACTTGCCGTCCATAATGTCTCTCGGCTATGTTAAGGACAAAGATGGTAGCATTAGCAGAATGTATGAACATCAACTACAAGACTACAAATATTATAAGGAACATCAAAGGGCCGGCAGTGTACACAAAGCTGTAACACATCCTGAAGACATCAAAGATGCTTAAAACCCATTTGAGGTTTGAACTCATAACTTATTATATCGTCCAACCCCCATTACAGTCACGTAGATACAACCATCTTCTCGTCTCTATGTACCAAATTCCCTTGTGCACAAATTTAATTCTATGAAATGTTATGACACTCTAGACCTATTGAACCGGATAGATTCCATTGTACATAAAATACTGTTCATTGCAAATTGTCACCAGCTCCCGGTTTAATCCTGATTTACACAATAACAATGAAGTCATTCCTGTTTTTGCAAACCTAATTGTAAGCAACTCATTTTATTTTTGCCAAGTGTCCTGACCCTGTCCTCACACAACAGGATTGTATTAAAACCCTCAAAAGTTAAAGGAGTAGAGATGTTATGTGGGGAAGTACAATGATCCTTCTTTTTGACATATATTTACACCTATGGGAATTCTCCTTGCCTCATAGTAGTAGCAATCAGTATTTGTCCACAATTACTGGCCTCGGTATGACGTTTGATGATTCACCCAGGTACCCATTTTTCAGGCAGGGGCCAAGGCGGAGGCTACGTGCTCCTGACCTCAGCTGTGTGAGGTCTGGCTATTTTAATTCCCGGACCTTACCTCCTCTTTCCTGCTCGTGACTGGTGGGAAGTAGCAGCTGGCTAGCGGGCAGAGGCCCAATGCCGGGCAGTAGGAAGTTTGGCACTCCAGTAAACATTCCTGCTCTTCCTGGCCCCACAAAAGCAAAATAAAAAGACAGCTATTGAGACTGACCTGTTGAACTTCTCCCCTCAGCTCCTCTTTCCGCTAGGTTGACCACAATAGCTTCACCACTCAGGCCCATGGGTGAAATAGCAGTCGGGCCTTGAATGACATAATGGGAGTCCAATTTGCGCATATTAAAGAAGGAGCCCTGCCAGTTTCTGGCGGATGTCCTTCTCAGCTGCTCAGAAGAGCTGGTTAAAACTGAAGACCGCGGGAAGTGAGTGGGCCATCAGCAGGTTAGGCATCGGAGCGATTTTAACTGCCCACCCCTCTGGTTTCTGTCAGCTGCACAAGCATTCCTTGAGTGTCAGTGGGAACATATCAATCGAGTTCAATCCACACTTTCAAACAGGGTTCATTGGGCAGTATTCATAAGCAGAGACATATGACTTGTCCCTCATCTGTGGATACTAAGGCCAGTTGTAGAACCCTTAATACCAGCTTGGCGAAGATCATGGTTTGAAGCCAGGCAGGAGTTCTCGGTAGAATAAACCTTGCATCACATTTACCCATCAAGCTATTTCTTTTTATTTTTCTGCTCTGTCAAGCCTTTTCCCTTCTATTTTCTCCCACCACTTCTGAAAGTATTGACTCCTCCTCACTGCATCCTTATACCTCATCATGGTAGCTTCTATTCATATATAGCTTTGACAAGTGAGTGTGGGGAAGCCTTCAGACTGTAGTGGCATCTCAGCTGCACCTAACTCTGTCCTTACTCAGCATCCACTGTGCTGTGATCAGAAGCAGGAGTCCTGGATTATTTCCTCCTGCTCAAATTCATGTATGCTATAATTGTCGCCCCCAAAGTACAGGCCTGTCTGAGCTCATCTGGGGATCTAATCTGGGAATTGTACAGGGTTGTTAACCTTCCAGGATTGTCCTAGAATCACCAGGCATTAAAGGATAATCTCCAGGGTAATGCTGCAAGAATTAAGAAAATAATTGGGAAAAATCAAAACAACTGTATGTTTTCTTAAAGGCAAAATACTGCAGAAGCTGGAAATCTGAAATAAAAGCAGGAAGTGCTGGAAATACTCAGTAGGTCTGGCAGCATCTGTGGAGAGAGAAGCAGAGTTAACGTTTCAGGAGTTGGCTGATGTACACTAGTCTCCCTGGATCCAGAATGGAAAAAAGCACCAGTTAAATCTTTTTGAACCTAAGATGAACAAAATACATCTTAAAACGTCACAGCTAGAATCTGTGATCAATGCACATGAACCCCCAGGTCCCTCTGTCCTTGCACACTCTTTAGAACTGTGCCATTTAGTATATTAGATTAGATTAGATTAGAGATACAGCACTGAAACAGGCCCTTCGGCCCACCGAGTCTGTGCCGAACATCAACCACCCAGGATTTATACTAATCCTACACTAATCCCATATTCCTACCAAACATCCCCACCTGTCCCTATATTTCCCTACCACCTACACTAGTGACAATTTATAATGGCCAATTTACCTATCAACCTGCAAGTCTTTTGGCTTGTGGGAGGAAACCGGAGCACCCGGAGAAAACCCACGCAGACACAGGGAGAACTTGCAAACTCCACACAGGCAGTACCCGGAATCGAACCCGGGTCCCTGGAGCTGTGAGGCTGCGGTGCTAACCACTGCGCCACTGTGCCGCCCTCCCTATCCCTTGAGCCCCGAAAGAACATTGACAGGTTGTTCTGTTGGGTGAGCATCTCAGCTCAGCTTGTTCCTGTAATCACATGCCTGGGATTGTGGACAGTGATTAAAAATGAGAAGCTGAGCTGGTTGTTCCCCTCTCCACTTCCTAAATTACAGGGCAATGAGGCTAAGATCAGCTAGCACAGCACAAACTGAGAATCAAAACCAAACCTTCCTGATCCAAAGCACTCAGATACTCACTGGGTAAACTTGCTTTGTCGTTGGGAGGAGCTAAACTGCGCTTGTCATTGAATAATATAGAGCTGGGGGCAAGAGGAGAAATAGTAATACTGATGTTGTGACTGATCACAATGACGAGTGCAACTAGAACAGAATTCTCCTGTGTGTAACTTTACCAGCAGAATAAAACTCTTCATAAACAAGTAGCAATGAGGTAAATGCAGAAAATGCTGCACAATACAGGTGTGCTGGTGTAATGTGCTTTGCTTATATATGGAGAATATATGTAAACAGACGCACTAATACAAAATCTGTATGTTAGCACAGGTATGCATGAATTCTGCAGATGTACATTAAGGATATACATGCACAGATGCACATCACACACATATGCTGTTTAGTTTACAGACGTACGGTACATGCATGTATACACATGTATGTGCCAGCATATACATATATACTCAGGGAAAGTGCGTACACAGATTATGTACAGTTAGGCAAAAAGGGGACATTTAGAAAATATTTGTCAAGAAAGTCACCCATCAAAAGGCAAATATATGTATGTCCTTTTCTGAGACACAAAAGAGATACAATACTTTTTGTTCAAAGTGCTGAACCAATGTCAAAAAAGACTTGTAAAAATATTCCTTGAGGTGTTTTCTTTTAAAAGTGAGATTTCTTAAATTCCCACCCAATGGAGATACTGCCATTTTGGATCCTCTTCCCTCCAGCCCACTCTGGTGATGCTAATGCTGGAGAGTGTCTGCCTCCACATGTGTAGTGTGTCAGGCTGATGATGTATCTTCCAAGGGGCTGGTTTGAATAGTGACTCTTGCCACCACCTTCTATTAAGATCAACAGAGCTACTCTGAGACCGAGGAGAGCTCTTCCCGGTCAGCAAGTTCACGGGAGCCGCAAGGAATATTTTTATAAAACAAGTAATGTACTTCTTTTTTAATAGGTAGACATTGGGGAATTGCTTTGACCAAAAATGAATCTCCATAGTTTTGTTTTAAATTCTCTTTTGGTCTTCATTTAAATACTCAGTTTTGCCTCTGAATGACTTTTATTTTTATTTTACCTAAACTGTTCAACCCAAATGTATTTTTGGTGAATTTGAGGAGGCTTTTCCCCACGTTGAGCTGCAAAGATCCATTTTCAGGGGAACACAGCTGGGTTGCAATACATTTAGAGGGTGCGCTGGGTCTGGAATGTCAGTAATTTCTATACTGGATTCGAAAGGACAGAGGAGCATCATTCTCTGCGTAGAGCACTGGAAAGATTCTGGCTGTTTGCAGGAATCTCACTATTCTGCCTCTTCCATGGGTTTATTCATATGGAAACTTCGTATTCCCTCGTGTCCTGAAATCAAGCAGAGGATTAAAGACAGAGCAATAAGATTGTTTTTCTTTATCTGCCTCAGTCATGATGACAAAAGAGTTAAACCAATCTCAAACCGTCAAGGTAACCACCATTAAAGTAACTAGCAAAAGAACATGAGGCGTGATGAGGAGAATCTTTTTTCAATGCAGCAAGGTTTTACGATGTGGAATGCACTGCCTGAAAGGGTGGTAGAAGCAGATTCAATTGTAACTATCTAAGGGAATACTTGTAGGGGACAAATTTGCAGGGCTATGAGGGAAAGGAAAGGGAATGGGACATAATGGAAAGCTCTTTCAAAGAGCCAGTACAGGCACAATGAATTGAATGGCTTCTGTGATTCTAAGTTATCAATGAAGGACATCTTACTGTGTTGTCATGTTTTGGCCTTTACAGGTACTGAAGCCGAACATTGAAGCAGGGCCGTGACAATGTTTGGAAGTGAAAGCTAGTCTCAGTAATGGTGTCATGAAACTATCAATTGTCGTAAAAACCCATCTGGTTCAGTAATGCACTTTAGGGAAGGAAATCTGCCGCCCTTACCTGGTCTGGCCGACATGTGACTCCAGACCAACAGCAATGTGGTTGACTTTTAACTGCCCTCTGAAATGGCCTAGCAAGCCACTTAGTTGTCAGGGGCAATTGGGGATGTCCACATCCCATGAAATGAATAAAAAAAAAGTAATTGACCAAGTAGAATTCTTCATGTGTGAACCTAATCCCTGAGAGTTTGAGGGGCTATTCAATTTGAGGTCTATCATGATTGGCCACAATCCTGTTCCGCCAATGTCTGCTATGCATATGCTGTCCAGTGTGGCGGCTTCTACAGTGATCAGGAGCTGGAAATCTGGCTGATTTGTCCACCTGTCTCTAGTCCAGGAATACTATGTTCAATTGCTGTAGTTCTTCTGGCTGCCTCAACTAACTCAGAGCAGGGATTGCACTGGGACTTTGTTAGGCTTTACAATTTGGTACCAAACTACTTGCCACGACACTGGAAGAGTAAAAGTATTATGAATTCCATTCTCCAACATTGTCATCCTTCACCTCAATGAGCATAAAATTCTGTCCCCACCATCCCACCAAATAAAAATACATCAAATCTCATTTTAATTCCTAATGATATACTGGTGGACAAGTGAGCAAATGGTTCATATTTACAATACTGCCTCCTGAATGAATCTATGCTTCCATCTACTGCCTCCATAAAGTTGCTAGGAAGAACCTTTTGAGTTTTGCTTATCAACACATAACCAGATGCCATCATGCACCATGTAATGCCATCTTGGAACACAAGGACATAAATGTGCCATTCTTGTTGTTTCGCACCATTTCCACATTTGCACGACATTCAGTGACAATGGTTGCAATCGGCTTCTCCAGGACCAAGAAATGTTCTGCTATCTCTAACTGTTACCTCCCCCACACCTTTAAGAACATAGGCCCAGAGAGATGCCTAAACTAAACCCTCTTCTACACAAGTGAAAGAAAACCAGTAACGTACGCCTGTTTCATAGATGGGATTGTCGAAGGCAGTTTCCACGGTGATTTGACTGTATGGGTGAGAGGACATGAGAGGCAGGCGCAGGTTTGAGTGATATCGGCATCTGGAATAGAGAAACAGGGAGAAATATTGAATAAGAGACGATGGTAAACAATCGTATCCAAGGCTTTTGCTGACCTGTTAAGCACGAAGCTTTACCCACTTTTCAGGCTTCCCCAGGGTTCAAGGTACCACAGGCTGCACATAGATTGCCTCGCATGCTACCCATTGCTATCCTGGCATCTTTCTCAATAGAAAGAGGTTCTACTCCCTCAATATCCATCTGGTTTGTGAGAAAAGACAGAGTGGATCTGTGCCCAGTTTACTGGCAGCAGTTATGATGTACTCATCCTCCACCAGTGTTCTGTGCCACCTCTATTCCAACTAGGCCATCAGGTTACAGGCTGGCAAGGGCTACCCCTTCAGACTTGGCTCATGACTCCTGTCAAGTACCCAGGCACAACAAGAGCCATCCTGCCACAAGAAAGGCGATTGAACAAATCATCAATGTGCTCAAACAATGTTTCTGCTGCCCGGACTATTCGGCAGGAGCTTTGCAGTACAACCCTGACCGGTTATTTAGATTTGGGGTCATCTGTTGCACGTTGCATAACTTTGCCAACATGAAGGACCAGCATTTACCACCACCTGGGAAGCTAGAAATGCAGGAGGAGGCGAAGGAGGAGGGCAAGCAGGAACAATATTGACCATCTGTGTGCCTCGCTGCCAAAGCACTCGGAGAGCAGCTCATCCTTCATGTGAGCCGTCCCCTCCATCTCAATACACCAGCTGTTGTCGCTACCATCGTTGCTATCCCCATCCAATTCCCTTCCTTCAGTCCTGCCTTATGTGTCTTGCCCTTGCTTTTGTATGAATATAAATGCCAACACCAAAACCAGAACAAAAAATCAATGTCATCCAACAACTCAATTCTATCTGTAACTAATAGCTTTGTCTCAAACAGGCTCATGTGGAGATTGGAAAAATGTCATGGTGTTGTGAGAAAGGAGGAGTTAAGACATATTAGGGTTGAAATCCCACTGATGGGCTCACATGAAATTCACTTGTCTGCTATTTGGCCCATGCAGTTAGGGGCTTTGTTAAAATTTCATATGATCAGTCAACATATTCGCTATTAATATCCAACAGCACAATTTCAATCCAGTTGTTAGTATTATACAGAGTTACATCTAACCCATGCCATACCTTGTGCATACCTGATAACTGGCACAGACATCACAGATTAGAAAATCTGTCTCACCTTGTTTAGCACAAAGAAACACACATAGAGTTATAATTGTATCCAAAAAGGACAAGTAGATTATTAGTAAAATTAGGTGTAGTTAAAAGCTCTTTTGAAAAAAAAAATTCATTCTCGGGATGTGGGCATCACTGGCAAGGACAGTATTTATTACCCATCCCTAGTTGCCCTTGAGAAGGTGGTGGTGAGCTGCCTTCTTGAACCGCTGCAGTCCATGTGGTGAAGGTGCTTCCAAAGTGCTGTCAGGTTGAACGAATGGCAATTATATGTCCAAGTCGGGACAATGTGTGACATGGAGGGGAATTTGGAGGAGGTGATGGGGGCGGGGTTGGGTGGTGTGTGTGTTCCCATGTACCTGTTGCCCTTGTCCTTCTGTGTGGTGGAGGCCGTGGTTTTGAAAGGTGCTGCTGACAAAGCCTTGGTGAGTTTGCACTGTGCTAATCTACTGACAAGTACTACAGTATTCAAAGGAGTCCAAAGGATTATTGCTCGCTTACCTGGTGACGTAAATGTAGGCGCTTCCCAGCAGTATGGAGATGATGAGGATGGGAATGAATATCGCCAGAGCCATATTCCCACCTTCCATCGATGTCTCCACAGCTGTCTCTGCTACTGGAGGGGAAGCAACTGAGAAGTGACTTTATTATTGCAAAGCTCTCTCACTCACTTAACCATTTTCAATTCATCTCCTCCCTTTACCCTCTCAATTTTTCTCCCACCTTTCCCTGAAAGCACGGACTCCTGCTGGAGCATGGTTCTGTTGGGAGTTGTTCCCATGGCCTAGTACTTTGGGTAAGTGCCCATTCTTTGTGAGTGAGATATAGTGGGTATAACACTTCTCACTTAAAGGAAATGGTTTTGAAATTATTTTAGCAGTAATAATATATTTCCCTTGAGAATCCTTTGCTATTTTAACACAAAAGGGCTAATTTTAACTTTAGATGGTAGTACAAAATAAGTGTTAGCAGATAGGCCAGCCATTATACACCATGCCTGATTTTGCTTTTCATTGACTTCAAGGGAGAAGAATTTGGTAGAAGTATTATATCAGATACAAATAGCATATCGTTTTCCACCCTTGTATGGGTTCTGAGGGTGTATGTAGTCATAGAGTCATAGGGCTGGATTTTACCTTAGGCGAACCCACTTCCGCCTAGCCTGGGGATCCGTCCCTTATTTTATGGGTCCCCGGGCTTTAATTGCCCCGAGGCGGGACTTCCACCCGCTTGAAGGAGGAGGTACCGCCTCAGTGAGCTGCTGGCCAATCAGCGGGCCGGCAGCTCTTAGCCCTAGCAGTGCCAGAAGGAACGGTGGCCACTGCTGGGACTGCAGCCCAGCCGATGACATGGAGCCAGGAGTGAAGGTAAGTTGGGCATGCCTCACCAGGGCTATCGGTCGTGCCCTGGTGAGGCTAGGGTGGGCGTTTGGGGGGAGGGTGGGCGTCTTGGGTCCAGGGGTTGGGTTGGGAGGTGGGGGCGGCCCTCAATCAGGCATCCTGTGCCCGACAGCCATGGCACCGCCTCAGCGCGCGGAAAGGCCGGCAGCTATCGCTGGGCAGCCTTTCATGTCCCCAGCACGCCCGCTTGCCACGGGCAAAATACCCATGGAGGCGGGCGAGGGCCCTTAAGTGGCCGCTTAAGGGCCTTGAATGGCCTGGGGCAGGCAGGCCGTTCTCCACCCCCCGGCCCAACCGCCGTAAAGTTGGCCGGAAGCGGGAGCAGGGCGGGAAGGCCTCCCGGCGTCTCCCGCTTAATTTTACGTCGCTCCTATCCACCCCCATGCCACCATCCGACCCGCTGGGGCAGTGTAAAATTCAGCCCATAGTATCAATATAGCACAGAGGGAGGTCATTCAGCCCATCAAGTCCATGCCAGCTCTCTGTAGAGCAATCCAGTCAGTCCCATTTGCCTGCTTTATCTCCATAGCCTTGAAAATTTATTTCCTTCAAGTGGCCATTCAATTTTCTTTTGAAATCATTGATTGCCTCCACTTCCACCACCCTCGTAAGCAGCAAGTTCCAGGTCATTACCACACGCTGTGTAAAAAAGTTCCTCCTCACATTCCCTCTGAATCTCTTACTCAAAGCCTTGAATTTGTGCCCCCTAGTCTTTTTAGCATTAGCTATGGGAACAGCTTTTCTTTGTCTACTATATCTAAACCTATCATAATCTTGTACACCCCTGGCAAATCTCCCCCCAATCTCCTTTGCTCCAGGGAGAACAACTACAGCTTCTCCAAACTAACCTTGTAGCTAAAATCCCTCATCCCTGGAATCATTCTGGTAAATATCCTCTGCACCCTCTCAAGGACCCCCACATCTTTCCTGTAGTGTGGTGACCAAAACTGCATGCAATATTCTAGTTGTGGCCTAAACAGAGCATTATAAAGGTTCAGCATAACTTCTCTGCCTTTGTATTCAATACCTTGATTTACAAAGCCCAAGATCCCATATGCATTGCTAATTACTCTCTCAATAGGTCCTGCCACCTTCAAAGATCTATGGATGTGAACCCCCAGGTCCCTCTGTTCCAGGACACTCTGTGGAACTGTGTCATTAAATATACATTACCTCTCCCTATTCCTTAGGCCAAAAGGCATCACCTCATACTTCTCTGTATTAAATTCCATCTGCCACCTGTCCACCCATTCTGCTAGCCCAGGGTTGTCCAACCTTTTTGGGCGGAGGGTCACATTCTGATTTTATTGCTCGGCCCGGGGTTAAACTAACTGCCCTACAGATGCTAGTAATATCCTTACACCCTTTCTTGAATAAGGGTTTGCCACTTTCCAATCCTCTGACATCTCCCCTATATCTAGAGAAAATCAAAAGATTATGGCAAGCCCTTCTGCTATCTCCATCCCACTTCCTTTTTCAAGGTGAGATGCAAGACATCCGGACCAGGTGACTAATCCACTCTATGTATAGCCAGCCTTTCCAGTATATCTTTCCTATCAATTTTCACCCCATCCATTACCTCTGTCTTCTCCACTTCTACCGATGTTTTGTCAGCATCCTCTTCCTTTGTAAACACTGATACAATGCACTCATTATGCATTTTAGCCTTGCTCTGTACCTCTAATAGCCCCCACCCATTCTCTTACTACCCACTTACTATTTATATGCCAGTATAAGACTTTTGGGTTCCCTTTTATGTTAACTACCATTCTATTCTCTCTTTGCTGGTCTTATTTCCCTCTTCACTTCCCTTCTCAACTTATTGGGTGCAATTTTCTGCTGTCCCCCGCGGCAGGTTTTGAGGCCGGGAGAGCATAAAATCGGGTGGGATGGTGGCGGTGACGGACCGAAATTTAGTCCTGGGTGGGAAGGCCTGTGAACGACCTTCCCGCCCCGCTGCCAATTCAGGCCCTTAACTGGGCAATGAACCCCTAATTAAGGGCTTCTTCCCCCCTGCAGCCACAATTAGCCTTGCGGCGGGCAGCTCTGTTGCCGCATGGGAAGCCCGGCACGAGAAACCTGGCAAGAAATATAAAGGCAGATAGTACAAGTTTCTATAGATATAGAAAAGAGTTAACAAAGCAAGCATTGGTCCTATAGGAAGTGAGTCTGGGGAATTAATAATGGAAAATAAGGAGATGGTAGGTGAATTGAACAAGTATTTTGCATCGGTCTTCACTATACAAGCAACACCCCAGAAATAGCTATAAATCAGGAAATGGAAGGGAGGGAGGAACTCAAGAAAATTACAATCGCCAGGGAAGTGATACCGAGCAAATTGTTGGAGCTGCGGGCCGACCAGTCCCCGGGTCCTGATGGACTTCATCCTAGGGTCTTAAAAGAAGTGGCTAGTGAGATAGTTGATGCGTTGGTTCTTAATTTTCCAAAATTCTCTAGATTTGGGGAAGGTTCCATTAGATTGAAAAATAGCGAATGTAACTCCATTATTCAAAAAGGGAGGAAGACAGAAAGCAGGAAACTACAGGCCAGTTAGCTTAACATCCGTCATAGGGAAAATGTCAGAAGCTAGCTGGGCACTTAGAAAAATTCAAGGTAATCAGGCAGTGTCAATATGGTTTTATGAAAGGGAAATCATGTTTAACCAATTTATTAGAATTCTTTGAAGAACTAACATGTGCTGTGGATAAAGGGGAACCAGTGGATGTAGTGTACTTACATTTCCAGAAGGTATTTGATAAGGTGCCACATCAAAGGTTATTGCACAAAATAAAAGCTCATGGTGTAGTGGGTTACATATTGGCATGGACAGAAGATTGGCTAGCTAACAGGAAACAGAGAGTAGGCATAAATGGGTCATTTTCTGGTTGGCAAGATGTAATGAGTGGTGTGACACAGGGATCAGTGCTGGGGCCTCAACTTTTTACAATTTATAGAAATGACTTGGATGAAGGGACCGAAGGTATGGTTGCTAAATTTGCTGATGACACAAAGTTAGGTAGGAAAGTAAGTTGTGAAGAGAACATATGGAGGCTGCAAAGGGCTATAGATAGGTTAAGTGAGTGGGCAAAGATCTGGCAAATGGAGTATAATGTGGGAAAATGTCAAATTGTCCATTTTGGCAGGAAGAATAAAAATGAAGACTATTATCTAAATGGTGAGAGATTGCGGAGCCCTGAGATGCAGAGGGATCTGGGTATTTTAGTGCATGAATCGCAAAAGGTTAGTATGCAGGTACAGCAAGTAATTAGAAAAGCTAATAGAATGTTATCATTTATTGTGAGAGGAATTGAATACAAAAGTAGGGAGGATATGCTACAGTTATACAGGGCATTGGTGAGACCACACCTGGAGTACTGTGTACAGTGTTGGTCTCCTTATTTAAGGAAGGATGTAGATGCGTTGGAAGCAGTTCA